>NC_091284.1:537489385-538095885 GCF_032444005.1 Ranitomeya imitator | reverse complement strand
AGGGTTGTGTTGGATTTAGGGTTTTGATTAGGGTTATGGTTAGGGTTGACATTAGGGTTGTTTTGGGGTAAGGGTTGTGATTATGGTTAGGGTTAGTGATTAGGATTATGGATGAGGTTGGGATTAGGGTTAGGGGTGTGTTGGGGTTAGGGTTGGAGCTAGAATTGGGGGGTTTCCACTGTTTAGGTACATCAGGGGGTCTCCAAACACGACAGCCAATTTTGCGCTCAAAAAGTCAAATGGTGCTCCCTCCCTTCTGAGCTCTGCCGTGCGCCCAAACAGTGGGTTACCCCCACATATGGGGCATCAGCGTACTCGGGATAAATTGGACAACAACTTCTGGGGTCCAATTTCTCTTGTTACCCTTGTGAAAATAAAAACTTGGGGGCTACAAAATCTTTTGTGAAAAAAAAATATTTTTTATTTTCACGACTCTGCATTCTAAACTTCTGTGAAGCACTTGGGCATTAAAAGTTCTCACCACACATCTAGATAAGTTCCTTGGGGGGTCTAGTTTCCAAAATGGGGTCACTTGTGGGGGGTTACTACAGTTTAGGTACATCAGGGGCTCTGCAATCGCAACATAATGCCCACAGACCATTCTATCAAAGTCTGCATTCCAAAAAGGCGCTCCTTCCCTTCCGAGCTCTGCCGTGCGCCCAAACAGTGGTTTACCGCCACATATGGCGCATCAGCGTACTCAGGATAAATTGGACAACAACTATTGCAGTCCAATTTCTCCTGTTACCCTTGTGAAAATAAAAACTTGGGGGCTACAATATCTTTTTTGTGGAAAAAAAAATATTTTTTATTTTCACGACTCTGCATTCTAAACTTCTGTGAAGCACTTGGGCTTTCAAAGTTCTCACCACACATCTAGATAAGTTCCTTGGGGGGTCTAGTTTCCAAAATGGGGTCACTTGTGGAGGGTTTCTACTGGTTAGGTACATAGGGGCTCTGCAAACGCAACATAATACCCGCAGACCATTCTATCAAAGTCTGCATTCCAAAACGGCGCTCCTTCCTTCCGAGCTCTGCCGTGCGCCCAAACAGTGGTTTACCCCCACATATGGGGTACCAGCATACTCAGGACAAATTGGACAACAACTTTTGGGGTCCAGTTTCTCTTGTTACTCTTGTGAAAATAAAAATTTGGTGGCTAAAAAATCTTTTTTGTGGAAAAAAAAAATATTTTTTATTTTCACGGCTCTGCATTATAAACTTCTGTGAAGCACTTGGGCATTCAAGGTTCTCACCACACATCTAGATAAGTTCCATGGGGGGTCTAGTTTCCAAAATGGGGTCACTTGTGGGGGATTTCTACTGTTTAGGCACATCAGGGGCTCTCCAAACGCGACATGGCGTCCGATCTCAATTCCAGCCAATTCTACATTGAAAAAGTAAAACGGCGCTCCTTCTCTTCAAGCTCTGCGGTGCGCCCTAACAGTGGTTTACCCCCACATATTGGGTATCAGCGTACTCAGGAGAAATTGCACAACAACTTTTGTGGTCTAATTTCTCCTGTTACCCTTGTGAAAATAAAAATTTGTGGGCAAAAAGATCATTTTTGTAGAAAAAATGCAATTTTTTTTTCACGGCTCTACGTTATAAACTTCTGTGAAGCACATGGGGGTTCAAAGTGCTCGCCACACATCTAGATAAGTTCCTTAAGGGGTCTAGTTTCCAAAATGGTGTCACTTGTGGGGGGTTTCCACTGTTTAGGCACATCAGGGGCTCTCCAAACGCGACATGGCGTCCAATCTCAATTCCAGCCAATTCTACATTGAAAAAGTAAAACGGCACTCCTTCTCTTCCAAGCTCTGCGGTGCGCCCTAACAGTTGTTTACCCCCACATATTGGGTATCAGCGTACTCAGGAGAAATTGCACAACAACTTTTGTGGTCTAATTTCTCCTGTTACCCTTGTGAAAATAAGAATTTGTGGGCAAAAAGATCATTTTTGTGTAAACAAAAGCGATTTTTTATTTTCACGGCTCTACGTTATAAACTTCTGTGAAGCACTTGGGGGTTCAAAGTGCTCACCACACATCTAGATAAGTTCCTTAAGGGGTCTAGTTTCCAAAATGGTGTCACTTGTGGGGGGTTTCGACTGTTTAGGTACATCAGGGGCTCTCTAAATGTGACATGGTGTCCGATCTCAATTCCAGCCAATTCTGCATTGAAAAAGTCAAACGGCGCTCCTTCACTTCTAAGTTCTGCGGTGCGCCCTAACAGTGGTTTACCCCCATATATGGGGTATTGGCGTATTCAGGAGAAATTGCATAACAAAATTTATGGTAACATTTCTGTTTTTACACTTTTGAAAATAAAAAAAATGGTTCTGAATTAAGATGTTTGCAAAAAAAAGTTAAATGTTCATTTTTTCCTTCCACATTGTTTCAGGTCCTGTGAAGCACGTAAAGGGTTAATAAACTTCTTGAATGTGGTTTTGAGAACCTTGAGGGATGTAGTTTTTAGAATGGTGTCACACTTCATTATTTTCTATCATATAGACCCCTCAATATGACTTCAAATGTGATGTGGTCCCTAAAAAAAAATGGTGTTGTAAAAATGAGAAATTGCTGGTCAACTTTTAACCCTTATAACTCCCTAACAAAAAAAAATTTTGTTTCCAAAATTGTGCTGATGTAAAGTAGACATGTGGGAAATGTTATTTATTAACTATTTTTTATGACATATCTCTCTGATTTAAGGGCATAAAAATACAAAGTTTGAAAACTGCAAAATGTTATAAATTTTCGCCATATTTCCGTTTTTTTCATAAATAATCGCAAGTAATATCGAAGAAATGTTACCACTAACATGAAGTACAATATGTCACGAAAAAACAATCTCAGAATCAGCGGGATCCGTTGAAGCGTTCCAGAGTTATAACCTCATAAAGTGACAGTGGTCAGAATTGCAAAAATTGGCCTGGTCATTAAGTACCAAATTGGCTCTGTCACTAAGGGGTTAAAGGCATAGTACTCTAAGAATATGTTTACTTTTCACTTTGCCGTAAGTAATAAAAATGCTTTAAAACATTCTCTCTCTCTCATTATTCTGACATTTGGAAAATATTAATAATTATGATAATCCTAATTGACCTAAAACAGGAAAGATTTATTCTTATTCCATGTCAGATATTAAGAAAAACATGCATATGTGTCTTTTTATATAGTGTATGTAAACTTCTGTTTTCATCTCTATACTGGTTATATTCAGTCAGCCAGGTGAAAATAATCAGAGCCTGTAGAGCTAGCATTTGTATGCAAGTATGTGAAATCAATGAGTCGGCCACAAATACTGTACATGCTGAAGTAAATTATTGTTGAGTATTTTGCTTGATTCCCTGGACTCACACATTGCTCTTTGTTTATTTTATATATTTTTTTGTCAAAAAAATCTTCTAGAAAATATTACATATTTTTTTTTTTTACTGAAACTTCATAGAGAGAAAGAAGAACAGAGGGAGAGGTTATAGTAGTCTACTTTCACCTCTTTGTTCCTCAATGCCAGTTTTGTCTGTCATGTTAGCAGCTTGTACAATCATTTCATGTACTTATAGGTCTGCAAGGGCTTACAGACAATTCTTTTGGAAGAATCATATTCTTGTTTGCATTGTTCAGTCTGTGTGAATTACTGTCCTTGAAGCATTTATCTTTTGTTTACTGGTTTCTTAGAACTCATACAGACGCATTCAACATAAAAGCATGAAAAGTGCATTATTTGATATTATATAAAGCAGAATACTCCTGATTTTGATGTGTCCTTTTAATGAAGAATATAAAGTGCAAGCATAAGCAGTATTTAGCAAGTGCTTGAAAATTTCCAAACCATAAAAAAGACACCTTATTTACAATGGGAGTAAGCATCTTCTCCACCTCATGCCCACGAGCTACTAGGCATACTGCTTACTACGAAGGGTAAATGTAAATGTTAGTGTTGACTCAATTGAGGCTGGTTTTAGTTAAAGTGAGGCCCTCGGCAAAATGAAAAGCAAATTGCCAAATGCTAAAATATTGATCATCACATAGAAACATTTACACAAGCTGATTCACCTATGCACTTATACTGTACATGTTGTTTGTTAGTCATTTGCAGGCCTTTTGGACAGACTAAATTTATTTGGTATATTTTTTGGAGTACCTCTATTTCTTATGCACAGACCCTAGGTCTATGACCTCTCCCTTTATTATCCTGTGGATCTAGCTTCTATCTGTGGGTCTGGTGTTGGTTTTTTAGGTTCATATGTTTAGGCCTAGAGGTATGCCCCCTGTCGGCCGAGAGGGCACTATTGTTTAGGTTACTTTTGGACAGACTGATGAAAAATGAGGGAGATAAAATGAATGCTAATATGATGGATCTAACCCCAAACAGCAATTAGTGGGTGTTACACACAGCAATCGTTAAAGGGTTGATTGTGACTTGTAGGATCGCCACTTCAAACAGGTGGCGCTATAAAGAGTTCAAGACCTCTTTTTCTCTGAAGAGGCAATTTGCATATAAAATTTCCCAGAGGAGCATTGCATGGCGAATAAGCCTCCTTAGGCTACTTTCACACCTCAGGTTTTTTGTGTCAGGCTAAATCCGGCTAACGAGAGAGAGAGAGAAAGACCAACCGCCGGAAAAGACTATTTGGACGGATCCGGCAAAAAATCAGATGAAACGTGTGGCCATCAGGCACAAACCGGTGCTAATACAACTCTATGAAAAAAAAACACATCCGTTTTTTTTTTTTTAATTGCCGGATTGTGCCTGAAACAAAAAGCCTGATGTGTGAAAGTAGCCTTACCTTGACAAGCCAGAGCTGGTAGGTCACTCTCCATAAGGGGAAACCTAACCCCTTAGATTGCAGTGTTTAAACACTAATATTTCCAATTTAAATGAAAAAGAGAAAAATAATGGCTCACTCATAAACATCAAAGTTTTAAAGGTTTTATAAATGTATATTCCATTTCTTCCTTAAAGGGGTTTTTCCCATGAACAAAAGTTTATTTTAATCAATAGATATTGGAATATTAATAACATCCACAAATGGATGTGCTTAAAAAAAAATATTCTTGCGCTGGGATAAACTTATACATGTGCCCCTGCTGTGTATTGTGTAGTGTCTGACCATGCAGGGACATGGTCTGATCATACCACAGCTCCAGGGCAGGGGGGGAGGAAAAGAAAATACAGACATTACGGCATGAGATGATAGCTGATTCTTTTCTAGAGGTATAACATTTCTCTGCCTGTTTTTAAACCATGCTTTACTTTAAAGAAAGAATCATTTGCGATCTTATGCTGTAATGTTTGTATACTCCCCCACACCCATGAGCTTTGGTATGATCAGACACCATGTCCCTGTATGGTCAGACACGGCCATTACACAAGACACAGCAAGGGAGCATTTGTAAGATTATCTCAGCGCAGGAACATTTTACGTAATCACAAGCAATTGTGGAAATTCTTATTATTACAAGATTTATTGATCAAAATGAACTTTTGGTGGTGCGAATGCCCATTTAACCCCTTTCTGCCAGCTGACGGAATAGTACATCAGCTGGCAGCATCCTTCATTTTGAGGTGAGCTCCGGCGGTGAGCCCACCTCAAAGACACGACATGTCAGCTGTTTTCAACAGCTGACATGTGCAGGCAATGGGCGAGAGCGGAATCATGCCAATTAACTAGATAAATGCCATTGTCAGGCTCTGACAGCGGCATTTAACAAGCACTGCCGGCCACGCGGCCGGAAGTACTCGCACCACTGAAACCTGTCACGTGATCGGGGGTCATCGGTGCATTGCCACCACAACCAGAGGTCTCCTTGAGACCTCTTTGGTTGTTGATGGCAGATTGCTATGAGCACCACCCTGTGGTCGGGGCTTATAGCAAGCCTGCAATTCTACTGCATAGAGTTTGTGACGCCCAGGAGACCGGGATACCCAGCACCGGACCAATGGAGTCTGTCTCTTGAGGGGGATGTCACGGGTGTCTTGACCCGGTGTTGTGGCCTCAGGCAATGCACAGTGTAAGGGGTATCGTGAGGGGACAGGCACTTACTTGATCAGCAGCAGGTTCTCCCAGCGGTGACGATCTCGATCCTGGATAGATGGCTATTGTCCAAATGAAAGACTGAGGCACTGAAACGTTTAACCAGTTTACTTTAACATAAAAGGATTTACAACCAGTCCTGTCACCGGAGTCTGTATGGGAACTCTGAGTTACTTTGACCCTGCCGGGGTCTTCGCCTCTTATTGTGCGCAATTTCTGTGTGGCCCTGCTGCTGTATGTGAACTGGCTGCCGGCCCAATCTGTCCCCTCCGGGTCCTGGTTCGACGGGCAACCCGAGTCCTTTTATCGGTTTACCCCCTCTGGGAGTACCGCTGAACTCTGTGTCTGTTGCTGCATCCGACCCTAGTGAAGCTGATATCACCTCACGTTTTTCCGGTTGCTGTATTATATATAATGAATACAGCCACGGATCCGGTATCCGTCTTTGCGCCTGTTCTGGGTAGTGATTAATGCTACCCGGTTCTCACAATGTCCTTTTTCTCTATCCCTCTTCTCCTCAGGCCGGTGATTTAGGCCTGGTAACAGTCACAGGGCTGTTAGAGATTCAACTGTATGACCTCTCACTATCAGCTCCTTGGCCCAACTGCCATTTCTTCTCTCAGACCAGAATGGATCAAGGGGAGTCTCTGGAGCTCCCCCTTCTGGCCGGAGGTGGTAGTGCAGTCTTGCTATTTTAGTATTTGTACTTACTGTCAGTAACTATTTTTGTGGCAAATACCCCTAGGGGTGCCACATTCCCCCTTAGTTAGGAACAGTACTCCGGGACTGTGGGACAATAACATTTTGAAATAATTAATATGTACAGAGTCTTAAAAATGAAAAGTTACAAAAACCACTCAAGGAAACAAAAATAGAGTTCTGTAAAAAGTCACTTCAAATAGCGTCCATTAATACAGTTCTATCCTTGAAGGTATTAGGAACGGCACTGTACTTAGTGTCCAGGAATTTAGTTCCATTTTTCCAACGGAGTTATCAATATAAAGTCTAAAGAAAGTTCAAAAAGAGCAAAAAGCAAAGTTCAAAAAGCAGTCTTTCCGGAGCTTTGATTTAGTGCCTCCGGGCTGATAAAAAGTTCAAGAATATGCAATAAGTTCATACAGACAAGTCTCTGTAGGCACTGGGCTTAAACGTTGCAGACTGATAGCAATGACTATACTACATTTTCTGTTTAACTATATACGGCATAACATATATACAATTCACATTATGAGCTTTATAGTTGGTAATCTGCATACCTGGCCGGTAATTGACCCTGGGTACTACGCTGTGATCTACGTAATAGCGGTGTCTCTTCATGTGGTGTACTACTGTCTACTGCGGATGTAGTATCTGCCCGCTCTGCTAAAGATAATTCCACGACTATGGGGTTGGCAAGTCCACCGTGAATGGGATTACTCTGACCAGGAATCTGTTCTTCCTGGCCTGGAACCTCCTGTAGTACGGGGTCAGCCTCTTCCTGTCTTGGGACTTCTGGTATTGGGTTCGGTGTTGGGTAAAAGGCCACCATGGGAACCACTACTGCACCATGGTATGTTAGTAGGGTTTTGGGAAAGTCTCCTATACAGGTGTGATACACTTCCTCTTCTTTTTCCTTTACTGGTTGAACCTGTATGGGTTGAATAACTTCTGGTTCTGGCTGGACAACGTCTGGCTCTTTCAATGCTTCCGGACATAATTTAAGATTGTCTCTTGACACTAGTACAGATGTTAAGCCTCCGTTTTTGCTAATGAGACACATTTTAGGATTATCCACTCTTGTTGGTAAAACTGTGTAGGGTACGGCTTCCCACTGATTGTCCAGTTTATTGGTTCGACGATTTCTCTTGAGCACTTGGTCACCCGGTCTTAATGGGGTCGCTAGAGCATTCTGGTTGAAAGTTCGCTCTTGTCTTTCTCTAGTTTGCTGAAGGCTTCTTTCCACACTCTCTTGCACTTGGCGATACTGCTTTTGCCGTATGATATCCCAATTGGAGTCTTGAACTTCTGCGTCTGGTTTCAGAATTCCCATTTCTAGATCGATTGGTAATTGGCCGGGTCTTGCACGCATAAAGTAAGCTGGGGTGCAGTTGGTGGAGCTCACCGGGACATGATTATACAGATCCACCAAGTCAGGCAATTTCTCTGGCCATTGATTCCTTTCTGTCTCAGGTAAAGTCTTTAGTAGGTCTATTACAATATGGTTCATCTTCTCGCATAAGCCGTTTGTTTGTGGATGATAGGCCGTCGTCCGGATCTTTTTGCAACCATACATATTACAGAATTCTCTGAAGATCTCTGATTCAAAGGCTGTACCTTGGTCGGTGAGAACCTGTTCCGGATATCCATGGGGTCTACAAAAGTACATTTGGAACGCTTTGGCTGCTGTTTTTGCTGTCAGGTCTTTTACGGGTACTACTACCAAGAAACGTGAATAATGGTCCATGATGGTCAAGGCATAGACATAGCCGGACCGGCTTGGTGTCAACTTCACGTGGTCCATGGCTACAAGTTCAAGTGGTTGTTTGGTGATTATGGGCTGCAGTGGTGCTCTTTGGTTCTTTTGATCGTTTCTTCTGAGGTTGCACGGGCCACAATTTCTGCACCACTGTTCGATTGATTTTCTCATCCCGACCCAATAAAATCTTTCTCTTAGAAGAACTTCTAACTTTTTCCAACCGAAGTGACCAGCACCATTATGGTAAGCTTCAAGGACCATCTTCACATCTTGTTTAGGCACAATAATCTGCCAAACCAATTCATGTGTTTTCGGATTGGTGTATCTTCTACAGAGCTTCCCTTGATACAGGAACATTTTGCCTCTCTCTTTCCAGAGTTGATGCGTCTCTTCTGGGGCATCCTCATAGGGATATGCACTTTGCTCAGTCAACAGTTCCTTCACCAACTTCACAGCCGGATTGCTGTCTTGGGTGTCAGCCCATCTATGGTGTGCTAACGGATTAAAATTCACCTCTTGTTGTTTCTGATAGGTACTTGACTGATGATGTTTTGCCTTGGGACGATGGAAGGCTGGTAGTTCAATTTCTTCAAGCTCCCCCGTTTCCTCTTCTACATCTCTCAAGTGTGGCATCCGGGATAGGGCATCGGCATTTCCATTCTTGCGACCTGCTCGATACTTGATTATGAAGTTGTAATTAGATAACCGGGCTATCCATCGCTGTTCTAACGCACCTAATTTGGCTGTGTCCAGGTGGGTCAACGGATTGTTGTCAGTATAGACAATAAATTCTGCAGCGGCCAGATAGTGTTTGAAACGCTCCGTCACAGCCCAAACTACTGCCAGTAGTTCCAATTTGAAGGAGCTGTAATTTTCTGAATTTCTTTCAGTAGGCCGGAGCTTTCTACTTGCAAAGGCGATGACTTTCTCCCGACCTTCTTGCTTTTGTGACAGCACCGCTCCTAGTCCCACATTACTGGCATCGGTGTAGAGGATTAAAGGTTTATGGTAATCTGGGTATGCCAGAACCTCTTCTCCGGTTAGTGCCTTCTTTAGTTGTTCAAAGGAGTCTTCCCTTTCGTCGTTCCACTGAAAAGGAGGGTTTCGGTTTGAAGGTTTCTTCGTCTGCCCTACCAAGGTGTCTTGCAAGGGTGCTGCCAACTTGGTAAATCCTTTTATAAATCTGCGATAGTAACCCACTAATCCCAGGAATTGTCTCACTTCTTTTGCGCTGGTAGGTCTTGGCCAATCCCTTATGGCGCTTATTTTCTCGGGATCTGGTGCTACTCCCTCCGAACTCACGATGTGTCCCAGGTACTGTACCTTTGGCTTGAGAAGGTGACATTTGGATGGCTTGACTTTCATGCCATACCTGGATAAGGCTTCGAACACTTCTGCCAGGTCTATTAAGTGTTGTTCGTAAGTCTTTGAGTAGACGATCACATCATCTAGGTACAGGAGGACGGTCTCGAAGTTCTTGTGTCCGAGGCAGCATTCCATCAGCCGCTGGAAGGTACCGGATGCGTTGCAGAGTCCGAACGGCATGCGATTAAATTCACATAGACCCATTGGTGTGGTGAATGCCGTCTTTTCCTTATCTCTCTCAGCCACAGGGACTTGCCAATACCCACTTGTTAAGTCTAAGGTGGAAAAATAATTAGCAGATTTCAAAGCAGTTAAGGACTCTTCTATCCTAGGCAAGGGGTAGGCGTCTTTATGGGTGATGTTATTAATCTTCCGGTAGTCTACGCACATTCTCATGGTTCCGTCCTTTTTTTTGACAATCACTAGAGGGGCCGCCCAGGGGCTACAGCTGTCTCTTATTACCCCGGCCTGTTTCATTTCCCTCAGCATATCTTTTGCACATTGATAGTGAGCGGGCGGTATGGGTCTATATCTTTCTTTTATTGGGGGATGGTCACCTGTGGGGATTGTGTGTTCTACCCCTTCTATCCGTCCGAAGTCCAATGGGTGTTTACTGAAGACTTGTTCATATTCCGTCACTAGCCTATACGCCCTTGTTTTTGATGGGTAGGTGTTGAATTTATGCCCACGTGTAGCTGTTGGCACCAATCCTCCATTTCTCCATCTGAGCCATTGCCTTCCACCTGACAGGTTGGTTCTAAGGGCTCAATGGTTGTGATGGCATTGTTGTCAACAGTATATAGCTTTGCCATTGTAGCATACCTTGGCAAAGTGACCTCTTCCTCTCCACAGTTCAAAAGTCGTACCGGCACTCGTCCCCGGTGTACCTCGACTATCCCTCGTGCTGTGAGTATAGTGGGCCTGCTGTCGGTGTACACTGGTTCTATTAAGGCTTGATAATCTCGTCCCTTAGTACCAATGGCTGCTCTACACCATACCAGCATTTCTGTTTTTGGTGGGATTACAATAGACGTTGGATCACTTACCCTCACACTGCCGATTTCTCCACCTGCAACTTCTACCTGTTGCCTTAACATCAATACTTTTATTTCCCTCCGGAGAACTCTCTGCTGGCAGGATTGGGCAGTTTCAGCAATTTGCTGTAAGACAGAAATGACTTCGGAAAAGCAGTTCTCTAACACATTCATTCCTATCAATACAGTTGGTTCACAGTTCCGCCGGTCAACATCAACAACAATTATACCCTGTTTCTTCAGTTCTACTTTACCAATCTTTATGGTCATCTCCCTGAATCCTAGTTTCGGTACCAACTTACCATTACTGGCCCATATATCTAGTTCAACATCAGAGGGCCCTTTATCAATATCTGCATCAGCCCAGTACCTCTTATAAAGGATATACGGTATAGATGAAATCTGGGAACCTGTGTCCAGCAAAGCGTTGAGGGGAATTCCGTCCAGCACGATAGGGATAATGGGTCGTCCTCCGATGTACCTGTCGTGCCAGGGTGTTGGGCCTTGAAAGTTCATTCCTGCGAAGCGGCCCGCATTCCCAGGGGATTCCCGTTTAAATCACAATCTCGTGCAAAGTGGCCCAGCTGCTGGCAACGGCGGCAAATGGGCTGTCCATCCGGTTGGTAGCGGTCGCGGGGTCGTCCTCTCCATGTCGGGTATCTCCGGGGTCTCATCCATGGAACATCCTCTCTACAGTTTGCCAACTCCATCTTGTGTCCTCTCATCTCCTGCATGGTTTTAGCCATTGAAGCAACAACATTAGCTAAAGAGTCAAGCTTTTGTTGAAGAGCCTCATTAGTACTGGGCCCCAGGGGCTTAGCAATGGCCCCAGACATAGCTGATGTCACTGGCACTCCCTGTTGTTGAGGTGCCTCTGCCATGGGTTGCGCAGGATCCTGATCCCGAGGTGCCTCTGCCAGCTGGAGACGTATAGCGCTCTCCTTTAATTGGGCAAATGTCAATTCAGGGTTCTTAAAAACAAGCATGCTCACATGCCCCCGGTGAGAAGGGATGTAGAGTCCCTCAATAAATTGATCTCTTAGCAGTTTATCCGCTCCGGTGTTAAAAATGGGTTCAGCCAGTGTAAGTGATTTAAGGGCTTCCTGCAGGTTTAAGGCAAAGTCTCTCACGCCCTCATTAGCTTTTTGTTTGCAACTAAAGAATCGTATTTTAGCTTTGCTGCTGGCCGTGGTTTCAAATGTAGCTTTTAATCCAGCAAATATGCGTTCAACAGTGCCTTTTAGATCAGCTGCCCATGCTGTGACTTCTCGCTTAACATGGCCACTTAACTGCATCATCAGGAGACTAACACGCTGAACTTCACCCACAGGGAACATGTCAAAATGGGCCAGCATCTTTTCTCTGAAATCGTCAAGGGTATTAGGCTCACCTTCATACATTGGAAGCCATGGGCCACCCGGGGTATATGGCATCAGCACCGGCATGATGGGCGCCACTCCTTGCACCGCTGCGCTGCCGGACTCTCTATTGACACTCTGTCTTTCAGCTGCATTAGCGTTGCCGAGTGCTGCGGCGTCTCCGTGCTGCGACATACTGTGCCCCCTTAGTTAATCCGGACCCTTCCGGTCCTCCGCTTCCGTCGGGATAGTGTAGATTCGTTCCGCTGTGCAGCAGGATCGATTTTCCCCTTGCTCTGATGTCAGAGCGCTCAGCTTGGTGCCGCCCACAATGACACGCCCCCTGCTGCTCCCACCCACCGCGCTCTGTAATGGCGGATTCTGAAGTTTTTCAGTTAGACTGGGGCTCAGGTGATGGCGTAGCTCAATTAACAGTCTCGTGCCTAACGGTTATGAAGTGATTACCTCAGGGGATGGCGGCCATCTTTACTCCATTATAACCAATGGGGAAAAGTCACTTTCAATAGTTTTCAATGGGGAATGGATTTTTCTTTAATAAAGTCAATTTTCAAGATTTTTCATCCCAGTTTTCACAGTTTTGGGCTCCAATCACGGCACACAATACCCGGTATACGGGCTGGCTAGATCCTGTTCGTGACGCCAATTGTGACGCCCAGGAGACCGGGATACCCAGCACCGGACCAATGGAGTCTGTCTCTTGAGGGGGATGTCACGGGTGGCTTGACCCGGTGCTGTGGCCTCAGGCAATGCACAGTGTAAGGGGTATCGTGAGGGGACAGGCACTTACTTGATCAGCAGCAGGTTCTCCCAGCGGTGACGATCTCGATCCTGGATAGATGGCTATTGTCCAAATGAAAGACTGAGGCACTGAAACGTTTAACCAGTTTACTTTAACATAAAAGGATTTACAACCAGTCCTGTCACCGGAGTCTGTATGGGAACTCTGAGTTACTTTGACCCTGCCGGGGTCTTCGCCTCTTATTGTGCGCAATTTCTGTGTGGCCCTGCTGCTGTATGTGAACTGGCTGCCGGCCCAATCTGTCCCCTCCGGGTCCTGGTTCGACGGGCAACCCGAGTCCTTTTATCGGTTTACCCCCTCTGGGAGTACCGCTGAACTCTGTGTCTGTTGCTGCATCCGACCCTAGTGAAGCTGATATCACCTCACGTTTTTCCGGTTGCTGTATTATATATAATGAATACAGCCACGGATCCGGTATCCGTCTTTGCGCCTGTTCTGGGTAGTGATTAATGCTACCCGGTTCTCACAATGTCCTTTTTCTCTGTCCCTCTTCTCCTCAGGCCGGTGATTTAGGCCTGGTAACAGTCACAGGGCTGTTAGAGATTCAACTGTATGACCTCTCACTATCAGCTCCTTGGCCCAACTGCCATTTCTTCTCTCAGACCAGAATGGATCAAGGGGAGTCTCTGGAGCTCCCCCTTCTGGCCGGAGGTGGTAGTGCAGTCTTGCTATTTTAGTATTTGTACTTACTGTCAGTAACTATTTTTGTGGCAAATACCCCTAGGGGTGCCACAAGTTGAACTGTGCATCACCTCTATGTAGCAGAGGCGATCGAGTAGTGCATGCTTCTAGCCTCCCATGGAAGCTATTGAAGCATGACAAAATTAAAAAGTGTTTAAAAATATAAAAAAATTAAAAAATATAAAAGTTCAAATCACCCGCTTTTGCCCCAATCAAAATAACACTATAAAAAAATCAAATTTGGTATCGCCGCTTTCAGAATCGCCTGATCTATCAATAAAAATAAGGATTAACCTGATCGCTAAACAGCATAGCGAGAAAAAAATCAAAAAGCTAAAATTACGTTTTTTTTGGTCATCGTGACATTGCATTAACATGCAATAACGGACGATCAACAGAACGTATCTGCACCAAATTGGTATCATTAAAAACGTCAGCTTGGCATGTAAAAAATGAGCCCTCACCCGACCCCAGATCACGAAAAATGAAGACTCTTCCATTGTCGGAAAATTGCGCAATTTTTTTTTCTATTTTTTTTTTTCTTATCAAATTTCGGATTTTTTTTTACCACTTAGATTAAAGAGAACCTAGCCATGTTTGGTGTCTATGAACTCGTAATGACCTGGAAAATCATAATGGAAGGTCAGTTTTAGCATTTAGTGAACCTAGCAAAAAAGCCAAACAAAAAACAAGAGTAGGATTGCACTTTTTTTTGCAATTTCACATGTGCTGTTGCTTAGACCTATGTATCCCATTCTATAAATGCTTTTTTCATTTTTCTTGCCCAGATATAGGACTTTGAATGTCTCCCTGTTAAAAACCATTCTCTTAGTTGCTGCCCACTGCTCCAGTTTGTTTTAATCTTTTTGAATGCTCTCTTCTTTAGTATTAGCTACCTTATATACTAGAGTATAAGCCAAGATTTGCAGTAATATGGACACATATGGCAACAGTGGCTCAGTATTGGGGTATCAGGTGCAGTAATAGGGACACATACGACAGCACAGGCTCAGTATTGGGGTATCAGGGGCAGTAATAAGGACACAAACGGCAGCAGCGGCTCAGTATTGGGGTATCAGGTGCAGTAATAGGGACACATATGGCAGCAACAGCTCAGTATTTGGGTATCAGGATCAGCATTAGGGACACATATGGCAGCAGCAGCTCAGTATTGGGGTATCAGTAGGATGAGGAGTTTGTGCAGGTTGGGAATAGATGGTGATGCGGCTGGAATATGAGAAGTGAAATGTGTCTTTGTTGTATTCTCTGCAACTGATTCCTGGCAGGAGAAGTTGTCATGTCGGTCTTGGCCAGATGGAAAAGACAAGAAAAGTGACGATTCCATCATAAAGTATGTCAGGGGTAAGAAACTATCTGTAACTGTACTGTAATCTCTTATATGTTCTGTAGGGCTGGAATCTACCACTGACCATATGGCGGTAATATCCATATTGGTCTGTATATAGAGATTATCTTCAGTAACAGCACTGTCATCTGCTGAGGTTCTCCTCCACTATTCGGGCGTGTCACCAAGTTGTAATCAATGTTACCTGGTTAGGGGCTCACTCAGAAGTTTTTCCCCTCCCGAACCAAAACTCTAACTATGCCTCTGCTACTATCAGAAGCTGTATCGTGTGCTACCTGTGCGGGATAGCACTGTCAGGCGCTAGGTAGCTTCCACCATTTGCGGACAGTCAACAACACTAATTATGGTAATGATTCAGAGCTTTCATCCATCGACAGGCATACATCCACACACACAATAATACATTTATACTAGTGCATGGCCATGCAGCCATGCGAACCTTCTATAGTGAATGCTCTCCAGGACCTTCCTAGTGGTCCAATAGGAGCTGCTACAGGACCTGAGCATGTGACCCCTGACCTCCAATGAGAGGTCGACTCCTTGGCATGCTCAGAAGAAAAAAGCAGAACTTAGTCCCAGGGACGCCTGCTTGCCGCTGATCAGAAATGGTTACAATGGCTGAGCCTGGAAGGACAGCAGTAACCAGCCACGCAGTATCAGCTTGAGCCAGACCCTGGGACCAACGTCTCTGCTGAGCAGCCTCCACTGCAGCTGGAAGAGAATGGGAGACTGCAACGGACATGGTTCGAGATTTCAGCTGTGCAGTGGCGGGAACTCAACACCTAGGCGTGGAGGAAGAGCCAGATGGCAGACCACAGGATTAACCTGTTCCAGTACCTTGAAGTGGCCTAGGTAGCGAGGCGCAAACTCAGCCTGGTGTTATGGGCGAAGAGTCACACTAAATTGCCTGGAGCAATGGTCGGAGCAGGGCGTCGATGTGCATCGGTAGGGACCCTCATTCTCTCCTTGGAGGCCCGGATAGCAACCGGTGTGTGGTCCCAAATGCAAAGTGCCTCCAGAGCTGTTATGATTAGATAATTCAGTACCACAATGGACATAGAAGTCAGAGCACATACAGTGACCTGACAATAATCCAAAAACATAGAACGAGCTCTGAGACGTGGGAACTCTGTTGACCGCAATCCCTAATCCTCTCCATCCACACTAAAGGCAGCCGTGGATTGCGCCTAACGCTCCCTATGCAACTCGGCACAGCCTGAGAAACTAGCTAGCCTGAAGATAGAAAAAAAGCCTACCTTGCCTCAGAGAAATACCCCAAAGGAAAAGGCAGCCCCCCACATATAATGACTGTGAGTTAAGATGAAAAGACAAATGTAGAGATGAAATAGATTTAGCAAAGTGAGGCCCGACTTTCTGAACAGAGCGAGGATAGGAAAGGTAACTGGGAGAAGCGAAGTCTCCCTAAGCTAGAAGATCGTTGGATACAGCCGGGACCAGACCAGCTGCTTCGAAAGCATCACCAAACCAGGGATTCAAGCTTCAGGAGGCTAATTTGCATATTCCAGGTGCCTTCTGGGAGAAGCGAAGTCTCCCTAAGCTAGAAGATCGTTGGATACAGCCGGGACCAGACCAGCTGCTTCGAAAGCATCACCAAACCAGGGATTCAAGCTTCAGGAGGCTAATTTGCATATTCCAGGTGCCTTCTGGGAGAAGCGAAGTCTCCCTAAGCTAGAAGATCGTTGGATACAGCCGGGACCAGACCAGCTGCTTCGAAAGCATCACCAAACCAGGGATTCAAGCTTCAGGAGGCTAATTTGCATATTCCAGGTGCCTTCTGGGAGAAGCGAAGTCTCCCTAAGCTAGAAGATCGTTGGATACAGCCGGGACCAGACCAGCTGCTTCGAAAGCATCACCAAATTTTTGCCTGTAGGACATTATTGCAAGAGAGCTTGGCTGAGTAGATTACACAAGAAGGAAAACACACAGCAAGTCAGCAGGATCTAGGAGCAACATGGCAGATGTGACAACCTACATGGTGAGCTGCAGCATGTGCTACATGTTCACAGATCGACCAGAAGAAGAATCCAATTTCACCTGTCAGAAGTGTAGACTAGTGGCCCTTTTAGAAGAAAAGGTGCGGGGTCTGGAAGAAAGAATAGCAACTTTGAAACTCATCAAAGAGAATGAAGACTTTCTAGACAGAACAGAAGCATCTCTACTGGTCACAGAAGGTGCAAAAAGTGTCAGAGAACCTCCAAAAGCAGATGAGTGGAAGCATGTGACCAAAAGAAGCAAGAAGACCATGGAGAAATCACCAACCACACAACTGAAGAACCGATATCAAATCTTTGTAGAGGATGAAGATGGCACACCTAAGAATGAAGCAATACCAGCAAGCAAAAAAGAAAAGGGCACACAGCAACAAGTGACAGCAAAAAGTACAGCCAAGAAGCAACGAAGAGTGGTGGTGGTGGGAGACTCACTACTGAGAGGCACCGAAGCAGCCATCTGCAGACCGGACATAACTGCAAGAGAAGTATGCTGCCTTCCAGGTGCGATGATCAAGGATGTGACCGATAGGATACCAAAGCTCTTCAGCTCCAAGGACGTCCACCCATTTCTTCTGATACATGTTGGCACCAATGACACGGCAAGGAAGGACCTACCGACAATCTGCAAGGACTTTGAAGAGTTGGGGAAGAAAGTAAAGGAACTGGATGCACAGGTAGTTTTTTCTTCTATCCTTCCAGTAGACGGGCATGGCACCAGGAGATGGAACAGGATCCTTGATGCAAACAACTGGCTAAGACGATGGTGCAGACAACAAGGATTTGGATTCCTGGACCACGGTGTGAATTACTGGTATGATGGACTCCTCGCCAGAGACGGACTACACCTCAACAAACCTGGGAAACACACATTCGCCAGAAGACTCGCTACACTCATCAGGAGGGCGTTAAACTAGAAGAAGAGGGGACGGGAAGAAAAACATTAGACTCGAACAAAGACGACCCAGGAAAACATACTCAGAAGGGAGGTAAGAACATTTCTAAAACAATCCACAGTGAGGAGATTGGAACAAAACAAAATCCTCTAAACTGCATGCTCGCAAACGCCAGAAGCCTGACAAACAAGATGGAAGAACTAGAAGCAGAAATATCTACAGGTAACTTTGACATAGTGGGAATAACCGAGACATGGTTAGATGAAAGCTATGACTGGGCAGTTAACTTACAGGGTTACAGTCTGTTTAGAAAGGATCGTAAAAATCGGAGAGGAGGAGGGGTTTGTCTCTATGTAAAGTCTTGTCTAAAGTCCACTTTAAGGGAGGATATTAGCGAAGGGAATGAGGATGTCGAGTCCATATGGGTTGAAATTCATGGAGGGAAAAATGGTAACAAAATTCTCATTGGGGTCTGTTACAAACCCCCAAATATAACAGAAAGCATGGAAAGTCTACTTCTAAAGCAGATAGATGAAGCTGCAACCCATAATGAGGTCCTGGTTATGGGGGACTTTAACTACCCGGATATTAACTGGGAAACAGAAACCTGTGAAACCCATAAAGGCAACAGGTTTCTGCTAATAACCAAGAAAAATTATCTTTCACAATTGGTGCAGAATCCAACCAGAGGAGCAGCACTTTTAGACCTAATACTGTCTAATAGACCTGACAGAATAACAAATCTGCAGGTGGTCGGGCATCTAGGAAATAGCGACCACAATATTGTACAGTTTCACCTGTCTTTCACTAGGGGGACTTGTCAGGGAGTCACAAAAACACTGAACTTTAGGAAGGCAAAGTTTGACCAGCTTAGAGATGCCCTTAATCTGGTAGACTGGGACAATATCCTCAGAAATAAGAATACAGATAATAAATGGGAAATGTTTAAGAACATCCTAAATAGGCAGTGTAAGCGGTTTATACCTTGTGGGAATAAAAGGACTAGAAATAGGAAAAACCCAATGTGGCTAAACAAAGAAGTAAGACAGGCAATTAACAGTAAAAAGAAAGCATTTGCACTACTAAAGCAGGATGGCACCATTGAAGCTCTAAAAAACTATAGGGAGAAAAATACTTTATCTAAAAAACTAATTAAAGCTGCCAAAAAGGAAACAGAGAAGCACATTGCTAAGGAGAGTAAAACTAATCCCAAACTGTTCTTCAACTATATCAATAGTAAAAGAATAAAAACTGAAAATGTAGGCCCCTTAAAAAATAGTGAGGAAAGAATGGTTGTAGATGACGAGGAAAAAGCTAACATATTAAACACCTTCTTCTCCACGGTATTCACGGTGGAAAATGAAATGCTAGGTGAAATCCCAAGAAACAATGAAAACCCTATATTAAGGGTCACCAATCTAACCCAAGAAGAGGTGCGAAACCGGCTAAATAAGATTAAAATAGATAAATCTCCGGGTCCGGATGGCATACACCCACGAGTACTAAGAGAACTAAGTAATGTAATAGATAAACCATTATTTCTTATTTTTAGTGACTCTATAGCGACAGGGTCTGTTCCGCAGGACTGGCACATAGCAAATGTGGTGCCAATATTCAAAAAGGGCTCTAAAAGTGAACCTGGAAATTATAGGCCAGTAAGTCTAACCTCTATTGTTGGTAAAATATTTGAAGGGTTTCTGAGGGATGTTATTCTGGATTATCTCAATGAGAATAACTGTTTAACTCCATATCAGCATGGGTTTATGAGAAATCGCTCCTGTCAAACCAATCTAATCAGTTTTTATGAAGAGGTAAGCTATAGACTGGACCACGGTGAGTCATTGGACGTGGTATATCTCGATTTTTCCAAAGCGTTTGATACCGTGCCGCACAAGAGGTTGGTACACAAAATGAGAATGCTTGGTCTGGGGGAAAATGTGTGTAAATGGGTTAGTAACTGGCTTAGTGATAGAAAGCAGAGGGTGGTTATAAATGGTATAGTCTCTAACTGGGTCGCTGTGACCAGTGGGGTACCGCAGGGGTCAGTATTGGGACCTGTTCTCTTCAACATATTCATTAATGATCTGGTAGAAGGTTTACACAGTAAAATATCGATATTTGCAGATGATACAAAACTATGTAAAGCAGTTAATACAAGAGAAGATAGTATTCTGCTACAGATGGATCTGGATAAGTTGGAAACTTGGGCTGAAAGGTGGCAGATGAGGTTTAACAATGATAAATGTAAGGTTATACACATGGGAAGAGGGAATCAATATCACCATTACACACTGAACGGGAAACCACTGGGTAAATCTGACAGGGAGAAGGACTTGGGGATCCTAGTTAATGATAAACTTACCTGGAGCAGCCAGTGCCAGGCAGCAGCTGCCAAGGCAAACAGGATCATGGGGTGCATTAAAAGAGGTCTGGATACACATGATGAGAGCATTATACTGCCTCTGTACAAATCCCTAGTTAGACCGCACATGGAGTACTGTGTCCAGTTTTGGGCACCGGTGCTCAGGAAGGATATAATGGAACTAGAGAGAGTACAAAGGAGGGCAACAAAATTAATAAAGGGGATGGGAGAACTACAATACCCAGATAGATTAGCGAAATTAGGATTATTTAGTCTAGAAAAAAGACGACTGAGGGGCGATCTAATAACCATGTATAAGTATATAAGGGGACAATACAAATATCTCGCTGAGGATCTGTTTATACCAAGGAAGGTGACGGGCACAAGGGGGCATTCTTTGCGTCTGGAGGAGAGAAGGTTTTTCCACCAACATAGAAGAGGATTCTTTACTGTTAGGGCAGTGAGAATCTGGAATTGCTTGCCTGAGGAGGTGGTGATGGCGAACTCAGTCGAGGGGTTCAAGAGAGGCCTGGATGTCTTCCTGGAGCAGAACAATATTGTATCATACAATTATTAGGTTCTGTAGAAGGACGTAGATCTGGGTATTTATTATGATGGAATATAGGCTGAACTGGATGGACAAATGTCTTTTTTCGGCCTTACTAACTATGTTACTATGTTACTATGTTACTATGTAACTTTGCGGTCAACACAAAACCCTACAAATAACCACGCAAAGGGGGCAAAAAAATCCTCCATACCGACTAACGGCACGGAGGTACACCCTCTGCGTCCCAGAGCTTCCAGCAAGCAAGAAAAACAAGATAAGCAAGCTGGACAGGAAATAACAGAAAACAAAAATAACAAAAGCAGAACTTAGCTAATGCAGAGCAGCAGGCCACTGGAACGATCCTAGAGGAAGCAAGTCCAATACTAGAACATTGACTGGAGGCCAGGATCAAAGCACTAGGTGGAGTTAAATAGAGCAGCACCTAACGACTTCACCACTCACCTGAGGAAGGAAACTCAGAAGCCGCAGTACCACTTTCCTCCACCAACGGAAGCTCATAGAGAGAATCAGCCGAAGTACCACTTGTGACCACAGGAGGGAGCTCTGCCACAGAATTCACAACAGTACCCCCCCTTGAGGAGGGGTCACCGAACCCTCACCAGAGCACCCAGGACGACCAGGATGAGCCATATCAAAGGCACGAACAAGATCGGGAGCATGGACATCAGAGGCAAAGACCCAGGAATTATCTTCCTGAGCATAACCCTTCCACTTAACCAGATACTGGAGTTTCCGTCTAGAAACACGAGAATCCAAAATCTTCTCCACAATATACTCCAACTCCCCCTCCACCAAAACCGGGGCAGGAGGATCAACAGATGGAACCATAGGTGCCACGTATCTCCGCAACAATGACCTATGGAATACGTTATGGATGGAAAAAGAATTAGGAAGGGTCAAACGAAAAGACACAGGATTAAGAACCTCGGAAATCCTATACGGACCAATGAAACGAGGTTTAAACTTAGGAGAGGAAACCTTCATAGGAATATGAGGAGAAGACAACCAAACCAAATCCCCAACACGAAGTCGGGTACCCACACAGCGTCTGCGATTAGCGAAACGTTGACCCTTCTCCTGGAACAAGGTCAAATTCTCCACTACATGAGTCCAAATCTGCTGCAACCTGTCCACCACAGTATCCACACCAGGACAGTCCGAAGACTCAACCTGCCCTGAAGAGAAACGAGGATGGAACCCAGAGTTGCAGAAAAACGGCGAAACCAAGGTAGCCGAGCTGGCCCGATTATTAAGGGCGAACTCAGCCAAAGGCAAAAAGGACACCCAGTCATCCTGATCAGCAGAAACAAAGCATCTCAGATATGTTTCCAAGGTCTGATTGGTTCGTTCGGTCTGGCCATTAGTCTGAGGATGGAAAGCCGAGGAAAAAGACAAGTCAATGCCCATCCTAGCACAAAAGGCTCGCCAAAACCTCGAAACAAACTGGGAACCTCTGTCAGAAACGATATTCTCTGGAATGCCATGCAAACGAACCACATGCTGGAAGAACAATGGCACCAAATCAGAGGAGGAAGGTAATTTAGACAAGGGTACCAAATGGACCATCTTAGAGAAGCGATCACAAACCACCCAAATGACTGACATTTTTTGAGAGACGGGAAGATCTGAAATAAAATCCATAGAGATATGTGTCCAAGGCCTCTTCGGGACCGGCAAGGGCAAAAGCAACCCACTGGCACGAGAACAGCAGGGCTTAGCCCGAGCACAAATCCCACAAGACTGCACAAAAGAACGCACATCCCGCGACAGAGATGGCCACCAAAAGGATCTAGCCACTAACTCTCTGGTACCAAAGATTCCAGGATGACCAGCCAACACCGAACAATGAACCTCAGAGATAACTTTATTCGTCCACCTATCAGGGACAAACAGTTTCTCCGCTGGGCAACGATCAGGTTTATTAGCCTGAAATTTTGGCAGCACCCGCCGCAAGTCAGGGGAGATGGCAGACACAATTACTCCCTCTTTGAGAATACCCGCCGGCTCAGATAAACCCAGAGAGTCGGGCACAAAACTCCTAGACAGGGCATCCGCCTTTACATTTTTAGAGCCCGGAAGGTACGAAACCACAAAGTCAAAACGGGCAAAACACAGCGACCAACGAGCCTGTCTAGGATTCAACCGCTTGGCAGACTTGAGATAAGTCAAGTTCTTATGATCAGTCAGGACCACCACGCGATGCTTAGCTCCTTCAAGCCAATGACGCCACTCCTCGAATGCCCACTTCATGGCCAGCAACTCTCGATTGCCAACATCATAATTTCGCTCAGCAGGCGAAAACTTCCTGGAAAAGAAGGCGCATGGTTTCATCACCGAGCCATCAGAACTTCTCTGCGACAAAACAGCCCCCGCTCCAATCTCAGAAGCATCAACCTCGACCTGGAATGGAAGCGAAACATCTGGTTGACACAACACAGGGGCAGAAGAAAAACGACGCTTCAACTCTTGAAAAGCTTCCACAGCAGCAGAAGACCAATTGACCACATCAGCACCCTTCTTGGTCAATTCGGTCAATGGTTTAACAATACTAGAAAAATTGCAGATGAAGCAACGATAAATATTAGCAAAGCCCAGGAACTTTTGCAGACTTTTCAGAGATGTCGGCTGAGTCCAATCATGGATGGCCTGGACCTTAACAGGGTCCATCTCGATAGTAGAAGGGGAAAAAAAGAACCCCAAAAATGAAACCTTCTGAACATCAAAGAGACATTTTGATCCCTTCACAAACAAAGAATTAGCACGCAGGACCTGAAACACCGTTCTGACCTGCTTCACATGAGACTCCCAATCATCCGAGAAGATCAAAATATCATCCAAGTAAACAATCAGGAATTTATCCAGGTACTCTCGGAAGATGTCATGCATAAAGGACTGAAACACTGATGGAGCATTGGCAAGTCCGAATGGCATTACAAGGTACTCAAAATGGCCCTCGGGCGTATTAAATGCAGTTTTCCATTCATCGCCTCGCTTAATACGCACAAGATTATACGCACCACGAAGATCTATCTTGGTGAACCAACTAGCCCCCTTAATCCGAGCAAACAAATCAGATAACAGCGGCAAGGGGTACTGAAATTTAACCGTGATCTTATTTAGAAGGCGGTAATCTATACAAGGTCTCAGCGAACCATCCTTCTTGACCACAAAAAAGAACCCTGCTCCCAATGGTGACGATGACGGGCGAATATGCCCCTTCTCCAAGGACTCCTTCACGTAACTCCGCATAGCGGCGTGCTCAGGCACAGATAAATTAAACAGTCGACCTTTTGGGAATTTACTACCAGGAATCAAATCGATAGCACAATCACAATCCCTATGCGGAGGTAGGGTATCAGACTTGGGCTCATCAAATACATCCCGGTAATCAGACAAGAACTCTGGAACCTCAGAAGGGGTGGATGACGAAATAGACAGAAATGGGACATCCCCATGTACCCCCTGACAACCCCAGCTGGACACCGACATGGATTTCCAATCTAATACTGGATTATGGACTTGTAGCCATGGCAACCCCAACATGACCACATCATGCAGATTATGCAACACCAGAAAGCGAATAACCTCCTGATGTGCAGGAGCCATGCACATGGTCAGCTGGGTCCAGTACTGAGGCTTATTCTTGGCCAAAGGCGTAGCATCAATTCCTCTCAATGGAATAGGACACTGCAAGGGCTCCAAGAAAAACCCACAACGCCTAGCATACTCCAAGTCCATCAAATTCAGGGCAGAGTCTGAATCCACAAATGCCATGACAGAATAAGATGACAAAGAGCAGATCAAGGTAACGGACAAAAGAAATTTTGACTGTACCGTACCAATGGTGGCAGACCTAGCGAACCGCTTAGTGCGCTTAGGACAATCAGAGATAGCATGAGTGGAATCCCCACAGTAGAAACACAGCCCATTCTGACGTCTGTGTTCTTGCCGTTCAACTCTGGTTAAAGTCCTATCGCACTGCATAGGCTCAGGTTTATGCTCAGATAATACCGCCAAATGGTGCACAGATTTACGCTCACGCAAGCGTCGACCGATCTGAATGGCCAAAGACATAGACTCATTCAGACCAGCAGGCATAGGAAATCCCACCATGACATCCTTAAGGGCTTCAGAGAGACCCTTTCTGAAAATAGCTGCGAGCGCACCTTCATTCCATTGAGTGAGTACGGACCACTTTCGAAATTTCTGACAATATACCTCTATCTCATCCTGACCCTGACACAGAGCCAGCAAATTTTTCTCTGCCTGATCCACCGAATTAGGTTCATCGTACAGCAATCCGAGCGCCAGGAAAAACGCATCAATATTACATAATGCAGGATCTCCTGGCGCAAGAGAAAATGCCCAGTCCTGAGGGTCGCCACGTAAAAAAGAAATAATAATCCTAACTTGTTGAACTGGGTCACCAGAGGAGCAAGGTTTCAAAGCCAGAAATAGTTTACAATTATTTTTGAAACTCAGAAATTTAGTTCTATCTCCAAAAAACAAATCAGGAATAGGTATTCTAGGTTCTAACATAGATTTCTGATCAATAGTGTCTTGAATCTTTTGTACTCTTGCCGTGAGCTGATCCACACATGAAGACAGACCTTTAATGTCCATCGCTACACCTGTGTCCTGAACCACCCAAATGTCTAGGGGAAAAAAAAGGCAAAACACAGTGCAGAGAAAAAAAAATGGTCTCAGAACTTCTTTTTTCCCTCTATTGAGAATCATTAGTGCTTTGGGCCTCCAGTACTGTTATGATTAGATAATTCAGTACCACAATGGACATAGAAATCAGAGCACATACAGTGACCTGACAATAATCCAAAAACATAGAACGGGCTTTGAGACGTGGGAACTCTGTTGACCGCAATCCCTAATCCTCTCCAACCACACTAAAGGCAGCCGTGGATTGCGCCTAACGCTCCCTATGCAACTCGGCACAGCCTGAGAAACTAGCTAGTCTGAAGATAGAAAAAAAGCCTACCTTGCCTCAGAGAAATACCCCAAAGGAAAAGGCAGCCCCCCACATATAATGACTGTGAGTTAAGATGAAAAGACAAACGTAGAGATGAAATAGATTTAGCAAAGTGAGGCCCGACTTTCTGAACAGAGCGAGGATAGGAAAGGTAACTTTGCGGTCAACACAAAACCCTACAAATAACCACGCAAAGGGGGCAAAAAGTCCCTCCGTACCGACTAACGGCACGGAGGTACACCCTCTGCGTCCCAGAGCTTCCAGCAAGCAAGAAAAACAAGATAAGCAAGCTGGACAGGAAAAAACAGAAAACAAAAATAACAAAAGCAGAACTTAGCTAATGCAGAGCAGCAGGCCACAGGAACGATCCTAGAGGAAGCAAGTCCAATACTAGAACATTGACTGGAGGCCAGGATCAAAGCACTAGGTGGAGTTAAATAGAGCAGCACCTAACGACTTCACCACTCACCTGAGGAAGGAAACTCAGAAGCCGCAGTACCACTTTCCTCCACCAACGGAAGCTCAGAGAGAGAGAATCAGCCGAAGTGCCACTTGTGACCACAGGAGTGAGCTCTGCCACAGAATTCACAACACAGAGCCCAGTCTGCCACCTTGGAGTCGGCGGAAGATACAGGCCTGGATACAGTAACCAGTGAATGCTGGCTGTAATAAAGGAGATATGTGTCTGCCTAGTGGAGTCGGCTACAGCGTTGTTCAGTGTAAACTCCGCCCATTGTAGCAAGAATGCCCAGTCATCCTGCGTGGCTTAGAAAAAATGTCGCAGGTATGTGACCAGGGTCTGGTTGGCCCTCTCTACTAACCCATTCATCTTGGGATGGTATGCTGAAGAGAGATTCAGCTCGATGCTGAGAACACAACAAAGCTTTTCCCAGAACCGAGACACAAACTGGGGACCCCGATCACTGACAATTTTGTCTGGCATACCGTGTAGGCACAAAACGTGCTTAATAAACAAAGCCGCCAAGGCCCGTGCAGAAGGTAGCCGTGTAAGAGTCACCAAGAGTCACCAAGTGCACCATTTTGGAAAAATCATCAGTGACTACCCAAACAAGGGTGCAGCTACAGGACTTGGGTAAGCCCACCACAAAGTCCATCCCAACCATTTCCCAGGGTCTGTCCGCCACCGGCAGGGGGTAAAGTAGCTCAGCAGGCCATTGACAAGGTGACTTAGTTTTGGTCGCAGGAGACACATGCCTGAATATAGTCTCCGACATCACGGGCGATATGCGCCACCAGTACATCCTCGCCAGCCACCCTGGATGAGTGAGCCCCAGAGAGAACCTCCGGTCGCAAATGGCACAAAGGTCTTGCACGGGGGTACAGACTCTAGCGAAACTGGGACCATGGTCCTCAGGCTCTCAGAAGGGACAATTAACCGAGGCTCCTCCTCTACTAATGACACTACGGAGTGGGAGAGAGTGTCGGCATGAATGTTCTCCTCTCCAGACAGATAATGGAGGGTGAAGTGGAAGTGGGATAAGAACAAGGACCGTCTAGGCTGGCGAGAGTTTAGCCGCTGGGCAGTCTGTAACTAAACCAAATTTGTGTAGTCGGTATACACTTGGAAGGGAAAACGAGCCCACTCCAGGAGGTGTCTCTACTCCGAGAAGGCCAACTTCATAGCAGGCAACTCCCTTTCTCCAATGGAATAATTCCTCTCCGCTGGTGTGAAGGTCTTGGAGAAAAAGAAGCAAGGATGCTTCCAACCTTGAGCATGCTTTTGGAAGAGGACTGCTCCAGCACCGACAGATGAGGCATCCACCTCCATTATAAATGGTTTATCTACATCGAGCGATGTAGGATGGGAGCGCTAGCAAAATGAGACTTAATAGAGAGGAAGGCCTTGGAGACCTCCTTCGACCACAATTTGTGATTTGCTTCCTTCTTGGTGAGGGTTACCAAGGGAGCTACCAAAGTTGAGAAGTGGGGAATGAACTGGCGATAATAGTTAATGAACCCCATAAAGCACTGCACCGCTTTGAGGGAATGGGGTTCCTGCCAGTCCATCACAACCTGTAGCTTCTCAGGATCCATAGCCAATCCCTGGGTGGAGATGATATAGCCAAGGAAACGCAAGGACTCCTGCTCAAACACACACTTCTCCAACTTGGAATGGAGGGAATTTGACCGTAGGAGGTCGAAGACTTTGCAAACATCTCTCCGGTAGGAGTCTATATCTGGAGATTAGATGAGAACATCATTGAGATAGACTATGACCGATGTGGTGAGTATGTCCCGGAAGATATCATTCACAAAGTCTTGGAAAACAGTAGGAGCATTACAGACCCCGAAGGGCATCACCAGGTATTCATAGTGCCCGTCCCTGGTGTTAAATGCCGTCTTCCATTCATCCCCCTCACGGATGCGAATCAGGTTATAAGAACACCGCAGAACAAGCTTAGTAAATACCCTCGCTCCCCGCAACCTATCAAATAGCTCAGATATCAGAGGCAGAGGGTATTTGTTCTTAATGGAGATTGCGTTAAGACCCCTGTAATCTGTGCATGGACGTAGTTCTCCGTTCTTCTTTTGCATAAAGAAGAACCCCACCCCTGCAGGTGATACTGACTTCCTAATGAATCCTCTTGCCAGATTCTCCTTAATGTATTGGGTCATTGCCTCTATCTTCAGGAGAGATAGGGGAAAGACTCGACCGCAGGCTCTGCACCAGGCAAGAGGTCAATAGGACCGTCATAGGGGTGGTGGGCTGGAAGGGTCACCACAGCCCTTTTGGATAACACATCCGCATAGGGCCAATAGTGGTTGTGGAGAAAGGAAAGATCTGCTGGTACTTCAGTAGTGGCAACCTGAACGCACTCCCTCAGACATCTACCCTCACAAGATTCACTCCATCCCAAAATTCTCCCAGAGGACCACTCTAAATGAGGAGAGTGGTAGTATAGCCATGGTATCCCTAACAGAACCTCATCAATTCCCTCCTGAAATACTAACAGGGAGATAATCTCCTGATGGGATGGAGACATGGATAAAGTAATTGGGATGGTCTAGTGTGTTATTTGTGAGGGCAGAGTCGACCCATTCATCACTCGTACTGTCACCGGCTTGGCGAGCATCACCAGGGGTATTGCGTGGCGTTGGGTGAAGGCAGAGGACATAAAATTCCCCTCCGCCCCGGAATCCACACAAAGCTTGACAGTAAGAGTGGATGGGCCAAAGGTGATTGTCCCTTTGAAGGACAGTTTGGAGGAAAACGTCGCCGTGTCTAGTGTGCCTCCTCCTACATCCACTAGATGCTGACGTTTTCCTGACCGCTGGGAACATCTGGAGGCAAGATGTCCTGACCGCCGGCAGACATGACAGACCTTGAGTGCACGAGCGGTCTGGGACTTCAATCCTGCTCGTGACCCCTCTATGGCCTTATGTGGCTCAGACACCTGGACCGGAGATTCCAGAGGTATGGCGAAGGTGGGAGCCAGCCAAAACCTCTGCCTACACTTGGCTCGCTCCAACCTTCGCTCGTTAAAATAAAGGTCGATGCGAGTTGCTACAGCTAATAGCTCCTCCAGTGTGGTGGTAATCTCCCTAGTGGCCAAAGTGTCCTTCACATGGTCAGCCAGCTCCCTCCAAAATACAGGGATGAGGGCTTTATCTAGCCACTCCAGCTCAGATGCTAAAGTCCGGATGGAAAAATGACTGACCAAGGATGAGCCCTGTGTCAGTGCCAGCAGTTGGAGCGCCGTATCATGGGTGACTTGAGGTCCCAAAAAGACCTGTTTCAGAGTGCTCAGGAACTGCAGAGCACTCTGCACCACATGACCGTCACGCTCCACATCGGTGTAGCCCACTCCAACGCCATGTTCAACAAGAGAGATATTATGAATCCTATGAAGGAAACGAACCCTGTTAAGTCACAGGGCCACGGTACTGCACAAAGAGCGCAAGCAAAGAGTCACAGAACTCTGTCCCCAGACTCAGGGAAAGAGTTCCTCTAGACCTCTTGCGCTCGACACCATTACTGGGGTGTCAGAGATTAATATAACTAAATATTTTCTGCACAAGAGTGTGTGCAGTGCCGCTCTGGCGAACACTACTAACCACCCAGACTTCGGCCAGGAAAGCGCTCTATCAGTGCTGGCGGTCACTGCTATCAGATGCTGTATCATGTGCTAGCTGTGCGGGATAGCACTGTCAGGTGGTAGGTATCTTCCACCATTCGTGAACAGTCAACAACACTAATTATGGTAATGATTCGGAGCTTTCATCCATCGACAGGCATACAACCACACACACGTTAATAAGTTTATACTAGCGCATGGCCATGCGGCCATGTGAACCTTCAATAGCGGAAGTTCTCAAGGACCTTCCTAGTGGTCCAATAGGAGCTGCTACAGGACCTGAGCATGTGACCCCCTGACCTCCAATGAGAGGTCGTCCCCTGGGCATGCTCAGAAGAAGAAAAGCAGGACTTAGTCCCAGGAACGCCTGCTCGCCGCTAATCAGTGCTGGTTACAATGGTTGAGCCTGGAAGGACAGCAATAACCAGCTGCACAGTATTAGCTTGAGCCAGACACTGGGACCGACATCTCTGCTGAGCAGGCTCCACTGCAGCTGGAGGAGAATGGGAGACCACAGCAGACATGGTTCAAGATTCCCCCTGTTCAGCGGCAGGAACTCGACACCTAACATTACCCCCCTCCTTGAGCCTCGTACGCTCGAAGGCAACAATGAGCTGCAGAGCCCAAATGTGCTTAACAGGCTCCCAGGACCTGTCCTCTGGGCCATGACCCTTCCAATCCACCAAACAGAATTTTTGCCACGTACCACCTTACAGCCCATGATGGCATTTACCTCGTATTCGTCCATGGACGAACCCAATGTCCCAGCAGATGACTCGGAAAACCAGGACATGTGGACGAGCTATTGGAGGGACACATAAAAAGTGTCAGTGATGCCTAGGCGTGGAGGAAAGGCCAGATGGTAGACCACAGAATTAACCTCTTCCAGGACCTTGAAGGGGCCTAGGTAGCGAGGTTAAAACTTAGTGGACTCAACTCTCAGCCTGATGTTACGGGCAGAGAGCCACACTAATTCTCCAGGAGCAAAGGTCGGAGCACGGCGCCGATGTACATCAGTGGAGACCCTCATTCTCTCCTTGGAGGCCCGGACAGCATCCTGTGTGCGGTCCCAAATGTCATGTGCCTCCTGAACCCAGTCTGCCACCCTAGAGTCGGCGGAAGACACAACACCTAACACATGTATTCATTTATATTCATAATATAGAATAACCATGATTGGCTAAGTTCCAAGCATTGAGTCTGGGTTACATAGTAATAACTGTCAATCAATTTTCAATAATCAATCAATTCACAGTAACACTGTCTATGCTGGTACAAAACCTTCCTATCACTTGATTTTTTGAATTATTATTCATAGACTAAGCTGACCAGTCCCTTTTTCAATGTGTTTTAGCAGTGTCGAATTTAGACCTTTTTTCTATCGATATATGAGATGAGCTGGGTGCCCTGAATTCCTATCTCTAGGCTGTAAAATCCTAAATTGGTGCTGCTTGGCAGTCCCTCATCTTTTATAGCTGCTATGATAGTCCCTTTCGATTGGCTGCTCTAGAAGATGTTATGTAAGAGCTGTAAACCCTTATGTGGAAGCCTCCACGCCCATGCCTTATGTGAATGAAGTGGCACTGGCATGTTCAAATTCATGAGGAATTTCAGGAAAATTAACTCAAAGTTAGTCTGCAGCAGATTGAGCAGCTCATCTATATCTAAACATTTTTAACTAGATTTCTTTTTAAAAAAATCAACTGAATCCATCACTGAGTTCTTACAGCAGAAATTGTAACAGTTAACTTTTTCTCAGCTCATCTATGCCGATCTGTGAAAAGCGACGAAATAACATTTCAAATCAGTTATAGGAAACTCAGAAAAATAAATATAAAAAATAGATATTAACTCTCTCTTCAGAACAAACTGACTTGCAAATTCTGAGTTAACTCATTCTGCAGCCAAATGAAAAAAATGCCTTTAACCCCTATCTGACCTCGGACGGGATAGTACGTCCGAGGTCAGATCCCCTGCTTTGATGCAGGGCTCCGCGGTGAGCCCGCATCAAAGCCGGGATATGTCAGCTGTTTTGAACAGCTGACATGTGCCCGTAATAGGCGCGAGCAGAATCGCGATCTGCCCGCACCTATTAACCCCTTCATGACCCAGCCTATTTTGACCTTAAAGACCTTGCCGTTTTTTGCAATTCTGACCAGTGTCCCTTTATGAGGTAATAACTCAGGAACGCTTCAATGGATCCTAGCGGTTCTGAGATTGTTTTTTCGTGACATATTGGGCTTCGTGTTAGTGGTAAATTTAGGTCAATAAATTATGTGTTTATTTGTGATAAAAACGGAAATTTGGCGAAAATTTTGAAAATTTCGCAATTTTCACATTTTGAATTTTTATTCTGTTAAACCAGAGCATTTTGTGACAAAAAATAGTTAATAAATAACATTTCCCACATGTATACTTTACATCAGCACAATTTTGGAAACAAAATTTTTTTTTGCTAGGAAGTTATAAGGGTTAAAATTTGACCAGTGATTTCTCATTTTTACAACGAAATTTACAAAACCATTTTTTTGAGGGACCACCTCACATTTGAAGTCAGTTTGAGGGGTCTATATGGCTGAAAATACCCGAAAGTGACACCATTCTAAAAACTGCACCCCTCAAGGTGCACAAAACCACATTCAAGAAGTTTATTAACCCTTCAGGTGCTTCACAGCAGCAGAAGCAACATGGAAGGAAAAAATGAACAATTAACTTTTTAGTCACAAAAATGATATTTCAGCAACAATTTTTTTATTTTCCCAATGGTAAAAGGAGAAACTGAACAATGAAAGTTGTTGTCCAATTTGTCCTGAGTACGCTGATACTGCATATGTGGGGGTAAACCACTGTTTGGGCGCACGGCAGGGCTTGGAAGGGAAGGAGCGCCATTTGACTTTTTGAATGAAAAATTGGCTGCACTCTTTAGCGGACACCATGTCTCGTTTGGAGAGACCCTGTATGCCTAAACATTGGAGCTCCCTCACAAGTGACCCCATTTTGGAAAGTAGACGCCCCAAGGAGCTTATCAAGATGCATAGTGAGCCCTTTAAACCCCCAGGTGCTTCACAAATTGATGCGTAAAAATGAAAAAGTACTTTTTTTTCACAAAAAAAATATTTTAGCCTCAATTTTTTCATTTTCACATGGACAACAGGATAAAATGGATCCTAAAATTTGTTGGGCAATTTCTCCTAAGTACACCAATACCTCACATGTGGGGGTAAACCACTGTTTGGGCACATGGTAAGGCTCGGAAGGGAAGGAGCGCCATTTGACTTTTTGAATGAAAAATTATCTCCATCGTTAGCGGACACCATGTCGCGTTTGGAGAGACCCTGTGTGCCTAAACATTGGAGCTCCCCCACAAGTGACCCCATTTTGGAAACTGGACCCCCCAAGGAACTTATCTAGATGCCTAGTGAGCCCTTGAAACCCCCAGGTGCTTCACAAATTGATCCGTAAAAATGAAAGTACTTTTTTTTCACAAAAAATTTCTTTTCACCTCAATTTTTTCATTTTCACATGGGCAATAGGATAAAATGGATCCTAAAATTTGTTGAGCAATTTCTCCCGAGTACGCCGATACCTCATATGTGGGGGTAAACCACTGTTTGGGCACACGGCAGGGCTCGGAAGGGAAGGCGCGCCTTTTGACTTTTTGAATGGAAAATTAGCTCCAATTGTTAGCGGACACCATGTCGCGTTTGGAGAGCCCCTGTGTGCCTAAACATTGGAGCTCCCCCACAAGTGACCCCATTTTGGAAACTAGACCCCCCAAGGAACTTATCTAGATGCATACAGAGCACTTTAAACCCCCAGGTGCTTCACAGAAGTTTATAATACAAAGCCATGAAAATCAAAAATAATTTTTATTTTCTCAAAAATGATTTTTTAGCCTGGAATTTCCTATTTTGCCAATGGTAATAGGAGAAATTGGACCACAAATGTTGTTGTCCAGTTTGTCCTGAGTACGCTGATACCCCATATGTGGGGGTAAACCACTGTTTGGGCGCACGGCAGGGCTCAGAAGGGAAGGCATGCCATTTGGCTTTTTAAATGGAAAATTAGCTCCAATCATTAGCGGACACCAAGTCGCGTTTGGAGAGTCCCTGTGTGCCTAAACATTGGAGATCCCCCACAAATGACCCCATTTTGGAAACTAGACCCCCAAAGGAACTAATTTAGATGTGTGGTGAGCACTTTAAACCCTCAAGTGCTTCACAGAAGTTTATAACGCAGAGCCATGAAAAAAAAAAAAATTATTTTCTCAAAAATGATTTTTTAGCCCGCAATTTTTTATTTTCCCAAGGGTAACAGGACAAATTTGACCCCAAAACTTGTTGTCCAGTTTCTCCTGAGTACGCTGATACCCCATATGTGGGGGTAAACCACTGTTTAGGCACATGCTGGGGCTCGGAAGTGAAGTAGTGACGTTTTGAAATGCAGACTTTGATGGAATGCTCTGCGGGCGTCACGTTGCGTTTGCAGAGCCCCTGATGTGGCTAAACAGTAGAAACTCCCCACAAGTGACCCCATTTTGGAAACTAGACCCCCAAAGGAACTTATCTAGATATGGGGTGAGCACTTTCAACCCCCAAGTGCTTTACAGAAGTTTATAACGCAGAGCCGTGAAAATAATAAATACGTTTTCTTTCCTCAAAAATAATATTTTAGCCCAGAATTTTTTATTTTCCCAAGGGTTACAGGAGATATTGGACCACAAAAGTTGTTGTCCAGTTTCTCCTGAGTACGCTGATACCCCATGTGTGGGGGTAAACCACTGTTTGGGCACACGTCGGGGCTCAGAAGGGAAGTAGTGACTTTTGAAATGCAGACTTTGATGGAATGGTCTGCGGGCGTCATGTTGCGTTTGCAGAGCCCCTGGTGTGCCTAAACAGTAGAAACCCCCCACAAGTGACCCCATTTTGGAAACTAGACCCCCAAAGGAACTTATCTAGATATGTGGTGAGCACTTTGAACCCCCAAGTGCTTCACAGACGTTTACAACGCAAAGCCGTGAAAATAAAAAATAATTTTTCTTTCCTCAAAAATGATGTTTTAGCAAGCAATTTTTTATTTTCTCAAGGGTAACAGGAGAAATTGGACCCCAATAATTGTTGCGCAGTTTGTCCTGAGTATGCTGGTACCCCATATGTGGGGGTAAACCACTGTTTGGGCACACGTCGGGGCTCGGAAGTGAGGGAGCACCATTTGACCTTTTGAATACAAGATTGGCTGGAATCAATGGTGGCGCCATGTTGCGTTTGGAGACCCCCTGATGTGCCTAAACAGTGGAAACCCCTCAATTCTAACTCCAACACACCCCTAACCCTTATCCCAACTGTAGCCGTAACCCTAATCACAACCCTAACCCCAACACACCCCTAACCACAACCCTAACCCCAACACACCCCTAACCCTAACCACAACCCTAATTCCAACCCTAACCCTAAGGCTATGTGCCAACGTTGCGGATTCGTATGAGATTTTTCAGCACCATTTTTGAAAAATCCGCGGGTAAAAAGCACTGCGTTTTACCTGCGGATTTTCCGCGGATTTCCAGTGTTTTTTGTGCGGATTTCACCTGCGGATTCCTATTGAGGAACAGGTGTAAAACGCTGCGGAATCCGCACAAAGAATTGACATGCTGCGGAAAATACAATGCAGCGTTTCCGTGCGGTATTTTCCGCACCATGGGCACAGCGGATTTGGTTTCCATATGTTTACATGGTACTGTAAACCTGATGGAACACTGCTGCGGATCCGCAGCCAAATCCGCACCGTGTGCACATAGCCTAATTCTAAAGGTATGTGCACACGCTGCGGAAAACGCTGCGGATCTGCAGCAGTTTCCCATGAGTTTACAGTTCAATGTAAACCTATGGGAAACAAAAATCGCTGTACACATGCTGCGGAAAAACTGCACGGAAACGCAGCGGTTTACATTCCGCAGCATGTCACTTCTTTCTGCGGATTCCGCAGCGGTTTTACAACTGCTCCAATAGAAAATCGCAGTTGTAAAATCGCAGTGAAATGCGCAGAAAAACCGCGGTAAATCTGCGATAAATCCACAGCAGTTTAGCACTGCAGATTTATCAAATCCATAACCAGAATACGTGTGCACATTCCTAATCCTAACCCTACCCCTAACCCTAACCCTACCCCTACCCCTAACCCTACCCCTACCCCTAACCCTAGTTCTTACCCCAATATTAGTGGAACAAAAAAAAAATTCTTTATTTTTTTTTATTGTCCCTACCTATGGGGGTGACAAAGGGGGGGGGTCATTTACTATTTTTTTTTATTTTGATCACTGAGATAGGTTATATCTCAGTGATCAAAACTCACTTCGGAACGAATCTGCCGGCCGGCAGATTCGGCGGGCGCACTGCACATGCGCCCGCCATTTTGGAAGATGGCGGCGCCCAGCAAAGAAGACGGACGGACCCCGGAAGGCTAGGTAAGTATAAGGGGGGGAGATCAGGGCACGGGGGGGCGTCGGAGCACGAGGGGGTGGATCGGAACACGGGGGGGTGGATTGGAGCACGGGGGGGTGGATCGGAACACGGGGTGGGGGATTGGAGCACGGGGTGGGGGATCGCTGTGCGGGGGGGTGGATCGGAGCACGGGAGGGATCGCTGTGCGGGGGGGGATCGCAGTGCGGGGGGGTTTGATTGGAGCACGGGGGGTGTGATTGCAGCACGGGGGGAGCGGACAGGAGGACGGGGGAGCGGAGCACAGGACGGAGGGGAGCGGACCACAGATCGGGGGGCTGGGGGGGCGATTGGTGGGGTGGGGTGGAGGCACATAAGTGTTTCCAGCCATGGCCGATGATATTGCAGCATCGGCCATGGCCGGATTGTAATATTTCACCAGTTTTTTAGGTGAAATATTACAAATCGCTCTGATTGGCAGTTTCACTTTCAACAGCCAATCAGAGCGATCGTAGCCACGGGGGGGTGAAGCCACCCCCCTTGGGCTAAACTACCACTCCCCCTGTCCCTGCAGGCCGGGTGAAATGGGAGTTAACCCTTTCACCCGATCTGCAGGGACGCGATCTTTCTGTGACACAGCATATGCGTCACAGGTCGGATTGGCACTGACTTTCATGACGCATACGCTGTGTCACAGGTCGTGAAGGGGTTAACTAGTTAAATGCCGCTGTCAAATGCAGACAGCGGCATTTAACTACCGCTTCCGGTCGGGCAGCCGGAAATGACGTCATCGCCGACCCCCGTCACATGATCGGGGGTCGGCGATGCATCTCCATTGTAACCATAGAGGTCCTTGAGATCTCTATGGTTACTGATGACCGGTGGCTGTGAGCGCCACCCTGTGGACGGCGCTCACAGCACACCTGCATTTCTGCTACATAGCAGCGATCAGCAGGTCGCTGCTATGTAGCAGAGGCGATCGAGTTGTGCCTGCTTCTAGCCTCCCATGGAGGCTATTGAGGCATGGCAAAAGTAAAAAAAAAAAAGTTAAAAAAAATGTGAAAAAAATAAAAAAAATATAAAAGTTTAAATCACCCCCCTTTCGCCCCAATCAAAATAAATCAATAAAAAAAAAATCAAAACTACACATATTTGGTATCACCGCGCTCAGAATCGCCCAATCTATCAATTAAAAAAAAGCATTAACCTGATCGCTAAACGGCGTAGCGAGAAAAAAATTTGAAACGCCAGAATTACGTTATTTAGGTCACCGCGACATTGCATTAAAATGCAATAACGGGCGATCAAAAGAACGTATCTGCACCAAAATGCTATCATTAAAAACATCAGCTCACCACGCAAAAAAAAAGCCCTCAACCGACCCCAGATCACGTAAAATGGAGACGCTATGAGTATCGGAAAATGGCGCAATTTTTTTTTTTTTTTTTTTTAGCAAAGTTTGGAATTTTTTTTCACCACTTAGATAAAAAATAACCTAGTCATGTTAGGTGTCTATGAACTCGTACTGACCTGGAGAATCATAATGGCAGGTCAGTTTTAGCATTTAGTGAACCTAGCAAAAAAGCCAAACAAAAAACAAGTGTGGGATTGCACTTTTTTTGCAATTTCACCGCACTTGGAATTTTTGTCCCGCTTTCTAGTACACGACATGCTAAAACCAATGATGTCGTTCAAAAGTACAACTCGGCCCGCAAAAAATAAGCCCTCACATGGCCAAATTGACGGAAAAATAAAAAAGTTATGGCTCTGGGAAGGAGGGGAGTGAAAAACGAACACGGAAAAACGAAAAATCCCAAGGTCATGAAGGGGTTAAAAGCCAAAGGTGGAAAGTTTTCATTGACACTCCACTGCAAAATAAAAAAGGCCTCATAGGTGACCATATCTTTGACATTGGATATACTAAATGCATTGCTTAATAAATAGTGATGAGCGAATATACTAGTTACTCGAGATTTCTCGAGCATGCTTGTGGGTCCTCCGAGTATGTTTTAGTGCTCGGAGATTTAGTTCTTCTTGCCGCAGCTGAATGACTTACATCTGTTAGCCAGCATAAGTACATGTGGGGGTTGCCTGGTTGCTAGGGAATCCCCACATGTACTTATGCTGGCTAACAGATGTAAATCATTCAGCTGCGGCAAGAAAAACTAAATCTCCGAGCGCTAAAAAATACTCGGAGGACCCCCGAGCGTGCTCGAGAAATCTCGAGTAACAAGTATGTTCGCGCATCACTATTAATAAATAATATAAAATATATTTTCTTAACACTATGAAATAATTTAATTAGTAAATAATGGTGCCACGGAAACCGTCTTTACAATGTCAGTCTTTTGTGTCTTTTCTACTAATTGTCAAAATAAAAAGCATTTAGGGTTTAATCGCTAGCGGAGGCGGTCAGAAGATACATTCTAGGATGAGGGGTCAGAGAGGTGAATGGTAAAATCAATACAATTATTTTTTTTATTTTTTTGTAGGAAAAAATGGAGTTAACTCACTGTACTAATTCACTGCAAGGCTATAGATTCGTTGCTAGTAGTGATGAGCAAATATACTCGTTACTTGAGATTTCCCGAGCACTCTCGGGTGTCCTCCTAGTATTTTTTAGTGCTCAGAGATTTAGTTTTCTTCGCCGCAGCTGAATGATTTACATCTGTTGGCCAGCTTAATTACATGTGGGGATTCCCTAGCAACCAGGCAACCCCCACATGTACTTATGCTGGCTAACAGATGTAAATCATTCAGCTGCGGCAAAGAAAACTAAATCTCTGAGCACTAAAAAATGCTCAGAGGACACCTGAGCGTGCTTGGGAAATCTCGGGAAATCTCAAGTAACGAGTATATTCGCTCATCACTAATTGCTAGGAGAGGTAAATCAATTTGCAATTTACTGTCATCAAGGTTACATGAAAAACGCACCAATAAGCTGGTTAAGGACGAAAGAATTACACAAATGCTTTTATAAAAAAATGAGCATGTGTCAGTATGCTAAAACACTTTGAAAATAGATGATTATCATAATATTAACTCTTTTATTAACTGTGAAACATGTGATGTTGTTTACCGTATCCAAATCTACTATCTGTGGAATCAGATATATAGGCTGCACTAGCCGTAAACTGAAAAAAAAGAATTTCTGAACATATTCACAACAACATTAGTTATTCAGGAGCAGTTATACATTTTCTGGAGCAACATGAAGAGAAACTGGATAGTTTCAGATTTTTTTTGGCATAGAGAGAGTTAAAACTCCCAAATGAGGTTACTGGCAACATAAATTATTCACAAGAGAAGCCTTTTCTATTGTTGTATTGGACACTAAACAGCCCAAGAGAATAAATTATAACTGATACTATGTTTATCTATTACAATTTGTTCATATAATTAAGTTATTATTTTCTTTATTATTACTGTATTATTCCCTTATAGCATTTGATATTATTTGCTATATATATTTTCAGCTTCTTAGCCTATAGCTTTCTGGTGTCAAATGCTGTGCATAATTGATAACTTGTTGCACATGTGTTCCACTTTGAAAACTATTTAAGTAAACAAGGCAGCACACTGTAGCGCCGAAACATGCAAACACGAAACACGAAAATTGAACTGCATTACTGCACTAGAAATATGAAAAATGAGAGCGTTTAGCGCATAAAAATGGCCAATTTTATGTGTACCTGGTAGCCCCTTTACGGCATCTCTCTTATATCAGGTCCTACGCTTGCCTTACCTCGCTGAGAATAAACGTCTCCATCTGAATGGGTACATGTGAAACCTCTGTCTAGACTAAAATTCTCTCTCTCTGTGGAGGGGTATTGGACCTGCTGTAATTAAAACACCTGTGGCTAGGAGGCGGAGTGTGTTATGATAAGATAATTCAGTACCACAATGGACATAGAGGTCAGAGCACATACAGTGACCTGACAATAACCCAAAAACATAGAACGAGCTCTGAGACGTGGGAACTCTGCTGACCGCAATCCCTAATCCTCTCCAACCACACTAGAGGCAGCCGTGGATTGCGCCTAACGCTCCCTATGCAACTCGGCACAGCCTGAGAAACTAGCTAGCCTGAAGATAGAAAAAAAGCCTACCTTGCCTCAGAGAAATACCCCAAAGGAAAAGGCAGCCCCCACATATAATGACTGTGAGTTAAGATGAAAAGACAAACGTAGAGATGAAATAGATTTAGCAAAGTGAGGCCCGACTTTCTGAACAGAGCGAGGATAGGAAAGGTAACTTTGCGGTCAACACAAAACCCTACAAAAACCACGCAAAGGGGGCAAAAAGACCCTCCGTACCGAACTAACAGCACGGAGGTACACCCTCTGTGTCCCAGAGCTTCCAGCAAGCAGGAAAAAACAAATAGACAAGCTGGACAGAAAAAACAGCAAACAAAATAGCAAAGCAGAACTTAGCTATGCAGAGCAGCAGGCCACAGGAACGATCCAGGAGGAAACAGGTCCAATACTAGAACATTGACTGGAGGCCAGGATCAAAGCACTAGGTGGAGTTAAATAGAGCAGCACCTAACGACTTCACCACATCACCTGAGGAAGGAAACGCAGTACTACTTTCCTCCACCAACGGAAGCTCACAGAGAGAATCAGCCAAAGTACCACTTGTGACCACAGGAGGGAGCTCTGCCACAGAATTCACAACAGTATCCCCCCTTGAGGAGGGGTCACCGAACCCTCACCAGAGCCCCCAGGATGACCAGGATGAGCCATATGAAAGGCACGAACAAGATCGGGAGCATGGACATCAGAGGCAAAGACCCAGGAATTATCTTCCTGAGCATAACCCTTCCACTTAACCAGATACTGGAGTTTCCGTCTTGAAACACGAGAATCCAAAATCTTCTCCACAATATACTCCAACTCCCCCTCCACCAAAACCGGGGCAGGAGGATCAACAGATGGAACCATAGTTGCCACGTATCTCCGCAACAATGACCTATGGAATACGTTATGTATGGAAAAAGAATCTGGAAGGGTCAGACGAAAAGACACAGGATTAAGAACCTCAGAAATCCTATACGGACCAATGAAACGAGGTTTAAACTTAGGAGAGGAAACCTTCATAGGAATATGACGAGAAGATAACCAAACCAAATCCCCAACACGAAGTCGGGGACCCACACAGCGTCTGCGATTAGCGAAACGTTGAGCCTTCTCCTGGGACAAGGTCAAATTGTCCACTACATGAGACCAAATCTGCTGTAACTGTCCACCACAGTATCCACACCAGGACAGTCCGAAGACTCAACCTGCCCTGAAGAGAAACGAGGATGGAACCCAGAGTTGCAGAAAAACGGCGAAACCAAGGTAGCCGAGCTGGCCCGATTATTAAGGGCGAACTCAGCCAAAGGCAAAAAGGACACCCAGTCATCCTGATCAGCAGAAACAAAGCATCTCAGATATGTTTCCAAGGTCTGATTGGTTCGTTCGGTCTGGCCAGTAGTCTGAGGATGGAAAGCCGAGGAAAAAGACAAGTCAATGCCCATCCTACCACAAAAGGCTCGCCAAAACCTCGAAACAAACTGGGAACCTCTGTCAGACACGATATTCTCTGGAATGCCATGTAAACGAACCACATGCTGGAAGAACAATGGCACCAAGTCAGAGGAGGAAGGTAATTTAGACAAGGGTACCAAATGGACCATCTTAGAGAAGCGATCACAGACCACCCAAATGACTGACATCTTTTGAGAGACGGGAAGATCTGAAATAAAATCCATAGAGATATGTGCCCAAGGCCTCTTCGGGACCGGCAAGGGCAAAAGCAACCCACTGGCACGAGAACAGCAGGGCTTAGCCCGAGCACAAATCCCACAGGACTGCACAAAAGTACGCACATCCCGCGACAGAGATGGCCACCAAAAGGATCTAGCCACTAACTCTCTGGTACCAAAGATTCCAGGATGACCAGTCAACACCGAACAATGAACCTCAGAGATAACTTTATTCGTCCACCTATCAGGGACAAACAGTTTCTCCGCTGGGCAACGATCAGGTTTATTAGCCTGAAATTTTTGCAGCACCCGCCGCAAATCAGGGGAGATGGCAGACACAATTACTCCCTCTTTGAGGATACCCGCCGGCTCATATAAACCCGGAGAGTCGGGCACAAAACTCCTAGACAGAGCATCCGCCTTCACATTTTTAGAGCCCGGAAGGTACGAAATCACAAAGTCAAAACGGGCAAAAAACAGCGACCAACGAGCCTGTCTAGGATTCAACCGCTTGGCAGACTTGAGATAAGTCAAGTTCTTATGATCAGTCAAGACCATCACGCAATGCTTAGCTCCTTCAAGCCAATGACGCCACTCCTCGATTGCCCACTTCATGGCCAGCAACTCTCGATTGCCCACATCATAATTTCGCTCAGCAGGCGAAAACTTCCTGGAATAGAAGGCGCATGGTTTCATCACCGAGCAATCAGAACTTCTCTGCGACAAAACAGCCCCTGCTCCAATCTCAGAAGCATCAACCTCGACCTGGAACGGAAGCGAAACATCTGGTTGACACAACACAGGGGTAGAAGAAAAACGACGCTTCAACTCTTGAAAAGCTTCCACAGCAGCAGAAGACCAATTGACCACATCAGCACCCTTCTTGGTCAAATCGGTCAATGGTTTAGCAATACTAGAAAAATTGCAGATGAAGCGACGATAAAAATTAGCAAAGCCCAGGAACTTTTGCAGACTTTTCAGAGATGTCGGCTGAGTCCAATCATGGATGGCTTGGACCTTAACAGGGTCCATCTCGATAGTAGAAGGGGAAAAGATGAACCCCAAAAATGAAACCTTCTGAACACCAAAGAGACACTTTGATCCCTTCACAAACAAAGAATTAGCACGCAGGACCTGAAACACCGTTCTGACCTGCTTCACATGAGACTCCCAATCATCCGAGAAGATCAAAATGTCATCCAAGTACACAATCAGGAATTTATCCAGGTACTCTCGGAAGATGTCATGCATAAAGGACTGAAACACTGATGGAGCATTGGCAAGTCCGAATGGCATTACTAGGTACTCAAAATGGCCCTCGGGCGTATTAAATGCAGTTTTCCATTCATCGCCTCGCTTAATACGCACAAGATTATACGTACCACGAAGATCTATCTTGGTGAACCAACTAGCCCCCTTAATCCGAGCAAACAAATCAGATAACAACGGCAAGGGGTACTGAAATTTAACCGTGATCTTATTTAGAAGGCGGTAATCTATACAAGGTCTCAGTGAACCATCCTTCTTGGCTACAAAAAAGAACCCTGCTCCTAATGGCGACGATGACGGGCGAATATGCCCCTTCTCCAAGGACTCCTTCACATAACGCCGCATAGCGGCGTGCTCAGGCACAGATAAATTAAACAGTCGACCTTTTAAGAATTTACTACCAGGAATCAAATCGATAGCACAATCACAATCCCTATGCGGAGGTAGGGTATCGGACTTGGGCTCATCAAATACATCCCGGTAATCAGACAAGAACTCTGGAACCTCAGAAGGGGTGGATGACGAAATAGTCAGAAATGGGACATCACCATGTACCCCCTGACAACCCCAGCTGGACACAGACATGGATTTCCAATCTAATACTGGATTATGGACTTGTAGCCATGGCAACCCCAACACGACCACATCATGCAGATTATGCAACACCAGAAAGCGAATAACCTCCTGATGTGCAGGAGCCATGCACATGGTCAGCTGGGTCCAGTACTGAGGCTTATTCTTGGCCAAAGGCGTAGCATCAATTCCTCTCAATGGAATAGGACACTGTAAGGGCTCCAAGAAAAACCCACAACGCCTAGCATACTCCAAGTCCATCAAATTCAGGGCAGCGCCTGAATCCACAAATGCCATGACAGAATATGATGACAAAGAGCAGATCAAGGTAACGGACAGAAGAAATTTTGACTGTACCGTACCAATGGTGGCAGACCTAGTGAACCGCTTAGTGCGCTTAGGACAATCAGAGATAGCATGAGTGGAATCACCACAGTAGAAACAGAGCCCATTCAGACGTCTGTGTTCTTGCCGTTCAACTCTGGTCAAAGTCCTATCGCACTGCATAGGCTCAGGTTTAAGCTCAGGTAATTCCACCAAATGATGCACAGATTTACGCTCACGCAAGCGTCGACCGATCTGAATGGCCAAAGACATAGACTCATTCAGACCAGCAGGCATAGGAAATCCCACCATGACATCCTTAAGGGCTTCAGAGAGACCTTTTCTGAAAATAGCAGCTGCAAGCACACCTTCATTCCATTGAGTGAGTACGGACCACTTTCTAAATTTCTGACAATATACCTCTATCTCATCCTGACCCTGACACAGAGCCAGCAAATTTTTCTCTGCCTGATCCACTGAATTAGGTTCATCGTACAGCAATCCGAGCGCCAGGAAAAACGCATCGATATTACTTAATGCAGGATCTCCTGACGCAAGAGAAAATACCCAGTCCTGAGGGTCGCCACGTAAAAAAGAAATAATGATCCTAACTTGTTGAACTGGGTCACCAGAGGAGCGAGGTTTCAAAGCCAGAAATAGTTTACAATTATTTTTGAAACTCAGAAATTTAGTTCTATTTCCAAAAAACAAATCAGGAATAGGAATTCTCGGTTCTAACATAGAATTCTGAACCACAAAGTCTTAAATATTTTGTACTCTTGCCGTGAGCTGATCCACACATGAAGACAGACCTTTAATGTCCATCGCTACACCTGTGTCCTGAACCACCCAAATGTCTAGGGGAAAAAAAAGGCAAAACACAGTGCAGAGAAAAAAAAATGGTCTCAGAACTTCTTTTTTCCCTCTATTGAGAATCATTAGTACTTTCGGCCTCCAGTACTGTTATGATAAGATAATTCAGTACCACAATGGACATAGAGGTCAGAGCACATACAGTGACCTGACAATAACCCAAAAACATAGAACGAGCTCTGAGACGTGGGAACTCTGCTGACCGCAATCCCTAATCCTCTCCAACCACACTAGAGGCAGCCGTGGATTGCGCCTAATGCTCCCTATGCAACTCGGCACAGCCTGAGAAACTAGCTAGCCTGAAGATAGAAAATAAGCCTACCTTGCCTCAGAGAAATACCCCAAAGGAAAAGGCAGCCCCCACATATAATGACTGTGAGTTAAGATGAAAAGACAAACGTAGAGATGAAATAGATTTAGCAAAGTGAGGCCCGACTTTCTGAACAGAGCGAGGATAGGAAAGGTAACTTTGCGGTCAACACAAAACCCTACAAAAACCACGCAAAGGGTGCAAAAAGACCCTCCGTACCGAACTAACGGCACGGAGGTACACCCTCTGCGTCCCAGAGCTTCCAGCAAGCAGGAAAAAACAAATAGACAAGCTGGACAGAAAAAACAGCAAACAAAATAGCAAAGCAGAACTTAGCTATGCAGAGCAGCAGGCCACAGGAACGATCCAGGAGGAAACAGGTCCAATACTAGAACATTGACTGGAGGCCAGGATCAAAGCACTAGGTGGAGTTAAATAGAGCAGCACCTAACGACTTCACCACATCACCTGAGGAAGGAAACTCAGAAGCCGCAGTACCACTTTCCTCCACCAACGGAAGCTCACAGAGAGAATCAGCCGAAGTACCACTTGTGACCACAGGAGGGAGCTCTGCCACAGAATTCACAACAGGAGTGCACGATCAGAAGGCTAGAGAATACATTTCAAAAACCTGACCGGCACATCCAAACATAGACTCAGTGTGAACAGGTGCTGAACCTAGAATCGCCAACTCAACTTTGAAAACTATTGTCATGGGAGTGTCAGATGCAACAGACAGTCGTTCTGCATCTGGCTGTAGAAGGTCTCTTCGTTTGGCATTGCAGATGCCTTCTTAATTCTCCTGACTTTTGGAGCCAGTGGCAACCTCCCTCAGGCTCTGATTTACACCCATGTACCTGGTTATTTATAAAGTCTCAGTATGCTTCAGGAAGTCACCAGTGACATTGGAGCTATAGCAGTCGGCTTACAACCTCTCTGGTGCTTTTGGAGGACATTTGGTGCTATCTCTCTGGAGTCTGCTCAGGGTAAGTTTCTCCCCCCATGTTTGTCTCCATTTTTGGCTTTAATTTACAGTGAGGACTGACCAGTGCTGATCCCCCTCCCTATCCAGGGCCTAGCTCTAGGGATATACAGGGCTATGGTTTCCTGCTCATCGATTGGTGTGGAACCAATATAGGGACGGTAGGGTAGGCAGGGTGCTACGAGATCTGCTTAGGGGTCTACACCCACTCCCCCATTCCCTAGTGTTTGGGCTTCCCTCCCCTTATCTCTTCGGTTGCACTTAGTCTTTCCCATGCTGTGAGTAACACCTACAGTACAGACCAAAAGTTTGGACACACCTTCTCATTTAAAGATTTTTCTGTATTTTCATGATTATGAAAATTGTACATTCACACTGAGGACATCAAAACTATGAATTAACACATGAGGAATTGTAAACTTAACAAAAAAGTGTGAAACAACTCAAATTATGTCTTATATTCTAGATTCTTCATAGTAGCCAACTTTTGCTTTGATGACTGCTTTGCACACTCTTGGCATTCTCTTGATGAGCTTCAAGAGGTAGTCACCGGGAATGGTCTTCCAACAATCTTGAAGGAGTTCCCAGAGATGCTTAGTATTTGCTGGCCCTTTTGCCTTTACTCTACGGTCCAGCTCACCCCAAACCATCTCGATTGGGTTCAGATCTGGTGGCTGTGAAGGCCAGGTCATCTGGCGTAGCACCCCATCATTCTCCCTCTTGGTCAATTAGCCTTACACAGCCTGGAGATGTGTGTGGAATCATTGTCCTGTTGAAAAATAAAAGATGGTCCAACTATTCGCAAACCGGATGGAATAGCATACCGCTGCAAAATGCTGTGGTAGCCATGCTGGTACAGTATTCCTTCAATTTTGAATAAATCCCAAACAGTGTCACCAGAAAAGCACCCCCACACCATCACACCTCCTCCTCCATGCTTCACGGTGGGAACCAGGCATGTAGAGTATATCCGTTTACCTTTTCTGCGTCGCACAAAGACACGGTGGTTGGAACCAAAGATTTCAAATTTGGACTCATCAGACCAAATCACAGATTTCCACTCGTCTAATGTCCATTACTTGTGTTCTTTAGCCCAAACAAGTTTCTTCTGCTTGTTGCCTGTCATTAGCAGTGGTTTCCTAGCAGATATTTTACCATGAAGGCCTGCTGCACAAAGTCTCCTCTTAACAGTTGTTGTAGAGATAGCTGCTAGAACTCTGTGTGGTATTGACCTGGTCTCTAATCTGAGCTGCTGTTAACCAACAATTTCTGAGGCTGGTGACTCGGATAAACTTATCCTCAGAAGCAGGGGTGATTCTTGGTCTTCCTTTTCTGGGGCGGTCCTCATGTGAGCCAGTTTCTTTGTAGCACTTGATGGTTTTTGCCACTGCACTTGGGGACACTTTCAAAGTTTTCCCAATTTTTCGGACTGACTGACCTTCATTTCTTAAAGTAATGATGGCCACTCGTTTTTCTTTACTTAGCTGCTTTTTTCTTGCCATAATACAAATTCTAGCAGTCTCTTCAGTATGACTATCAGCTGTGTATCCACCAGACTTCTGCACAGCACAACTCATGGTCCCAATACCATTTATAAGGCAAGAAATCCCACTTATTAAACATGACAGGGCACACCTGAGACAGGGCACACTTTTTTGTTAAGTATATAATTCCACATATGTTAGTTTATAGTTTGAATGCCTTCATTGTGAATGTACAATTTTCATAGTCATGAAAATACAGAAAAATCTTTAAATGAGAAGGTGTGTCCAAACTTTGGTCTGTACTGTATACACTCTACGACTAAGGGCATACTCAGTGCCAGAAACGCACCACAGTGTTTACAACATGTAGAAATGTACTCTTCCTTTTGATATGGAAAAAAGTTTGAAAATTTTTAGTCAGAGGGGTATCTTACTAGAGATGAGCGGTGTTCAAGTCAAAATGATCGCCAATTTAAAATTCGAGCTGTTTTGGGCGGTGTTTGAGTCGTTCGACAAACTCGAACAAATTGCTTAAAATTCGGCTGTTCGAGTTTCTGTTCAATAACTGTTCGTTCACCAAAAGCCTAACTTGATTTTCACATTAAAACTGTTTGTCAATGTTAATAGACTGTTTGAGTGTATAGTGTGCGGGGGGGGATAGATCTGTGCTGAAATAATGCCGATCTCCATTTTTTTTCTTTCCCGCACTTACAGTACAGTGTCTCAGCCTATCAACAGTGCACACACCCAAAACATGTGATGCACACAAGTAAAGGCATGTGTCATTGGCTGCGTATGTCACATGTCCTTGCCCTATAAGAACCAGACATTTTCCCCGTCATCACCATTTCCTCATTGCTGCAGCTTAGTATTAGATGGCACCACTGCTGCTGTGGGCTCTATACAGTATAAGAGTGTGAATCGCGAGTGAATTTTCAGTTAGATAGAGAAAGATAGGTTTAGGGAGTCGGGACTAGTTGTGATATCAGCCTATTTCAGGGTAGGTTACAGCAGTTCATAGCACTTTTTGCCAAGCAGGTCTATGTCAGTGCTGTGCAAGTGTTTATCACAGCATTTGGTGTAATCTAGCTCAGCCAATCCTGTTGGGCTAGTAGCATTGTCTGGTAGTAATCTGAGTAGCCCACCTGCGAAGCTAGCTACACCACCGCCTGTGTATCTAATTATTTTTTACTGCATCTAACCCAGTAAATCATTTTGGGCTTAGTAGCAGTGTCTGCACGTCAGCGGTTTAGGCCACCTTTGAAGCTTGCTACACTGCCTGTGTATCTAAATTTTTACTGCATCTAACCCAGTAAATAATTTTGGGCTTAGTAGCAGTGTCTGCACGTCAGCGGAGTAGCCCACCTGTGAAGCTAGCTACACCGCATGTGTATCTAATAATTTTTTACTGCATCTAACCCAGTAAATCGTTTTGGGCCTAGTAGCATTGTCTACATATCAGTGGAATATACCGCCTGTGAAGCTAGCTACATCGCCTGTGTATCTAATAATTTTTTACTGCATCTAACCCAGTAAATCATTTTGGGCTAGTACCACAGTTTGGCCACTCACCTCTGCTCAGTTTCCATCCATCGTTTTTTGTGCCAACAACTACAGAGTTGCCAATTAGTTAAGCACCAAAATGAATGGCAAAAGGCCTCCATGGTTTTGGATGCAGACCTTCCACCTCTTTACCCGCAACAGCCAGTGTGATTGTCAGGTCGTCAGTAGGGTTGAGCGACTTTTACTTTTATAGGATCGGGTCGGGTTTCACGAAACCCGACTTTCTCAAAAGTCAGGTCGAGTGAAATTGGCCGATCCTATAGAAAAGTCGGGGTCGGCCAAAACACGAAACCCAATGCAGTGCATTGGGTTTCTAATGGTTCCCAGGGTCTGAAGGAGAGGAAACTCTCCTTCAGGCCCTGGGATCCATATTTAAGTGTAAAATAAAGAATTAAAATAAAAAATATTGCTATACTGACCCTCTGACGCACCCTGGTTCTAACCGGCAGCCTTCCTTCCTTAGAATCAGCGCGTGAAAGACCTTCGATGACGTCGCGGCTTGTGATTGGTCGCCCGACCGCCCATGTGACCGCCCATGCGGCTATTAGGTATATGCTCACCCTCGGACGTGCCCTGCTTCTTTCCGGCAGCCTTCCTTCCTAAGAATCATCGCTTGAAGGACCTTCGGTGACGTCGCGGCTTGTGATTGGTCGCGTGAGCGGTCACATGGGTGGTCGCACGACCAATCACAAGCCTGGACGTCATCTAAGGTCTTTCACGGAATTCCGATACCAGATTCAGAAGATCGCCGACCTCATGGCCGACCCCACACAGGGGTCGGGTTTCATGAAACCCGACTTTGCCAAAAGTCGGCGACTTCTGAAAATGGCTGACCCGTTTCGCTCAACCCTAGTCGTCAGTACATTTGCAATTGGAAACACCTGCTGGTGTTGAGCGTTCTCTGACATCGAGACCACCACATTTTGATCAAGGCAACATAATAACATAACATAAATGCTGGGGACACCCTACTCAACCCCGTCTAAGCACGGCAGCCAGCCCTCGGTCCCTCAGCTGTGGACAAGTGTACCAGTGTACCAGTACCAGATGCCCAGTCGCCACTACTTCTCAAAGATAGCTGTGCCTGTGCTACACCAGCATGTCGCACACAACATCACCGCTTCCTTGAGAAACTCTGTGTGTGACAGGATGCATTTCACCACAGACACTTGCACTGAGTAACTATGATGACAGCAGGAGAAGGGGCTGCTGTCCAAGTCTTGCCATCCCCACGAGTTGCGCGTCGATCCTCTGTATCTATAAGTTCCTCCACTGCTTCTGCCTCCTAAACCTTCTCTTATTCCTCCACCTGCACCCAAAGCCTGTCTGGTAATGCCACCCGCATTCTAGCTGTGCAGAAGGAATCCTGCACACCTCCTTACTATGCTATCACCAGGGCTCAATGTCATCAGGCGGTGTTTACCTTGAAATGTATGGGAAATGTGAGACACACAGCTGAGGCGTTGTGGTCAGCTCTGGAGACCGAGTTCCATCAATGGTTGCCTCCACTGAACCTGCAGCCAGGGAAGGCTGTGTGTGACAATGCTGCAAACCTGGGTGCAGCCCGTCACCGGGGCAATGTCACACACGTGCTTTGTATGGCTCACGTTTTGAACCTGGATGTCCAGCAATTTTTATCCCACTATCCCAGACTAGATGCGCTTCTGCAGAGGGCACGGTCACTGTGTGCTCACTTCCGCCATTCGCATCCCGCAGCTAAACGACTTACATCTCTACAGAAGTCGTTGGGCCTGCCAGTTCATCGGCTGAAATGTGATGTGCCCTGTTGTGGATTCTGTTTTTGGGCTCCCTCTGGTGGTTACAGATGGTACTGGGTGACTTGTGTTCTCTGCGGTCTCTGGTGTCCACCTGTCCACCTCATGAGTTGGCACATGAGTTCAGGTAATTTCAGGATGGTTTTTTGTAGGGTTTTTCGCTGACCGCGCAGTTCACTTTTGTATCCTCTGCTATCTAGTTTTAGCGGGCCTCATTTTGCTGAATCTGTTTTCATTACTACGTATGTGCTTTCCTCTCATTTCACCGTCATTACATGTGGGGGGCTGCTATTTCTGTGGGGTGTTTCTCTGGAGGCAAGAGAGGTCTTTGTTTCTTCTAATAGGGGAAGCTAGTCCTTCGGCTGGCGCGAGACGTCTAGAATCATCGTAGGCACGTTCCCCGGCTACTGCTAGTGTTGTGAATTAGGTTCAGGATCGCGGTCAGCTCAGTTTCCATCACCCTAGAGCTTGTTCTGTTTTTTGTGTGCTTGTCCTTTTGTGATCCCCTGCCATTGGGATCATGACAGTATCGCCGGCCCAAAAGTGGTAATCGTATTGGCTGAAGTAGGAGGAAAAGTAGTCTGAGGAAGTTTTTTTTTTTTTTTCCCTTCCCTCAGAGTTAGCTGCCTAGCCTTAATTGCAGCCTGGCTGCGTCTTACCTCCTCTTAATCCTTGAATGGCTCTGACCTCAGCTGTTTATCATGGACATCCAGAGTTTGGCTTCCAGCCTGAATAATCTTGCTGCTAAGGTTCAAAATATACAAGATTTTGTTGTACATGCTCCTATGTCTGAACCTAGAATTCCTATCCCAGAGTTTTTTTCTGGAGATAGATCTAGTTTTCTGAATTTTAGGAACAATTGCAAGTTGTTTCTTTCTTTGAAATTTCGCTCCTCTGGAGACCCTGCTCAGCAAGTCAAAATTGTAATATCTTTCCTGCGGGGTGACCCTCAGAATTGGGCATTTGCATTGGCACCAGGGGTTCCTGCGTTGCTCAATGTGGATGCGTTTTTTCTGGCATTGGGTTTGCTCTATGAGGAACCTAACCTAGAGATTCAGGCTGAAAAAGCTTTATTGGCTCTCTCTCAGGGGCAAGATGAAGCAGAAATATATTGTCAGAAATTTCGGAAATGGTCGGTGCTTACTCAGTGGAATGAGTGCGCTCTGGCTGCAAAATTCAGAGATGGCCTTTCTGAGGCCATTAAAGATGTTATGGTGGGGTTCCCGGCGCCTACAGGTCTGAATGAGTCTATGACTATGGCTATTCAGATTGATCGGCGTTTACGGGAGCGCAAACCTGTGCACCATTTGGCGGTGTCTTCTGAACAGGCACCTGAGACAATGCAATGTGATAGAATTCAGTCCAGAAGTGAACGGCAAAACTATAGGCGGAAAAATGGGTTGTGTTTTTATTGTGGTGATTCAGCTCATGTTATATCAGCATGCTCTAAACGCACAAAAAAGGTTGATAAGTCTGTTGCCATTAGTACTTTACAGTCTAAGTTCATTCTGTCTGTGACTCTGATTTGTTCATTATCAGCCATTTCCGTCGATGCCTATGTGGATTCAGGCGCTGCCCTGAGTCTTATGGATTGGTCATTTGCCAACCGCTGTGGGTTTAATCTGGAGCCTCTGGAAGTCCCTATTCCTTTGAAAGGAATTGACTCTACACCTTTGGCTATGAATAAACCTCAGTATTGGACACACGTGACCATGCGTATGACTCCCGTTCATCAGGAGGTGATTCGCTTCCTGATACTGTATAATTTACATGATGTCTTAGTGCTTGGTCTGCCATGGTTACAAACTCATAATCCAGTCTTGGACTGGAAGGCGATGTCTGTGTTAAGCTGGGGATGTCAGGGGGTTCATGATGATGCACCTCCGATTTCTATCGCTTCATCTACTCCTTCTGAGGTTCCTGTATTTTTGTCTGATTATCGGGATGTTTTTGAGGAGCCTAAGCTCAATTCGCTTCCTCCTCACAGGGATTGCGATTGTGCTATAGATTTGATTCCTGGCAGTAAATTTCCTAAAGGTCGTTTGTTCAATCTGTCAGTGCCAGAGCATACTGCTATGCGGGATTATGTTAAGGAGTCCTTGGAAAAGGGACATATCCGTCCATCTTCATCTCCTTTGGGAGCAGGTTTTTTTTTCGTGGCCAAAAAAGATGGTTCCTTGAGGCCTTGTATAGATTACCGTCTTTTGAATAAGATTACGGTCAAATATCAGTATCCTTTGCCATTGTTGACTGATTTGTTCGCTCGCATTAAGGGGGCTAAATGGTTCACTAAGATTGATCTTCGGGGTGCGTATAATCTTGTGCGGATTAAGCAGGGTGATGAGTGGAAAACCGCATTTAATACGCCTGAGGGCCATTTTGAGTATTTGGTGATGCCTTTTGGACTTTCTAATGCTCCTTCTATCTTCCAGTCCTTTATGCACGATATTTTCCGTGAATATCTGGATAAATTTATGATTGTGTATTTGGATGATGTTTTGGTTTTTTCTGATGACTGGGAGTCCCATGTTCAGCAGGTCAGGAAGGTGTTTCAGGTCCTGCGGGCCAATTCTTTGTTTGTAAAAGGTTCAAAGTGTCTCTTTGGAGTCCAGAAGATTTCTTTTTTGGGGTATATTTTTTCCCCTTCTACTGTTGAGATGGATCCCGTCAAGGTTCAAGCTATTTGTGACTGGACGCAGCCTACATCTCTTAAGAGTCTACAGAAGTTCTTGGGCTTTGCTAATTTTTATCGTCGTTTCATAACTAATTTTTCTAGTGTTGTTAAGCCATTGACGGATCTGACTAAGAAGGGTGCTGATGTTGCTGATTGGTCTCCTGCGGCTGTGGAGGCCTTTCAGGAACTTAAGCGCCGGTTTTCTTCTGCTCCTGTGTTGCGTCAGCCAGATGTTTCGCTTCCTTTTCAGGTTGAGGTTGATGCTTCTGAGATTGGAGCGGGGGCGGTTTTGTCACAGAGAAGCTCCGATTGCTCGGTGATGAAGCCATGTGCGTTCTTTTCTAGAAAGTTTTCGCCCACTGAGCGGAATTATGATGTTGGTAATCGGGAGCTTTTGGCCACGAAGTGGGCATTTGAGGAGTGGCGTCATTGGCTTGAGGGTGCTAGACATCGTGTGGTGGTCTTGACTGATCACAAAAATCTGATTTACCTTGAGTCTGCCAAGCGTCTGAATCCTAGACAGGCTCGTTGGTCACTGTTTTTCTCCCGTTTCGATTTTGTGGTTTCATACCTGCCAGGTTCAAAGAATGTGAAGGCGGATGCTCTTTCTAGGAGTTTTGTGCCTGATTCCCCTGGAAATTCTGAGCCCACTGGTATCCTTAGGGATGGGGTGATTTTGTCGGCTGTCTTCCCAGACTTGCGACGTGCTTTGCAGGAGTTTCAGGCGGATAAACCTGATCGTTGTCCTCCTGAAAGACTGTTTGTTCCGGATAATTGGACCAGTAGAGTCATCTCCGAGGTCCATTCTTCTGCGTTGGCAGGTCATCCTGGAATATTTGGTACTAGAGACTTGGTGGCCAGGTCTTTTTGGTGGCCTTCCTTGTCGAGGGATGTGCGTTCTTTTGTGCAGTCTTGTGAAGTTTGCGCTCGGGCTAAGCCTTGCTGTTCTCGGGCCAGTGGATTGTTGTCACCTTTGCCTATCCCGAAGAGGCCTTGGACGCACATTTCCATGGACTTTATTACGGATCTCCCTGTCTCTCAAAAAATGTCCGTCATCTGGGTTGTGTGTGACCGCTTTTCTAAGATGGTTCATCTGGTCCCCTTGCCTAAGTTACCTTCCTCCTCTGAGTTGGTCCCTCTGTTTTTTCAGAACGTGGTTCGTTTGCATGGGATTCCGGAGAACATTGTTTCTGACAGGGGATCCCAGTCTGTGTCTAGATTTTGGCGGACGTTCTGTGCTAAGATGGGCATTGATTTGTCCTTTTCGTCTGCATTCCATCCTCAGACGAATGGCCAGACGGAACGAACTAATCAGACCTTGGAAACTTATTTAAGGTGTTTTGTTTCTGCTGATCAAGATGACTGGGTTACCTTTTTGCCGCTTGCCGAATTTGCCCTTAATAATCGGGCTAGTTCTGCTACCTTGGTTTCTCCTTTCTTTTGTAATTCGGGGTTTCATCCTCGTTTTTCCTCTGGTCAGGTGGAGCCTTCTGATTGTCCTGGAGTGGACATGGTGGGGGATAGGTTGCATCAGATTTGGAGTCATGTGGTGGACAATTTGAAGTTGTCCCAGGAGAGGGCTCAGCAGTTTGCTAATTGCCGTCGCCGCGTGGGTCCTCGACTTCGTGTTGGGGACTTGGTGTGGTTGTCTTCTCGTTTTGTTCCTATGATGGTCTCTTCTCCTAAGTTCAAGCCTCGGTTTATCGGTCCCTATAGGATCTTGGAAATTCTTAACCCTGTGTCGTTTCGTTTGGATCTCCCGGCATCGTTTGCTATTCATAATGTGTTCCATCGGTCGTTGTTGCGGAGGTATGAGGTACCTGTTGTTCCTTCGCTTGAGCCTCCTGCTCCGGTGCTGGTGGAGGGAGAATTGGAGTATGTTGTGGAGAAGATCTTGGATTCTCGTGTTTCCAGACGGAAACTTCAGTATTTGGTCAAGTGGAAGGGTTATGGTCAGGAGGATAATTCTTGGGTGGTTGCCTCTGATGTTCATGCTGCTGATTTGGTCCGTGCATTTCATAGGGCTCATCCTGGTCGCCCTGGTGGTTCTCGTGAGGGTTCGGTGACCCCTCCTCAAGGGGGGGTACTGTTGTGGATTCTGTTTTTGGGCTCCCTCTGGTGGTTACAGATGGTGCTGGGTGACTTGTGTTCTCTGCGGTCTCTGGTGTCCACCTGTTCTATCAGGATATGGGAGTTTCCTATTTAACCTGGCTTTCTTGTCATTTCCTCGCCGGCGATCAATGTAATCAGTGTGTCTTGTTACCTCTGCTTTCCGCTTCTGTAATCATCAGGACAAGCTAAGTTTTTGATTTTCCTGTTCCACGTTTTGCTTTATTTTTGTTTTAGTCCAGCTTGCAGTTATGTGATTCCTTGTTGCTGGTTGCTCTAGTGGGCTGATATTACTCCTCATGTTCCATGAGTTGGCACATGAGTTCAGGTAATTTCAGGATGGTTTTTTGTAGGGTTTTTTGCTGACCGCGCAGTTCACTTTTGTATCCTCTGCTATCTAGTTTTAGCGGGCCTCATTTTGCTGAATCTGTTTTCATTACTACGTATGTGCTTTCCTCTCATTTCACCGTCATTACATGTGGGGGGCTGCTATTTCTGTGGTGTGTTTCTCTGGAGGCAAGAGAGGTCTTTGTTTCTTCTAATAGGGGAAGCTAGTCCTTCGGCTGGCGCGAGACGTCTAGAATCATCGTAGGCACGTTCCCCGGCTACTGCTAGTGTTGTGAATTAGGTTCAGGATCGCGGTCAGCTCAGTTTCCATCACCCTAGAGCTTGTTCTGTTTTTTGTGTGCTTGTCCTTTTGTGATCCCCTGCCATTGGGATCATGACAGTGCCCACATAGTGGAATTCAACTCTGCACATGTTGCAGCAACTGTGGCAGCACCGATGAGCCCTGGTGCAATACGCTATGACGTATAGCCTGGGCAAATCACACTGCAGGAGTGGTCTCAGATCAGGGACCTATGCACCCTTCTGCACAGTTTTGAAATAGCGATGAAGATGTTTACTGCTGACGATGCCATTATCAGCATGACTATTCTGGTCATTTACACACTGGAGCACACCTTAAACAGCATTCAGAGTCAGGTGATCGGACAAGAGGAGGAGGAGGAGGAAAAGGAGGAGTCGTATGTGGAAGGGATAATATCTCCAAGGTCCAGATGATCAGCAGCACAAAGACGGCTGGCATTGGAGAGTGTGGAGAAGGATTACCAAGGGCACATGATAGCAGCCAAACTCTTAAGGAAGATGCAGGAGCTGAGGAAGAAGTGGAGGATGAACTGGCGCTGGGCATGGAAGACTCATCAGATGAGGGAGACCTTGATCAAATTTCTGTTGTGCGATGTTGGGGGAGAGGGCTGACGAAGGAAGCATGATTCTACTACAAGTCCCATCGGACGATGCCTGCAACAGTGACAGTGATTGACACATTAGCCAATGATGGGACAGTAGTAGTCCCATCATCCGGCTAATGTGTTGAATGTAAAAAAAAAGAGAAACATACATACATTGCATACAATACATACATACACACATACACTACACATAACATCGAGTACATACTCACCATTACTTGTCACTTTGATCCCCGAAGCCAGTGTCACATGTAAAAAATATTAAAATAACAAACAACCAATATACTCCCTGTCCGCAGAAATCCACGAGTGTCCCATGACAATCTCCCGTGGAGAACAGCAGCATCAGCTGATGTGACCGCTCCAGTGCTCCAGGAAGACAATGATGGGAGGAAGGTATCCTTCCGCACTGTATTCCTCCACCGCTGGAAAAAAAAAAGTCCCTAGTCTCACTTTTGGCATTGATGTGTGAGAAATTTTCCCACGCAGCAATTGCCATAAAGTGAGACTTTGTCCTAAGGTAACCTCTCAGTGATGCACTGCAGGAGCCATTGTCTCCTGTCAGTGTGTCACTGAAAGTCCAATAGAGCAGTGACATCACCCGATGTCACTGTTCTATAGGGGAGATCACCGTGGGACACTCGGTATTAATTGGACTACGGCGGGTAGTATATGGTTTATTATTTTACATTTTTTGCAGGCACTGAAGTATGGTTAAATGAAGAATGTTAAAATACTTTTTTCCTAATGTGTGCGTGTTTTATTAACCGTTTACTACTATTGGATTAGTAATGGATAGGTGTCTTATTGACGCCTCTCCGTTATTAACCCGGCTTAATGTCACCTTACATTAGCAAGGTGACATTAGCCCCTTATTACCCCATATCCCACCGCTACATGGGAGTGGGAAGAGAGGGGCTAAATGCCGGAATTGGCACATCTTACAGATGCGCCATTTCTGGGGTGGCTGCGGACTGGTATTTGTAGCCGGGGGGCCAATATCCATGGCTCCTCTCTAGGCTATGAATATCAGCCTGCAGCTGTCTGCATAGCCTTTCTGGCTATAAAATATAGGGGGACCCCACATCATTTTTTTGGGGGGTCCCCCTATTTTAATAACCAGTAAAGGCTACGCAGACAGCTGCGGGCTGATATTTATAGCAGGCTACAAATATTAGGCACTGGCCGTCGGCTTTCCCTCTCTTGCGCAGAAAATTGCGTGGGAGCCCAAGCCGTTATTTTCCATTTTTTTTTTAAATTCAACTCTCATCTGTTTTTTTCAAAACTCGTCGGATTGTGCCTGATGGCAAAAACCTGATGTGTGAAAGCAGCCAGATATATGGATAGATACATCTATGTATCTATAGATATATCTGTCTATAAATATATCTAGAGATAGATATATTCATAGATATATAGTAGAAAGGCCGATGTTTCTAAGGCTACTTTTACACTTGCATTTTTAGCAATTCATCACAATCCGTAGCTTTGGGAAAAAACGGATCCTGCAAATGTGCACGCAGGATGCGTTTTTTACCCATAGACTTGTATTAGCGACGGATTGCGAGGGATGGCCACACGTCGCATCCATCGTGCAACGGATCCATTGTGTTTTGGCGGACCGCCGGCACGAAAAAACGTTCAAGTGAACGTTTTTTTTTTTTTGTCCATCACGTCCGCCATTTTCTACCGCGCATGCGCGGCTGAAACTCCGCCCCTCCTCCCCGGACTTCAGAATGGGCAGCAGATGCGTTGAAAAACCGTCGTACTCAATTTTCACAATGTGCATCGGTACATCGGCCCGACGCATAGCAACAGATCCATACCGACGCAAGTGTGAAAGATTCCTTAATGAGCGTTGAATTTAAAAAAAAAAATGCGTGGGCTCCCGTGCAATTTTCTGCGCCAGAGGTGGAAAGCCGATGGCCGGGGGCCAATATTTTTAGCCTGCTATAAATATGAAACATACTGATCCACTAGGCAGATATTAAGCTGCATGCTGAATCAAAAGAGTGCTATGCTTTTTTGTAAAAAGTTATAACTTTATTGACACAAAACAATAAAAATAATAAAACAATGCCTCAAAACCATACAAATCAATTCTATAGTGGAGAAAGGCGTGGATATAATTCTAATAATAATAGGAAAGCACCAGGTAACATACATTCATTGACTCAATAAATTTGGCAATAGAGCATGCTAAGATAATTCTTCAAATAAACATTAAGTTTTGACACTTATTCGTTATTGCACAATATTGATAATCTAATCTAATCTAAAAATATTTTCATACATCAAAGTATTAACTTTACGGAATATATATATATATATATATATATATATATATATATATATATACAGTGGGGCAAAAAAGTATTTAGTCAGTCAGCAATAGTGCAAGTTCCACCACTTAAAAAGATGAGAGGCGTCTGTAATTTACATCATAGGTAGACCTCAACTATGGGAGACAAACTGAGAAAAAAAAATCCAGAAAATCACATTGTCTGTTTTTTTATCATTTTTTTTGCATATTATGGTGGAAAATAAGTATTTGGTCAGAAACAAACAATCAAGATTTCTGGCTCTCACAGACCTGTAACTTCTTCTTTAAGAGTCTCCTCTTTCCTCCACTCATTACCTGTAGTAATGGCACCTGTTTAATCTTGTTATCAGTATAAAAAGACACCTGTGCACACCCTCAAACAGTCTGACTCCAAACTCCACTATGGTGAAGACCAAAGAGCTGTCAAAGGACACCAGAAACAAAATTGTAGCCCTGCACAAGGCTGGGAAGACTGAATCTGCAATAGCCAACCAGCTTGGAGTGAAGAAATCAACAGTGGGATCAATAATTAGAAAATGGAAGACATACAAGACCACTGATAATATCCCTCGATCTGGGGCTCCACGCAAAATCCCACCCCGTGGGGTCAGAATGATCACAAGAACGGTGAGCAAAAATCCCAGAACCACGCGGGGGGACCTAGTGAATGAACTGCAGATAGCTGGGACCAATGTAACAAGGCCTACCATAAGTAACACACTATGTCACCATGGACTCAGATCCTGCAGTGCCAGACGTGTCCCACTGCTTAAGCCAGTACATGTCCAGGCCCGTCTGAAGTTTGCTAGAGAGCATTTGGATGATCCAGAGGAGTGTTGGGAGAATGTCCTATGGTCTGATGAAACCAAACTGGAACTGTTTGGTAGAAACACAACTTGTCGTGTTTGGAGGAAAAAGAATACTGAGTTGCATCCATCAAACACCATACCTACTGTGAAGCATAGTGGTGGAAACATCATGCTTTGGGGCTGTTTCTCTGCAAAGGGGCCAGGACGACTGATCCGGGTACATGAAAGAATGAATGGGGCCATTTATCGTGAGATTTTGAGTGCAAACCTCCTTCCATCAGCAAGGGCATTGAAGATGAAACGTGGCTGGGTCTTTCAACATGACAATGATCCAAAGCACACCGCCAGGGCAACGAAGGAGTGGCTTCGTAAGAAGCATTTCAAGGTCCTGGAGTGGCCTAGCCAGTCTCCAGATCTCAACCCTATAGAAAACCTTTGGAGGGAGTTGAAAGTCCGTGTTGCCAAGCGAAAAGCCAAAAACATCACTGCTCTAGGGGAGATCTGCATGGAGGAATGGGCCAACATACCAACAACAGTGTGTGGCAACCTTGTGAAGACTTACAGAAAACATTTGACCTCTGTCATTGCCAACAAAGGATATTTTACAAAGTATTGAGATGAAATTTTGTTTCTGACCAAATACTTATTTTCCACCATAATATGCAAATAAAATGTTAAAAAAACAGACAATGTGATTTTCTGGATTTTTTTTCTCAGTTTGTCTCCCATAGTTGAGGTCTACCTATGATGTAAATTACAGACGCCTCTCATCTTTTTAAGTGGTGGAACTTGCACTATTGCTGACTGACTAAATACTTTTTTGCCCCACTGTATATATATATATGTTTATATGTTCCATCAAGTTAATACTTTGATGTATGAAAATATTTTTAGATTAGATTAGATTATCAATATTGTGCAATAACATAGTAACATAGTAACATAGTAACATAGTTAGTAAGGCCGAAAAAAGACATTTGTCCATCCAGTTCAGCCTATATTCCATCATAATAAATACCCAGATCTACGTCCTTCTACAGAACCTAATAATTGTATGATACAATATTGTTCTGCTCCAGGAAGACATCCAGGCCTCTCTTGAACCCCTCGACTGAGTTCGCCATCATCACCTCCTCAGGCAAGCAATTCCAGATTCTCACTGCCCTAACAGTAAAGAATCCTCTTCTATGTTGGTGGAAAAACCTTCTCTCCTCCAGACGCAAAGAATGCCCCCTTGTGCCCGTCACCTTCCTTGGTATAAACAGATCCTCAGCGAGATATTTGTATTGTCCCCTTATATACTTATACATGGTTATTAGATCGCCCCTCAGTCATCTTTTTTCTAGACTAAATAATCCTAATTTCGCTAATCTATCTGGGTATTGTAGTTCTCCCATCCCCTTTATTAATTTTGTTGCCCTCCTTTGTACTCTCTCTAGTTCCATTATATCCTTCCTGAGCACCGGTGCCCAAAACTGGACACAGTACTCCATGTGCGGTCTAACTAGGGATTTGTACAGAGGCAGTATAATGCTCTCATCGTGTGTATCCAGACCTCTTTTAATGCACCCCATGATCCTGTTTGCCTTGGCAGCTGCTGCCTGGCACTGGCTGCTCCAGGTAAGTTTATCATTAACTAGGATCCCCAAGTCCTTCTCCCTGTCAGATTTACCCAGTGGTTTCCCGTTCAGTGTGTAATGGTGATATTGATTCCCTCTTCCCATGTGTATAACCTTACATTTATTATTGTTAAACCTCATCTGCCACCTTTCAGCCCAAGTTTCCAACTTATCCAGATCCATCTGTAGCAGAATACTATCTTCTCTTGTATTAACTGCTTTACATAGTTTTGTATCATCTGCAAATATCGATATTTTACTGTATAAACCTTCTACCAGATCATTAATGAATATGTTGAAGAGAACAGGTCCCAATACTGACCCCTGCGGTACCCCACTGGTCACAGCGACCCAGTTAGAGACTATACCATTTATAACCACCCTCTGCTTTCTATCACTAAGCCAGTTACTAACCCATTTACACACATTTTCCCCCAGACCAAGCATTCTCATTTTGTGTACCAACCTCTTGTGCGGCACGGTATCAAACGCTTTGGAAAAATCGAGATATACCACGTCCAATGACTCACCTTGGTCCAGTCTATAGCTTACCTCTTCATAAAAACTGATTAGATTGGTTTGACAGGAGCGATTTCTCATAAACCCATGCTGATATGGAGTTAAACAGTTATTCTCATTGAGATAATCCAGAATAACATCCCTCAGAAACCCTTCAAATATTTTACCAACAATAGAGGTTAGACTTACTGGCCTATAATTTCCAGGTTCACTTTTAGAGCCCTTTTTGAATATTGGCACCACATTTGCTATGCGCCAGTCCTGCGGAACAGACCCTGTCGCTATAGAGTCACTAAAAATAAGAAATAATGGTTTATCTATTACATTACTTAGTTCTCTTAGTACTCGTGGGTGTATGCCATCCGGACCCGGAGATTTATCTATTTTAATCTTATTTAGCCGGTTTCGCACCTCTTCTTGGGTTAGATTGGTGACCCTTAATATAGGGTTTTCATTGTTTCTTGGGATTTCACCTAGCATTTCATTTTCCACTGTGAATACCGTGGAGAAGAAGGTGTTTAATATGTTAGCTTTTTCCTCGTCATCTACAACCATTCTTTCCTCACTATTTTTTAAGGGGCCTACATTTTCAGTTTTTATTCTTTTACTATTGATATAGTTGAAGAACAGTTTGGGATTAGTTTTACTCTCCTTAGCAATGTGCTTCTCTGTTTCCTTTTTGGCAGCTTTAATTAGTTTTTTAGATAAAGTATTTTTCTCCCTATAGTTTTTTAGAGCTTCAATGGTGCCATCCTGCTTTAGTAGTGCAAATGCTTTCTTTTTACTGTTAATTGCCTGTCTTACTTCTTTGTTTAGCCACATTGGGTTTTTCCTATTTCTAGTCCTTTTATTCCCACAAGGTATAAACCGCTTACACCGCCTATTTAGGATGTTCTTAAACATTTCCCATTTATTATCTGTATTCTCATTTCTGAGGATATTGTCCCAGTCTACCAGATTAAGGGCATCTCTAAGCTGTTCAAACTTTGCCTTCCTAAAGTTCAATGTTTTTGTGACTCCCTGACAAGTCCCCCTAGTGAAAGACAGGTGAAACTGCACAATATTGTGGTCGCTATTTCCTAAATGCCCAACCACCTGCAGATTTGTTATTCTGTCAGGTCTATTAGATAGTATTAGGTCTAAAAGTGCTGCTCCTCTGGTTGGATTCTGCACCAATTGTGAAAGATAATTTTTCTTGGTTATTAGCAGAAACCTGTTGCCTTTATGGGTTTCACAGGTTTCTGTTTCCCAGTTAATATCCGGGTAGTTAAAGTCCCCCATAACCAGGACCTCATTATGGGTTGCAGCTTCATCTATCTGCTTTAGAAGTAGACTTTCCATGCTTTCTGTTATATTTGGGGGTTTGTAACAGACCCCAATGAGAATTTTGTTACCATTTTTCCCTCCATGAATTTCAACCCATATGGACTCGACATCCTCATTCCCTTCGCTAATATCCTCCCTTAAAGTGGATTTTAGACAAGACTTTACATAGAGACAAACCCCTCCTCCTCTCCGATTTTTACGATCCTTTCTAAACAGACTGTAACCCTGTAAGTTAACTGCCCAGTCATAGCTTTCATCTAACCATGTCTCGGTTATTCCCACTATGTCAAAGTTACCTGTAGATATTTCTGCTTCTAGTTCTTCCATCTTGTTTGTCAGGCTTCTGGCGTTTGCGAGCATGCAGTTTAGAGGATTTTGTTTTGTTCCAATCTCCTCACTGTGGATTGTTTTAGAAATGTTCTTACCTCCCTTCTGAGTATGTTTTCCTGGGTCGTCTTTGTTCGAGTCTAATGTTTTTCTTCCCGTCCCCTCTTCTTCTAGTTTAACGCCCTCCTGATGAGTGTAGCGAGTCTTCTGGCGAATGTGTGTTTCCCAGGTTTGTTGAGGTGTAGTCCGTCTCTGGCGAGGAGTCCATCATACCAGTAATTCACACCGTGGTCCAGGAATCCAAATCCTTGTTGTCTGCACCATCGTCTTAGCCAGTTGTTTGCATCAAGGATCCTGTTCCATCTCCTGGTGCCATGCCCGTCTACTGGAAGGATAGAAGAAAAAACTACCTGTGCATCCAGTTCCTTTACTTTCTTCCCCAACTCTTCAAAGTCCTTGCAGATTGTCGGTAGGTCCTTCCTTGCCGTGTCATTGGTGCCAACATGTATCAGAAGAAATGGGTGGACGTCCTTGGAGCTGAAGAGCTTTGGTATCCTATCGGTCACATCCTTGATCATCGCACCTGGAAGGCAGCATACTTCTCTTGCAGTTATATCCGGTCTGCAGATGGCTGCTTCGGTGCCTCTCAGTAGTGAGTCTCCCACCACCACCACTCTTCGTTGCTTCTTGGCTGTACTTTTTGCTGTCACTTGTTGCTGTGTGCCCTTTTCTTTTTTGCTTGCTGGTATTGCTTCATTCTTAGGTGTGCCATCTTCATCCTCTACAAAGATTTGATATCGGTTCTTCAGTTGTGTGGTTGGTGATTTCTCCATGGTCTTCTTGCTTCTTTTGGTCACATGCTTCCACTCATCTGCTTTTGGAGGTTCTCTGACACTTTTTGCACCTTCTGTGACCAGTAGAGATGCTTCTGTTCTGTCTAGAAAGTCTTCATTCTCTTTGATGAGTTTCAAAGTTGCTATTCTTTCTTCCAGACCCCGCACCTTTTCTTCTAAAAGGGCCACTAGTCTACACTTCTGACAGGTGAAATTGGATTCTTCTTCTGGTCGATCTGTGAACATGTAGCACATGCTGCAGCTCACCATGTAGGTTGTCACATCTGCCATGTTGCTCCTAGATCCTGCTGACTTGCTGTGTGTTTTCCTTCTTGTGTAATCTACTCAGCCAAGCTCTCTTGCAATAATGTCCTACAGGCAAAAATTCGCGCGCCGTAAGGCGCGCGGTTTGGTGATGCTTTCGAAGCAGCTGGTCCCGGCTGTACCCAACGATCTTCTAGCTTAGGGAGACTTCGCTTCTCCCAGAAGGCACCTGGAATATGCAAATTAGTCAATGAATGTATGTTACCTGGTGCTTTCCTATTATTATTAGAATTCTATCCACGCCTATCTCCACTATAGAATTGATTTGTATGGTTTTGAGACATTGTTTTATTACTTTTATTGTTTTGTGTCAATAAAGTTATAACTTTTTACAAAAAAGCATAGCACTCTTTTGATTCAGCATGCAGCTTAATATCTGCCTAGTGGATCAGTATGTTTAGTATGTAGTTGAGTGTTGGCCATCCCGAGTGTGTGGTAATGGGTCTGGGTTATATGTTTTCATGCTATAAATATGAGTAGTACGTATGTAGTATGTATGTAGTAGGTAGTATGTATGTAGTATGTATGTTGTATGTATGTAGTATGTAGTATGTAGTATGAATGTATGTAGTATGTATGTAGTATGTATGTAGTATGTATGTAGTATGTAGTATGCATGTATGAATGTATGTAGTACGTATGTAGTATGTATGTAGTAGGTAGTATGTATGTAGTATGTATGTTGTATGTATGTAGTATGTAGTATGTAGTATGAATGTATGTAGTATGTATGTAGTATGTATGTAGTATGTATGTAGTATGTAGTATGCATGTATGAATGTATGTAGTACGTATGTAGTATGTATGTAGTAGGTAGTATGTATGTAGTATGTATGTTGTATGTATGTAGTATGTAGTATGAATGTATGTAGTATGTATGTAGTATGTAGTATGCATGTATGAATGTATGTAGTATGTATGTAGTATGTATGTATGTAGTATGTAGTATGCATGCAGTATGTATGTAGTATGTAGTATGTATGTTGTATGTATGTAGTATGTATGTATGTATGTAGTATGTAGTATGTAGTATGCATGTAGTATTTTTTTTTACATTCAACACATTAGCCGGATGATGGGACTACTGTCCCATCATTGGCTAATGTGTCAATCACTGTCACTGTTGCAGGCATCGTCCGATGGGACTTGTAGTCCCCTCGGACGAAGCCTGCACAGACCCCTGGCAGCCCTCACAGAGCCCCGGCAAGCCACACAGAGCTCCGGCAAGCCTGCAAAGAGCCCCAGAAGGCACGCACAGAGCCCTGGCAGGCACGCACAGAGCCCCAGCCGGCATGCACAGAGCCCCAGCAGGCACGCACAGAGCCCCCACGGTCACGCACAGACCCCGCCCACACACATGCAGTCTCCGCCCACGCACCACCCACACTCTATTATAGTGCATCACTGCACTATAGAAACTTCCGATTCCGGTATCCGATATCGCAAAAATATCGGAACTCAGTATTGCAATTCAGATACAGCGAATATCGTCCGATAACCGATATTTTCAGTATCGGAATGCTCAACACTACTAATTACTAATTTTTAACTGCATCTAGCCCAGGCAATACTTTGTGCCTAGTAGCAGTGTCTGCTACTAAGTAGAGTACCCCACCCATGATGCAAGCTACTCCGCCTTCTTCCTTTCTCAATCTAACCCCTCAGCTCTACCGCGTGTATTCACACTGTTGTGAATCTTTTGGGCCCAGGCATCGATGTAATGGATAATATGTGCACCCTTAGAAATGTCCATGGTGACCCATTCGAGGAAGCAACTAAACGCCTCAAATAGAGAGCAGGATATGGAGCACCCCATGGGCAAACAGTGATCTATGTAGTATGCTCCTTCACAGAAGCAGCCCAATAGGTGGACACTATTCAGAGGCACAGATAGTAACCGGAACGCCCCCTCAATGTCTGTTTTGGCCATTAGGGTGCCCCTTCCCAACTTCTTGACCGACCTAATTGCCTCGTCAAAGGAGGTACAATACATAGAACTGTACTTGGTTCCGCATCGATATTATCGTTTATTGACCTGCCCCTTGGATATGACAAATGGTGGGTTAGTCTGAATGTATTGGGTTCCTTTTTTGGAACGACTCCCAACGGGGATACCTTTATGTCTTCTAAGGAAAGTGTTCTGAATGGACCCGCCATTCTACCTAAAGATATTTCTTTTTTAAATTTTTTTGTCACGAAGTCTGGGTGTTGGTAGGCTGATTTTAGATTTTTACTCCAGCCTTAGAAGGACATGACATGCCTATATCTGTGTCTCCTCTTCCTTTTACTCCTCCACCTCTTTTCTTTTCGCATGACCATATGTACTTGTGACTTTTCCATGTGTTTGCTGTGTCTTCTGAGCAGATTGTCAGCTTTTGGACACCTTTTAAGTTGTTTTCTATGTGTTTACTATGTGTTTGTATGTGTTTGTGTTTGCCTGCCATTGGTTTCAATGGGGTTCGACGGTGTTTGTCGAACATTCAATGACCATTCGTCGAACATGCCCCAATTTGAGGAACCGAACCGAACTTGAACACTAGGGGGATGGCTCAACACTATATCTTACTATTCTATACATGTTCGTGTATTTTTTTATTTTATAACATTTTGATAGCCACTTTTGATTCAGAAGAAAATGTATACATGTATATATACAGTGCTCAACATTAATGAAAATGCCCTACTTATTATTTGTGTTACTTAGCAAAGAAAACCTCTTCCCATTTTCTGTTGTCAGCAATGACACCACATGGAAAAGAAACATCACAAGACCTGAGAAAGAAAATAATTTCCTTACACAAGAAAGGAAATAGCTGCAAGAAGATAAGCAAAGCTTTACTTATTAGACAGAATACTGTAGCAACAGTGATACAGAAATTTAACAAAGATGGATCTGCAACAATCTCACAGATGTACAGATGTACACGGATCGTAACATGGAAGGTAACATCTTAAACAGAGCATATTCTGATGAGAAGGGTTGAAGAAAATCATCATGTAAGCTCAGAGTTAGCTAAAGAAGAAGAACGCCAAAGTGGGATGCTTCCCATGACACAATACATTGTACACTGTAGAGCAGTGGTCCCCAACTCCAGGCCTCGAGGGCCGCCAACAGTGCAGGTTTTCAGGATTTCCTTAGTATTGCACAGGGGTTGGAATCATCACCTGTGCAGATGATCACATTACCACCGATGCAATACTAAAGAAATCCTGAAAACCTGCACTGTTGGCGGCCCTCGAGGCCTGGAGTTGGGGACCCCTGCTGTAGAGTAATGACATGCATGGGTGATGTTCTTGGAGGAAGCCTCTCCTAAAGCCTATGCACGAAATAGTTTGCCTACAATTTGTCAGAGCTCATTCTGAAATACATAGAGACTACTGGGACTCTACACTCTTGAGTTATGAGACCAAGAAAAATGTTTTTTGATACTGATGGCTTAAAAACTGCATTTTGTTGCAAAGGTAAGGAGTGCAAATAAACATGCATGGTGCCTACATTGAAACATGGTGGTGGCAGTATGGATCTCAAGAGTGCTGCTTATGTCTGGAAGCTATATGCCCTTGGTAGACATAAACTTTTCCAACATGCTAATGATCCAAAACACACATCTAAGGCCTCTGTTGCTTTTCTGAAGAAGAACAGGGTGAAAGTGATTCAGTGGCCAAGTATGTCTCATGAGATCTGAACCCAAATTAACACCTATGGGGGATTCTGAAGAGATTAGTTGAACATTGATCTTCTTCAAGTATTCAGGGTCAAAAAGTGGCTATATAGGACTTGATTGTGTCATTAACCCCTTACTAACCTCTGCCATACTAGTACTGCGGAGGTCGGATCCCCTGCTTTGATGCGGACTCCGGCAGTGAGCCTGCATCAAAGCCGGGACATGTCAGCTGTATTGAACAGCTGACATGTGCCTGCAATAGCGGCGGGTGGAATCGCTATTCACCCGCTGCTATTAACTAGTTAAATGCTGCTGTGAAATGCTGGAGACTGGCTAGGCCACTCCATGACCTTAATGTGCTTCTTTTTGAGCCACTCCTTTGTTAGCTTGGCTGTATGCTTTGGGTCACTGTCTTGCTGGAAGACCCAACCATGACCCATTTTTAATATCCTGGAGGAGGGAACGAGGTTGTCACTCAGGATTTTATGGTACATGACTTTATCCATTCTCCCACTGATGCAGTGAAGCAGTCCTGTGCCCTCAGCAGAGAAAAACCCCTAAAACATAATGTTTCCACCTCCTTGCTTGACAGTGGGGATGGTGTTCTTTTGGGTCATAGGCAGCATTTCTCTTCCTGCAAACACAGCGAGTTGAGTTAATGTCAAAGACCTCAATTTTTGTCTCATCTTACCACAGCACCTTCTCCCAATCACTCTCAGAATTCATTGGCAAACTTCATAAGGGCCTGCACATGTGCCTTCTTGAACAGGGGGACATTGCGGGCACTGCAGGATTTTAAACCTTAACAAGTTTTAAAATGAAGAAGTTCCCCCCGTGTAGTTTTAGGTTGATCTCTCACCTTCATTATGATCAAGGACACCCCACAAGGTGAGATTTTGCATGGTGCTCCAGATCAATGTCGATTGACAGTGATTTTGTATTTCTTCCATTTTCTTACTATTGCATGAACAGTTGTTTCCTTCTCACCCAGCATCTTACTTATGGTTTTGTAGCCGATTCCAGCTTTGTGCAGGTCTATGATCTTGTCCCTGACACCCTTATAATGCTCTTTCGTCTTGCCCATGTTATAGAGGTTAGAGTCTGACTGATTAATTGAGTCTGTGGACAGGAGTCTTTTTTAATGGTGATTATGTAACACAGCTGTCTTTAATGCAGATAACGAGTTGATAAGGAGCATCTAACTGGTCTGTAGGAGCCAGAATTCTAATGGTTGGTATCATTATATATTTATTTCTCACTGAAAAATGCAAATAAATTTATATAATTTATACAATGTGATTTTCTGGATTTTATTTTTCATGTTCTATCAATGTTAAAATTAACTTACCCTTAAAATTATAGACTGTTCATGTCTTTGTCAGTGGGCAAACATACAAAGTTGGCAAGGGATCAAATACTTATTTCCCCCACTGTGTATGTAAATATATGCAGTAAGACATTAAGTTATTAGCTCAACAAATAAGAAAAAATTATAGCCATTAGTTAGCCTGAGCTAAAAACTGCTATACTTTCTTTGTTCTTTATGACTCAAAATACTCTGGGCCTGAAATGGTTAAATAATACTCACATTTTTTTTTGTTTAATTCAGTAAAACAAATTGGGGAACACTAGCTCTATTACATCTAAGATTTCAAATAAATTAAATTCTACAATTTCATAAATAATTTTACAGCACCATGAATGCAAAACACAGATTGCGAAGCATGAGAAGATGAACAACTCTTTACCGTACAAGTATTTTCAATCAGTTTTCCAAAACTATGCTGATATCTACTATTGTTGTTAACATCTGCTTGATTGTGACTTGAACTCTGTTCACTATTTAAATCATGATAATCCTGCACAGGCAATTACATTGAACCTTATTCATCAGAGCAGATTATTTTTTTTCCATGCTTCTCTTTACATCCTTTAGCTAATGTTATTTTAAGCAAGTTTTTCTTCTATTAAAGTCTATTTGCATGAAAATAATAACATTTTACATCATCTTTTAAATTTGAGCTCTGGAAAACAGCATATGTTTCTCATTTCTTTTTATATTTCATGCAAACTGGAGTAATATGGATTCATCTTGTATGGATATGCAATATACCGTTGCTGGCTTGGGAAGGTAACAGTATTTACACTGTGTGCCGTTTGAATTTTATGCAGAGGAGCACAATGTTTTCTTCCCGGAGAATTATATGGAAAAACAAATCTGGATTGCTTTATTGAATTCTGCATTACACAGGTATTGCTCATTAGAAGCATTGCTACACAGGTTCTTTCACATAGCTTTGATTTGTGCATTGACTTTCACACACCTGGGAACTATGTTGTAACTACAGTAAGTTTTGTTTCGTATAAGAGATGAGCGGATCGATCTGTGAAGGATCAAGTTTGAGTTGAATTTCCTCAAATTAGTGGTTTCACTGAATTTGAACGTTTTGAGATTTAATTAGCCAAAAAAACAACTTGCATGGTACTATTTCCCACGATGCTGAAGCATCAGAGATCACGCTAATGTCATGTTACATTTCCAGTTGGGCATCCAAATATTCGTACATCTGACGGATTATCATACCTTATATAAGCGGGTCAGTACCTGGGCCATCTGAGTTCACCGGTTCTCAGTGGAGCACAGTTGGAATGGCAGAGTTAACTTTCTTCTCCTTAGTCACTGGTATATCTCTCTCTCCTGTAGAGTGTAAGCTCTTATGGTTAATAGGATTCTCTCTTTTTTTCTTTCACTTTTAGATTGTAAATTGTTATGGTCTTCTAGGTCCTCTATTTCTCTCTTCTGTAGAGTTTAAGCTTTTATGGTCAGCGAGGGTCTTTTTTCTCTCTCTCTCTCCTGTAGATTGTAAGCTCTTATGATCAGCAGGTCCTCTCTTTTCTGTAGAGAGTAAGCTCTTATTGTCAACAGGGTTCTCTCTCTTTTGCTTGTAAAATGTAGGTTCTTTTGGTCAACTGGTTTCTCTCTCTTGCCTGTAAAGTGTAAACTATTATGATCTGCTGGTTTCCCTGTGATCTTCTCTTCCCACATGTATTTTATGAGAAATTCCAAGCTTTTCACTAATGAGATTCAATCAAAAGTATTTGCCACAAATTAAATGAATTGGGAACATTTTGCAAAGTTGTCAAATTAAATTTCAAAGATCTGCTCATTTCTATTTAGTATGTAATAATTGAGGTTAGCATTATGATGTTCTGCATTCACTTGCATACGGTTCAAAGACTTACATCCCTGCTCTATGTTTCTTTTCAGAGCCATTTTCCCATGTCATCTGCGTCTACTTTGCTTAGTTCAGAGGAATATGAAATCTTGTTTTCAATTAATGCTAACAATCCAAAATCCATCACTTTGAATCTCCTTTCAACCTAGCAAACTGAAACACCCTGTAAATAGAGATTACCAATTCACTCCAGAAAGAGTTGAATATGCCTCACATTTTAGAAAAATATTGGATTCTTGTAAATCTGATTTTTTTGTGGGATTTGCTTTGCGAGAATTCAGGAAAATTATATCCGGGAACGGGATGAAAAGAAAAATACTAACTTCAATGCTCACCTGTCCTGTCATCCAGTTCCCTATTTGGTTCTCTGCAAAGCTCCATCCAACCTTCTTTCTATAAGCACCAAGCATGCAATGACCTCTTCAGCTCTTCTGGCATCTTCTCTATGCCTAGGGGATTTTGATACAAAGTAGGCCTCTGACATGACAATGCTCATTGTGTTACCCCGAAACAGCTGTCTGTGGATGGATACCATGCTTGGCATAGGTGGCTTTCCTTCATAGGATGCTGCCCTTCCCGTGGTTGTTCCTTCCCGGGGAAAGGCCTGGCTATTCACTGCTTGCGTCGAGAAACACGTGATGGTGTCTCCGCAGCTTCTTTACATGCATCTGCATATTTCCCATAAGGGATGGGGGAAGTGTTCTGGAATCACTGCGTTGAGAGACACGTGATGGTGTCTCCGCGGTGTTGGATGTTTTGGTCTCCCCGAGGCCAATCATCTGTGCCTTTATAGCCTTTTTACTAGGCACTGCTCCTAATAGCCAGATTCCTACTCCACACTGATGAGGGGCAAAAACCCCAAAACAGCTGTCTGTGGATGGATACCATGCTTGGCATAGGTGGCTTTCCATCATAGGATGCTGCCCTTCCCATGGTTGTTCCTTCCCGGGGAAAGGCCTGGCTATTCACTGCTTGCGTCGAGAAACACGTGATGGTGTCTCCGCAGCTTCTTTACATGAATGCTCATTGTGATGTCACAGTTTTAAGAAGTTTTGCCTGAATCCTAGTCAGCACCTCAGGCGATACGTGTATTTCTTCAATATGTATTTTAATGCGGTGAGCCTGCATCAAAGCCGGGACATGTCAGCTGTTTTGAACAGCTGACATGTGCCCGTAATAGGCGCGGGCAGAATCGTGATCTGCCTGCGCCTATTAACTAGTTAAATGCCGCTGTCAAACGCAGACAGCGGCATTTAACTACCGCATCCGGCCGGGCGGCCGGAAATGACGGCATCGCCGACCCCCGTCACATGATCGGAGGTCGGCGATGCTTCAGTATTGTAACCATAGAGGTCCTTGAGACCTCTATGGTTACTGATCCCCAGCAGCTGTGAGCGCCACCCTGTGGACGGCGCTCACAGCACACCTGATTTTCTGCTACATAGCAGCGAACAGCAGATCGCTGCTCTGTAGCAGAGCCGATTGTGCTGTGCCTGCTTCTAGCCTCCCATGGAGGCTATTGAAGCATGGCAAAAGTAAAAAAAAAGTTTAAAAAAAAAGTTAAAAAAAATGTGAAAAAAATAAAAAAAATATAAAAGTTTAAATCACCCACCTTTCGCCCCAATCAAAATAAATCAATAAAAAAAATCAAATCTACACATATTTGGTATCACTGCATTCAGAATCGCCCGATCTATCAATTAAGAAAAGCATCAACCTGATCGCTAAATGGTGTAGCGAGAAAAAAATTAGAAACGCCAGAATTAAGTTTTTTGGTCGCCACGACATTGCATTAAAATGCAATAACGGGCGATTAAAAGAACTTATCTGCACCAAAATGCTATCATTAAAAACGTCATCTCGGCACGCAAAAAATAAGCCCTCTACCAACCCCAGATCATGAAAAATGGAGACACTACGAGTATTGGAAAATGGCACAATTTTTTTCTTTTTTTTTTTTTTTTAGCAAAGTTTGGAATTTTTTTTCACCACTTAGGTAAAAAATAACCTAGTCATGTTAGGTATCTATCGACTCGTAATGACCCGGAGAATCATAATGTCAGGTCAGTTTTAGCATTTAGTGAACCTAGCAAAAAAGCCAAACAAAAAACAAGTGTGGGATTGCACTTTTTTTGCAATTTCACCGCACTTGGAATTTTTTTCCCATTTTCTAGTACACGACATGCTAAAACCAATGATGTCGTTCAAAAGTACAACTCGTCCCGCAAAAATTAAGCCCTCACATGGCAAAGTTGACGGAAAAATAAAAAAGTTATAGCTCTGGGAAGGAAGGGAGTGAAAAACGAACACGGAAAAACAAAAAATCCCAAGGTCATGAAGGGGTTAAATACCATCTTCATAAAAAAGCATTGTTTTAATAGAGCCCTATTTTGGAAAACATTTAGTACTTATACACATAACTAAAATTAATTCCCTCTTCTTACTGCAAGCATTTTTCATTTTTTGCTTCTGCTATTTCATTTCTATCTTTTGAGAGCCACACATATTTTTCCAACTGGAAATAGTGGCATGACAGCTTTTTTTGCCAGATAAGTTGTAGCTTTGAGTGTCACCATTATTTCAATATGAAATGTACAGGAAATAGAATGTAATAGAAAAAAAATACAATTCCACCTGTATTTTTTGCAAAAAATGTATCACCAAATACCCTGTTTTTTACATCTTTTTACTAGCACTTGCGGATTCCTGTGATTTTTTGAAACTGAGTGTTTTTGGTTCTACTATGCTCTTTTGTGTCTTCAAATTCCACCTGTATTGGTAGCTTTGGTTTAGTATTCACATTTTTCACATTGCAGTATATTTGACATTTTAAGAGCAATACCACATGTATATAGCTTTTTATGCTTTTCATAGCCTATTTAATTTAACTTCAACAAAGCTTTGAAATGGGTGAGTTTACTGGTTCTATTGTGCATTGTGAGGGATTAACAGTTTTGAAAGTTTATACTTTTATGTATGTGGTAACACCAAATATTTTTGGTGATGTTTAATTAAATATTTGAGAATATTTTTTTAAAGAATTTTATGGAATTATAAAGAACTCCTCACTTTGTGAGACCATTAGGATGCCAATATAACTATTTATTTGGGGTATAATGAGATTAATGCTCGAAGGACCAATTTTGAGTTGAATTTCCTGAACTTTGCAGGTTTCCCTAAATGTGCATAGTTTGTGATTTAATGCAAAAAAAGGTGGACAGGCACATCCAAAACTAAAACAATTTTTAACTGTTCTGGTTGAAAACTATTTCTCCCCTAGACATGGATTATGGTGTGGGACAGAACAACGGACAAGTAAGATATATTGTTATTTTATTTTAGTTTTATTACAGGAGAACGAGGGCTTCAGTGGAACTGGGTGAAGTTGTAAGTATGGTTTAATAAAAATTATTAAAGAAGTCATATTTTCAATAAAATGACTTTATTCTTGGTGTGTGTTTTTATACAATGTGACTATGGGGTTAGTAATGCGACTTATTGATGCCTCTCCATTACTAACCTCAGGGCTTGATGTCATCTGACAATACAAAGGTGACATCAAACCCCCCAACTATCACACCACTTGCCACCGCTACAGGGCAAGTGGGAAGAACGAGGCTGATTGCCAGAATTGGCGCATCTTAGAGATGCATTTTTTCTGGGGCGGCTAAGAGATGAACCATTCAAACCCTCTAGGAAAGACTAGGTAATCTTTATCACTTAATATTAGTCCATTTTGTATATGTGAGTTTATACGATGAGTTGCTAAGCTTGTTTGGGCTATCTCCTTTTCCTACATTTATATACATTAATCCTTGTGTGACATGTTTTACATGTTTAATATTTGCTTACTCCTAAGACTATTTTTAAGTATTCATTATACAGTATATATAGGCCATCTGGCCCTCTGCTTCTGACTTATGTCTTATAGGGTGTAGTAGGAGAGAAGGGATAGCCATAGTTCGAGTGGTGGCACCATTCTCTATTTTCTTAGGATGCCAACCTCCTCACCTAGGTAGGTGGCCAAACAACTGTGTATCTAGGGTCAGATCACTTCTACACAATGGCTGAGTAAGAATTATGCTATGTTTGAGCACAATTTATCACTTTTTCTGTCCACACAAGAGACATTGATTTTGATGCTAGCTTTTTTGCTCATTGTCTTTGTGAGGTACCTGGACGGGATAATCTCTGTGTTTTTTATCTTATAAGCAGAGGTAGTTATTAGCTAGGTATACATTGTACTGGCGATATAAATAGACTAGATGGTTTGAATGTTTTTTTCCCCTTGCACTTTTTGGAGCCCGTCGCATTGAGGCATTTCTGTTGAGGGGGTATCTTGTTATGATCCGGTGACCTTGGAGCCGCATGAAATTTTCTCTGGAGTAGGTGGTAACTGTACTGACCGCAAATCTTGAACTAACACCGCAACTAGAAGTAGCCGTGGGGTGTGCCTAACAAACCCTAGACACCTCGACACAGCCGGAGGACTAAATACCCCTATAGATGGAAATAGGAATTCTACCTTGCCTCAGAGCAGAACCCCAAAAGGATAGGCAGCCCCCTATGAATATTGACTGTGAGTAGGAGAAGAAAGACACACGCAGGCAGAAAACAGGATTTAGCAAAAGAGGCCACTCTAGCTAAATAGGAAAGGATAGGACAGAATACTAAGCGGTCAGTATTAAAACCCTTCCACAAATATCCACAGCAGATAATACAAAAAATTCCACCATCTAACTAAAGACGTGGAACGTATATCTGCAACTCCTGAGAATTCAACAAGACTGAGAAAATACTGACACAATCTAAGCTGTACAAGAAAAAACAAATGAATAGCACTGAATTATCAAGCACACAGCATGTGTGCCACAAAAACAAAACCAGACACTTATCTTTGCTGATTTGGCAACAAGGCAAGAGGAACCAGACAGAGGTCCAACACCTCCCAACAACCATGGACAACTGGCAAGGACTAATGAATCCTGCACACCTAAATACCCCAGTCAGAACTGCAATCAGCAGATACACCTGACCAGGACTGCAACCCAGGGACAACTGCATTACCACCTACAACCACCGGAGGGAGCCCAAAAGGAGAATTCACAACAGTATCTAGAATGTTGTGTTTTGTGTTATTATACTTATTAAAGGTTATATTTTAAACAGTGTTTTTTCTAGTAAGCCATAATTATAGGGGACCCTATATAATTTTTTAAGGTCCTCCATTTTAATAGCCAGTAAAGGCTAAGTATACAGCTGTGAAAGGATATTAGTAGCCTGGGAAGTTCCATGGGTATTACCTCCTTCCCAGGCTATAAACATCGACCCCCAGCGGGAAACTTTCCCTCTGCTGGTTATGAAAAATATGCGGGAACCCATGCCATTTTTTTCAAAAAATAATATTTTATTAATTAAATACATGTACAGTAAGCTGCATACACACTGTACTAATTGTATTTGTCACTGACATCTATATATCTACCTATTCTATTTATATTTACTCTATGTACAGTAATCCATCTTTTCTATCCTTTCAGCTCCTGCTGTGATTTTACGCTACCGCAGATGCTGAATGGCCGACTTTTCTTCTTTCTATATATGTAGTATATACATATATACAGTATATGTATGTGTGTCAGTGACATCTTACTTTATCTCTCTCGTTTTCTCTATATATATGTATATATACATATATATAATTATACAGTTGGTACGTAAAGTATTCAGACCCCTTGAAATTTTTCACTCTTTGTTTCATTGCAGCCATTTGGTATCTTGATGGAAAAAAGCACAAAAAACATAAATGTAGAAATGTTTGCATATTTAGTATAAAGGAAAAACTGAAATATCACATGGTCTTAAGTATTCAGACCATTTGCTCAGACACTCATATTTAGGTCACATGCTGTTCATTTCCTTGTGATCCTCATAGAGATGGTTCTACTCCTTCATTGGAGTCCAGCTGTTTAATTAAACTGATAGGACTTGATTTGGAAAGACACACACCTGTCTATATAGGACCTCACAGCTCACAGTGCATGTCAGACCAAATGAGAATCATGAGGTCAAAGGAACTAGCCAAGGAGCTCAGAAACAGAATTGTGGCAAGGCACAGATCTGGCCAAGGTTACAAAAGAATTTCTGCTGTACTCAAGGTTCCCAAGAGCACAGCAGCCTCCATAATCCTTAAAGTTTGGGACCACCAGAAGTCTTCATAGACCTGGCCATAGAGCCAAACTGAGCAATCATGGGAGAAGAGCCTTGGTGAGAAAGGTAAAGAAGAACCCCAAGATAACTGTGTCTGAGCTCCAGAGATGCAGTAGGGAGATGGGAAAGAGTTCCACAAAGTCAACTATCACTGCAGCCCTCCACCAGTCGGGCCTTTATGGCAGAATGGCTCATTGGAAGCCTCTCCTCAGTGCAAGACATATGAAAGCCTGCATAGAGTTTGCTAAAAACACATGAAGGACTACCCAGACTATGAGAAATAAGATGATGAGATGAAGATAGACCTTTTTGGTGATAATTCTAAGTGGTATGAATGGAGAAAACTATGCACTCCTCATCACTTGCAAAATTTAATCCCAACAGTGAAACATGGTGGTAACAGCATCATTCTATTTGGATGTTTTTGATCTGCAGGGACAGGATGACAGGTTGCCATTGAAGAAATCATGAATGCGGCCAAGTACAGAGATACCCTGGATGAAAACCTCTTCCAGAGTGCTCTGGACAGAATTGTCTGAAGGTTCACCTTCAAACAACAAAATGAACCTAAGCACACAGCTAAAGTATCAAAGTAGTGGCTTCAGAACAACTCTGTGACCATTCTTGACTGGCCCAGCCAGAGCCCTGACCTAATTCCTATTAAGCATCTCTAGAGAGACCTGAAAATGGCTGTCCACCAACATTCACCTTCCAACCTGATAGAACTGGAGAGAATCTGCAAGGAAGAATGGCAGAGGATCCTCAAATCTAGGTGTGAAAAACTTATTGCATCATTCCCAAGAAGACTCATGGCTGTACTAGCTCAAAAGGGTGCTTCTACTAAATACTGAGCAAATTTTCTGAATACCTATGACCATGATTGTAAGCACTCACGAGCAGGGTCATCTTACTTTGCTTTATTGTATTGTTAACGTTGTTACCTATGACTGTTGTGTTTGAAACTGTTAAACTGTAAAGCGCTGCGGAATATGTTGGCGCTATATACATAAAGATTATAATTATTATTATTATTACCATGTGATATTTCATTTTTTCATTTTTAATAAATTTGCAAAAATTACTACATTTCAGTTTTTTGTCAGTCAAGATGGGGTGCAGAGTGTACATTAATGAGAAAAAAATGAACTTTTTGCATTTACCAAATGGCTGCAATGAACCAAAGAGTGAAAAATGTAATGGGGTCTGAATACTTTCCATACCCACTGCATATAAGTATTCTATGTGTATATATCTATTCTATCTATTTTATGTTAATCTGTCACGCTGTGATTTTACTGAATGTCCAACATGAAAAAAGAAGGGCATGAACTCAAATGCCACCTATTGGAAATAGAAGTCCTAAAAGTTAATATCGACCCTTTAGTGAGTTTTGCCACAATACTTTGTATAAAAGCCTCACCATAATCTCAATTTTCCATTATTTGAAGCCCAAATGAGCACATTCTTACATCAACAAACCTAAAGGCAGACTGAGCAAATGCAGGAGTTGAAAGGCCACTTAACTGCATTTTAACCCCTTCATGACCCAGCCTATTTTGACCTTAAAGACCTTGCCGTTTTTTGCAATTCTGACCAGTGTCCCTTTATGAGGTAATAACTCAGGAACGCTTCAACGGATCCTAGCGGTTCTGAGACTGTTTTTTCGTGACATATTGGCCTTCATAATAGTGGTAAATTTAGGTCAATAAATTCTGCGTTTATTTGTGATAAAAACGGAAATTTGGCGAAAATTTTGAAAATTTCGCAATTTTCACATTTTGAATTTTTATTCTGTTAAACCAGAGAGTTATGTGACACAAAATAGTTAATAAATAACATTTCTCACATGTATACTTTACATCAGCACAATTTTGGAAACAAAATTTTTTTTTGCTAGGAAGTTATAAGGGCTAAAATTTGACCAGCGATTTCTCATTTTTACAACGAAATTTACAAAACCATTTTTTTTAGGGACCACCTCACATTTGAAGTCAGTTTGAGGGGTCTATATGGCTGAAAATACCCAAAAGTGACACCATTCTAAAAACTGCACCCCTCAAGGTACTCAAAACCACATTCAAGAAGTTTATTAACCCTTCAGGTGCTTCACAGCAGCAGAAGCAACATGGAAGGAAAAAATTAACATTTAACATTTTAGTCACAAAAATTATCTTTTAGCAACAATTTTTTTTATTTTCCAAATGGTAAAAGGAGAAACTGAACCACGAAAGTTGTTGTCCAATTTGTCCTGAGTACGCTGATACCTCATATGTGGGGGTAAACCACTGTTTGGGCGCACGGCAGGGCTTGGAAGGGAAGGAGCGCCATTTGACTTTTTGAATGAAAAATTGGCTCCACTCTTTAGCGGACACCATGTCACGTTTGGAGAGCCCCCGTGTGCCTAAAAATTGGAGCTCCCCCACAAGTGACCCCATTTTGGAAACTAGACGCCCCAAGGAACTTATCTAGATGCATAGTGAGCACTTTGAACCCCCAAGTGCTTCACAAATTGATCCGTAAAAATGAAAAAGTACTTTTTTTTCACAAAAAAAATTCTTTTAGCCTCAATTTTTTCATTTTCACATGGGCAACAGGATAAAGTGGATCCTAAAATTTGTTGGGCAATTTCTCCTGAGTTCACCAATACCTCATATGTGGGGGTAAACCACTGTTTGGGCACATGGTAAGGCTCGGAAGGGAAGGAGCGCCATTTGACTTTTTGAATGAAAAATTATCTCCATCGTTAGCGGACACCATGTCGCGTTTGGAGAGACCCTGTATGCCTAAACATTGGCGCTCCCCCACAAGTGACCCCATTTTGGAAACTAGACCCCCAAAGGAACTTATCTAGATGCCTAGTGAGCACTTTAAACCCTCAGATGCTTCACAAATTGATCTGTAAAAATGAAAAAGTACTTTTTTTTCACAAAAAAAATTTTTTCGCCTCAATTTTTTCATTTTCACATGGGCAATAGGATAAAATGGATCATAAAATTTGTTGGGCAATTTCTCCCGAGTACGACGATACCTCATATGTGGGGGTAAACCACTGTTTGGGCACACGGCAGGGCTCGGAAGGGAAGGCGCGCCATTTGACTTTTTGAATGGAAAATTAGCTCCAATTGTTAGCGGACATCATGTCGCGTTTGGAGAGCCCCTGTGTGCCTAAACATTGGAGCTTCCCCACAAGTGACCCCATTTTGGAAACTAGACCCCCCAAGGAACTTATCTAGATGCATATTGAGCACTTTAAACCCCCAGGTGCTTCACAGAAGTTTATAACGCAGAGCCATGAAAATAAAAAATAATTTTTCTTTCCTCAAAAATGATTTTTTAGCCTGGAATTTCCTATTTTGCCAAGGGTAATAGGAGAAATTGGACCGCAAATGTTGTTGTCCAGTTTGTCCTGAGTATGCTGATACCCCATATGTGGGGGTAAACCACTGTTTGGGCGCACGGCAGGGCTCGGAAGGGAAGGCACGCCATTTGGCTTTTTAAATGGAAAATTAGCTCCAATCATTAGCGGACACCATGTCACGTTTGGAGACCCCCAGAAATGACCCCATTTTGGAAACTAGACCCCCAAAGGAACTAATCTAGATGTGTGGTGAGGACTTTGAACCCCCAAGTGCTTCACAGAAGTTTATAACGCAGAGCCATGAAAATAAAAAAAAAATATTTTCTCAAAAATGATCTTTTAGCCTGCAATTTTTTATTTTCCCAAGGGTAACAGGAGAAATTTGACCCCAAAAGTTGCTGTCCAGTTTCTCCTGAGTACGCTGATACCCCATATGTGGGGGTAAACCACTGTTTGGGCACATGCCGGGGCTCGGAAGTGAAGTAGTGACGTTTTGAAATGCAGACTTTGATGGAATGCTCTGTGGGCGTCACGTTGCGCTTGCAGAGCCCCTGATGTGGCTAAACAGTAGAAACCCCCCACAAGTGACACCATTTTGGAAACTAGACCCCGAAAGGAACTTATCTAGATGTGTGGTGAGCACTTTGAACCCCCAAGTGCTTCACAGAAGTTTATAATGCAGAGCCGTGAAAATAATAAATACAGTTAGGTCCATATATATTTGGACAGAGACAACATTTTTCTAATTTTGGTTACAGACATTACCACAATGAATTTTAAACAAAACAATTCAGATGCAGTTGAAGTTCAGACTTTCAGCTTTCATTTGAGGGTATCCACATTAAAATTGGATGAAGGGTTTAGGAGTTTCAGCTCCTTAACATGTGCCACCCTGTTTTTAAAGGGACCAAAAGTAATTGGACAATTGACTCCAGGGCTATTTCATGGACAGGTGTGGGCAATCCTTTCGTTATGTCATTCTCAATTAAGCAGATAAAAGGCCTGGAGTTGATTTGAGGTGTGGTGCTTGCATTTGGAAGGTTTTGCTGTGAAGTAAACATGCGGTCAAAGGAGCTCTCCATGCAGGTGAAACAAGCCATCCTTAAGCTGCGAAAACAGAAAAAAAAACCATCCGAGAAATTGCTACAATATTAGGAGTGGCAAAATCTACAGTTTGGTACATCCTGAGAAAGAAAGAAAGCACTGGTGAACTCATCAATGCAAAAAGACCTGGGCGCCCACGGAATACAACAGAGGTGGATGATCGCAGAATAATCTCCATGGTGAAGAGAAACCCCTTCACAACAGCCAACCAAGTGAACAACACTCTCCAGGAGGTAGGCGTATCAATATCCAAATCTACCATAAAGAGAAGACTGCAGAAAAGTAAGTGGTGCAAGCCACTCATAAGCATCAAGAATAAAAAGGCTAGACTGGACTTTGCTAAAAAACATCTAAAAAAGCCAGCACAGTTCTGGAAGAATATTCTTTGGACAGATGAAACCAAGAACAACCTCTACCAGAATGATGGAAAGAGAAAAGTATGGCAAAGGCATGGTACAGCTCATGATCCAAAGCATACCACATCATCTGTAAAACACGGCGGAGGCAGTGTGATGGCTTGGGCATGCATGGCTGCCAGTGGCACTGGGTCACTAGTGTTTATTGATGATGTGACACAGGACAGAAGCAGCCAAATGAATTCTGAGGTATTCAGAGCCATACTGTGTGCTCAGATCCAGCCAAATCCAGCCAAACTGATTGGTCGTCATTTCATACTACAGATGGACAATGACCCAAAACATAAAGCCAAAGCAACCCAGGAGTTTATTAAAGCAAAGAAGTGGAATATTCTTGAATGGCCAAGTCAGTCACCTGATCTCCACCCAATTGAGCATGCATTTCACTTGTTAAAGACTAAACTTCAGACAGAAAGGCCCACAAACAAACAGCAACTGAAAACTACCGCAGTGGAGGCCTGGCAGAGCATCAAAAAGGAGGAAACACTGTGTCTGGTGATGTCCATGAGTTCAAGACTTCAGGCAGTCATTGCCAACAAAGGGTTTTCAACCAAGTACTAGAAATGAACATTTTATTTAAAATTATTTAATCTGTCCAATTACTTTTGGTCCCTTTAAAAACAGGGTGGCACATGTTAAGGAGCTGAAACTCCTAAACCCTTCATCCAATTTTAATGTGGATACCCTCAAATGAAAGCTGAAAGTCTGAACTTCAACTGCATCTGAATTGTTTTGCTTAAAATTCATTGTGGTAATGTCTATAACAAAAATTAGAAAAATGTTGTCTCTGTCCAAATATATATGGACCGAACTGTACGTTTTCTTTCCTCAAAAATAATTATTTAGCCCAGAATTTTTTAATTTTCCCAAGGGTAACAGGAGAAATTTGACCCCAATATTTGTTGTCCAGTTTCTCCTGAGTACGGTGATACCCCATATGTGGGGGTAAACTACTGTTTGGGAACATGCCGGGGCTCGGAATTGAAGTAGTGACGTTTTGAAATGCAGACTTAGATGGAATGCTCTGCGGGCGTCACGTTGCGTTTGCAGAGCCCCTGATGTGGCTAAACAGTAGAAACCCCCCACAAGTGACCCCATTTTAGAAACTAGACCCCCCAAGGAACTTATCTAGATATGTGGTGAGCACTTTGAACCCCCAAGTGCTTCACAGATGTTTACAACGCAGAGCCGTGAAAATAAAAAATCATTTTTCTTTCCTTAAAAATGATGTTTTAGCAAGCATTTTTTTATTTTCACAAGGGTAAAAGGAGAAATTGGACCCCAGTAATTGTTGCGCAGTTTATCCTGAGTATGCTGGTACCCCATATGTGGGGGTAAACCACTGTTTGGGCACACGACGGGGCTCGGAATTGAGGGAGCACCGTTTGACTTTTTGAATACGAGATTGGCTGGAATCAATGGTGGCGCCATGTTGCGTTTGGAGACCCCTGATGTGCCTAAACAGTGGAAACCCCTCAATTCTACCTCCAACACTAACCCACCCACACCCCTAACTCTAATCCCAACTGTAGCCATAACCCTAATCACAACCCTAACCCCAACACACCCCTAACCACAACCCTAACCCCAACACACCCCTAACCCTAACCACAACCCTAATTCCAACCCTAACCCTAAGGCTATGTGGGCACATTGCGGATTCGTGTGAGATTTTTCAGCATCATTTTTAAAAAATCCGCGGGTAAAAGGCACTGCGTTTTACCTGCGGATTTTCCGCGGATTTCCAGTGTTTTTTGTGTGGATTTCACCTGCGGATTCCTATTGAGGAACAGGTGTAAAACGCTGCGGAATCCGCACAAAGAATTGACTTGCTGCGGAAAATACAACGCAGCGTTTCCGCGCGGTATTTTCCGCACCATGGGCACAGCGGATTTGGTTTTCCATGGTACTATAAACCTGATGGAACACTGCTGCGAATCCGCAGCGGCCAATCCGCTGTGGATCCGCAGCCAAATCCGCACCGTGTGCACATGGCCTAATTCTAAAGGTATGTGCACACACTGCGGAAAACGCTGCGGATCCGCAGCAGTTTCCCATGAGTTTACAGTTCAATGTAAACCTATGGAAAACAAAAATCGCTGTACACATGCTGCAGAAAAACTGCACGGAAACGCAGCGGTTTACATTCCGCAGCATATCACTTCTTTGTGCGGATTCCGCAGCGGTTTTACAACTGCTCAAATAGAAAATCGCAGTTGTAAAACCGCAGTGAAATGCGCAGAAAAAACGCGGTAAATCCGCCATAAATCCGCAGCGGTTTAGCACTGTGGATTTATCAAATCTGCAGCGGAAAAATCTGCAGAGGACCAGAATACGTGTGCACATACCGAAACCCTAACCCTAACCCTAGCCCTAACCCTAACCCTAGCCCTAACCCTAACCCTAGCCTTAACCCTAGCCCTAACCCTAACCCTAACCCTAGCCCTAACCCTAGCCCTACCCCTAACCCTACCCCTAACCCTACCCCTAGCCCTAACCCTAGCCCTAACCCTAGCCCTAACCCTACCCCTAACCCTACCCCTAACCCTATTCTAACATTAGTGGAAAAAAAATTCTTTATTTTTTTATTGTCGCTACCTATGGGGGTGACAAAGGGGGGGGTCATTTATTATTTTTTTATTTTGATCACTGAGATATAATCTATCTCAGTGATCAAACTGCACTTTGGAACGAATCTGCCGGCCGGCAGATTCGGCGGGCGCACTGCGCATGCGCCCGCCATTTTGGAAGATGGCGGCGCCCAGGGAGAAGACGGACGGACCCCGGCAGGATCGGTAAGTATGATGGGGTGGGGTGTTGTGGCCGACAATCAGGCAACACAGCGTGCAGTACTCAGCGCACATACAGAGATCTGGCAATAACCAAAAACAATAGGACGAGCTCTGAGACGTGGAATCTCTGTAGACCGCAGTACCTAATCTATCCTCACACAACTATAAGCAGCAGTGGATTGCGCCTATCACTACCTATGCAACTCGGCACTGCCTGAGGAGCTGACTAGCCTAAAGATAGAAATACAAGCCTGACTTACCTCAGAGAAATACCCCAAAGGAATAGGCAGCCCCCCACATATAATGACTGTTAGCAAGATGAAACGACAAACGTAGGAATGAAATAGATTCAGCAAAGTGAGGCCCGATATTCTAGACAGAGCGAGGATAGCAAAGAGAACTATGAAGTCTACAAAAAACCCTAAAACGAAAACCACGCAAAGGGGCAAAAAGACCCACCGTGCCGAACTAACAGCACGGCGGTGCACCCCTTTGCTTCTCAGAGCTTCCAGCAAAAGATAATAGCAAGCTGGACAGAAAAAACAGAAAACAAACTAGAAGCACTTATCTAGCAGAGCAGCAGGCCCAAGGAAAGATGCAGTAGCTCAGATCCAACACTGGAACATTGACAAGGAGCAAGGAAGACAGACTCAGGTGGAGCTAAATAGCAAGGCAGCCAACGAGCTCACCAAAACACCTGAGGGAGGAAGCCCAGAGACTGCAATACCACTTGTGACCACAGAAGTAAACTCAGCCACAGAATTCACAACAGTACCCCCCCCTTGAGGAGGGGTCACCGAACCCTCACCAGAACCCCCAGGCCGACCAGGATGAGCCACATGAAAGGCACGAACAAGATCTGGGGCATGGACATCAGAAGCAAAAACCCAGGAATTATCTTCCTGAGCATAACCCTTCCATTTGACCAGATACTGGAGTTTCCGTCTAGAGACACGAGAATCCAAAATCTTCTCCACAATATACTCCAATTCCCCCTCCACCAAAACAGGGGCAGGAGGCTCCACAGATGGAACCATAGGTGCCACGTATCTCCTCAACAACGACCTATGGAATACATTATGTATGGAAAAGGAGTCTGGGAGGGTCAGACGAAAAGACACCGGATTGAGAATCTCAGAAATCCTATACGGACCAATAAAACGAGGTTTAAATTTAGGAGAGGAAACCTTCATAGGAATATGACGAGAAGATAACCAAACCAGATCCCCAACACGAAGTCGGGGTCCCACACGGCGTCTGCGATTAGCGAAAAGCTGAGCCTTCTCCTGGGACAAGGTCAAATTGTCCACTACCTGAGTCCAGATCTGCTGCAACCTGTCCACCACAGAATCCACACCAGGACAGTCCGAAGACTCAACCTGTCCTGAAGAGAAACGAGGATGGAACCCAGAATTGCAGAAAAATGGAGAGACCAAGGTAGCCGAGCTGGCCCGATTATTAAGGGCGAACTCAGCCAACGGCAAAAATGACACCCAATCATCCTGGTCAGCGGAAACAAAACATCTCAGATATGTTTCCAAGGTCTGATTGGTTCGTTCGGTCTGGCCATTAGTCTGAGGATGGAAAGCCGAGGAAAAGGATAGGTCAATGCCCATCCTACCACAAAAGGCTCGCCAGAACCTCGAGACAAACTGGGAACCTCTGTCAGAAACAATATTCTCAGGAATGCCATGTAAACGAACCACATGCTGGAAGAACAAAGGCACCAAATCAGAGGAGGAAGGCAATTTAACCAAGGGCACCAGATGGACCATTTTAGAAAAGCGATCACAGACCACCCAAATGACCGACATTTTTTGAGAAACGGGAAGGTCAGAAATGAAATCCATCGAAATATGTGTCCAAGGCCTCTTCGGGACCGGCAAGGGCAAAAGCAACCCACTGGCACGTGAACAGCAGGGCTTAGCCCTAGCACAAATTCCACAGGACTGCACAAAAGCACGCACATCCCGTGACAGAGATGGCCACCAGAAGGATCTAGCAACCAACTCCCTGGTACCAAAGATTCCTGGATGACCGGCCAGCACCGAACAATGAAGTTCAGAGATAACTTTACTAGTCCACCTATCAGGGACGAACAGTTTCTCGGCCGGACAACGATCAGGTTTATTAGCCTGAAATTTCTGCAACACTCTCCGCAAATCAGGGGAGATGGCAGACACAATGACTCCTTCCTTGAGGATACTCGCCGGCTCAGATAACCCCGGAGAGTCGGGCACAAAACTCCTAGACAGAGCATCCGCCTTCACATTTTTAGAGCCCGGAAGGTATGAAATCACAAAATCAAAACGAGCAAAAAATAACGACCAACGGGCCTGTCTAGGATTCAAGCGCTTGGCAGACTCAAGATAAGTAAGGTTCTTATGATCAGTCAATACCACCACGCGATGCTTAGCACCCTCAAGCCAATGACGCCACTCCTCGAATGCCCACTTCATGGCCAGCAACTCTCGGTTGCCCACATCATAATTACGCTCAGCAGCAGAAAATTTCCTGGAAAAGAAAGCACATGGTTTGAACACTGAGCAACCAGAACCTCTCTGTGACAAAACCGCCCCTGCACCAATCTCAGAAGCATCAACCTCGACCTGGAACGGAAGAGAAACATCAGGTTGACACAACACAGGGGCACAGCAAAAACGACGCTTCAACTCCTGAAAAGCTTCCACGGCAGCAGAAGACCAATTAACCAAATCAGCACCCTTCTTGGTCAAATCGGTCAATGGTCTGGCAATGCTAGAAAAATTACAGATGAAGCGACGATAAAAATTAGCAAAGCCCAGGAATTTCTGCAGACTTTTTAGAGATGTCGGCTGAGTCCAATCCTGGATGGCCTGAACCTTAACCGGATCCATCTCGATAGTAGAAGGGGAAAAGATGAACCCCAAAAATGAAACTTTCTGCACACCGAAGAGACACTTTGATCCCTTCACGAACAAGGAATTAGCACGCAGTACCTGGAAAACCATTCTGACTTGCTTCACATGAGACTCCCAATCATCTGAGAAGATCAAAATGTCATCCAAGTAAACAATCAAGAATTTATCCAGATACTCACGGAAAATGTCATGCATAAAAGACTGAAAAACAGATGGAGCATTGGCAAGTCCGAACGGCATCACCAGATACTCAAAATGACCCTCGGGCGTATTAAATGCCGTTTTCCATTCATCTCCCTGCCTGATTCTCACCAGATTATACGCACCACGAAGATCAATCTTAGTAAACCAACTAGCCCCCTTAATCCGAGCAAACAAGTCAGAAATCAATGGCAAGGGATACTGAAACTTAACAGTGATCTTATTAAGAAGGCGGTAATCAATACACGGTCTTAGCGAACCATCCTTCTTGGCTACAAAAAAGAACCCTGCTCCCAATGGTGACGACGATGGGCGAATATGTCCCTTCTCCAGGGACTCCTTCACATAACTGCGCATAGCGGTGTGTTCAGGTACGGACAAATTAAACAAACGACCCTTAGGGAATTTACTACCAGGAATCAAATCGATAGCACAATCACAATTCCTATGCGGAGGTAGGGCATCAGACTTGGACTCTTCAAATACATCCTGAAAGTCCGACAAGAACTCTGGGATGTCAGAAGGAATGGATGACGAAATAGACAAAAATGGAACATCACCATGTACTCCCTGACAACCCCAGCTGGTTACCGACATAGAGTTCCAATCCAATACTGGATTATGGGTTTGTAGCCATGGCAACCCCAACACGACCACATCATGCAAATTATGCAGTACCAGAAAGCGAATAACTTCCTGATGTGCAGGAGCCATGCACATGGTCAGCTGGGCCCAGTACTGAGGCTTATTCTTGGCCAAAGGTGTAGCATCAATTCCTCTCAACGGAATAGGACACCGCAAAGGCTCCAAGAAAAATCCACAACGTTTAGCATAATCCAAATCCATCAGATTCAGGGCAGCGCCTGAATCCACAAACGCCATGAGAGAATACGATGACAAAGAGCACATTAAGGTAATGGACAAAAGGAATTTGGACTGTACAGTACCAATAACGGCAGAGCTATCGAACCGCCTAGTGCGTTTAGGACAATTAGAAATAGCATGAGTAGAATCACCACAATAGAAACACAGCCTGTTCAGACGTCTGTGTTCTTGCCGTTCTACTTTAGTCATAGTCCTGTCGCACTGCATAGGCTCAGGTTTACTCTCAGACAATACCGCCAGATGGTGCACAGATTTACGCTCGCGCAAGCGACGACCGATCTGAATGGCCAAGGACATAGACTCATTCAAACCAGCAGGCATAGGAAATCCCACCATTACATCCTTAAGAGCTTCAGAGAGACCCTTTCTGAACAAAGCCGCTAGTGCAGATTCATTCCACAGAGTGAGTACTGACCACTTCCTAAATTTCTGACAATATACTTCTACATCATCCTGACCCTGGCATAAAGCCAGCAGATTTTTCTCAGCCTGATCCACTGAATTAGGCTCATCGTAAAGCAATCCCAGCGCCTGGAAAAATGCATCAACATTACTCAATGCAGAATCTCCTGGTGCAAGAGAAAACGCCCAGTCCTGTGGGTCGCCGCGCAAAAAAGAAATAATAATCAAAACCTGTTGAATAGGATTACCAGAAGAATGAGGTTTCAAGGCCAAAAATAGCTTACAATTATTTCTGAAGCTCAGGAACTTAGTTCTGTCACCAAAAAACAAATCAGGAATCGGAATTCTTGGTTCTAGCATCGATTTCTGATCAATAGTATCATGAATCTTTTGTACATTTACAACGAGATTATCCATTGAGGAGCACAGAGCCTGAATATCCATGTCCACAGCTGTGTCCTGAAGCACTCTAATGTCTAGGGGAAAAAAAAGACTGAAGACAGAGCTAAGAAAAAAAAATGATGTCAGGATTTCTTTTTTCCCTCTATTGGGAATCATTGGTGTGGCTCCTTGTACTGTTGTGGCCGGCAATCAGGCAACACAGCGTGCAGTACTCAGCGCACATACAGAGATCTGGCAATAACCAAAAACAATAGGACGAGCTCTGAGACGTGGAATCTCTGTAGACCGCAGTACCTAATCTATCCTCACACAACTATAAGCAGCAGTGGATTGCGCCTATCACTACCTATGCAACTCGGCACTGCCTGAGGAGCTGACTAGCCTGAAGATAGAAATACAAGCCTGACTTACCTCAGAGAAATACCCCAAAGGAATAGGCAGCCCCCCACATATAATGACTGTTAGCAAGATGAAACGACAAACGTAGGAATGAAATAGATTCAGCAAAGTGAGGCCCGATATTCTAGACAGAGCGAGGATAGCAAAGAGAACTATGCAGTCTACAAAAAACCCTAAAACGAAAACCACGCAAAGGGGCAAAAAGACCCACCGTGCCGAACTAACAGCACGGCGGTGCACCCCTTTGCCTCTCAGAGCTTCCAGCAAAAGTTAATAGCAAGCTGGACAGAAAAAACAGAAAACAAACTAGAAGCACTTATCTAGCAGAGCAGCAGGCCCAAGGAAAGATGCAGTAGCTCAGATCCAACACTGGAACATTGACAAGGAGCAAGGAAGACAGACTCAGGTGGAGCTAAATAGCAAGGCAGCCAACGAGCTCACCAAAACACCTGAGGGAGGAAGCCCAGAGACTGCAATACCACTTGTGACCACAGAAGTAAACTCAGCCACAGAATTCACAACAGTGGGGGGGAGCACGGGGGGGGGGATCGGAGCATGGGGGGTGGATCAGAGCGCGGGAGGGGTGGAACGGAGCATGGGGGGGTGGAACGGAGCACGGGGGGGAGGAACGAAGCACGGGGGGGTGGATCGGAGTGCAGGGGGGGTTATTGGAGCACAGGGAGGGTGATTGGAGCACGGGGGGAAGGACAAGAGCACGGGGGGAGCGGAGCACAGGACGGAGGGGAGCCGGAGCAGTGTACCGGACAGATCGGAGGGCTGGGGGGGCGATCGGTGGTTTGGGGTGGGGGCACATCAATGTTTCCAGCCATGGCCGATGATATTGCAGCATCGGCCGTGGCTGGATTGTAATATTTCACCAGTTTTAATAGGTGAAATATTACAAATCGCTCTGATTGGCAGTTTCACTTTCAACAGCCAATCAGAGCGATCGTAGCCACGGGGGGGTGAAGCCACCCCCCCCTGGGCTAAACTACCACTCCCCCTGTCCCTGCAGGCCGGGTGAAATGGGAGTTAACCCTTTCACCCGATCTGCAGGGACGCGATCTTTCCATGACGCCACATAGGCGTAATGGGTCGGATTGGCACCGACTTTCATGACGCCTACGTGGCGTCAAAGGTCGGGAAGGGGTTAATTCAAAAATAAACACACATCCATAATAAAGGGATTTACAAAATTGTAAAAAAAAATAAAAACATATTATCTAACTCTATAATTGTTAACAATTGCATCAAACACCGTGAAACTGATCTCTGACTAGAAATTTTGTTCCGTCATAGTTTTAACTGTGATAAATATAATTCTGCTAGCTTATAACAGTCATGCAAATGTCTATCAATAAAACTACAAACTTAAAGTGTATGATATAACATTAAAGAAAAAAAAGTGAAAATTTCAGCTAAAAGTTATCAGAGTTAAATGGTTTTCAATTGCCTTTTACCTAATGTTTCAATATTATACAGGCATCACTTGGAAGTAGAAAGATCTATTCAAACTGAAATGATCATTATAATGAAATACTCCCTGCCAACCTTGCAAAGTTCTCATGGGGAAGGAAGGGTAGCCAGGATTAATTCAATTTGGGAAAAAGCCATCTTGATTAGAATATTTGTTTAAAACATAATTTTTATGACAACCTGTCATTTTAAAAGAATGATTTCTTGCATAAACTTGTACACTTTTCTGCCAGATGGTATGTATTTTATGTGTAATATTAACTGCCACATATACTAAAAATGTAAAGAACTGGACTATAGTTCTTATAATGTATAATTAAGCCCTCTTAAAAAAGAATCATGCCAAATAGTAGGAATTTTCTGAAGTTACTTATTTCCTAGTATCATAAAAACATTTTAAAGGGCAAATTCTAAAGGGCAAATTTTAAAGAGCAAAGTTACAGAATATGGGGCTGATTCGTTATGGTGTTTACTTAAGAATTCTGATGTAAAGCACCTTAATAAATCATAATATATTTGCGCAATTCGGAAGATGCCTAAATATATTGAGACTAATAGAGTTTTGATTGCAGCCTCAGCCAGTTACGTCAATATGGGTGAAAACATTTCATAAAAGTTATGCCACTTTAGTTCCTCACTGAATAACACTTTCAGGGAGCCACGCGATCTCTGCAGCACCGCGCCAGCACTCCCTGAGGTTACAGCGCCACTGTCCTAGCGAGCATCTCGCCTCTCTGCAGCGCTAATCCCCTATACCTCCAGACTCCTAAAGGCGCCTTTTTTTCCCGGACTCCATCTGAAGTTAGCACCTTGAGGGCTGACACATTTATATTTCTTGTGGCTTCCAGTGTTCAAAACTGTTTCTGATGAAGGTCTTGTGATTAGACCGAAAACGTTTAATTTTGAACTGGATGCACTGAATAAATGAACTTCTCAAATTGCATAACTATCTCCTGAGTGCCAAGTAATTTATTGCTTATATTTGACGGGTTGGATACCTAACTTGTGCACCACCAAGAAGCCCTGAGTGCCGTGTCCTCTATTGCTATAACACTTTTTGAGAGGCACAGAGTTGCATGGCAGTGATAAGATGCAACAAAATCATTGAGGCCGGGGTCACACTTGCCAGTTCAATGTGAGAAACTCAAATGAGTCTCTTGCATCAATACCTGGCACTGCCGCCGGCACTTGGGACCGGAGTGCGCGGCTGCATGCCACACGCTCCGGTTTCGAGTGCTAGTGGCAGTGCTGGATATTGATGTGAGAGACTGGTGCGAGTTTCTCGCATTGCACTTGCAAGTGTGACCCAAGCCTAAGTAGAACATACTTCTTAATGGATTAGCGGCCTCTTTCTGCAACACACCCCTTCATTAAAAGTGGCATGTACAACACTGGTCTTAATGAATTGATCCCAAAAAGTCTAACTTGTTAATCTACACTGGAATACTGAGCTAAGTTCACTAACAAAATTAGGTAAAGTACAAATTCATGTCTATGCAGATATTAGATAGCTCAGAATCTTAAACTGGAACTCCGTCTCCAAGCTTAATTACATTTTTTTTTACTACTGGAAAAAATAATTGATTCAGTTCACGCTTCTGGAAGCAAATAACGGTAAAGATATTATGTGGTTCAAAATCAATGATTATTCACATATATGAAATTAATTTTTCTGTACTATGTACTAGAACTGATTGAATCAATCTGTCTGCATTTTCCATTGACAAGTGTGTGCGTCTATCCACTAATTGAATGCACCAGTATAACAAAAAATCATCATGCAAGGAGAGGTCTGGTCAAGTGTGCGGCTTGGACAGCCAATAGCTAAATGGCACTGAAGAATTAGGAAGGACTCTAAGTAACTTAAGTACTCCACCATCTTGGTCATAGTTACACCCACACATAAACCTTGCTGATATGATGGTTTCATGAAAATAGCATAGTTGGTGAACATCTCCCCTGAGTTACACCTGGTGTGTGTGTCCTCCTGTAATCCTTGTGGGTGAAAAGAGACGGTACCTATGCCAACAGCCTTGTCTTAGGGTATTCTTTTCAGCAAGTTTTCCACAATGGCACTCTGGCATGCATGCACTGAAAATGGCACATCCGCCTTTGTTATGAGAGAAGAAAATTTCTCCTGGTACCGTGGGTCAAGATAAGTGTACAGCAAGTATTTCATGGTGTACAAAATGTCTTTCATGTTAATGTCTTGGGAAACGCATCTGCACATGAACTGTGCTATGTGTGGCAGAATACAAAGATTAAAGAATTCATTTTTTATATCGCTTTTATGACACACTCCAGCAGCAGACTCAGGAAAATTATTGGTAAATAGTAATGTTTGCTTACTCTGCATGCTTTCCACCAGTCACACAACTGCTGGATTAATATAAGCTATTTATTTAATGAATATAATTTTTTTCATATATCACCTTTATGACACACGCCAACAGCAGACTCAGGAAAATTATTGGCACTGGTAATGTTTGCGTATCTCTGCAGCCTTTGCAGAAGTCGCACAACTGCTAGATAAATATACACTATTTATTTATCCAATAGAAAAGTAGTATTTTTTTATATCACCTTTACAACACACGTCGACAGCAGATTAAGGAAAATTATTGTCACTGATAAATTGTGACGTTTGCGTATATCTGCAGGCTTTGTGCCAGTCGCACAACTGCTAGATAAATATACGCTATTTATTTAACCAATAGAATTTTTTTATGTAACCTTTATGACACATGCCAACATCAGATTAAGGAAAATTATTGCCACTGGTAAATTGTGACGTTGGTGTATCTCTGCAGGCTTTGCGCCAGTTGCACAACTAGATAAAGATATGCTATTTATTTAACCAATATAATTCTTATATTTTTGTCTCCTTTATGAGACATTCCAACAGCACACTCAGGGAAATTACTGGTAAATAGTGACTTTTTGGTAGCTCAGCAGGTTTTGCGTCAGTCGCACAACTACTAGATAAATATTAGCTATTTCAGTAAAAGGCAAGAAATAGTATTTAGTAATTAGCTTTCAAGAAGGATGTTTACTATGTGCTGGCACTGCTGGATATAATTTAGCTTTAAAAAAAAACTATGTGGTGGTACTTTGGAATATTATGTAGCTCCATAAAATATTGGTTTAGTTTATGCTGATAATATTATTTGGCTCTAAAAAGAGCTGCTTTGTATATTATGGTAGTAGATGAAACCCTGCCTATCTCTCCCTAATCCCACAGTCTGTTCCTAAATAGTGATGAGCGAATATACTCGTTACTCGAGATTTCCCGAGCACGCTCGGGTGTCCTCCAAGTAATTTTTAGTGCTCAGAGATTTCGTTTTCATCTCCTCAGCTGAATGATTTACATCTGTGAGCCAGCATAAGTACATGTGGGGGTTGCCTGGTTGCTAGGGAATTCCCACATGTATTTATGCTGGCTAACAGATGTAAATCATTCAGCTGCGGCACTAAAAACGAAAACTCCAAGCACTAAAAAATACTTGGAGGACACCCGAGCATGCTCAGGAAATCTCGAGTAATGAGTATATTCGCTCATCACTATTCCTAAACTATACAACACAATGCAAACTAGAAGAGATCTCCAGCATGTACTTGCAATTATTTTAACAGCCTAGTGCCTACCTTTCATTCTCCTTCATAATAAATCTCTCCCTGGGCCCTATGCTATCTCCACCTAACAAGGCACTAATCTTCAGCCTCAGTAGCTCTTAAAAGAGCTTTTTGGAATCACAAACTCTCACTATAGGCTGCTAGGGATAATTTCACATTGTCAAACATCTCACTTGCTGCTATCACTACTGACTGACTGACTACTGAGAGTTTTAGGTGTTGAGATTGGAGCCATGATCAGTCTGATCACATGCAACAGAAGTCTGACTATGTATAACAGCTGGCTTCTGCTGTTGATGGAACAGGCACAAGTCCAGTGCTTGTGCCATATATCATAGGTAATTGTACATTTTATTAAGGAAATTATATGTACTCTGAATGTACACTTACTGTACATTCATTTTCAAGAATAAATATCTTCATTTTTATCCCTTTACCTTTGTATATCTGTGATGTTTGTGCACAGCTGTACTATGTTTTTGCAAGTTTGTTTTATTGTTTTACACCTCTCCACTGTCTCAGTATTTGATATATTGCTGAGTTTCTCAAATGGGATTTTTTTTTCTTGTCGTGCTCGTGCACTGTTATATCTTCCAATACATAAATAAAAAAAAAGTTAATGAAAAGAAAAGACATTTCTACAGAGAGGCAAAAAGATTATTCTTTATTAGACACTGCAGAATTTTGCAGACATGAACACGAACACAATGAATGTTCAAATCAGAAAAAAACATCAGAATGTGGTTGATCGTTCAAATACATGAAAAATTACAGATTGGGTTGTAAACAAATTCCTAGCAGATAGTTGGGGCTTTACAGAGATCAGAAAGTAAATAGTCAAAGTTCTCATTTCAGATATTGAAAGCAGTAATCTATGTATTCCTCTCACAAAAGCAAAAAAAAATGTAAATTATTGGAAGAACTAACCTGTGAAGATTTTAAACCTCTGCCACATGTCAAAGAGTTTGGTGATCAGAGATAGATTATATTTATTTTTTACCATATTTTGCACACGTGGAGGGGGGAGAGTGAGCACCTGGAAGCAAGTAAATAGCACAGTCACAGAGCATATCAGGAGGCAAAACAATAATCCTTGTGATTAATCCCTTAAAGACCGCCAGTATGCTTTTTAACGGCAGCAGTTAAGGGTACTTAAACCACAGCTTAACGGAGCTGTGGAAAAAGTATATAGCACCCCCAGAGTCAGAATTTCTCCGGAGGGTAGCTAAGACTCCAGAGAACATGATTTGGGTTGGGTTTTACCGATCCCAATGTTGCAATCGCCGTTATTAATGGTATAATGGCGACCGCAAAACAAAAGTCTGATTTTCCATTTAATTTCTCTCTCCTGTGATGTGATCGCACTTCAGAGAAGAGAGAAATCGGGTCTACCGATCACCCTTCCGATACCTCTGATGTCCCTGTATGATCCCGTGAAGCCCCCCAGGCCACTGGCATCTTCCTCTGGGAGAAAATGGCAGGCGCATATGCAGTGTGCCCGCTGACATCTGCCAGCTGGCACTCGGCAACAATAAGAAATTTTTCCTATTGGTTCATTTTGATCACTATGATAGACTATCACAGTGATCAAAATTAAAAAAAATAAATCAAAAAGTAAATCAAACCACCTTTATCACCCCTTTAGTTAGATAAAAATGATAAAATAAAAAAGTATTAATTTCCATTTTTCCATTAGGGTTAGAGTTGGGATAAAGTGAGTTGGGCTAAAGTGAGTTAGGCTAAAGTTAGGGTTATGGTTGGGCTAAAGTGAGTGCAGCTTAAGATAGTGATAGGGCTAGGGTTATGGTTAGGATTGGGATTACAGTTAGGGTTGGGATTAGGGTTAGGTGTGTGTTAGGGTTAGGTTTGGGGTTAGGGTTATGGTTGGGATTAGAGTTAGTGGTATGTTGGGGCTAGATTTGTGGTTAGGGTTATGGTTAGGGTTGGGATTAGGGTTAGAAGTGTGCTGAGGCTAGAGTTGTGGTTAGGGTAATGGTTAGTGTTGGGATTAGTGTTAAGGGTGTGTTGGGGTTATGGTCGGAGTTAGAATTGGGGAGTTTCCACTGTTTATGTACATCAGGTGGTCTACAAACGTGACAAGGCACCACCATTCTAGCAAATTTTGCGTTCAAAAAGTCAAATGGTGCTCCCTCACTTCTGAGCCCTTCCATGCACCTAAACAGTTGCTTTTCCTCACATATAGCCTATCGGCATACTCAGGAGAAATTGCACAACAAGCTTTGCAGTCCATTTTGTCCTGATACCCTTGTGAAAATCAAAAAAAATTGGTTCCAAAGTAATTTTTTGTGAAAAAAGTAAAATGTTCATTTTATCCTTCCACATTGCTTTAAGTCTCACGAAGCACCTGAAGGGTTAATAAACTTATTGAATGTGGTTTTGTGCTCCTTGAGGGGTGCAGTTTTTAGAATGTTGTCAATTTTGGGTATTTTCTGTTATATTCACCCCCCAAAGTCTCTTCAAATGTGAGGTGGTCGCTAAAAAAATGGTTTTGTATATTTTGTTGGAAAAATGAGAAATTGCTGATTAACTTTTAACCCTTTTAACATCCTAACAAAAAAAATGATGTTTTCAAAATTGTGCTGATGTAAAGTTGACATGTGGAAATAGTTTTTTTGTTAAGTATTTTGTGTGACACCACTCTCTGATTTAAGGGCATAAAAATTCAAATTTTTAAAATTGCAAAGTTTTCAAAATTTAACCCATGTTTCCATTTTTTTCATAAATAAATGCAAGTCATGTCAAATAACTTTTACCACTAACATAAAGGACAATATGTCTCAAAAAATCAACCTCATTTATAACCACATAAATTGACAGTGGTCAGAATTATAAAAATTGGCTTGGTCATTAAGCACAAAATTGGCTTTGTCACTAAGGGGTTAAATAATCAGTGTAGCTGAAACATAGCTCTAGTAAGATAAACAAAATCAGATTAGCTATACAAGAAGAAGGTAGATGGACAACAGACAGATTGTGAGGATGACAATGATCTCCCTCACTTGTCATCTGGCCACAGCTCTAGTTCATGTTTATAATAATAATAATAATCTTTATATAGCGCTAACATATTCCGCAGCGCTTTACATTTTGCACACATTATCATCGCTGTCCCCGATGGGGCTCACAATCAAAATTCCCTATCAGTATGTCTTTGGAATGTGTGAGGAAACCGGAGTACCCGGAGGAAACCCACGCAAACCAGGAGAGAACATACAAATTCTTTGCAGATGTTGTCCTTGGTGGGATATGAACCCAGAACTCCATCGCTGCAAGACTTCTATGCTATCCACTGCACCACCGTGCTGCCCAATTGATTAATTTTCTATTCATATATGAATTCTATTCTAGGTTTATTTTCTATGATTAATGAATAGTTTTGGAAGTCCTGAATCACAGATAATTTCAGGCGTGACCACATCTCCACATCTGGGAAACAGATGAAGGGAATAGTAATGAGTAGAGTTGAGCGACTTTTACTTTTTTAGGATCGAGTCGGGTTTCGCGAAACCCAACTTTGTCAAAAGTCGGGTCTGGTGAAATCAGCCGATTATAGCGAAAAGTCGGGGGCCATGTATGTGTATCCTCCCACAAATTAATTACAGCACGCCTCTGTTCACACAGCCTCTGAACCATGTGCAGTGTGGAGTTCCACCTTGTTGCAACGTCGATTATTAGGTGGTGCTGGGGAAGATTCAGCGATCGCTGATGGTTCAGCATACGGCTGGAGTGTACGGGCGACCGGCAGATGTGCATGCAAAGTCTTCGCACCTTCAGGAGCAGGGTTGGTAACTACAGATAATTTATGCGGAAGCACTGCACCACCAGGTTCAAGGTGTGAGTAGGCAAGGTATGTGTTTATGTTCTGAAAGGGCTATGGCAGCCATAAAATTCCTTCTGTTATCACTGACTACTATGCCTGCCTCAAGATGTACACTGCCCAGCCATGACTGAGTTTGTTGCTGCAAGTACTCGGCCAGTACTTCCGCGGTGTGTCTGTTGTTGCCCAAACACTTTATTTGTATCACAGTCTGCTGATGCTTATCACTAGCTGTTCCATAATGGGACACCTCGTGTGCAACACTAGCAGCTGCGGATGGAGTGGTCGTGCGATTGCGCTCTGTGGACGAGCTTTCGCTTCTGGAAGAGGAGAAGGAGGAGGGGTGGCGAACGCTTACAGCCAACTGTTTCCTAGACCGTGGGCTAGGCAGAACTGTCCCACTATGGCTGTCCCCTGTGGATCCTGCATCCACCACATTAACCCAGTGTGCAGTGATGGACACGTAACGTCCCTGGCCATGCCTACTGGTCCATGCATCTGTTGTGAGGTGCACCTTTCTACTGACTGATTGCCTCAGTGCATGGACAATGCGGTCTTTGACATGCTGGTGGAGGGCTGGGATGGATTTTCTCGCAAAGAAGTGTCGACTGAGTAGGTCATAGCGTGGTACTGCGTAGGCCATCAGGGCTTTGAAAGCTTTGCTTTCAACCAACCGGTAGGGCATCATCTCTAACGAGATTAGTCTAGCAATCAGGGTATTCAAACCCTATGTATGCAGAAGAGAGGATGAGTACTTTCTTTTCCTAACGAGAGTCTCTTGTAGGGTGAGCTGGACTGGAGAGGTGCATATGGTGGAACTAGCGGTGGTGGTGGTGTTGAACATGGCGGATTGAGAGAGGGTTGGTGATGGTATTCTCGATGTTGGCCTACATACAATGTTTCCTACCAATAACTTTGTGATTCCCTGACTGCTTTGGCCTTGCGACGATACCTCCACAATTGCTGCTCGTGGTGTCCTAACTGGTGGCCTTACAGTGAGGGAAGCAATGTAGCGTTGCTGACTACCTTCATTCTGAGCAGGTGCACCAACGGTACGGGAGGTTTGGTAGTTAGTCCAGGCTTGCAAGTGCATGCTGGTTAAATGTCTAAGCATGCACGTTGTATTTAAGTTTTGAAGATTCTTCCCTCTGCTAAAGGTCTTTGAGCATTTCTTACAGATAACTTTTGACTGATCATTCGGATCCTTGTTAAAAAATTGCCACACTGCACTGTTCCTACTATGAAATAACTTTTCAGGCATTGCTCGTTGTGCTACATTCACTGGATGGCCACGCTGTCCTAAAACTGTTTTTGATAAACGTTTTTGGCCTGATATGGGCCTGCCAGATCACAGCTGTTGCGATGTAGATGGCTGCTGTGGATCATCCTCCTCCGCTTCTGAGCTACTGGCAGCGGCACCCTCTTCCCCCAATGGCTGTCAATCTGGGTCAACAACTGGGTCATCTATCACCTCCTCTTCAATGTCATGTGCACCTTCCTCTGTGTCACCGTATAAGGCGCTAGAGCGTTTGGGACGGGCACCATAGTCTCATCAGGGTCAGATTCTGGCTCAGTACACTGCGAGGGCAATGTAGTGATCTGACTCAATGGAACAGCATTATAATCTAGCTGTGGCTGTGCATCAGTGCACTCCATGTCCGATTCATCTTGTAATGGGCAGTTAACAATTTCCTGTTCTAACCCAGGCACGGTATGTGTAAAGAGCTCCATGGAGTAACCTGTAGTGTCGCCTGACGCATCCTTCACTTTTGGCTTGGGTTAAGGACACAAGGAAACATCTTGTTCCTGAACGGGAGCATCCACTGATGACTCGCTGCTTTTATATTTGGAACTTTCTGAAGAGGAGGCGAAAGAGCTAGAGGCTGAGTAAGCAAGGAAAGCCAAATCGTTTTCCTGCTGCTCCAGCTTTAAAAGCCATTTTCCTACTCCCAGATAAGGGAGCCTTCGGGGCCTTGTGTAGCCAGACGATGACGCTGGCTCAACACCTCCAGCCTTAGGTGCTTTTGTGCTTTTGCCACTACCACCAGATACCCCACCACCATCAATACCAGCTCGCAAACACCGCCCACGGCCTCTTCCATCTGACTTCCTCATTTTTTGGAATATCTAACCAAAATAACAACCGTTATATTGCACTGTAAAACAAGGTAGAAGGTGTAAAACAAGGTAGAGATTTTAAATCTCCCTTTTTTGGGGAGACTGAACAAAAAATCAGGCCCTGTGCAAAAAACAACACAATGTAAGTGGCTGAAAGTGGCTGGCTGATATACGACAGACTAACAGGACAGAAGTATATCCAATTTGTGAGAATATGAATCTCCCTTTTTTGGGGGGCAGACTGAACCACTACTTAGGTCCAGTGTATATAACAACGCTATCTAAGCGGCAGAAAGTGGCTGGAAGATATATGAAAAAATACAAGGACTGTAGTACAATTTCAATCTCCCTACAATAATCTCAGGAAAAGTATGGCAGCAATAAAAAGGACTGCTGCACACAAAAGTGTGGACAAATAAACAAGATAACTGTGCAGAAAGGAGCAACAGGATTTTTGCTTTTTAAAAAGGAGTTGGTTTGCACAGCGGCGTGCCGTATAAGGCAGCCTAATAAGCTACAGAGCTGATGCACAAAAATATAGCCTCCACTGTCCCTGCAAACAAATGGAGGTGTTGGACAATGGAAATCGCTACAGCACAAGCAGTTTCGGGGCTTAATCTTCCCTCCCTAACTACTGTATATCCCTTCTTCTGATGAAGCTGCGGCAACCTCTCCCTATGCTACGATCAGCAGAAGTAAGATGGCGGTCAGCGTGCATGCCCCTTTACAGCCCCTGTGACGCTGCAGAAAGCAAGCTAATCACTGTCATGCCCTTCTTTAAGATGGTGGGGACCAAGACCTATGTCATCACACTGCCCACACTCTGCATCCTCCTTCATTGGCTGAAAAATGTAGCTGAAAGCATCATACGAAACGCGACTTTGGCGCGAAGATCGCCAACCTCATGGCCGATCCCACCCTAGGATCGGGTCGGGTTTCATGAATCCCGACTTTGCAGAAAGTTGGCGATTTTTGAATTTGTCCGATCCGTTTTGCTCAGCCCTAGTAATGAGCGAGCGTGCTCGCATCTTGTGTTATCCAAGTATGGTTGGATAGTATCTAGGGTGTGCTCGAGTAATATGTTGGAGTCCCCACGGCTGCATGATTTGCGGCTGTTAGACAGCAGCAACATATGTGGGGAGTGTCTATTTGTTAGGCATATTATTTGAGAATGGCAGAGATACTTGGACAACACAGATCACACTTGGTTAACCAGACTTCCGAGAATGCTCGCTCATCACTAGAAGGGAAACTAAGTATTTGTCTAACAAATTTAACCTTAACCTAGAAAACTTAGCACTGTGATGTGAATTCTCTGGTAAGACATGTTAACAGAAATAAAAATCTTGTGATAGAGAGGAAATGTTACCTAGATTTTCCTCTTCTCATACCCTAGGCATGATAATTTAATACCTTCACAGGGCAGGTTTAATAGTAAGACATGTCACTGGAGTACAGGTATAGATAGTTATTATGGCTGCATTTACTCTCAACGTCAAAAAGTCTCAGGCTTTCTACCATCTTTGCAATTGCCTATAAATCCTTTGTTCTGGTCTAAGCACCTAGTGGAAATGATTAGACTTCTAAAGCCTTTCTGCCTGGGCTTGATGACAGTGTTTTAACCGAAGAAATGTGTTCATCCAAGGTAAATGTAAGGTCTTAACCTGGTAATTTATCTTTAATATAGCCTGCCAGGCTTTCCCACAACATGATAATAAGGGGTTTCTAGTTTCAGTACAGGTTAACATGGCTTTTATAGCTTTAAATGCCTATCAACTATCTCATAATATAAATAATAAACTCAGCATTACTCAACTTCCCATAAACCAGTAATGCAACTCTGTCGATCATGCTGATTTTTACTGACAAGCTGCAGTGATGAACTCATGTTTGCAGCACACGTGACAGGTGCCGCCAATCACTAAGCCCATTGATTTGCACTAGTATTGAAGTTTGTAAACATTGAGCACTGATGGACAGGTGGAACTCGTGAGAAGAGCATTGACTGGCCAGTAAAGAATGTGACAGCTATTAGACTGTAACGATACAGCGCTTTAATATTGCATAACACTTAAGCTGCACACCAGCTAACAATCAACAAAGCAAACTAATAAATTGGGAGTTTTACTGCATTGATAAAAATGTAGCAAAATGTTGGAAATATTAACCCCTTAACGACCACGATACTCCTTTTAAAAGTGGCAGTTAGGGGTGCATATTTCTCAGCACCACTTTTTAACAGCGCTGAGGAATAAGAGCCCCCCAGCGTTCAAAACTCTCCAGGGTCTCAGCTAGTGGGGGTAGCTGAGACCCCAGAGAACATGTTTGCAACTGGTTTTTACAGTCCTCTGCCACGTGAGTGCCTTTATTCACAGAGAAATGGTGATCACAAAAAGGTCAAATTTACAATTAATATCTCTATCCTCTGATACGATCTAACATAAAAAAATTGAGAAATGGGATCCCCTGAGACCCCAATATCTCCAGCATTCCTGAGCCCTCCTGATCTGTTCCCCGGCCCTCCACATCATTTTCCTAGGAAAAAATGGAGGACGCATGCGTCTTATTCCTATTGGTTCCTTTTGATCACCCTGTGACCCTGTCACAGTGGTCAAAATAAAAAAGTAACAAATCAAATTCCCTTTTGTCACCCCCTAATTAGATAAAAATTATAAAATATTTTTATATTTTTTCCATACTTTGCAGTTGGGGTTGGAGTTAGGGTTGGGGCTAGGGCTGTGGTTATGCTAGTGTTATGGTTGGGGATTAGGATTCTGTTAGGGTCAGGGTTGTGTTATGGTTAAAGTTAGAATTGTGTGTTTTTAAAAGTAAAAAAAAATGATTACGAGTTTGCATCGGATGCTTGGGTATGCACAGAGTGGAGCGCCCCCAGACACAGGGCCACGAGTTCTCGGTACCGGGCCTCTCTGGTTCAGTTCTGAGGCTGTCACAGTGGCTAGACCCGGTCCGCGACCCTGCTAAGGGGTGTCCAATAAAGGTGGTGCAGTTTGTCAGGGGTTCGTGACGCCACCTGTGGTGTTCGGTCAGGGTGACCGACGCTGCTGTGAGGTCCGCTGGGGTGATGGAATGGCAGCTGGATGGTATACATTCCCACAGGTGAAGTATGACCCCAGGGCTTCCCCGTAAGGTGGATGGTGATTGTGTGAGGTGCAGTCAATAATGAGGACACAGGGTTGCAGTCTCTTTACTTCTTTACTGTAGACTTCAGGATCCTCAATCCAGAGTATGTTTAACAGGGCTCTCTGAGACCGGCCGGTCTGATTGGCACTTCCAGAGTTTCCCTCGCAGATGGAAATCGTTGCCTACCACTAGCGCCTGTGTGTTGTAGTCCTACCCTGCTGAGCATTCAGAATAGTCCTCACAACTGCTGTTCTCGTTCGTCGTTCTCTACAGCTCTCTCTCTCTTTAGTTCCAGATGTTGCTAGTTTCTCATCCCCCAGTATGTTTTGGCTAGGACGCACCCGTATGATGGGAAGGCCTGGAGGTCTTCCGGGACCCTAGAGTCGCCCCTCTCCCACTGTTGCCCCCTATGTCTTCTTAGGAAATTTAAGGTAGACAGCCAACCTATAATTAACTGTCCTGCAGAGTTCGAAGTAAGGCTTAGAGTCAGTTACTCCCGCGGTGTTCCGGCCACCGGCTACGCGCCTCAGTAGGATGTTGCCTCGGTCTCACGGCACGACTCCTACTGGCTCTCCTTTGTGCTTGATCTCATTTACACTGTTCCACAATATCCTTCCCTTCGTGTCTCTTTCTTATGATACCGCCGCAAGGTAGTGCAGGTGCGGTTCCGTTATGTTCTGTTCTGTTCGCTAGGCACCTGCCAGGTTCCCACGCCTGACAGGGACCCCCCTGTGTCTTCTCCCTGCAACACCCCCTGCCACGGGATGTTGCCTAAATCCAACCCAGTCAGCTTCTGACTAACTTCCTCCCCAACCCCTAGTTTTACCAGTGTGAGGAGTGGCCCAATAAGTAAAGCCTTTTGCTTCCCCTAGTGGCCGGAGTGTGAAGTGTAAAGTGTTCTGGTGATACCTGGTCAGGAGAACTCCTTCAGTGCCATCAGACGTACCATCACTCCCCTTAGTAGCAGAGTGTCATACTGCAACGACCAGATCTCTGGAGCGCTGCACAGAGTATCGCATGTTTTTCTCTAACAGCCACAAAACATGCGGGGCATGGATTTGAGAAATGTCAAACAAGCTCCCGTGATATTCAGTGCATACCCGAACACCCAATGCAAACTGGAATAGCGAGCACTTGTGCTCAACAGTCAACACTAATGATGTCATATTCAATAAGATTACCTAATGTTATCAAATTCTGTCATACCTGTGGGTTCAAAATGCTCACTATACTCCTGGAAAAAATCCTTGAGGGGTATAGCTTCAAAAATGGTGTCACTTGTAGGGTATTCCACTATTTAGGCACATAATTGGCTATGCAAATGCAACTGGGTGTCCACTTTTGATTCCAGACAATTTTGCATTCAAAAAGTCAAATGGTGCTCTTCCATTCCAAGTCCTGCGGTGCACCCAAACAGTGGAATTTCCCTACATGATGTGTATTGGCGCACTCATGGGAAATTACATAACAAATTTTGTAGTCAATTTTCTAATGCTACCATTGCTAAAATAAAAAAGTTTGGGTGTAAATAATATTTTCGTGAAAAAAGTGAAATTTTCATTTTTTCCTTCCATATTGCTTCAGTTCGGGTGAAACAACTGAAGGGTTAATAAACTTCTTGAATGTGCTTTTGAACACCTTGAGGGTTGTAGTTTTTAGAATGGTGTCATTTTTTTGGTACATTCTGTCATATAAGCCCCCCAAAGTCACTGCAAATGTTTTTGTAAATTTTTTTGGAAAAATTAGAAATCGCTGGTTAACCCTTACTAGTGTTGAGCATTCCAATACCGCAAGTATCGGGTATCGGCCGATATTTGCGGTATCGGAATTCCGATACCGAGTTCCCGATACCGAGTTCCGATATTTTTGTGATATCGGGAATCGGGATTAAGATTCATGTGTAAAATAAAGAATAAAAATAAAAAATATTGATATACTTACCCTCGGACGCACCCTGGTTGTCACCGCTGCAACCGCCATGCTTCCGTTCCTAAGAATGAGCGCGTCAAGGACCTTCGATGACGTCGCGGCTTGTGATTGGTCGCGCGAGCGGTCACATGACCGCTCAGCGACCAATCACAAGCCGCAACGTCATCGAAGGTCCTTAACGCGCTCATTCTTAGAAAGGGAAGCATGGCGGTTGCAGCGGTGACAACCAGGGCGCGTCCGAGGGTAAGTATATCAATATTTTTAATTTTTATTCTTTATTTTACACATGAATATGGATCCCAGGGCCTGAAGGAGAGTTTCCTCTCCTTCAGACCCTGGGAACCATAGAGGATACCTTCCGATATTTGTGTCCCATTGACTTGTATTGGTATCAGATATCGGTATTGGCGATATCCGATATTTTTCAGATATCGGCCGATACCATCCGATACCGATACTTTCAAATATCGGACGGTATCGCTCAACACTAACCCTTACCCTTCTAACATCCTAACAAAAAAATTATGTTCCTAAAATTGTGCTGATGTAAATTTTACATGTGGGAAATGTTATTTATGAACTAATTTGAGCACTATTTTCACGTTTCTCTGATTTAAGGACACAAAAATTAAAAGTTTGAAAATTGCAAAATTTTCTAAATATTTGGCAAATCTCTATTTTTCATAAATAAATGCAAACCATGTCAAATAAATATTAGCACAACCATGAAGTAAAATATGTTATGAAAAAATAGTCTCAGAATCCTTGTGATCCGTTGAAGCATTCCAGAGTTATAACCACATAAAGTGACACTGGTCAGAATTGTACAATTTGGCTTGGTCATTAAGGTCAAAATTGGTTCAGTCACTAAGGGGTTGAAAATCAATTGTCAATTTATTTTTATTCTGGATGCAGCACAAATCTAATAATAGGCACTCTTCTTCCTATGCACAAAACCTCAACGTACAAGTGGTAATAAAAAAAAGTCATACTACCCATACTATCAAGTCAGCTCCAGTAAAGACAACCTTCATCAATTTTCCAAAAGAAAACACACTCTTAAAGATTTGCATGGCAAAACTTGCAGCCTACCTGCTGAGCCACTCCTGAAAGCCTGGTATACTGAAGTGCAGAACAAAGACAACTCTCCCAACAACAAAGACAGAGAACCACCGAACTCCTTCCGATCCTGGTGGGCACCTCATCCACCAGGAGCCCTGCAAAACAAAGAGCAAAGTTTTCCAACTATGCAACTTTAGACCCTAATGCTGACCACACCATATAAATCTACTAACTCCTCAGAGTATTAAACAAATTCATAAATATAACCAAAACAGTTCCAGAAGCATATTTATGATAAGATATTTACTGCAGCATCCTTTACATCAGATATTATATCACAAATACAAGTGAATATGTGCAAGATTTAGAAAGATATACTAAAACAGTATTCTGTTCTAATGCTGTTCTGTTCTTCTGACCTTAGTGCTTCAGAGGTACATTATATTGTATTTGCTCTCGGCTTGTCATGGTAGAGTCAACTAAGAAGGGTGCAGGCATCATTTTATATGAAATCTACTCATTACTATGTTTGAATGAATGATGGACACATCACAGTGCATTCTAATAAAGTTACTGTAGTCTGGTAATGCTACCATGACAATCCCTCAGAAAGGACAATACAATGTTTACACCTATGGATATAAGATCAATACTTGGAGAAACACACAAAACATGCTTTGTATTAGTAAATGTTAGTATTTCCAATTCTATATTTATTTCTCTATATACATATATAACAAATATAGGCATTGTAGCCAACCGGAAATCTGAAATATTTTTTCTCCATGGACTTATATGGAAGGACCTTTAAGCCCTTTCTGATGTCGAGCGTAATAGTACACCCACGTTGGAATCCCTCTGGCACTGAGCCCACATCTTGCCCAGCACATGTAAGTTTTTTGAACAGCTGACATGTTCCTCCAACAGCCGTGGAATTGCGAGGCACCCACAGTTGTTAACTAGTTAACAATCTCTGACAGCGGCATTTAACTTGTGCTTTCCAGAAGCGCAGCGGAAATCCCGCCCATCGGTGTCCCCATCACGTGATTGCTGGTCACCGATGGTTTGTCATGAAAGCAGACCTCTATGGTTGTAATAGCCAGATTGCTATGAGCACCGACCACCAGGCAGGCACAGCAAGTGAGCATTTCTGCTACATACAGGCAATATGTTCATCGCCTGTATGTAACAGAGCCAATCAAAGTACTGCAGCTTCTAGTCTCGCATGGAGACTATTGAAGCATGCAAACAGTAAAAAAAAGTTTTTAAAAATATAAATAAATAAAAAAATAAATAAAAGTTCAAATTATTCCCCTTTGGCCCCACTCAAAATAAAACAATAAAAAAATCAAACATACACATATTTTGTATCGCCGCATTCAGTACTGCCCGACCTATCAATATAAAAAATAATTGACATGATCGCTAAATGGCGTGATGAGAAAAAAAAAATGATAGAATTACATATTTTTGGACACCACTACATTGCAATAAAATGCAATAACGGGCCATCAAAAGTTCAAATCTACACCAAAATGGTATCAATAAAAATATTAGCTTGGTGTGCAGAAAAAAGCCCTTATCCAGCCCTAAATCATGAAAAATGGAGATGCTACTGGTCTTGGAAAATGGCACCATTTTTTAACCAAAGTTTACATTTTTTTCACCACTTAAATGAAAAAGAAACTAGACATATTTGGTGTTTATAAACTCGTAATGACCTCGAGAATCATAATTTCCATTCGGTTTTAGCATTTACTTAACATGGTAAAAAAAAAAGAAAACAATTGTGGAATTGCACTTTTTTTGCAATTTCACAGCACTTGGAATTTTTTTTTACGGTTTTCCAGTGCAAGATATGCTATAACCTATGGCGTCTTTCAAAAGTACAACTTGTCTCCAAAATCATGGCCATTTTGACCCAAAATGAAAAAAGTTATGGCTCTGGGAAGAAGAGGAGCAAAAAGCAAAAATGAAAATACCTCCGGTCATGAAGGGGTTAAAAGTCCATCATCATTTTATAATGAGTTTTAGAAACCTTTTCTATTAACTACTCATGTATATCATTAATTAAGAATAATATATGATGTGTATTCTGCATTTTTCCCATGTGCAGGCTTTATTGTTAATTTTCAGTTGTCCCTAAGATATTGGGTGGAGACTAAAGTAGTAATTGTGATGTTCTCTATACACAGTGTACATATACATGAGGATTTACTACACTTCAATATCTACTGTATGTAACTCATGTTCAGAAGTAGCAGCAAAGATAAACTTAATATAGCAGTACTGTAGCAGTGAGCAGCTTTAGGGTGAGATAAAACACCTACAGAAAATCAGTGTCTGAAAGTGCATCTGATTCCTCCACTATGCTTTTTATTCTGTTCCTCTTTCAGATTCTTTTGGTAGTGGGAATTTAACACCTACTTTAGCTTGCATTACATTGTTTTACAGAGTATATGTGTGTGTAGAGTGGACTCCATACACATTGATGAGGACATGCTGCTCGTCACGTGTGATGTGGACTCCCTCTACACAAGTATCCGATATCATGACGGATTGCAGGCCGTAAGGCATTACCTCTCCATGGCTACATTTTCCCAAGGTGAGATCAACTTTTTATTGCAACTGCTAGATTTCCTTCTAACTCTCATTTTTTTCATTTTTAATAGGTCCCTCTACCTACAGCTCCAGGGAACAGCGATGGGAGCGGCATGCGCACCATCTTACGCCAATCTGCTCCTGGGGCTGTTGGAGAGGGACCTGTTCTCCACAGATCAATGCTCGTCGATGGACCGGGTTATTTTATGGACCCGGTATATCGACAACATATTTTTGATCTGGTGGGGGACACCAGCTTTTTTGGAGGATTTTTTCCATGACCTTAATAAGAATGATTGTAATATCAAACTGAAATATAAATATCATACCACCCAGATTGAATTCCTTGATGTTATGGTTAAGAAGGATGTCTCTGGCTTTTTACAGACGGGTGCTTTCCGCAAAGAAACGGCTGTAAATGCCATCTTACATGCAACTTTATCCCACCCTACACATATTGTGAAATCAATTCCTGTCAGTCAGTTTTTAAGAATCCGACGAATCTGCTCAACAACCAGTGACTTTGAAAGACAAGCGACTGAGATGAAGCAAAGGTTTTACGAACATGGATACAGCAGATGTTCTGTAAAGCATGCATATAATAGAGCAAGAAATGCCAATTGCCATGACCTGATGTACTCTAAGCCATTGAAACCAGAAATGAACTCTCTAAAGATGGTAACACAGTACCCCTCTCAATGGCAGAAAATGCATGAAGTAATGAAAAATCACTGGCCGATCTTACTGGCAGACAAAACATTGAGACAATACTTACCTTCAATACCTACAATAACAGCAAGATGATGTGAAAACCTACGGGACCATCTGGTGAGGAGTTACTACACACCCACCAACCAGCCACAGATCCTCACAGGTAAGAATAAGAAATTCATCAATATTTGGGGTTGTAGACCTTGCGGAAAATGTATAACATGCCCGAATATAGAAGAGACAAGTGAATTTCTGTCATCTGACGGAAGAAAATTTGTAATTACACATACTATCAACTGTCTGACTGTCGTGACATCGTTGCGGCCACCAAAGAAGAGGACTAGGAACAATTAAAAACTATTCCAAGACATTTTTAAAAATATCACTCCTGTGATCCGTCCAGCCTGAGAGTCAGATGTATTGACCACATTAAATCTAACCTTCGGGGGGGTAATCTAAGATGTTGCCTGGCACACAAAGAGGCCAAATGGATTTGGACACTGCGTATTGTTGTAACAACCAGAAGGGCACAATGAAACATTGAGCTTTGCTCCCTTTATTTAAATCCCGACACCGTGCAATGATTATATTTTTCTCAGCACCTTTGTACATAGTGTGTATGTTTTTATTAGTTTTTATTGTTTTTAATCTGGTATTAATATCTATTACTCCTTATGCTCTTTAGTGTTTCGTCGGAGACTGATGGGTTGACTACATCCTACCTCTCTTCATCCGACGGTCTTCTTCCCCCTCGGAAAAGGAGGATAATACCAAGAAGAAATAAATCCCCTTTTGAATAAGAAAAATCACATCTGATCTCATATTATCCAATATACCAATATGTAATTTGGCCCAAGACTGGATTAATTGGGGCCTATGCCAGCATGGAAACTTATATTCAATCTAAACTGAACAAGGAAATCTATTGTTCCATTTTTTTGATATATTGGAACACTGAACCTTTTAATCCTGAGTTCTCAAATATATATAGATAGAATGGTACTGTATATATTTTATTTCCTAGGACTTCTGTATGTCGGCACTATATTTAATTTTTCTCCCTAGGTGAATGTGGCTGTATATTTGATACCATATAGTCACAGCCGTGGCTAAGTGTAAAAAAAAAACCTTTTTAGTAATTTCACTAGTATTGCACTCTTGCATTTTTTCTCATTACCACTTCCTTCTATGGACGTGTTTGGTCTTCTACTTTTTCCTGTTTTTATGTATGCTGGTCTTATGTGACCCCTACGCAGTCACTCAATCTGTACTTGGCCATTCTGGTGGCCTATCTCTGTAATTATATTTTTCATTAAAATTGCACTTTGGCACTTTATTACGTCTCCTTTGGACTTTGTTCATTCTCATTTTTCTTTCATATTACCACCTGAATATGTACATTGTAGCACATGGGTCTTCTGTACCCTATGATATATATTTAGTCACTTGCTTTATTGTGGGAGCACCCATTCTCTAAAAATTGATTGTGCACGTATGGATATGGGCTTATATACCTATTTGTGCATATATGTACCCTCTTTTGTTTTTTTTTTCCAATATGGGAGCTTTTATCGCTAATATTGCAGTAGTATTTACTTTCAAGGTTGAATAGATTTCATAGTCCAGCACTAGTAGCCATAGAAACTCTATGCTGTTACATTGGCTATCTGAAATTCTTACAATGAATAGCCGGTATACCTTTATAGTTAAAAACTGCGGCGGCGCGCATGCGCTTTGCCGTCCTGGGGGTGTGGCCGGTCATGGTGTTCGTCACCAGCGGTGGGCGGGTTGCTAGGCCAGACCTACTTCCATGTGCGGCCGCATGGTTGGCAGCCTGTGCCAGGCACGTCGCTGATCACTGGGGGCGTGGTCTCGTATTCACCTATATTAGGACTACAGGTACCGGCATTCCACTAGCTTACATCACGTGTTGTGATCTTCGGGGCGGGACTTTGTTACCATTGGTCACCTTCAGCTTAAAAGGAGCATGTCAGGAGAATGATGCCACTTCCCCTGATGAAGGCACGCCGCCAACATGCGCGTAGGGGCAGTGGCACCATCTCCTGAGTTTTGGTAAGGCTTTACTCTTTATTGTTATCTTTGTTGTTTGCGCAGTGTTTAACATGTTGCTGTCATATGTCATATGTATTTCGAGTTGGTGGTAACTTCGGTACACCATTATGGCTTGATGGATTTGTTAATAACAAGATGCACTGGCAGTATTGCTTCCAGTTCCACCCAGTATTACTATAGTGATTGCAATATATTATGTGATGTATGTAAAACTATTTTTTAATAGCACATTCGAGCTCCACAGCTCATTGCGGCCTTCAAGTGTAGCAATGTCAAAGGAGGGGGGCCATGTTAGGGGTCAAGTTCCCGTCTCTGCACAGGGGGAATCTCGAGCCATCTTCGCTGCAGTCTCCTATTCTTCTCCAGCCGCAGTGGAGCCTGCTCAGCGGAGATGTCGGTCCCAGCATCTGGCTCAGCCTGATACAGCGCTGATGGTTACTGCTGCCTTTCCAGGCTCAGCTGTTGTAGCCTGTACTGGTGAGCGGCGAGCAGTAGTCGACTCTCTGGCACTAAGTCCTGCTTTTCCCCTTCTGAGCATGCCCAGGGTAAGACCTCTCATTGGAAGTCGGGGTTCACATGCTTATGTACTACAGCAGCTCCCATTGGTCCTCTACTAAGGTCCTGAAGTGGCTTAGGTACTGTAGTAGCTCCCATTGGTCCTCTAGGAAGGAACTAAGTTTTGTGTTCAGCACCAGTGTGGTCATGTGTATGTGGTTTCAGGGTTCGGCTGAAATAAGCCCCTAGAATACCAGCACCTCCGGTGAGGAGTTTTGCATGTGCTATTCTGACTGCTTGACCACTGTTCTCTCTATTTGGTAGCTGTGTTCCTCTGTGAGGTTAACAGGGCACAACATTCTCTTGTCTGAAGTGACTCTGTGAAGTAACAGAGTTCACTTACCGCCATATAGTACCGTCACTTACTAGCAGCGTTTTTTACTCCTACATGGTGGACCCCGGGTTGTGAACGCACCTATTACTCTATGAATATATATTTGGTGCATTCCGCCAAACCCTAACAACAGTAGAGTAAGGAAAATTATTGGAACTGGTAAATTGTGACATTTGCGTATCTCTGCAGGCTTTTATTTAATTTAACTATTATAAATTGTTTTTGTATTTTATGTCACCTTTAAGACACATTTTAACAGCAGACTTGTGGATATTACTGGCAAATAGTGATGTTTGCGTAGCTCAACAGGTTTTTCGCCAGACACACAGCTGCTAGATAAATATTAGCTATTTTAACAATAGGCTAGAAATATTATTTACCAATTAGCATTTAAAAAAGATGTTTACTGGCACTGAGGAATATTACTTAGCTGTAAAAAAGTTTTAGCATATTCTGATACTAAGTAATATTATTTGGCTCTAGAAAGAGCTGCTTTGTATTTTATGGTACTGGATGAAACCCTGCCTATCTCTCCCTAATCCCACAGTCTGTTCCTACACTATACAACACAATACAAACTTGCAGAGATCTGCAGCATATACTTGCAATGATAACACCCAGGTGCCTGCCTTTCCCTCATATTAAATCTCTCCCTACGCTATCTCCACCTAACAGTGAACTAATCTTCATTCTCAGTAGCTCTAAAAAAAAGCTTTTTGTAATCACAAACATTCCTTTTACACTGCTTTCACTCTCCCTACGCTCACACTGTGCTCACACTATGTTGTTTCCTGCAGTAAAGTGTGCAACATGGCGCCGGCAGGGAATGTCCCCTATGACATTGTAAGGCCAGTCAATCACAGTAATGCCACAACAAAGATGGTGCTGGCATTACTGTGACTGGTGTTATGGACCTGATGGTTAGGAGCACCCGGCACGACCTGATAGTTAAACTCACACAGGACAAGCTCTGGGATGTGGGAGCTCTGCTGACTGCAGGCCCTAATCCTATCACAACAACTAGAAATAGCCGTGGAGCGTTCCTGACTCTCCCTAGATGCCTCTTCACAGCCTAAGAGCTAGCTAGCCCTAGAGATAGAAAATTAAGTCTACCTTGCCTCAGAGAAATTCCCCAAAGGAAAAGGCAGCCCCCCACATATATTGACTGTGAGTAAAGATGAAAGTCACAAACGCAGAAATGAAACAGGTTTCAGCAAAGGGAGGCCAGACTTACTAAACAGACAGAGGATAGGAAAGGTATCTTTGCGGTCAGCACAAAAAACTACAAAAGAACACGCAGAGTGTGCAAAAAGACCTCCGCACCGACTAACGGTGCGGAGATGCCACTCTGCATCCCAGAGCTTCCAGCTAGCAAGACAAAATCATGATAACCAGCTGGACAAGGAAACAATGAACAAATAATAACTATCAGGAACTTAGCTTCTGCTGGAGAAGAGAGGTCACCAGAAAGATCCAAGAGCGAACTGAACCAATGCAGGAACATTGACAGCTGGCATGGAGTAACAATCTGAGTGGAGTTAAATAGAGCAGCCAACCAAAGGATAAACCACGTCACCTGTGTAAGGAACCTCAGAAGCAGCAGCTTCACTCACAGCCACCAGAGGGAGTCCATGGACAGAACTCGCCGAAGTACCATTCACGACCACAGGAGGGAGTTCGACAACAGAATTCACAACAGACTGGTAAGCATGTTCATTGGCTGCCAATAAAGTGCATAACATGCTGGGTGGGTCACTTGAATATACCGAGGTGAATAGCAAATTACTCGCCTAGACACGAATAGCCCGAATCCCTTACTATCCGTGCATGTAATGAATATTTCCAAATATATTCGCTCATCTCTATTTACTAGTCCATGCAAGGAATATCTGAATATATTGCTAAATGGTAGTCAATAAATATATCAAAACACTTAAGTTATCAATCTAATACCATCAAATATTAGCAATGGAATGACTAAAACAATTCTAGTTTCAGCTAGTTACATCTAAGACTAGCCCAATTCTTTCTATAGATAAATGGAAAGATTACACAACATACAGTGCCTTGCGAAAGTATTTGGCTTCCTGGAATTTTTCAACCTTTTCCCACATATCATGCTTCAAACATAAAGATATGAAATGTATATTTTTCGAGAAGAATCAACAACAAATGGAACACAATTGTGAAGTTAAATGAAATTTATTGGTTATTTTAAATTTTTGTGGAAATTCAAAAACTGAAAAGTGGGATGTGCAATATTATTCGGCCCCTTTAACTTAATACTTTGTTGTGCCACCTTTTGCTGCAATTACAGCTGAAAGTCACTTGGGGTATGTCTCTGTCAGCTTTGTACATTGAGAGACTGAAATTCTTGCCCATTCTTTTTTGGCAAACAGCTCGAGCTCAGTGAGGTTTGATGCAGATGGATTTTGAACAGTAGTTTTCAGCTCTTTCCACAGGTTCTCGATTGGATTGAGGTCAGGACTTTGATTTGGCCATTGAAACACCTGGATATGTGTATTTGTGAACCATTCCATTGTAAGTGTTGCTTTATATTTGGAATCATTTTCTTGTTGTCCCAGTCTTAGGTCTTTTGCAGACTCCAACAGGTTTTCTTCAAAAATTGTCCTGTATTTGGCTTCATCCATTTCCCCATCAATTTTAACCATCTTCCCTGTCCCTGCTGAAGAAAAGCACGCCCAAACCATGATGCTGCCACCACCATGTTTGATAGTGGGGATGGTGTGTTCAGGGTGAGGAGCAGTGTTGCCTTTACGCTAAATATATCATTTGTCATTGTTGACAAAAAGTTTGATTTTGGTTTCATCTGACCAGAGCACCTTCTTCCACATGTTTGGGGTGCCTCCCAGGTGGCTTGTTGCAAACTTTAAACAACACTTTTTATGGATATCTTTGAGAAATGGCTTTCTTCTTGCCACTCTTCCATAAAGGCCAGATTTGTGCAGTGTACAACTAATTGTTGTCCTATGGACAGACTGTCACACCTCAGCTGTAGATCTCTGCCATTCATCCAGAGTGATCATGGGCCTCTTTTCGGCATCTCTGATCAGTCTTCTCCTTGTTTGATATGAAAGTTTATAGGGATGACCGGATATCTTGATAGATTTGCAGTGGTATGATACTCCTTCCATTTCAATATGATCGCTTGCACAGTGCTCCTTGGGATATTTAACATTTTGGAAATCATTTTGTATCCAAATCCAGCTTTAAACTTCTCCACACCAGTATCACGGACCTGCCTGTTGGGTTCCTTGGTCTTCATGATGCTCTCTGTGCTTTAAACAGAACCCTGAGAATATCACAGAGCAAGTGCATTTATACGGAGACTTGATTACGCACAGGTGGATTATATTTATCATCATTAGGCATCTAGGACAACATCGGATCATTCAGAGATCCACAATGAACTTCTGGAGTGAGTTTGCTGCACTGAAAGTAAAGGGGCTGAATAAAATTGCACGCCCTACTTTTCAGGTTTTGAATTTCCACAAAAATTTTAAATAACCAATAAACTTGGTTCAACTTCACAATTGGGTTCCTCTTGTTGTTGATTCTTCACCAAAAATTTACATTTGGTATCTTAATGTTTGAAGCATGATATGTGGGAAAAGGTTGAAAAGTTCCAGGGAGCCGAGTACTTTTGCAAGGCACTGTATATAAGGAAACCTTGGCAGACCTAAGCTTGGCTATTTCTACTTCAGGTATGCCCAGTGCACGCAACATAGGTAAAGTAAAACCTTCTGGTGATGCTGCTGCCCCAGCATATAATGAGAGTAAAACCCTGAAATCCGGATAGCTGTGAGGTTTGGGGGCCCAAATACGACTTTTGCTATGGGACCCTGTGATTGTTATGTACGCCCCGCCTCTGCTTGCAGGGCAGTAATAATGCAGGAACATGTAGTTTTAGGGGGGTGAGGGATTAAATCTTTGTCTATATATGTAACGTTTTTGGATTCACTAAATACCTTCTACGCTTGCTGGATACACTCCCTTGTTTTGCTTAGATATGGAGAACTAGGGGGAGTACATTATACTATATGGAGGATTATGGGTGTGTGTATTATACTATATGGAGGACTAGGTGGAGTACATTATACTATATGGAGGACTATGGGGGTGTATTATACTATATGAAGGACTATCAGGGTGTATTAGTCTATATGGAGGACTATGGGGAGTCTATTATACTATATATAGGACTATATGGAGTGTGTTATACTATATGAAGGACTAGCAGGAGTACTTTATGCTATATTGGGGACTATGGGGGTGTATTATACTATATGGAGGACTGGGGGAATGCAAAATGCAGCCTATTCATAAAGTGATTGGATTGGTTATGCTGGAACAAAAATGATTGTTCTCATCAGCACATCAACGAGTGAAAACTGCAGATATGCTACTAAGATGATACTGTATGTGGACAGATTGATCTGCTTATGATCATTCTGTCCCCATCATTCTTCCTCAGCTGGTGTAGAGAGGCCATGAAACAAGTGGCGAATTATTTCAATATTGTTGATCACACTCGTTTAGTGGCCTGAAATCAGCGCATGTAAATACAACCAAAATGTTTCTGTGTGATGGTGCTATTTGTTATCGTTTGGGGCCCCATTTTAAATGTTTGCCTAGGGCCCCACTTTGCCTAAAACCAGCCCGGCTGAGGCCTGATGACATACCAAAGCTATAGCAAAACAATGTTGCAAAAAATATAATTTCCAAGTTGGTGTGTAGGTTTGGGGTGCCAGAAATAATCAAAAGTGATCAATGGACTAATTTAACATAATTTCTAAATCACATTCTGCAGGATGTAGCAGTAACACAAACCCTACTCAATGGAATATTAAAATTGAAGGTTATCACAGAAACCATGGATAGTGCATCTGCCTGTTGCTTTATCTTCAGTAAAAGTCCAATTCAAAAAACAAAGATCAAACCACTGTTTAAAGGCGCAGCAAAAACTGGTTGTTATTTTCCTCAACAGCTGCAACATATTCATGAGGATATTCCTAAATACCAGCCTTAATTACAATAAAAATTAACCAGTACACACCATGTGCTAACGCACTAAAATCAGAAAAGAATGAAGTGGTAAAGAAGTACATCACGTCAAAGGCAGAAGCTCTGATTTGAGGCATCGTACCTGTGAGTTGATTAATCTCACTCAGTACAGTGACAAAACAATTGGACACACGCATCCTAGTGTAAAATAATTTTTATTTCCATGAATACCTAGACACTATCATCCTGGTTTGGATGCTAAGCGTAATATGGATAATCGAGATTATAGCAGGGAAATCTGAGGTTCTGATCAACTGTAGTTTTATGCTTGTGAGCTGTTTTTCCTTGTTTTTATTTAATCTGTTTTGTTCTGATCAAGGATGTACAAGGGTAAACTAATGATTTTCTGATTTTTAATAAATTATTGTTTTAAGATACGCAATTGTTGATGTAGAGCGAGCATGCTTGGCACTGCTCTTTACTTGATCGAGCATTAGGGTGCTCCGGCACGCTTGTTACTCGGACAGGTATCGGCGATGCTCGAGTGCAATGCTTGAGTCCCTGTCCCACATGTTTTACAACTGTTAGACAGCCAATCAACAAACAGGGATAGCCTTCCATACACAGTAATGCAGTAGCCATGTTAGCTACTGACATTACTGTGGCTGGCTACCCGCATCGCATCATCGGGTTTAACTAAGACTTGAGGATCTGATGTTTTGCCCACTGACCTCTGAAATCAGAGGATAAAATCAATAGGGTCTGCTTGCCCCGCACATCTCTCAGCACCAAGAGATGGACGGGGGAAGCAGACAATATCCATTAAGCATTTACATTGGCTTAACTGGCAGAATAATTATGTAAAAACAAATAAGCACTCACAAAAGACTTCTACTTAAAAAAACACTCCCTGAAAATTACCCTCATTTACTCATTTATTAGAAAGTAAAGGTCTGAAGTAGTCCATAACACCACAATCCCCACTCCGATGCCCGCAGCATATGCTTTCCTTTAACATGTCATTTAAAAAATATATATTTTTAAATGACATGTTATAGGAAATAATATAATAATATCTAATATTTTTCTATTAGTAATATCTAATATTACTAATTTACCCTAATAATTGAGCAATTAGCCTTTGCCTCATGGGGTTATTGCCTTCCTCTGAATCAATGTGCTAGGTTATAGGTTTAATTCAATGGACTCATGTCTCCTGTGAGGTTTTATAAAAAAAGTTTAACAAAAACAGAGTCCTATGTCATGTACGTCCCCATAAGGTCCCAAGCTAGGCATCACTGTGTATAAGTTTTGTTCAATGTGCTTCATTCTTTAGACTATCATCTGTAATATTTTCTGAGGTTTTTTCAGTTATGCTTTCATGTCGATATTTGTTTGAAAAAGTAACAAAGTACATAAAATGATTGATACTAAACACAATTATCCATATAATTCATTTAGTCATATAACATCTCACAAGTCAAATCTGCAATTTTTGTTGTACTTCTGAAGTGCCAATAGTTAATCAAATGATCTGTCTATTCTTCTACTCAGTATTTTGTTAAATGCAAAGAAACACTGCATTTTACGTGCTATCTTGTCTACTCTATTCAAAATGATTACCCCTCTTACTGAGCCTAATGGTGTACAGAAAACTTCTAAATTTACAAAGCTGTGTGGTTTTGTTTATTCTATTCATTTTATATAAAAGACTAAGAACAAAGCTTGCATGCTATCTGAAAGAATAGCGATATGAGGAAGAGCGGACTTGCCAGGTTTTATCCATATTATTTCGGGATAAGTACATGTTACACATAATAATGGATGGTTACTACCTCACAAAAGACAGGTGGCCATGGCTCATTGGAAGTTAAGGACAAGCAAGTGCATCTGAAAATGGTACGGTATACATTAAACAAAATCATGGCATAGACATTAAGTCAACCCATGATTAAACATAGAAAAACACAACAATTAAAGCAAAAAAACCACTAAAAGCAAAATGCTTAGTTGAATCTTTTGTTTCTGAATGGAAAAAAAACTATTGTGTGTTATCCATGAAATGGACTTCCAGTGATAGATTAAATGATTTGGAATAATCCCCTCTATAATTTGTAAAACCACAATTGGCTAGGGTGAATTCTAATGATCTGATATATCAGCAAGCAATATTGGGATATAATCATTTATGCTAGCATTTTCTGGAACAAAGCCAAATAGCACGGCCAAGAATAAATTAGATATTACATCTCAGTCTCTATGAATATTGCTATGCTCAATACTTTGCAGGATAAAAATAACATTTTTATTTTAAGCTCATGTAAGGAGCAAATATTTTTGTGTGTGTGACAATGATAAACTACTATTTCATACAGACATCAGTCAATTTCTCAAATCTAGTCTTTACTCTATTGGGTTCAGACATAATGACTGATCACAACAAAGGTTTGGCTGCTCTGTTATCTACAAACTGAAAAGAAAATTGTATAATGATGAGAGCTATTTGTGTTGTCATTTTCAGCCTATAATGATGTGGGATAAATTCTGTCAGCAGGTAAATTATAAATTATACATATCATCGTATTAGAATGAATTTAATTCATAGTGCACAAAAAGCAAGAATGCCAAAATAAAAACAAATAAAATGTGCTAACAATCCTCTTTCCATACAAATATTAGGGTATATAATCATCAAAGGAGAGGCTCTCATGTTGACAGACCTCACCCTTTAATACATGTCATGGATGTTCTAATCTGGCAGGTTCAGGCAAACAACTAAAACATTTTCGGTGTTCAGTACGGACCCCGATCTTTACTGTTCGAGTTAGCCCATCTCTAGTTACAAACTATATACGTACAAAGATGCATGATTGGCAGTTTGTGTGCACATGTCCTATTGTAAAGAACAGGTTGCATGCCAATTGATGTTTTTTACAAGTCTCAAAATGCATGTGGGTGGCAACTTAATCAGCCCTGCTCATTCCCTTGCGGAAGTGAGTGGCTTAAATTGTGCTAGATTAACACCTTAAGTTATGTGCCAACATTGCAGATTCGTGTGCGGATTTTTCAGCACCGTTTTTGCAAAATCCGCAGGTAAAATGCACTGCGTTTTACCTGCAGATTTACAGCGGATTTCCTGCATTTTTTGTGCGGATTCCATCTGCAGTCTTACACCTGCGGATTCCTATTGAGGAACAGGTGTAAAACGCTGCGGAATCCGCGCAAAGAATTGACATGCTGCAGAAACTGCAACGCAGCGTTTCCGTGCGGTATTTTCCACACCATGGGCACAGCGGATTTGGTTTTCCATAAGTTTACATGGTACTGTAAACCGCATGGAAAACAGCTGCGAATCCGCAGTGGCCAATCCGCTGCGGATCTGCAGCCAAATCCGCAACGTGTGCACATACCCTTAAATTCATGCACATGTAATTGCTTCACAATATTTCAGTATATTTCAACTAAAAGTTACTAAGAAAAATAATTAAAGCATCAAAGATTTATAGTAAATATAATACAGCTGTGTCATCTTCTACAGGGAGAATTTACAGATGCTAAGTGGATAGTATGCTGCATGTGGATAATCTGTCTTTAGAATGTGGACACAGATATATTCCTAATGTACATATTTTACTGACACTTATTTACCTATTGTGATTCCTTTTTCCTCCATATATTATTTGTGGATGGCATATGATGTTAAGAAATGCCAAAGGGTAGAAGAGTTTTAGAAGCTACTGTTTTGAAAGTTTCTAAATGCTCCCATGACTCCTGTTGAATTTTATCTGGTGCATGATATGATAACTGCATCTCCCATTGGTAAAGCTATGTGTTATCGGTCCCTGTAATAGGTTTTATAAAAACATGTACAGTATAAATTCTTCTCAGTCTCCAAAGAATCTGAGTAGAATAATTTAATTTTCAATATATTCTTAGACGATCTTTCAAGATAAACCTGAATAAAGGACATCCTTTTTAAATGCTCTTTGAGTGACTAATATTTTCTTGATTTTTAAAAACTACTAATATTATAGATATAGTGACTTGATATAGTTGTGAAAGTCACAACTCTTATAGAAGCATGTAAGGACTGCTGCAGGACCACTAATGGGATATGATGCAATAAATGAGGAATATCGTGGTTTAGAATCCACGCTGCCTGAAGTACAATCACACAAGCATGCATGATTATGTAATACTAGCTATTGAACCCGTTCTACACCCGGGTGGTGAGCATTTATATTGGTATATGGTCTCATCCTGGTATGTGCTGCTCCATCCTGCGTCCCCATCCTGTCAAGGTGCTGCTCCATACTGCGTCCCCATCCTGTCATGTGCTGCTCCCATCCTGCGTCCCCATCCTGTCATGTGCTGCTCCATCCTGCGTCCCCATCCTGTCATGAGCTGCTCCATCCTGCGCCCCATTCTGTCATGTGCTGCTCCATCATGCACCCCCATCCTGTCATGTGCTGCTTCATCCTGCGTCCCCATCCTGTCATGTGCTGGACCCATCCTGCGCCCCCATTCTGTCATGTGCTGCTCCCATCCTGCGCCCCCATTCTGACATGTGCTGCACCCATCCTGCGCTTCCATTCTGTCATTTGCTGCTCCCATCCTGCGCCCCCATCCTGTCATGTGCTGCTCTCATCCTGCGCCCCCGTTCTGTCATGTGCTGCTTCCATCCTGCACCCCCGTTCTGTCATGTGCTGCTGCCATCCTGCGCCCCTGTTCTGTCATGTGCTGCCCTATTCTGTCATGTGCTGCTGCCATCCTGCGGCCCCATTCTGTCATGTGCTGCTCCCATCCTGCGCCCCCATTCTGTCATGTGCTGCTGCCATCCTGCACCCCTGTTCTGTCATATGCTGCCCTATTCTGTAATGTGCTGCTCCCATCCTGCGCTCCCCGTTCTGTCATGTGCTGCTCCCATCCTGCGCCACCGTTCTTTAATTTGCTGCTCCCATCCATATGCCCCATACGCTGCTCCATAAAGGTTTATGGCCCCCATAAGATGCTCCATAGTATATGCCCCGTACACTGCTCCATAAAGGTTGATGGCCCCCATAAGATGCTCCATAGTATATGCCCCGTACACTGCTCCATAAAGGTTTATGGCCCCCATAAGATGCTCCATAGTATATGCCCCATACACTGCTCCATAAAGGTTTATGGCCCCCATAAGATGCTCCATAGTATATGCCCCGTACACTGCTCCATAAAGGTTTATGGCCCCATAAGATGCTCCATATTATATGCCCTGTACACTGCTGCTGCTTCAGGAATCGGCGCCTGTGCAGTCTGCGCTTTCCGGCGCCATTTTCTTGAAGACACACTGAGGTTTCCAACAAAATGGCGCCGGAAAGCGTGGACTGCGCATGCGCCGATGGCGGGAGCAGGGAGAAATTCATGGCCCGGAGTCAGGGGGCCTAAAATTAAGAAATCGCTGTGGCATGAAGTGCCACAGTGTAATGAGGGCGGGATCCTGTGCACACACTACCTGATTTCATTTCGCTGCCATTTTCTTGATCCTCCTGCTGCCGGAAACGGCGCCTGCACAGTCCGCGCTTTCCGGCGCCATTTTCTTGAAGACACACTGCAGTGTGTCTTCAAGAAAATGGCGCCGGAAAGCACGGACTGCGCAGGCACCGATTCCGGGAGCAGGACCAAGAAAATAGCGGCGGAAAGGAATCAGGTGGCGTAAGTCACAAATAGCCATAATCAGGGCGCAAATATGTGCACGGTGTCTCCCTGCTCCCGACCCCCTGCTCCCGGCAGTCCGCGCCTTCCGGCTCCATTTTTGTTTTCCTGACACTCTATAATGTAACGCTAGGAGCGTCGCGCCTGCACAGTCTATAAAGGCTTCGGACAGAGTGACGCTCCCAGCGTTATATTATAGATTATCAATGATATATTCCCTTTTTTATTTATACCTGTACTACTGATTTTTTGATGGTAGAATTTGTATTTTGTCTTAACCCATTACTTGCCAAATTAGCAATTTTCATTTTTTTTTAATGACAGGTTTTTAATGATTTGGGTCATAATGAATCAGAAACATAATTTGCTAAATTTTTACAAGTACGGGTTTTTCAGAAAAGGGCGTCCCAATATTCAATTAAAAATGACAATGACATGATTTCCTATTTTGAAAACATTCATTTTACAAACACAACACAAAAAAATTTGACCTAATTATAAAAATTATAAAATTCATAGCTGCTAGAAGCTAAAGATTAGGCATCCCAAAAAAAAGGACATTGGTAGATAATGGGTTAAGGGATATTTGTCAGTTTTGTTATTCTATATTGGTACAATGTTAAAGTAGAGTAATTCTTAAATTTGCTGAGTGCAATTGTTATATATAATTACTACATATTATAAGGTTTTATAATTATTATCATTGTTAAAATCACTTATTATTTAAATGTAGACACAGTTTAGGAAGTGGCATATGGCTTCTATTGTATAGCAAAGAAAGAAATAATAATCTTTATTTTTATATAGCGCTACCATATTCCGCAGCGCTTTACAGTTTTGCACACATTATCATCACTGTCCCCGATGGGGCTCACAATCTAGAATCCCTATCAGTATGTCTTTGGAAATTACAAAGAAATTACAAAGCCTATTCAGTGCTTATACAGTGTAATAAAAGATCTTCTAAAACATTGCTAAGATGAAACTCTATAAACCATGCACATAAATTGCCTACCCAATTTTTATGGTTTGTCTCAGATATATTAGTTTATGTATTGTGCTTGACTCTTCTCAATGTGGCATTCTTGCCAAAGTTTCTTGTACCTCTACAATTAGCTCCTGTCACGGTATCACAGTGATTCATGTATTTTCCATTGAATTTTTTGGATACTAACTGGCCAAGGTTGTTGTTATAGCTCACATTTTGTTCTCTATCCATCAATCTATTTAGTCCTCAGTTTTGTCTAGCTGTGACATTGAGAATTTCCTACTTGATTGTAATAGAGGTTCCTATTGTGAGTAAGGTCAAAGTCTGTATTTGATGAATAGGCATCCTCATACTTTGCAGTTTTTCCATTTTGAAAGCAATGCAGGCAATTTCTTAGTAATTAAACCTTGTAAAAGAAAAGACAAAGGATAAAACCTGATTAAGGTATACTAAGAAGAAAAACATTTAGTATCTAAATATGAATATCTTCAGAATAATTAAATAAATAAGGCAGCACACTGCAGCGCTAGAACATACAAACTTGAAATACGAAATTTGAACTGCATTACTGCACTAGAAATATGAAAAATGAGAGCGTTTAGCGCATAAAAATGGCCAATTTTATGTGTACCTGGTAGCCACTTTACGGCATCTCTCTTATACCAGGTCCTACGCTTGCCTTACCTCGCTGAGAATAAACGTCTCCATCTGAATGGGTACATGTGAGACCTCTTCCTAGACTAAAATTCTCTCTCTCTATGGAGGGGTATTGGACCTGCTGTAATTAAAACACCTGTGGCTAGAAGGCGGAGTGCACGATCAGAAGGCTAGAGAATACATTTCAAAAACCTGACCTGCACATCCAAACATAGACTAAGTGTGAACAGGTGCTGAACCTAGAGTCGCCAACTCGTATATAGTTAAATAAATAAGGCAGCACACTGCAGCGCTAGAACATTCAGATGGAGACGTTTATTCTCAGCGAGGTAAGGCACCTGTTCACATTAGCTTGGAAGTGCCAGTCAGTCTTTTTGTCATTTGTATATTAGCTCTCTGACCGAGCACTCCGCCCTTCAGTCTTTGGTGGATTTTAATTGCAGCAGGGTCCTACCTACCCATTAAATCACACTTCAAAGAGAGGTATTCACATATACCCAGGAATTCAGACTTCAATCTTAGAGAAGTATTCACACTTGGCACGTTAAGACCCAGCAGATTTGAGACCACCTTGTTGCAGGTTGTTGGGCATGTATGAATTGGCCAAATTATGTGCTAAGCATCTCATTTTTTTCCTAGTATTCAGAAGCAGTATTGCTATTCATGTTTCAAATATTCCATATTGACATGCTTTAGCACTACATAGTGCAACTTTTTTTGGTTTATTTTATTGATCTTTAGTCGTTTTTTCAGTGAATTGTTTTTAAATTTAGTATAGGTACTCGAAAGATAACGAGGACCATAATGTGGGTTGTGAGCTTGTGTATTTTGGCCAAAATTTTGACCAATAGCTCTTGCATAATATATTTCTTCCATTGTTTTATGCAGGGGGCAGAGCAGGTCCCTCCAGTGATGGCTGGGTAATTTGGGGTGTCTGGCCTGTGGGTGCACATATGTATTGGCAGCCCAACTGATGTAATAATAGGGGCGGCTGTTATACAGATAGTGCTGCATCTATTTTAATGATGTGAATTACACATATTAAAGATTGTGTCCAATTAGAATATTAAGTAGTCACCCCATGAATGTTTGGTGGGTTAGTAACTGGCTGTTTTATTCGAATTTTGCACCTGTGCTGCCCCTGCATTTATCATGGGGGACCTGCAGCATCCTGTTTGTACATTTGTGTCTGGACATGGTATTGCATGTATGACTGCTTTTTCACTCTTTCAGTGATGTTTTTATTGATCTTTAGTCCTTTTTTCAGTGAACTGTTTAGGCTTACGTATCAGTTCAATGAAGTGACTTCAATGATGTACCTTGAAGTGACCTCACACTTTTAGTAAATTTCTTGGTGCTTTGTTCACTAATTGAAGTATATCTCTATACCAGTTATTATATTACACTGTTTTTGTACCTAACATTAAAAAAACTGGACATTCACAATGATTCCTGCATATATAATGGCAATAGGTTAAGTTATAGATATTTAATTACCAAAGGAGCTATTCCAACAATGATTGAAATATGTCAACTCAAAGTAACATTTGAATTGATTGACAATTGAATGTTAAAAAAAGAATTAAAAAAATCAAACTGAAATGTAAATATTACCTGGGATTCTGGCAAATCTGAAATTTTGTAAAATTTACTGCAAAATCGACTAGTATCAAATCAATGCATTCATCTCTACTGTGTATCTCACAATTATGAAAATACATAGCGATCCTAAATTAGACAGTTCAGAGTAGCAAACAAGAGCTGTGCGAGAAAGTGTTCTCTCTAAGTTGTATGATTTGGAAAGGAAGGAGTTAAGACATAATGCTAATAAAGGTAATTAAGGTAAGAGTGTTGAGGTACTTGTTTTCAGGAGCTTACAGTCTACAAAGAAATATTGTGACACGTGGTAACATGATTTATTTGCTCTACAGTACAGACATGATTTGTACAATATTATGGAAGATAAATAGGGGGTCATTTATTAAACCTGTCATTTTGTATGTCTTGAACTTATAGCCTGCTGGAATAAGGTTTCACAAATTTTTTAGGAGGACCAAACCTATTAATAAATTTGGTGCCTCTTTTGGCATGTCTCCAGAAAATATCTGTGTTCTCGAAATATGCCAATTATTTGGCCACATCAATTTTGATAAGCCACACCCATTAAAGAAAAAAAGGCCCAGAGTATGAACAAGAGATCAAGAAGTAAGGAAATTTTGCACAAAATGCCACTGACAGCAAAATGTGCATTTTTCTGATGCATTGGCATTCAGGGGATTGTTAATTTTCCTCCTAAAAACATTGTACAAGCCACTCAACTGCATAGAATCATGTAGTCATTCATTTGAAGAGTATTAAGGTGAATGGAATGTGAGAGATAATGGTGAATCAGACAATCTCTTTTTGAGGGAATAACTTTCATAGGGGTGGTAAAAAAAAGTGATTGAAATAGACCATCTCAACATTATGTGTTTTCAGTGGATGTTGGACATAGCGTTCTTGTCTGGGGGGTACTGCATAGTAAAAAAAAGATTTTTCACTGGGAGAAACATGTATTTGTAGTAAAGTGCGGAAACTACTGGATAATAAGAAAAGTTCTATAAAATTTGCTTAGCCTGTAACTATACATGTATATGTTGTTGACATGTCTGATTTATTATTGGCTCCTTCTAGTAGAACAGTGCAAGAAATAGAAATTCTAATGTCAACTCCTAGTGAAAGAATATAAAGTAAAGGAATTAACCTAGTCAGAATTCAGCGCTATTGTTCATAAACCATTATTTCACTTATTCCTCTTAAAATAAAACATACAGTACAATGCGTGAATTCTTCTGAACCACGTGCTGTTCATGTTAATGTTCTGAAAACCTAACACTTTCAAAAACACAATATATGTCACTTCAACTTGATACGAAATGTTGCTTCCAAGACTAATCATGCAGGTGTTTTAAAATAAAACAAAGCAAAATGTCTCTTTATCGGTCACAACACAATTTCTAATTTTTGATTAAAAATGAATTTTAAATATTGCTTAACCATGGGGGACGCCACATTGTGGTAGAATGAATAGATAGCATACAATGCTATACATTCAGAGTTTTAATAGGAAATTGCCAAACAGAAAGCAGTGTTTGTTCTATATTTCTACAAATGTGACAAGCACTGACCATCTGCTCAACAAGTAGATCAACAGACATTGGCAGGATGTCAGCAGCCTCAGGGACTTGTGGCGTGTTTATTGGTACTCAATGTGCATGATGCGTTGCCTTCGACAATAGTCATATTGCTGTAATTTCTGAATACCATTTTATTACTTCCTGCAGGATGTTGTCCTTTGGGATGTTCCCATACAAGCAGGTGTCGTTGGTCTCTTTTGAATTGGTTTGAAAAATATGGAAGCTGTTTGTGACTTTTGAAACAATTTTACAATGGTCTACAATAGTATATACAGTGGGGCAAAAAAGTATTTAGTCAGTCAGCAATAGTGCAAGTTCCACCACTTAAAAAGATGAGAGGCGTCTGTAATTTACATCATAGGTAGACCTCAACTATGGGAGACAAACTGAGAAAAAAAAATCCAGAAAATCACATTGTCTGTTTTTTTAACATTTTGTTTGCATATTATGGTGGAAAATAAGTATTTGGTCAGAAACAAACAATCAAGATTTCAGGCTCTCACAGACCTGTAACTTCTTCTTTAAGAGTCTCCTCTTTCCTCCACTCATTACCTGTAGTAATGGCACCTGTTTAAACTTGTTATCAGTATAAAAAGACACCTGTGCACACCCTCAAACAGTCTGACTCCAAACTCCACTATGGTGAAGACCAAAGAGCTGTCAAAGGACACCAGAAACAAAATTGTAGCCCTGCACCAGGCTGGGAAAACTGAATCTGCAATAGCCAACCAGCTTGGAGTGAAGAAATCAACAGTGGGAGCAATAATTAGAAAATGGAAGACATACAAGACCACTGATAATCTCCCTCGATCTGGGGCTCCACGCAAAATCCCACCCTGTGGGGTGAGAATGATCACAAGAACGGTGAGCAAAAATCCCAGAACCACGCGGGGGGACCTAGTGAATGAACTGCAGAGAGCTGGGACCAATGTAACAAGGCCTACCATAAGTAACACACTACGCCACCATGGACTCAGATCCTGCAGTGCCAGACGTGTCCCACTGCTTAAGCCAGTACATGTCCGGGCCCGTCTGAAGTTTGCTAGAGAGCATTTGGATGATCCAGAGGAGTTTTGGGAGAATGTCCTATGGTCTGATGAAACCAAACTGGAACTGTTTGGTAGAAACACAACTTGTCGTGTTAGGAGGTAAAAGAATACTGAGTTGCATCCATCAAACACCATACCTACTGTAAAGCATGGTGGTGGAAACATCATGCTTTGGGGCTGTTTCTCTGCAAAGGGGCCAGGACGACTGATCCGGGTACATGAAAGAATGAATGGGGCCATGTATCATGAGATTTTGAGTGCAAACCTCCTTCCATCAGCAAGGGCATTGAAGATGAAACGTGGCTGGGTCTTTCAACATGACAATGATCCAAAGCACACCGCCAGGGCAACGAAGGAGTGGCTTTGTAAGAAGCATTTCAAGGTCCTGGAGTGGCCTAGCCAGTCTCCAGATCTCAACCCTATAGAAAACCTTTGGAGGGAGTTGAAAGTCCGTGTTGCCAAGCGAAAAGCCAAAAACATCACTGCTCTAGAGGAGATCTGCATGGAGGAATGGGCCAACATACCAACAACAGTGTGTGGCAACCTTGTGAAGACTTACAGAAAACGTTTGACCTCTGTCATTGCCAACAAAGGATATATTACAAAGTATTGAGATGAAATTTTGTTTCTGACCAAATACTTATTTTCCACCATAATATGCAAATAAAATGTTAAAAAAACAGACAATGTGATTTTCTGGATTTTTTTTTCTAAGTTTGTCTCCCATAGTTGAGGTCTACCTATGATGTAAATTACAGACGCCTCTCATCTTTTTAAGTGGTGGAACATGCACTATTGCTGACTGACTAAATACTTTTTTGCCCCACTGTATTTGCTGAATGTTTCCTACAAATATGTTAAATTTGTGAATCTCAAGTTTTTCTGTAACATATTTTGTGGGATTACTTGATACATACTAGATTTAATTTTGGATATGCTGGTTTTAATTTATTTTAGATGTACTATATTGTTACTTTTTAATATTTTGGAGAGTGCACTTAACAAAATGACATATTATGTGTCAGCAATACAGATACAGTATTTGACACAGCTTGCTATGCCTGATTCAAATAAGGGCACCATTTTAATATGTTGTCTTTGAGCTTATACCTGTGCACTTCTCACATCTTTTTAAAAATATAGAAAGATATGAAAATGTGAATAATATAGCGTTCCACTAAAGGTCTGCTCACATGAGAGTATAACATGGCCAAGAACTAATCCGATATTCTATCAGACAGCATTCAGACCAATGTTATACTATGGGGCAGTAAAGATCAACAACTTTTTCTTATACCAATTCGGCATGAGTTAAAAAAAATTGCAGCATGAGTGCCTCTGGAATTTGGATCACCTGAACCCATACAAGTGTATGGGTTCACATGAAACATTGGACTGCACTCCGATGTCATTAGAGATCAGTCTAACATTCGTAGACTCAGACAATGGAAAAGATTGGAAAATTAAGCTCTCCATATTGCCAACACCTCTGCTCGTATACTCGTATGTGAAAGAATCAGATCACACTAAGATGACACGCTGCTCAAACTAGGACAAAGAATGTCATTAGCACAATCGATCCTGGGTTCCCAGCCTTGGCTTGAAAAAGGGAAAGCATTCAAGATTCAAATGCTAAATTTAATGTGCTAGCATATCAGTGGAGCAGCATACACAGAAGTATGTTATTTGTCACACTATTTGTGACATTTCTTGAATAGTTTAGTTTCATCTTGAAAAGTAAAAGGGGTGAAAATACAATTAACTTCCATTAATTCACATTTTTGTATTTAAATGCTTATCTTTGCGTTCTCTAGATTACAATGAATGCCATAAAAAGGAAAATCAAAATATAGTACAAAGGCAGAATTGTTTTTTTTTTCACCATTTCAACTCACTATGATTTTTTCCCCAGAAAATTATAGGGTAAAGTAAATGATGTTATTAAATATTGCAAGTTGTTCACAAAATTTTTACCTGGAAAAATGATTCTTTAGATAAGAAGATATCAGTGATATCAAACTTCTACAGTTGTCTTATTATTTGAAGGCCTTTTTTTCACTTCAGAAATGTAAAAAAATGAATGGGTCACCATTTTCTGAGACCTATATATACTGCAAAAGCAAACTATGTATTTAATTAGAAAATGTTGTGGCACATACGATATTTATATTGTTTTAATATAATTTTTAATGGGAGAAGAAAAAGCCAAAAAATATGAATTCTGATATTCTTTTTACTTAGTTTATAATACAAGTTATTTAATATTACTGTATATTATTACAGGATATGTTAGGAGTCGAGTTCCTGCCATTGCACAGGGAGAATCTCGAGCCATGTCTAGTACGGTCTCCCATTCTGCTTCAGCCGCAGTGGAACCTGCTCAGCGGAGATATCGGTCCCAGCGTCTCGCTCAGCCTGATACTGTGCAAAGGGTTACTGCTGCCTTTCCAGGCTCTGCTTTTGTAGCCAGCACTGGTCAGCAGTGTGCAGGCTTTTCTGGGACTAAGTCCTGCTATGCCCACGGGAGGACCTCTCATTGGAGGTCGGGGTCACACGTTCAGGCCCTGTAGCAGCTCCTATTGGACCACTTGGAGGGTCCTTGTCTGCTACAGCTATAAAAGGTTTGCATGGCCACACGGCCATGTGCTAGTATCAAACTAAAGTCAATGAGCTCATCGCCAGTGAGGTCATGTCTGCATGTGGATAGGGTTTGGCTGAAATAAGCCCCTAGAATACCGGCACCTCCGGTGAGGAGTTTGCATGTGTGTATTCAGGGCCTTGGCTGAAATAAGCTGCTAGAATACCGGACCTCTGGTGAGGAGTTGTTTGCCTGTTTCTCTGACTGCTTGACCATAGTTTTGCTCTGTTTTGCAGCTGTGTACCTCTGTGAGGTTAATTGGGCACAGCATCTTGTTTTTAGCAAATCTGTGGAGTTAACAGAGTTCGCTTATACCGCGATATAGCGCCGCCATTTGCCAGGAGCAGGTTCCTCTCCTGCACGGTGGACCCCGGTTTGCGACGGACCTATTAATACATATACATATACTCGGTGCATTCCGCCAACCCTAACAGGATAAACTTTTACAAATGCAGCAAACTAAACTTTTTTCTTTTTCAATTAATTTTCACATTTTTTTGTTCCTCTTGGAACCTGCGATCATTTGATTGCTTGTGCTACATATTCTGCATTGTAGCATACAGGTAAATTTGTGATTTGCAGTGAAGTTGACTCACAGGGTAAGCTTCATAGGATGACCTAGATGGCAGAAATAGAGGCCTATATTTAGTAGAGCAGCAATTGTCACAGCAAACCATCAGCGTCCTATAATTGCGTGAGAGGGACCAATGGACACTGATACATGCATGCATTAGCAACCAAACCATTTAAAGGCAATTTATCAGATACAACCTTCCTAAGCTCTTACATGTTTTATATTTCACTGAATAATTGAGCAGAAATTACTAGTAATAATATCAATAGCACACTATAAGTCAGTGTGACATAAATTACATCAGTTCCCTGCTCCAACTGCTACAGGAGGGTAGTAGGGTTTGGTGTCATCAGTGTACATGCTTGAGAGGCGTTTTGCGGCCCGTGCCGCTACCGAAAGCACTGAATTCTGAAAAAGCCCTTAGTGAACTTGGTCATTTACCAAAACAAGCCCCATAACAATGCTTGTAACATCTTTATACATATCACCCTCAACTTATTGTCTCCATCCCCACCATCCTGTAGAATGTAAGCCCGCAAGGGCAGGGTCCTCTCCCCTCTGTATCAGTCCGTCATTGTTAGTTTGTTTACTGTAAGTGATATCGGTAATTTGTATGTAACCCCTTCTCATGTACAGCACCATGGAATCAATGGCGCAATATAAATAAATAAGAAGAATAATAAATATCCGATAATTAATCAATATATCAGTAATTACCTCCACATGATTCAGCCACAAAAAAATGAAATAGTTTTCAATTAATGCCTAATAGTGACATGTGTAGCAAAACGTTCATGAGAAGGCGGCATGATGGTGAGGAACAAGGATAAGGAACCTTAAAGATTGAAGTGGAGATAAACAAGTACTATACCTTTAAGTGACCGTGGCACCCCTCACTTAAAGGTACAGTACTTGTTTATCTCCATTTCCATCTTTAAGGTTCCTTATCCCTGTTCCTAACCATCATTCCCCCTTCTTATGAACTTTTTGCTGCATATGTTACTATTAGGCATTAACTGAAAACTTTTTCATTTTTTGTGACTGAATCATGTGGAGGCAATTACTGATATGTTGATTAATTATGGGATATGTATAAAGATGTTACAAGCATTGTCATGGGGCTTGCCATGTTTTGACTGCATTACTATTTATGATATATATATAAAAAAGGTTTTTTAGAAGCTTCATTACTCCACAAATTTACAAATATATAATTATTAGTCTAAGTCTATTAATGGCTCCATTCTTAAAGTTGATGATTCACTTGTAATTTGTGTACCCTTTTTTCGCTGTGTTTTTTTGCATATTGTTGTCCCCATATTGACCCATTTAACCTTTAAATATTTTAATATTGTATCAATAAAAATCTTTGTATAATTTTATGGCATATAGCTTCCTGTTTATTGCTATTTATTTATGTAATATTTGGAAGTGCCATGGATCTAGGCATGGTATATACTCTTTGAGTTTTATATTTATTCAGACAGGTAGTGAGAATTTTGATACCATAATTTTGTATGAAGCTAAGGTTTAAAAATTGCAATTTTCATTTTTTCCATAAATAAGTAACTTTTTAAATACCGTATATACTCGAGTATAAGCCGACCCGAGTATAAGCTGACCCCCTAATTTTGCCACAAAAAACTGGGAAAACTCAATGACTCGAGTATAAGCCTAAATGGGAAAATGCAGCAGCTACCAGTAAATTTCAAAATTAAAAATAGATACCAATAAATGTAAAATTAATTGAGACATCAGTAGGTTAAGTGTTTTTGAATATCCATATTGAATCAGGAGCTCCATATAATGCTCCATAAAGATTGATGGGCCCCATTAGATGCTCCATATTAAAATATGCCCCATATAATCCTGCATAAAGGGTAATAAGGGCCCCATAAGATGCTCCATAGAGATATTTTCCCTATATAGTGCTGCACAAGCGTTATGGCCCCATAAGATGCTCTGTACAGTTACTTGCCCCATATAGTGCTGCACAAGAGTTATGGCCCCATAAAATGCTCCGTACAGCCACTTGCCCCTTATAGTGCTGCACAAGCGTTATGGCCCCATAAGATGCTCCGTACAGTCACTTGCCCCTTATAGTGCTGCACAAGCGTTATGGCCCCATAAGATGCTCCGTACAGTCATTTGCCCCTTATAGTGCTGCACAAGTGTTATGGCCCCATAAGATGCTCCATACAGTCACTTGCCCCTTATAGTGCTGCACAAGTGTTATGGCCCCATAAGATGCTCCATACAGCCACTTGCCCCATTATAATGCTGCACAAGCGTTATGGCCCCATAAGATGCTCCATACAGTCACTTGCCCCTTATAGTGCTTCACAAGCGTTATGGCCCCATAAGATGCTCCGTATAGTCACTTGCCCCATTATAATGCTGCACAAGCGTTATGGCCCCATAAGATGCTCCATACAGTCACTTGCCCCATATAGTGCTGCACAAGTGTTATAGCCCCATAAGATGCTACATACAGCCACTTGCCCCATTATAATGCTGCACAAGCGTTATGGCCCCATAAGATGCTCCATACAGTCACTTGCCCCATATAGTGCTGCACAAGTGTTAAGGCCCCATAATATGCTCCGTACAGCCACTTGCCCCATATAGTGCTGCAAAAGCATTATGGCCTCATAAGATGCTCCATACAGACACTTGCCCCATTGTAGTGCTGCACAAGTGTTATGGCCCCATAAGATGCTCCATACAGTCACTTGCCCCTTATAGTGCTGCACAAGCATTATGGCCCCATAAGATGCTTCATACAGTCACTTGCTCCATTATAGTGCTGCACAAGCGTTATGGCCCCATAAGATGCTCCATACAGTCACTTGCCACATTATAGTGCTGCACAAGCGTTATGGCCCCATAAGATGCTCCGTACAGACACTTGCCCCATATAGTGCTGCACAAGTGTTATGGCCCCATAAGATGCTCCATACAGTCACTTGCCCCTTATAGTGCTGCACAAGTGTTATGGCCCCATAAGATGCTCCATACAGTCACTTGCCCCATTATAGTGCTGCACAAGTGTTATGGCTCCATAAGATGCTCCGTACAGTCACTTGCCCCATTATAGTGCTGCACAAGTGTTATGGCCCCATAAGATGCTCCGTACAGACACTTGCCCCATATGCTTTTGCTGCGATAAAAAAATCACATACTCACCTCTCTAAGCTCAGGACCCCGGCGCTTTCAATATTTACCTGCTCCTCGTGTGACTCTGTCTTAGGCACTGACGTTCAGCAGAGGGCACGCACTGACTACGTCACCACACCCTCTGACCTGAGCGTCACAGCCAGAGGACGCTGAAGATGGAGCCGCACCGGAATGAGGTGAGGTAAATATCACACAGCGCTGCGCTCCCCCTCACTGTATACTTACCTGCTCCTGGCGCTGCGTCCCTGCTTCTTCCACCACTGCATCTTCTTCCTGTATTGAGCGGTCACAGTTACCGCTCATTACAGTAATGAATATGCAGCTCCACCTCTAAGGGAGGAGGAGCCACATATTCATTTCTGTAATGAGCGGTACCATGTGACCGCTCAGTACAGAAAGAATATGCAGAGTTGGTTAAGCAGGAACGTGCAGGGACCGCGCCGGGATTAGGTAAGTATAATTACACAGCCCCCGCTCACCCTCCCCTGCCGACCCCCGGGTATGACTCAAGTATAAGCCGAGAGGGGGACTTTCAGCCCCCAAAAATGGGCTGAAAATCTCGGCTTGTACTCGAGTATATACGGTAAGTTTTTGAAGTTTCAGAAAAACACATCTCAAATGTTATTGCTCTGGTCCTTAATTGTTCATCAATGTATCTGAAATTACTTCAATTTGGTTACTGGAAATAGAATGTGATAGAGCACCATTTGGTCTTCAAGCTCGAATTAATTGAATTTCAGGACCTATTCAAAGATTAGAGAGGCAGCTAGATATTGAGTAAAAATAGGTATAGAGTAACAACAAATATAAGTAAATATTCAAAAGTATATAACATTATATGTATATAAAGGTTTTAATACCAAGGAAAGCAATTATAACCCACAGAAATGTAAAAGGTAACAAAGAAATAGTACGTTGTACTATGCTTACCCATCAAACACCTGACACACATTTCACAAATGCTTTGTCAGGGGTGGTTGTTGAGGAGGTTAGAAAAGTATTTCAAATTCACATAATCAATGATGAAAAAGTGAATAAAATGCCTACAGGTGAAATCACAAGTGTATCAGATGGATATGGTAAAGTTCCATGATTTGGCTGACTTTTGCAAAGTTTTAGGAAAAAAGCCCAGGAATCCGAACACGAATCCGAATTTGAAAAGTTCGTGCCAAATTTGAGATTGGTGACCGTTTTCCATATAGGTTTGCACATCTCTAGTAAGGTAGTAAGGAGCCAAAAGGATAGAGCAGTGAGCAGTTACATATACGTAATCTTTCTATTTTTTTAACCTTTTGGTTGCTCCTTATGGTTCAGAAAAATGGCAACAATTTTGATGAATGCAGATTTTTGTTATATTCAAGTACAGTTCAATTCTACTCGAACATATTTGTAATTAAGGAATGACTGTTAACAGGAATATATATATATATATATATATATATATATATATATATATATATATATATATATATATATATATACTGTATATACTGTATATATTCACTTAAGTGTAACGTTTCATAACAGTAACATTAAAATGTTCTTTCCAAGCTTAAGTATACATTCAGAGCATCTCCTAAAAGCCTTCAGTAGAATTGTTCTTCAGCAATGAAGCATAGTGATCTTTTATTTATTAAGTAAGTGAAAATCTTTGCAATGCCTCCTGGTTTAGCCTAAAGGTTCTTCTAGGCAAGATTCATATATCTGGAGATTAAGAATGAGCAGCAGCTTGTTTCAGTTAACCCATAACCTAATGTAATTGTTGTTTTTAGATCTTTTTACAAAATTGCAATGGTCAGATAAATAACATTTAGAAAAATGAAGCATGTATCTAGTTACCTTCTTCAAGAATAGATATACCGTATTTGATTTCATGTAGCTTTTCTATATATTACATTGCTACTTTTGTTGAAATTCTCATATAAGATCACTATTGTATTGTGAAAAAAAGATGTAAATGAAAAGAAGCAATGACGATTCCAAATGCTTCTTTTATATGAACGGATCAATATCATTGCAAAATAGCACTGAAACAAGTGGACTATTTCAATGTCAATTTATTTTTTACATAATTAACTTCAATGTATTACTCAATTGATAAGGCACCATACATAACTATGAAGAGAAAATATGATGTGTTCAGTGCTATTACTTTTTGAATTAGCAAAATTTAAATGTTTTTTGTTGCCCGTATAACAGTGTACAAAGCTAAAAACTAAATAATTCAATAATTAAAAAAAAGGGTTCTGCTGTTGCTTCCTTTTAATAAAGACTTGGGTGAAAGCTGTAGACAACTGTCATCTTTGTGATGGGACTAAGGGGTACGATCTCTCCTTCTTGGTAGTGACGTGCCTGACATGCCAGTGTAAGGAAACTTATAGGCGCCATGCAATGCTCTTCTGGGAAATTAAATATGCAAATTGCCTCTCTAGCCAGGAAGAGAATTTGAGCTCTAGTGCAAACATTATCGAGCCTTGCAACATGACTTAAGATGAAATCCAAACCAGAATCTCTATTTGCAGACAAGTGTTTTGGGGTGTTATCTCACCTCAGTGTAAGAGGTGCAAGCAAGAGATCTAATTTGGCCTTATGAGAGGCCTCTGACTGGTGTCTATGGGGCAATATGTCTACTTATGAAGACTGAAATGCTTGAGATGCCATTGTGAGAAGACTTATAGGCCATGGCTGTGTTCAGAAACACCTAATTAATAAAAATATAAATATAATTATTGCGATTGGTAACCGGTGTAAGGAGAAAAAAATTAAAAACGCCATAATAATTTTTGGTTGCAACATTGCAATAAAGTGCAATTCTCAACATTTGCCATTTCTGCTTCAAGGGTGCCATGTGTAGACTGACAACTATTATTCCAAGGGCTGCGCTAGTGTCATTTATGTTTGGTGTGTGTGGGTGGATACTCTACCACTCTGTCTCCACATGTGTGTGTGTGCCTTTGCTCAGAGACTGTACATGTTGGCAGTCTGGTTGCACACTTATGCGGCTTAATTCCCTTGGCTTAACACCTGAGTCTAAAGTCAGCTGCATGCTTCGGGTGCCGGTCAGGCACAGGTTTGGTAGTGTCAGGACTGGGGTAACTAGCCACTTGGCTTTGCATCTGTTTCATTCATATGCGCGATTGGCACAGTTCAGCTACAGAGCAAGCAAACCTTTATGCTACACTTCTCGGTGTAAGTGGCAGGGTATTATACTTAGCATCAAGACGCTCTGCATCTGCTTAATTCAGGTGTGCTGTTAGGACCATTTAGTTGCAGAGCTAGTCCAAGCCTCGTGTTAATGTCTCTGTGATGTTACTAGGGTATAGCACTTTGCATATTTGTGCCATACCTCTTGGTGAAGTAACTGAGCTTGATATTCGGTGTTCCATTCACATTGAGTGGCATCAATTCAGTGTGATGTAAAGTAGACATATGGAAAATATTATTTATTAACTATTTTTATGGCATGAAAATTTATTTAAGGATATAAAAATGCAATATTTGAAAATTCAAAACTGCTTTTTCTCTTGAAAGAGGCACAATTCTTGCCCATGGGCATTGAATTTGTGTTGCATGTGATTAACCCCTTCAAGAAATGCGCCATACATGTACTGCACATGTCATGTCTCCCCCTTTGATGTGGGCTCAGACGCTGGGCCCACATCTTTTCCGGCACATGTCAACTGTTTTGAATAGCTGACATGTGTCCGCAACAGCCGCAGGTGGAATCGCGATTCATCCGCTGCTGTTAACTAGTTAAATGCCATTGTTCCGGGAAGTGCGCCGGAAACACCATCCATCGGTGACCCCATCACATGATCATTGGTCACCCATGGGCTGGCATGACGGTCTCCAGCAGACCTCTATGGTTGTCATAGCTGGACTGCTATGAGCGCCATCCAGTGGTTGACCCTCATAGCAAGTACCATAATTTCCCATGGGATCAATGAAGTGTATCGTATCATATTGTATCGTATCATATCGTAAGTAAGCATTTCTGCTACATACATGCAATCTGATCATTGCCTGTATGTAGCAGAGGCAATGTGAAAACTGCAGATTAAAGTCTCCCATGGAGACTATTGAAGAATGCAAAAATTAAAAAAAGTATTTTTAAATATATAAAAGTTCAAATCACTCTCCTTTCACCCCATTCAAAATAAAACTATTTAAAAAAAAAACATAGATATATATGGTATTGCCATGTTCAGAATCGCCTGATTTATCAAGCTATAAAAAGAATTAATCAGATCAGTAAACGGCATAGTGAAAAAAAAGTAAAAACTTCAGAATTACGTTTTTTGGTCGCCGCAACATTGCATTAAAATGCAATAATGGGCGATCAAAAGATCATATTCACACCAAGATCATTAAATCACTAAGCTCAGCACCCAAAAAATGGCCCCAGATCCTGAAAAATGGAGATGCTACAGGTCTTGGAAAATGACTTTTTTTTTGTTTGTTTGATTTTTACAAATAATTTTTTTTTCACCACTTAAATCAAAAAGAATCTATACATTCTCGGTGTCTATAAACTCATAATGAGCTGGAGAGTCAAAATGCCATGTCAGTTTTAGCATTTGGTGAACATAGTAAGAAAAAATCCCCCCCCCCAAAAGTTGTGGAATTACACTTTTTTTGCAATTTCACCACACTTGGAATTTCTTCCCATTTTTGAGTACAAGATATGGTAAAACCAATGATGTTGTTCAAAAGTATAACTCGTCCCGCAAATAACAAGCCCTCATATGGCCATATGTACACAACAATAAAAAAGGTTATGGCTCTGGGAATAAGGGAAGCGAAAAACAAATGCAAAAATGAAAAAGGGCTCCATCATGAAGGGGATAACATTGCTGGATTTGGCAAATTGAAACACATTTTCTGTATTTGTGTCTACTATGTGATATATGTATGTTTTTTAGTGTTTAAAAAAGTTACATGTGTGTGTGTGTATATATAAAGTTAAAAAAAAGGGAAGAAGCCAGCACTGCTTATGGTCAGAACGCAATAACTGAAGTGCAATAGCACATAAATTCTAACTGTATTTCAAATATGAGACATTTAGCAAACAATTGATCAATTCTTTGAGCTACCCCGCCACTTCACGGCAATCTCATAATGGGGCAGTCCTAATCTTCGTATTTTATTTACGTTGTGCCATTATGGCTTCCTGAATGTATAAAAAAAAAAAGGACCACATTAAATGCGAACTGTACCTGGAGCATTTTCAGAATCACTCCCTTGGTGCCAGGAAAGGCAAGCGCAGGTAAAGGCCGATCAGGTCCAGTGCGGACATTTCAGATCTGGCTTCCACACTGCCAAACCCGCACCAAAGATGAAGGGTGAGACAGGCTGAGACACAGGTGCACAATTAACTTGAGCCTGAGGCGGGGCAGGGCTGCTGTGTGTGTGCACAGCAGCCTATCAATCACAGTGAACACAGAAAGAATGGCGCACATAACCCAGCGTGCGCGGCAACAGTGGTGGTCAGCCACATACCAATGCAAAGCAAAAAAAAAAGGGAAGAAGCCAGCACTGCTTATGGTCAGAACGCAATAACTGAAGTGCAATTGCACATAAATTCTAACTGTATTTCAAATATGAGACATTTAGCAAACAATTGATCAATTCTTTGAGCTACCCCGCCACTTCACGGCAATCTCATAATGGGGCAGTCCTAATCTTCGTATTTTATTTACGTTGTGCCATTATGGCTTCCTGAATGTATAAAAAAAAAAAAAAAAGGACCACATTAAATGCGAACTGTACCTGGAGCATTTTCAGAATCACTCCCTTGGTGCCAGGAAAGGCAAGCGCAGGTAAAGGCCGATCAGGTCCAGTGCGGACATTTCAGATCTGGCTTCCACACTGCCAAACCCGCACCAAAGATGAAGGGTGAGACAGGCTGAGACACAGGTGCACAATTAACTTGAGCCTGAGGCACAACGTAAATAAAATACGAAGATTAGGACTGCCCCATTATGAGATTGCCGTGAAGTGGCGGGGTAGCTCAAAGAATTGATCAATTGTTTGCTAAATGTCTCATATTTGAAATACAGTTAGAATTTATGTGCAATTGCACTTCAGTTATTGCGTTCTGACCATAAGCAGTGCTGGCTTCTTCCCTTTTTTTTTTTGCGGTATATATAAAGTCCAGTAATAATTTCACCTGGCCAGTGTGCTCTATTATAAACCACTATCTACCATTGGATGTACAATTCCGTCCATGTGGGGTGGGCCCTACTTCCCAAGGACAGAATAGTGCGTCCAGAGAGATCAGCCGCGCTCATGGGTGGAGCGCGGCCGATCGCGGCTGGTTTTCAGCTGCCTATCACATTAACCCCCGACACACTGTGATCAAACATGATTGCAGTGTTTCGGTGGTATAGGGAAGCATCGTGCAGTGAGGGGGCTCCCTGCGTGCTTCCCTGAGACCCTCAGAGCAACACGATGTGATCACGTTGCCGAGAGGGTCTCTTACCTCCTCCTCCCTGCAGGCTCGGATCCAAAATGGCTGTGGGGCTGCATCCAGGTCCTGCAGGGAGGTGGCTTACCAGCACCTTCTCAGAGCAGGTGTCGGGAAGTCTCCCTGCTGTGCATGTCAGATCGCTAATCTGACACAGTGCACAGCAAAGTGTCAGATCAGCGATCTGTCACTTTAATGTGATGTCTCCCCCTTGGGCAAAGTAAAAAAGTTAAAAAAAAAATTACATGTGTAAAAAAAAATAATTCCTAAATAAATAAAAAAAAATTCTTCCAATAAATACATTCCTTTATCTAAGTAAAAAAACAATAAAAGTACACATATTTAGTATCGCCACATCCGAATCGACCTGACCTATAAAACTGTCCCACTAGTTAACCCTTCAGTGAACACAGTAAAAAAAAATCAAGGCAAAAAACAACGCTTTATTATCATACCGCTGAACAAACAGTGGAATAGCATGCGATCAAAAAGACGGATATAAATATCCATGGTACCGCTGAAAATATCATCTTGTCCCACAAAAAACGAGCCATAATACAGCATCATCAGTGAAAAAATAAAAAAGTTATAGTCCTCAGAATAAAGCGATGCAAAAATAATTTATTTTTTCTATAAAATAGTTTTTGTTGTATAAAAGCGCCAAAACATAAAAAAATGATATAAATGAGGTATCGCTGTAATCGTACTGACCCGAAGAATAAAACTGCTTCATCCATTTTACTACACGCGGAATGGTATAAACGCCCCTCCAAAAGAAATTCATGAATAGCTGGTTTTTGGTCATTCTGCCTCACATAAATTGGAATAAAAAGCGATCAAAAAATTTCACATACCCAAAAATGTTGCCAATAAAAACCTCAACTCATCCCGCAATAAACAAGACCTCACATGAATCTGTGGACCAAAATATGGAAAAATTATAACTCTCAAAATGTGTTAACGCAAAAAATATTTTTTTTACAATAAAAAGCGTCTTTAGTGTGTGACGGCTGCCAATCATAAAAATTCCCTAAAAACCTGCTATAAATAGTAAATCCAACCCCCTTCATCACTCCCTTAGTTAGGGAAAAATTAAAAAATTAAAAAAATGTATTTATTTTCATTTTCCCATTAGGGCTAGGGTTAGGGCTAGGGTTAGGACTAGGGTCAGGGTTAGGGCTAGGGTTAGGGTTGGGGCTTCAGTTAGGGTTAGGGTTGGGGCTAAAGTTAGGGTTAGGGTTGGGGCTAAAGTTAGGGTTAGGGTTTGGATTACATTTACGGTTGTGAAAAGGGTTAGGTTTAGGGTTAGGGGTGGGTCATGGTAAGGGGTGTGGTTAGGGTTACCATTGAGATTAGGGTTAGGGGTGTGTTTGGATTAGGGTTCTAGTTAGAATTGGGGGGTTCCACTGTTTAGGCACATCAGGGGCTCTCCAAACGCGACATGGCGTCCGATCTCAATTCCAGCCAATTCTGTGTTGAAAAAGTAAAACAGTGCTCTTTCCCTTCCGAGCTCTCCCGTATGCCCAAACAGGGGTTTACCCCAACATATGGGATATCAGCGTACTCAGGACACATTGGACAACAACTTTTGGGGTCCAATTTCTCCTGTTACCCTTGGGAAAATACAAAATTGGGGGCTAAAAAAAAATATTTTTGTGGAAAGAAAAAGATTTTTTATTTTCACGGCTCTGCATTATAAACTGTAGTGAAACACTTGTGGGTTCAAAGTTCTTAAAACACATCTAGATAAGTTCCTTGGGGGTCTAGTTTCCAATATGGAGTCACTTTTGGGGGATTTCTACTGTTTAGTTACATCAGGGGCTCTGCAAATGCAACGTGAAGCCTGCAGACCAATCCATCTAAGTTTGCATTCCAAATGGCGCTCCTTCCCTTCTGAGCTCTGCCATGCGCCCAAACGGTGGTCCCCCCCACATATTGGGTATGAGCGTACTCAGGACAAATGGAACAACAACTTTTGGTTTTCAATTTCAACTGTTACCCTTGGAAAAATGGAAAACTGGGGGCTAAAAATAATTTTTGTGGAAAAAAAAGATGTTTTATTTTCACGGCTCTGTGTTATAAAGCTCTCACAACACATCTAAATGAGTTCCCTAGGGGGTCTTCTTTCCAAAATTGTGTCACTTGTGGGGGGTTTCAATGTTTAGGCACATCAGTGGCTCTCCAAACGCAACATGGCGTCCCATCTCAATTCCAGTCAATTTTGCATTGAAAAGTCAAATGGCGCTCCTTCCCTTCCGAGCTCTGTCATGCGCCCAAACAGTGGTTTACCCCCACATGTAAGGTATCAGCATACTGAGGGCAAATTGTACAACAACTTTTGGGGTCCAATTTATTCTCTTACACTTGGGAAAATAAAAAATTGGGGGCGAAAATATCATTTTTGTGAAAAAATATGATTTTTTATTTTTATGGCTCTGCATTATAAACTTCTGTGAATCACTTAATGGTGAAAGTGCTCACCACACATCTAGATAAGTTCCTTAGGAGGTCTACTTTTCAAAATGGTGTCACTTGTGGGGGGTTTCAATGTTTAGGCACATCAGGGGCTCTCCAAACGCAACATGGCGTCCCATCTCAATTCCAGTTAATTTTCCATTGAAAAGTCAAATGGCGCTCCTTCCCTTCCGAGCTCTGCCATGCACCCAAACAGTGGTTTATCCCCACATATGGGGTATTGGCATTCTCAGGACAAATTGTACAACAACTTTTGGGGTCCATTTTCTCCTGTTAACCTTGGTAAAATAAAACAAATTGGAGCTGAATTAATTTTTTTGTGAAAAAAGTTAAATGTTCATTTTTATTTAAACATTCTAAATTTGGAAAATTGCGAAATTTTCAAAATTTTTGCCATATTTCTGTTTTTTTCACAAATAAACGCAGGTAATATCAAAGAAATTTTACCACTATCATGAAGTACAATATGTCACGAGAAAACAATGTCAGAATCACTGGGATCTGTTGAAGTGTTCCAGAGTTATAACCTCATAAATGGACAGTGGTCAGAATTGTAAAAATTGGCCCGGTCATTAATGTGCAAACCACCCTTGGGAGTAAAGGGGTTAAAAAATCAGCAGTTGAATTGATATACAAATGACTATAATTGATCAGAAGCCCCTGTCACTTGAGCTCTATTTCCCACATTTGCAACAAATTCAGACATGTAGCTCACAGTTGTCTATTTTTCTGAACAAATCTATAGAAGTGTGCATGCTCAGCAGTAAGAGAATATGCTGTGGACATCACAGCTCAAATAGACCATAGGAACTATGGAACTGTGGCTCTCCATCAGCAGATGAAGCAGCTTCAGTGCTCATGAATGAAAAGCTATTTGAGTGTACAATCATAAAAAAATACATAAATCTCAAAAGGGACAGGTCAAAACTTGTCACTCTCTAAGAAAATATTAGAAGGTATTAGAAACAAGCAAAATAAATTAAATTTGTGAGATGCTTAAAAGTTAACTTTTACTTATAATTTAAATACCAGTCATACACATAGACAAATATGTGTAAAATTAACCCATAGGGGTTTGGTTCCTGAGTAAATCCCCAATTTTGTAGGATTTATATGGAAAAGGGTCAATCAAGTATAGTAAATAAAATGCTTTTGTCCCATCTGATGTAAATAATTCTCCATCAACCAGTGGTGAAAGACTTTAGAATCATCCCCATTAATAGGGGAAAGAAATGCTATTTTTGGGAGAGGGAAGGAGGTTTCCTCTATAATGAACCAATTTACTCTTCACAATTCTCATTCATCCACCTTAGTAATTGAGTAGAATTTCCATTCTGATGAGTTTTCTGCATAATGTTTTATCAGGGAAATCAATTAAAATGTATAGGGTAACTTCTAACATGAGTAGCGTCTAAAGGCTGAACCAACAATACTAAAGCTGTCCTTCTCTTTCTCCTTATGATTATATATATGGCAGCTAGGCTGATTCCTTGAGTAGTACATGATCATTGTTATCATCACCATCATCATCTACTGCTTTCTGTCCTCTTCCTCCATTGCATCATCAGCAACCCATGAATATGTCTTGGAAGCATGTGTTCAGTTATGCATTTTTGTGAAAAATCACTTTTCACTTGTCAAAGTTCACCACATGTCCTACTTTTTGTGAAATAAGGCCATGCACTGTTTTTCAATAAAAAAATACCTAGTTGGCGCTATTTGTCATTGCTTTGTATTCTCATGTTGCAGAGACCATGAACCATTCTTTTGAATTAACTTTGGACTGCAAGGTCCACTCCACCATTGGAAGCCATGTTCTTAATTGCGACATTTCCACACACAATAATTTTGAACAATACGAGTCACCAAATGGTACAAAAGGAGAGAGGGCTCTGCACATGAGGGCTCACCATTTAGAAGGGATAGATGAAGATACAGTAGGTGATAGTAGAACTGGTCGTGTAGTGGTGTGGTGGAATGAGGGTTACTGCAGGTTATATGCTTGTTGGAAGAGATGGGTCTTAAAGTTCCTTTTGAAGTTTTCTTCAGGAGCTGAGAGTCTGATATGTTGGGGTAGAGAGTTCCAGAGTAGGGGGGATGCACGGGAAAAATCTTGCATGTGATTATGGGAAGAGGAGATAAGAGTGGACTAGAGAATGAGATCTCATGAGGATCAGAGGTTGCATATAGGTAAGCACCAGGAGACTAGATCACAAATGTATGGAGGAGACAAGTTGTGGATGGCTTTGTATGTCATGGTTAGGTTTTATAATAATAATAATCTTTATTTTTATATAGCGCTAATATATTCCTCAGCGCTTTATAGGTTGCACACATTATCATCGCTGTCCCCGTTGGGGTTCACAATCTAATTTCCCTATGAGTATGTCTTTGGAATGTGGGAGGAAACCGGAGAACCCAGAGGAAACCCACACAAACATGGAGAGAACATACAAACTCTTTGCAGATGTTGTCCTTGGGGGGGGTTTGGACCCAGGACTCCAGCGCTGCAAGGCTGCTGTGCTAACCACTGCCCTATTTATGAACTGGAATCTCTGGAGAATGGGGAGCCAATGAAGGGATTGACACAGAGGAGAGGCCAGGGAATAGCAGAGGGACAGGTGAATTAGTCAGGTATCTTAGTTTAGGATAAATTGGAGGGGTGTGAGAATGTTAGAGGGGAGGCCACAAAGCAGGAGGTTGCAATACACAAGGCAGGAGATGATGAGGGTATTCACTGGTGGTTTTGCAGATTCTTGGTTAAACAATGTATGGATCCAAGAAATATTTTTGATTTGGAGTTGGCGGGAAGTGGATAGGGCTTGGATATATGTTTTGAAGGCGATATCAGAGTCAAGGGTTAACCCAATGTAGTGAACTTGCGGGACTGTGCAGAGAGAGCAGCAATTGACTTTGATGGATAGGTCTGTTGGGGGATGTTGAGTGAGATGATAAATTCTGTTTTATCCATGTTAAGTTTTAGAAATCTAGTCGAGAAGAAAGATGAAATAGGGGCTATACATTATAGGATTCTGGTTAGTAAGACGTGATATCGGTTCCAGAGAGGTAGATCTGTCAATTATTCCAATGTTTTAAAAAGATGAGCATGTTGTGGGAATTGACTAGTGCAAGTAATGATTAATGCCTTGTGCAGAGCAGGATACAGAAGGCATAAATATGTTCAAAAAATGATGGGCTTCCATGACTACAATTTTCTCTTAAATCATCATGTCTTTTTTGGAAAAAAAAAGATATTCTAATGGGTGTGAATTCCCAGAGCACAAAAGGTGGTTTTTGCTTTTCCAAACCAAACTTACTAGATTCCAAGATTACTACCATCATCATTTATTGCTAGGATGATAATTTTTGGTGCCCTGAATAGTGTGAATTACTGTCATAGATGACCCCTGCAAGGGATAGGCTCTTCGCCAAGAATTGAAAACCTATAGAGCTGTTATACAGTAGTATTGCTTAAATTTTATCATTAACTCACATAGTTGAAGAAGATAATTGAACTAGAAATTGATTTATGCCTCTGTTTCCTACACACAGAAATCAACAAACAAAGTTAACATGACCGACAGTGATAGAAGAATGGTTGGCAAGCCTCAAGTTCAGGCAATTACATGCATCATTTTTAAAATGCATGGTAAAATCAGGTTTAACCTGCAATTTAGGCTTCTGCATAGGAATACCAGTCTTCTGTGCAGGAAATTTCAGTTATTCTCTTCAATTTACCGTCAATGACAGAATGGTCTACCTGATCACAATGGCCTAAAAGGGAATATTGAATATTAATTTTTAAGGTTATTAAAATTCTGACAGTACATTGTTTAATAGGTGTCAGGCATTGAGTTTCCATCACTGCACAGGGGGAATCTCAAGCCATGTTTTCTGCAGTCTCCCATTCTTCCTCAGCCACAGAGGATTCTGCTCAGCAGAAACATCGGTCTCAGCACCTTGCTCAAGCTAGTGCTGGGCATCTGGTTGCTGATGCCGTTCCAGGTCCAGCTGTAGCACCCAGCATTAGTCAGCGGCGAGCAGATGCTCCTGGGATTAAGTCCTGCTTTTTGCCTTCTGAGCATGCCCGTGAGATGACCATTCGTTGGTGATCGGAGGTCAATGCTCAAGTCGTCAAGCAGTTCGGATTGGTCCAGTGGCAAGGTCCTGGAAGGCTGGGGCTATAAAAGGACCGCACGGCCGTGCGCTAGTGTATCCGAAATCGTGCTGTGTGTGAATGCATTTATGTTACTGATGTAAGCTCCTAATTATCCCCATCCCTCGTGTTGTGTCTGAGTCAGGGTGATTGGAGCAAATACAGTGCCAAGTAGTGCATTGCCAGCAATGAGCACGATAACCAGCCTCTATTAGTGGTATTCGCCAGTGCAAAGCCATGTACAATCAGTGCGCTTACTTTCCTAGTCAGGGTTAGATAGTGGCATTTGCCAGTGCAATGCTACGCACACTCTGTGTTAGGGCTAGCGGAACGAACCAAATTATAAGAGAGATGGTATAAGGTGCGTTCGCAGCCCGGGGTCCACCATGCAGAGATGGAACCTGCTGCTGAGTAATGAGTGATGGACTATATGGCGGTACAATGTGGATACACACATGGGTTAACTTCACCCTGTGTGAAGGAAGCAAACCCTGTTGCGTCACAGGGCCACACTACCGCACCAAGAGCGAAAGCAAGGAATCTCAGAACTCTATCCCAAGACACAGGATTAAAGTATGTACAGACCACTTGCGCTCGACAGCGCAACTGGGGTGTCAAAGTAACAGAAAATAATTTAAAGCACAGTTGTGCGTGCTGTGCCGCATTGGCGGACATCACTAACCAATCCAAATGTACACTAGCGCATGGCCGTGCGGTCATGCAAACCTTTTATAGCTGCAGCAAGAACAGGACCTTCCCAGAAGGACCAATGGGAGTCAGCCGCAGAAGAAGAACACCTTCAGTACCTTCCTAAAGGACCAATGGGATTTGCTGCAGTATCTAAGCATGTGACCCTTGATCTCCAACGAGAGATCTTGCCCTGGGCATGCTCAGAAAGGGAAGAGCAGGACTTAGTCCAAAACACATCTGCTCGCCGCTGCCCAGTATTGGCTACAATGGCAGAAGCTGGAAAGGCAGCAGTAACCAGTCGTCCAGTATCAGCCTGATCTAGATGCTGGGACCGACGTCTCCGCTGAGCAAGCTCCATTGCGGCTGCAGAAAAATGGGAGACCGCAGCGGAGATAATTTGAGATTCCCCTTGTGCAGAGGCCGGATCTCGACACCTAACACTCTCTGCCCTAAATCAATTAGTCAGGTGTACTCCAGGCATCGCAGGTGCAATGCCATGTGCTTAGTGGGTCTAGTGAGACTCTGACCCTAAGTCCTTGGGGCTGAGTCTTGTGACAGATCACTAGAGCTGTATCTGCTGTGCCCTGTGGCAATTAACAGGATACAGTATCTGTACTCTGCGGAGCTGTGGCTCTGTGAAGTAATCGGGCTCGTCGCAAGTTAATGCATGGTGATGGTTAACCCACGTGTGTCCAGTGCAATTCTGCTATTTTGTGTCCGCTATTACCGAGCAGCAGTTTACATCACTGCATGGTGGACCCCGTGCTGCGAACACACCTTATTACTATCCTTATATTTATTTGGTGCGTTCCGCCAGCCCTAACAATATGCTGTTGGTTACTATTGGTTATACCATCAGGTTACAGGTCAATTACTAAGGATGTGTTAGCTTGAAAGAACTTGAAAGGGGTTGGATATTGCCCAAAGAGACATCAGAGTGTTAAACATGTCTTATTAGGGCAACTGTATTGTTTGTGATTTACTGCAAATTTAAGGCTGCCGTCACACTAGCAGTATTTGGTCAGTATTTTACATCAGTATTTGCAAGCCAAAACCAGGAGTGGGTGATAAATGCAGAAGTGGTGCATATGTTTCTATTATACTTTTCCTTTAATTGTTCCACTCCTGGTTTTGGCTTACAAATACTGATGTAAAATACTGACCAAATACTACTAGTGTGACAGCAGCCTAATTTTTATGAAAAATTTGTCAAAACTAGGGAATTTGAAGTTCAAAATATTCACTCATCTCTAAAAAATACCCATAACTTGAATCTATTTGCTGATAAGCACACAAAAAAAGTTCAAAAATTAAAGCTAAAGTGCAATAGGGTTGTAAGCTAAAATAACATTTTTTATATTCTGAGCAGTGGCTACAGTATATGATTTGTTCTACTTGTTTTTTTAACTTTAGAGATGTAATTGAACCTAATCCTATGGTGTAGCATATGGAGAAGAAAATTCAGGGGCTTCCCGTTGATTTGCTTTGGTTATTATCCAAGACAGAAATGAACCTTGAGGGTAAACAACTGGCAATGTTGCACTAGTGACGTTTCCACGCCACAGCTGTTACCTCTTTTTACCCTTTTTTAATAGGTCTTGAATATTTCTTGCATAATACAAAAACAACCTCAGAAATCTGTTGTCTGTAAACTTTATAAAGTTTGATTATTGTAATTTATGCGATTCATGTTTACAGTACAATCTTTTCTGGAAAGCATAGATATGCTGCAAAACTATTTTCCAGTGCTAAAAATTCCACCTTTTTCAAAGGGGTGGTTGCAGAGTTGAAGAAATTGACCACAGAAAATGCTATAAAACAAAAAAATATATATCAGTAACATGTTAATGCAATTACCGTATATACTCGAGTATAAGCCAACCCGAGTATAAGCCGACTCCCCTAATTTTGCCACAAAAAACTGGGAAAACTTATTGACTCGAGTATAAGCCTAGGATAGGAAATGCAGCAGCTACCGGCGAATTTCAAAAGTAAGAATAGATGCTCCATACCGTTCATTATTGCCCCATAAGATGCTCCATATAAAGCTGTGCCACATATAATGCTCCATACATTTCATTATGGCCCCATAGATGCTCCATATAAAACTGTGCCACATATAATGCTCCATACATTTCATTATTGCCCCATAGATGCTCTATATAAAACTGTGCCACATATAATGCTCCATACTGTTCATTATTGCCCCATAAGATGCTCCATATAAAGCTGTGCCACATATAATGCTCTGCACCACTTATTGCCCCATAGATGCTCCATATAAAGCTGTGCCATATAGAATGCTCTGCACCGTTGATTATGGCCCCATAGATGCTCCACATAAAGCTGTGCCATATAGAATGATCTGCACCATTCATTATGGCCCCATAGATGCTCCATATAAAACTGTGCCAAAAAGAATGCTCTGCACCATTCATTATGGCCCCATAGATGCTCTATATAAAGCTGTGCCATGTAGAATGCTCTGCACCGTTCATTATGGCCCCATAGATGCTCCATATAAAGCTGTGCCATATAGAATGCTCTGCACCATTCATTATGGCCCCATAGATGATCCATATAAAACTGTGCCATATAGAATGCTCTGCACCGTTCATTATGGCCCCATAGATGCTCCATATAAATCTGTGCCATATAGAATGCTCTGCACCGTTCATTATGGCCCCATAGATGCTCCATATAACGCTGTGCCATATAGAATGCTCTGCACCATTCATTATGGCCCCATAGATGCTCCATATAAAACTGTGCCATATAGAATGCTCTGCACCGTTCATTATGGCCCCATAGATGCTCCATATAAAGCTGTGCCATATAGAATGCTCTGCACCGTTCATTATGACCCCATAGATGCTCCATATAAAGCTGTGCCATATAGAATGCTCTGGACCATTCATTATGGCCCCATAGATGCTCCATATAAAACTGTGCCATATAGAATGCTCTGCACCGTTCATTATGGCCCCATAGATGCTCCATATAAAGCTGTGCCATATAGAATGCTCTGCACCGTTCATTATGGCCCCATAGATGCTCCATATAAAACTGTGCCATATAGAATGCTCTGCACCGTTCATTATGGCCCCATAGATGCTCCATATAAAACTGTGCCATATAGAATGCTCTGCACCATTCATTATGGCCCCATAGATGCTCCATATAAAACTGTGCCATATAGAATGCTCTGCACCGTTCATTATGGCCCCATAGATGCTCCATATAAAACTGTGCCATATAGAATGCTCTGCACCATTCATTATGGCCCCATAGATGCTCCATATAAAGCTGTGCCATATAGAATGCTCTGCACCATTCATTATGGCCCCATAGATGTTCCATATAAAACTGTGCCATATAGAATGCTCTTCACCGTTCATTATGGCCCCATAGATGCTCCATAGAAAGCTGTGCCATATAGAATGCTCTGCACCGTTCATTATGGCCCCATAGATGCTCCATATAAAGCTGTGCCATATAGAATGCTCTGCACCGTTCATTATGGCCCCATAGATGCACCATATAAAACTGTGCCATATAGAATGCTCTGCACCGTTCATTATGGCCCCATAGATGCTCCATATAAAGCTGTGCCATATAGAATGCTCTGCACCTTTCATTATGGCCCCATAGATGCTCCATATAAAACTGTGCCATATAGAATGCTCTGCACCGTTCATTATGGCCCCATAGATGCTCCATATAAAACTGTGCCATATAGAATGCTCTGCACCGTTCATTATGGCCCCATAGATGCTCCATATAAAGCTGTGCCATATAGAATGCTCTGCACCGTTCATTATGGCCCCATAGATCCTCCATATAAAGCTGTGCCATATAGATTGCTCTGCACCATTCATTATTGCCCCATAGATGCTCCTTATAAAACTGTGCCAAATAGAATGCTCCATACATTTCATGATAGCCCCATAGATGCTCCATATAAAACTGTGCCACATATAATGCTCCATACATTTCATTATTGCCCCATAGATGCTCTATATAAAACTGTGCCACATATAATGTTCCATACTGTTCATTATTGCCCCATAAGATGCTCCATATAAAGCTGTGCCATATAGAATGCTCTGCACTGTTCATTATGGCCGCATACATGCTCCATATAAAGCTGTGCCATATAGAATGCTCTGCACCGTTCATTATGGCCGCATAGATGCTCCATATAAAGCTGTGCCATAAAGAATGCTCTGCACAGTTCATTATGGCCCCATAGATGCTCTATATCATGCTGTGCCATATAGAATGCTCTGCACCATTCATTATGGCCCCATAGATGCTCCATATAAAACTGTGCCATATAGAATGCTCTGCACCATTCATTATGGCCCCATAGATGCTCCATATAAAGCTGTGCCATATAGAATGCTCTGTCTGCACCGTTCATTATGGCCCCATAGATGCTCCATATAAAACTGTGCCATATAGAATGCTCTGCACCGTTCATTATGGCCCCATAGATGCTCTATATAAAGCTGTGCCATATAGATTGCTCTGCACCGTTCATTATGGCCCCATAGATGCTCCGTATAATACTGTGCCATATAGAATGCTCTGCACCGTTCATTATGGACCCATAGATGCTCCATATAAAGCTGTGCCATATAGAATGCTCTGCACCGTTCATTATGGCCCCATAGATGCTCCATATAAAGCTGTGCCATACAGAATGCTCTGCACCGTTCATTATGGCCCCATAGATGCTCCATATAAAGCTGTGCCATATAGAATGCTCTGCACCGTTCATTATGGCCGCATAGATGCTCCATATAAAGCTGTGCCATAAAGAATGCTCTGCACTGTTCATTATGGCCCCATAGATGCTCCTGTTGTGAATTCTGTGGCAGAGCTCCCTCCTGTGGTCACAAGTGGTACTTCGGCTGATTCTCTCTGGGAGCTTCCGTTTGTGGAGGAAAGTGGTACTGCGGCTTCTGAGTTTCCTCCCTCAGGTGATCTGGTGAGGTCGTTAGGTGCTTCTCTACTTAACTCCACCTAATGCTTTGTTCCTGGCTTCCTGTCAATGTTCCAGTGTTGGACTTGTTTTTCCCTGGATCATTCCTGTGGCCTGCTGCTCTGCATAGCTAAGTTCTTCTTTGCTATTTGTTTGCTATTTTTTCTGTCCAGCTTGTCTAATTGTTTTGCTGGAAGCTCTGGGACGCAAAGGGTGCACCTCCGTGCCGTTATTTCGGTACGGAGGGTCTTTTTGCCCCCTTTGCGTGGTTTTCTTTAGGGTTTTGTGTAGACCGCAAAGTTATCTTTCCTATCCTCGCTCTGTTAAGAAAGTCGGGCCTCACTTTGCTGAATCTATTTCATCCCTACGTTTGTCTTTTCATCTTTACTCACAGTCATTATATGTGGGGGGCTGCCTTTTCCTTTGGGGTATTTCTCTGAGGCAACGTAGGCTTATTTTCTATCTTCAGGCTAGTTAGTTTCCCAGGCTGTGCCGAGTTGCATAGGCAGAGTTAGGCGCAATCCACGGCTGCCTCTAGTGTTGTTTGGAGAGGATTAGGGATTGCGGTCTGCAGAGTTCCCACGTCTCAGAGCACGTTCTATGATTTTGGGTTATTGTCAGATCACTGTATGTGCTCTGACCTCCATGTCCATTGTGATACTGAATTGCCTTTCATAACAGTACAGGAAGCCAAGAGTGCTAATGATTCTCAATAGAGGGAAAAAAGAAGTTCTGAGACCATTTTTTTTTCTTTGCACTGTGTTTTGCCTTTTTTTTCCCCTAGACATTTGGGTGGTTCAGGACACAGGTGTAGCAATGGATATTAAAGGTCTGTCTTCATGTGTGGATCAGCTCACGGCAAGAGTTCAAAATATTCAAGATTTTGTGGTTCAGAATTCTTTGCTAGAACCGAGAATTCCTATTCCAGATTTGTTTTTTGGAGATAGAACTAAATTTCTGAGTTTCAAAAATAATTGTAAACTATTTCTGGCTTTGAAACCTTGCTCCTCTGGTGACCCAGTTCAACAGGTTAGGATCGTCATTTCTTTTTTGCGTGGCGACCCTCAGGACTGGGCGTTTTCTCTTGCGTCAGGAGATCCTGCATTGAGTAATATTGATGCATTTTTCCTGGCGCTTGGGTTGCTGTACGATGAGCCTAATTCAGTGGATCAGGCAGAAAAAAATTTGCTGGCTCTTTGTCAGGCTCAGGATGAGATAGAGGTATATTGTCAGAAATTTAGAAAGTGGTCTGTACTCACTCAATGGAATGAATCTGCGCTTGCAGCTATATTCAGAAAGGGTCTCTCTGAAGCCCTTAAGGATGTCATGGTGGGATTTCCTATGCCTGCTGGTTTGAATGAGTCTATGTCTTTGGCCATTCAGATCGGTCGACGCTTGCGTGAGCGTAAATCTGTGCACCATTTGGCGGTATTACCTGAGCTTAAACCTGAGCCTATGCAGTGTGATAGGACTTTGACCAGAGTTGAACGGCAAGAACACAGACGTCTGAATGGTCTGTGTTTCTACTGTGGTGATTCCACTCATGCTATCTCTGATTGTCCTAAGCGCACTAAGCGGTTCGCTAGGTCTGCCACCATTGGTACAGTACAGTCAAAATTTCTTCTGTCCGTTACCTTGATCTGCTCTTTGTCATTGTATTCTGTCATTGCATTTGTGGATTCAGGCGCTGCCCTGAATTTGATGGACTTGGAATATGCTAAGCGTTGTGGGTTTTTCTTGGAGCCCTTGCAGTGTCCTATTCCCTTGAGAGGAATTGATGCTACGCCTTTGGCCAAGAATAAGCCTCAATACTGGACCCAGCTGACCATATGCATGGCTCCTGCACATCAGGAGGTTATTCGCTTTCTGGTATTGCATAATCTGCATGATGTGGTCGTGTTGGGGTTGCCATGGCTACAAGCACATAATCCAGTATTAGATTGGAAATCCATGTCGGTGTCCAGCTGGGGTTGTCAGGGGGTACATGGTGATGTTCCATTTCTGTCAATTTCGTCATCCACTCCTTCTGAGGTTCCAGAGTTCTTGTCTGATTACCGGGATGTATTTGATGAGCCCAAGTCCGATACCCTACCTCCGCATAGGGATTGTGATTGTGCTATCAATTTGATTCCTGGTAGTAAATTCCCAAAAGGTCGACTGTTTAATTTATCCGTGCCTGAGCACGCCGCTATGCGCAGTTATGTGAAGGAATCCCTGGAGAAGGGGCATATTCGCCCGTCATCGTCGCCATTAGGAGCAGGGTTCTTTTTTGTAGCCAAGAAGGATGGTTCGCTGAGACCTTGTATAGATTACAGCCTTCTAAATAAGATCACGGTTAAATTTCAGTACCCCTTGCCATTGTTATCTGATTTGTTTGCTCGGATTAAGGGGGCTAGTTGGTTCACCAAGATAGATCTTCGTGGTGCGTATAATCTGGTGCGAATCAGGCGAGGCGATGAATGGAAAACTGCATTTAATACGCCCGAGGGTCATTTTGAGTATCTAGTGATGCCATTCGGACTTGCCAATGCTCCATCAGTGTTTCAGTCCTTTATGCATGACATCTTCCGAGAGTACCTGGATAAATTCCTGATTGTGTACTTGGATGACAATTTGATCTTCTCGGATGATTGGGAGTCTGATGTGAAGCAGGTCAGAACGGTTTTTCAGGTCCTGCGTGCTAATTCTTTGTTTGTGAAGGGATCAAAGTGTCTCTTTGGTGTGCAGAAGGTTTCATTTTTGGGGTTCATCTTTTCCCCTTCTACTATCGAGATGGATCCTGTTAAGGTCCAAGCCATCCATGATTGGACTCAGCCGACATCTCTGAAAAGTCTGCAAAAGTTCCTGGGCTTTGCTAATTTTTATCGTCGCTTCATCTGCAATTTTTCTAGTATTGCCAAACCATTGACCGATTTGACCATGAAGGGTGCTGATGTGGTCAATTGGTCTTCTGCTGCTGTGGAGGCTTTTCAGGAGTTGAAGCGTCGTTTTTCTTCTGCCCCTGTGTTGTGTCAGCCAGATGTTTCTCTTCCGTTCCAGGTCGAGGTTGATGCTTCTGAGATTGGAGCAGGGGCTGTTTTGTCGCAGAGAGGTTCTGATTGCTCAGTGATGAAACCATGCGCTTTTTTTTCCAGGAAGTTTTCGCCTGCTGAGCGAAATTATGATGTGGGCAAACGAGAGTTGCTGGCCATGAAGTGGGCATTCGAGGAGTGGCGTCATTGGCTTGAAGGAGCTAAGCATCGCGTGGTGGTATTGACTGATCATAAGAACTTGACTTATCTCGAGTCTGCTAAGCGTTTGAATCCTAGACAGGCTCGTTGGCCGCTGTTTTTTGCCCGTTTTGACTTTGTGATTTCGTACCTTCCGGGCTCTAAAAATGTGAAGGCGGATGCTCTGTCTCGGAGTTTTGTACCCGACTCTCCGGGTTTGTCTGAGCCGGCGGGTATCCTCAAGGAAGGAGTAATTGTGTCTGCCATCTCCCCTGATTTGCAGCGGGTGCTGCAAAAATTTCAGGCTAATAAACCTGATCGTTGTCCAGCGGAGAAACTGTTTGTCCCTGATAGGTGGACGAATAAAGTTATCTCTGAGGTTCATTGTTCGGTGTTGGCTGGTCATCCTGGAATCTTTGGTAGCAGAGAGTTAGTGGCTAGATCATTTTGGTGGCCATCTCTGTCGCGGGATGTGCGTACTTTTGTGCAGTCCTGTGGGATTTGTGCTCGGGCTAAGCCCTGCTGTTCTCGTGCCAGTGGGTTGCTTTTGCCCTTGCCGGTCCCGAAGAGGCCTTGGACACATATCTCTATGGATTTTATTTCAGATCTTCCCGTTTCTCAAAAGATGTCAGTCATTTGGGTGGTCTGTGATCGCTTTTCTAAGATGGTCCATCTGGTACCCTTGTCTAAATTGCCTTCCTCCTCTGATTTGGTGCCATTGTTCTTCCAGCATGTGGTTCGTTTACATGGCATTCCAGAGAATATCGTTTCTGACAGAGGTTCCCAGTTTGTTTCGAGGTTTTGGTGAGCCTTTTGTGGTAGGATGGGCATTGACTTGTCTTTTTCCTCGGCTTTCCATCCTCAGACTAATGGCCAGACCGAACGAACCAATCAGACTTGGAAACTTATCTGAGATGCTTTGTTTCTGCCGATCAGGATGACTGGGTGTCCTTTTTGCCTTTGGCTGAGTTCGCCCTTAATAATCGGGCCAGCTCGGCTACCTTGGTTTCACCATTTTTCTGCAATTCTGGGTTCCATCCTCGTTTCTCTTCAGGACAGGTTGAGTCTTCGGACTGTCCTGGTGTGGATACTGTGGTGGACAGGTTGCAGCAGATTTGGACTCATGTAGTGGACAATTTGACCTTGTCCCAGGAGAAGGCTCAACGTTTCGCTAATCTCAGACGCCGTGTGGGTCCCCGACTTCGTGTTGGGGATCTGGTTTGGTTATCTTCTCGTCATATTCCTATGAAGGTTTCCTCTCCTAAGTTTAAACCTCGTTTCATTGGTCCGTATAGGATTTCTGAGGTTCTTAATCCTGTGTCTTTTTGTCTGACCCTCCCAGATTCTTTTTCCATACATAACGTATTCCATAGGTCATTGTTGCAGAGATACGTGGCACCTATGGTTCCATCTGTTGACCCTCCTGCCCCGGTTTTGGTGGAGGGGGAATTGGAGTATATTGTGGAGAAGATTTTGGATTCTCGTGTTTCAAGACGGAAACTCCAGTATCTGGTTAAATGGAAGGGTTATGCTCAGGAAGATAATTCCTGGGTTTTTGCCTCTGATGTCCATGCTCCCGATCTTGTTCGTGCCTTTCATGTGTGGCTCATCCTGGTCGGCCTGGGGGCTTTGGTGAGGGTTCGGTGACCCCTACTCTAGGGGGGGGTACTGTTGTGAATTCTGTGGCAGAGCTCCCTCCTGTGGTCACAAGTGGTACTTCGGCTGATTCTCTCTGGGAGCTTCCGTTTGTGGAGGAAAGTGGTACTGCGGCTTCTGAGTTTCCTCCCTCAGGTGATCTGGTGAGGTCGTTAGGTGCTTCTCTACTTAACTCCACCTAATGCTTTGTTCCTGGCTTCCTGTCAATGTTCCAGTGTTGGAAATGTTTTTCCCTGGATCATTCCTGTGGCCTGCTGCTCTGCATAGCTAAGTTCTTCTTTGCTATTTGTTTGCTATTTTTTCTGTCCAGCTTGTCTAATTGTTTTGCTGGAAGCTCTGGGACGCAAAGGGTGCACCTCCATGCCGTTAGTTCGGTACGGAGGGTCTTTTTGCCCCTTTTGCGTGGTTTTCTTTAGGGTTTTGTGTAGACCGCAAAGTTATCTTTCCTATCCTCGCTCTGTTAAGAAAGTCGGGCCTCACTTTGCTGAATCTATTTCATCCCTATGTTTGTCTTTTCATCTTTACTCACAGTCATTATATGTGGGGGGCTGCCTTTTCCTTTGGGGTATTTCTCTGAGGCAAGGTAAGCTTATTTTCTATCTTCAGGCTAGTTAGTTTCTCAGGCTGTGCCGAGTTGCATAGGCAGAGTTAGGCGCAATCCACGGCTGCCTCTAGTGTTGTTTGGAGAGGATTAGGGATTGCGGTCTGCAGAGTTCCCACGTCTCAGAGCTCATTCTATGATTTTGGGTTATTGTCAGATCACTGTATGTGCTCTGACCTCCATGTCCATTGTGATACTGAATTGTCTTTCATAACATGCTCCATATAAAGCTGTGCCATATAGAATGCTCTGCACCGTTCATTATGGCCCCATAGATTCCCCATATAAAGCTGTGCCATAAAGAATGCTCTGCACCGTTCATTATGGCCCCATAGATGCTCCATATAAAGCTGTGCCATATAGAATGCTCTGCACCGTTCATTATGGCCCCATAGATGCTCTATATAAAGCTGTGCCATATAGAATGCTCTGCACCATTCATTATGGCCCCATAGATGCTCCATATAAAACTGTGCCATATAGAATGCTCTGCACCGTTCATTACGGCCCCATAGATGCTCCGTATAAAACTGTGCAATATAGAATGCTGGTGCTGCAATAAAAAAGAAAAAATTACATACTCACCTCTCTCGCTGCCCGCAGCTCCTCAGCGTCCCGTCTCGGCGTCTCTCCGCACTCTGACCTGAACAGTCAGAGCAGAGGATGGGAAGACGGAGCGGTGCCCGGCTGGTGGAACGTGTACAGGTAAATATGTAATACTCACCTTCTCCCGGCGTCCCTGGCTCCTTATCCCAGACAGATGGTCTCCGTGTGCCGCAGCCTCTTCCTCTGTCAGCAGTCACTGGCACCGCTCATTACAGGAATGAATATGCGGCTCCACCCCTATGGGAGTGGAGTCCATATTCATAACTTTAATGAGCGGTACCACGTGACTGCTGAACAGAGGAAGAACTGCGGCACCCGAAGACCATGGGACAGGCAGGGGGAGCGCCAGGAGCCCTGGAAGCAGGTGAGTATGCGACAGTCCTCTCTCCCCCTAACCCGCTGACCCTGCCGCCGACATGACTCGAGTATAAGCTGAGAGGGGCACTTTCAGCCCCAAAATTTGGGCTGAAAATCTAGGCTTATACTCGAGTATATACGGTAAGTGCTCTATATATATATATACAGTGGGGCAAAAAAGTATTTAGTCAGTCAGCAATAGTGCAAGTTCCACCACTTAAAAAGATGAGAGGCGTCTGTAATTTACATCATAGGTAGACCTCAACTATGGGAGACAAACTGAGAAAAAAAAATTCAGAAAATCACATTGTCTGTTTTTTAATCATTTTATTTGCATATTATGGTGGAAAATAAGTATTTGGTCAGAAACAAAATTTCATCTCAATACTTTGTAATATATCCTTTGTTGGCAATGACAGAGGTCAAACGTTTTCTGTAAGTCTTCACAAGGTTGCCACACACTGTTGTTGGTATGTTGGCCCATTCCTCCATGCAGATCTCCTCTAGAGCAGTGATGTTTTTGGCTTTTCGCTTGGCAACACGGACTTTCAACTCCCTCCAAAGGTTTTCTATAGGGTTGAGATCTGGAGACTGGCTAGGCCACTCCAGGACCTTGAAATGCTTCTTACGAAGCCACTCCTTCGTTGCCCTGGCTTTGTGCTTTGGATCATTGTCATGTTGAAAGACCCAGCCACGTTTCATCTTCAATGCCCTTGCTAATGGAAGGAGGTTTGCACTCAAAATCTCACGATACATGGCCCCATTCATTCTTTCATGTACCTGGATCAGTCGTCCTGGCCCCTTTGCAGAGAAACAGCCCCAAAGCATGATGTTTCCACCACCATGCTTTACAGTAGGTATGGTGTTTGATGGATGCAACTCAGTATTCTTTTTCCTCCAAACACGACAAGTTGTGTTTCTACCAAACAGTTCCAGTTTGGTTTCATCAGACCATAGGACATTCTCCCAAAACTCCTCTGGATCATCCAAATGCTCTCTTGCAAACTTCAGACGGGCCCGGACATGTACTGGCTTAAGCAGTGGGACACGTCTGGCACTGCAGGATCTGAGTCCATGGTGGCGTAGTGTGTTACTTATGGTAGGCCTTGTCACATTGGTCCCAGCTCTCTGCAGTTCATTCACTAGGTCCCCCCGCGTGGTTCTGGGATTTTTGCTCACCGTTCTTGTGATCATTCTGACCCCACGGGGTGGGATTTTGCGTGGAGCCCCAGATCGAGGGAGATTATCAGTGGTCTTGTATGTCTTCCATTTTCTAATTATTGCTCCCACTGTTGATTTCTTCACTCCAAGCTGGTTGGCTATTGCAGATTCAGTCTTCCCAGCCTGGTGCAGGGCTACAATTTTGTTTCTGGTGTCCTTTGACAGCTCTTTGGTCTTCACCATAGTGGAGTTTGGAGTCAGGCTGTTTGAGGGTGTGCACAGGTGTCTATTTATACTGATAACAAGTTTAAACAGGTGCCATTACTACAGGTAATGAGTGGAGGAAAGAGGAGACTCTTAAAGAAGAAGTTACAGGTCTGTGAGAGCCAGAAATCTTGATTGTTTGTTTCTGACCAAATACTTATTTTCCACCATAAAATGCAAAAAAATGATAAAAAAACAGACAATGTGATTTTCTGGATTTTTTTTTCTCAGTTTGTCTCCCATAGTTGAGGTCTGCCTATTATGTAAATTACAGACGCCTCTCATCTTTTTAAGTGGTGGAACTTGCACTATTGCTGACTGACTAAATACTTTTTTGCCCCACTGTATATATATATATATATATATGAGTCCACTGAAGTGAATCACTGGCCGCAGCTTTGATCCTAGCATGATCATCACATGATTGGTGCAGCAGTCACTTGAATGTCTAACACTTCATCACATGACGGAATTAAAGACTGGCAGACACCATTAGAGTTCTGTTGCTGAAATCTAACAGCTATATAATTTTGGGTGCTTCATTTTATAACATTTCCAGCTACCATATTAACTTAAATTCTCTGAAAGGCCTAATAGCACCCCAACATCATGTTAAACTCAGCTATCTTATATAATATTACAAAAGTTGAATTTATATTTAAGATTCTGAAAAGTGGCGAATTCAAATTCGCCACATTTGAAGATTATTTTTTTATTGAGTCACAGCAAATCGATTTGCCATGATTCACATGTATTGCTAAACCATTAACTGTCTGGAAAAAATATATATATTCTGCACATATAAATAAATATATATATACACTGAAAGCATCAAAACTATGAATTAATACATATGGAATTATATACTAAACAAAAAAGTGTGAAACAACTGAAAATATGTCTTATATTCTAGGTTCTTCAAAGTAGCCACCTTTTGCTTCGTTGACTGCTTTGCACACTCTTGGCATTCTCTTGATGAGCTTCAAGAGGTAGTCACCGAGAATGGTCTTCCAACAATCTTGAAGGAATTCCCAGAGATGCTTAGCACTTGTTGGCCCTTTTGTCTTCACTCTGTGGTCCAGCTCACCCCAAACCATCTCGATTGGGTTCAGCTGTGGTGACTGTGAAGGCCAGGTCATCTGGCATAGCACCCCAACACTCTCCTTCTTGGTCAAATAGCCCTTACACAGCCTGGAGGTGTGTTTGGGGTCATTGTCCTGTTGAAAAAAAAAGATGGTCTAACTACACGCAAACCGGATGGAATAGCATGCCGCTGCAAGATGCTGTGGTAGCCATGCTGGTTCAGTATGCCTTCAATTTTGAATAAATCCCCAACAGTGTCACCAGCAAAGCACCCCCACACCATCACACCTCCTCAGCTCATCAAGAGAATGCTAAGAGTGTGCAAAGCAGTTATCAAAGCAAAAATAGGCTACTTTGAAGAACCTAGAATATAAGACATAATTTCACTTGTTTCACACTTTTTTGTTAAGTATATAATTTTACATGTGTCAATTCATAGTTTTGATGCCTTCAATGTGAATGTACAATTTTCATAGTCATGAAAATACAGAAAAATCTTTAAATGAGGTGTGTCCAAACTTTTGGTCTGTACTGTAGGTGTCATGAATCATTACGGGATTCATGGCAGCTCTGAGTCTGCTGAAATATAAATGTTTTTCCTTTTGGTCCAGCAAAAGTTAATGTCTGTAACTTGCTGGCAGTTCTATTAGGTTGGTATGCTAATATTGGTTGGTAACCACTCCCATCATCCTTTAAATAGCCACATGACCTATCAGCTTATCATCGGATATAGAGTTCTTCTATGCAGACCAGCTAAGGGTGTGGAGCTCTCCTGTGTCGGTGGTCTTGCTTCTATGGGAGTTCAGATTCCTGGTGATGGTTTTTCTGCTGCTTTGGAGCTTAGTAGCAGAGCCTGAGCTGAAAATGTCTTCTTCTTTTTTTGTCTGTCCCATATTTGGCTTTTCCCCTGTGTGTTACCATCTGCAGTGGTGAGACTAGTGTCCTTTGCTGCTCAGTGCACTAGTCAGGGTACATTGAGGTGACAATTGGGGACCAGGCATGTGACGGCAGTGGGGGGAAGGACCCACATAGGGCATTAGGGGACATAAGGGACAGGTATAGGTTGGTGTCAGGAGGTGTCCTTTCTCTCCCTCTTGTTGAATTTTTATTCTGTGTCATCCACCAGACACACCCATGTCCGAGTGTGACAATAGGTCATAGGAAGTTGAATAAAATGACACCTGGATATCTGTGACATGATTTCTTAATCCCAAGAAATCAATGTTTTTCTTATATGAAAATGAGATTTCCGGACTATGGACAGGACACTGATCCCATTCAATTATCAACAGCAAGAAGTTGTTCTTATGAAAATGCAATTTAACACCTGGGATGGGGTGTATTAAGGGACAAGGGGGGGCTGAATGAATAGAAGTGTCATAGATTTAATTGAAAGTTTACTGTGTAAGAGATTAAGTTTTATAGTGGTGTAGGATGTGATTGTCCCGAACACTAAAACAAATTGATAATGCCATTGTCAGAGGTAACATTGTCCTGCTGTAATTGACATCATTATGGATCCTACATTCCATTCCTCCCGCTTCCTCCTACTAATACACTTTCTGCAGGCAAAGTAGGACGATTGTAGCCACATTTCATAGTATTATGGCCTTAACAGCTGGTGCCAATAAAAGCAAAGGTGATGCTGATGATGCTAGCAACTCCCACATTCTTGGTTGTGGTATTTTTTTTTCGGTTCACAATACCCCATCTATTGTCAATACCACTTTTTCACTCACCAAACATTTTCTACACAAGTATAATACCACATCTATTCTAATCTTGAGAAAACGGAATGAACAATAAATGCAAGTCAGGATACATCTGATGCCCAAAAAAGCCTAATAGAACATCTTCTCAACTGTTGCATCGGTCTGGCAAGTACATGACTCAAATTCCACTACTTAAACAGGTTTGCTAAAACATACATGCATAAATGTATGTGTGGATTTTGTTTTTCATTGTTTTATTTCCAAATGAATTCCCTCTGGCCAAAAAGGATATACATGTGGTTTTCACAAAATTAGAATATCATTAAAAACTTAAATTATTTCAGTTTTTCAATACAAAATGTGAAACTCATATATTATATAGAGTCATTACAAACAGAGTAATCTATTTCAAGTGTTTATTTCTGTCAATGTTGGTGATTATCGCTTACAGCCAATGAAAACCCAAAAGTCATTATCTCAGTAAATTAGAATACTTTATTACACCAGCTTGAAAATTAATTCTAAAATCCGAAATGTTAGCTTACTCTAATGTATGTTCAGTAAATGCACTGAATACTTAGTCGGGGCTCCTTTTGCATCAATTACTGCTTCAATGCAGCGTGGCATAGAGGCGATCAGCCTGTGGCAGTGCTGAGGTGTTATGGAATCCCAGGTTGCTTTGATAGTATCCTTCAGCTCATCTGCATTGTTGGGTCTGGTGTCTCTCATCTTCCTCTTGACAATATCCCATAGATTCTCTATTGGGTTAAGGTCAGACGAGTTTGCTGGCCAATCAAGCACAGTGATACTGTTGTTTTTAAACCAGGTATTGGTAATTTTGGCAGTGTGGACAGGTGCCAAATCCTGCTGGAGAACGAAATTTCCGCCTCCAAAAAGCTTGTCAGCAGGCGAAAGCATGAAGTGCTCCTGCAGATGACATGGCTCTCCAAACCATCACTGATTGTGGAAACATCACACTAGACCTCAAGCAGCTTGGATTGTGTGTCTCTCCACGCTTCCTCCAGACAATGGGACTTTGTTTTCTAAATGAAATGCAAAATTACTTTAATCTGAAAACAACACCTTGGACCACTGAGCAACAATCCAGGACTTTTTCTCCTTGGCCCAGGTAAGACGTTTCTGGCGTTGTCTATTGGTCATGAGTGGCTTGACACAAGAAATGCGACACTTGTAGCCCATGTCCTGGATATGTCTGTGTGTGGTCGCTGTTGAAGAAATGACTCCAGCAGCAGTCTACTCCTTGAGAATCCCCCCCAAATTTTTGATTGGCCTTTTCTTAACAATTCTTACAAGGCTGCGGTTATCCCAGTTGCTTGTGCACCTTTTGCTGCTACACTTTTCCTTCCACTCAATTTTCCATTAATATGCTTGGATGCAGCACTCTCTGAGCAGCCAGCTTGTTTAGAAATGACTTTTTGAGGCTTACTCACCTTACCAACGACTGCCATCTGGATATCTGTAAAGTCAGCATTCTTCACCATGATTGTGGAGCCTACTGAAACAGACTAAGGGACTTTTTTTAAATTCTTAGGTAGCCTTTGCAGGTGTTTTTTGTTAATTATTCTAATTTACTGAGATAATAACTTTTGGGTTTTCATTGGCTGTAAGCCATAATCATCCACATTAACAGAAATAAACACTAGAAAAAGATCACTCTGTTTGTAATGACTCTATATATGAGTTTCACTTTTTGTATTGTAGAACTGAAATAAATTAACGTTTTGATGATATTCTAATTTTGTGAGCAGCGTCTGTAGCAAAAAATGTAAATATAGGTCCATAGCCAAGAGGTCAATTGTGACAGATTAACAGTATTGTTGTGTTGTGTATGTTTTTAAACTTATACTAGTAAAATAGATGTGCAAAAAGTAAAATGCGTGTATTTTTCTGTTCTAGTTTTAAACATTAATCTCAAATGGCAAAAGGCCTTAACCAAAAATGCTACATTGGTAGGTACTGGAAAGCTGGAAAGCATAATGTAACAACAGCTCTCAATGTTGTCGTGGCATGTGAGGTTGTCAAATTGTACTAATATAATTATGTAAAAAGTTATGTATAGTTTTTATAAAAAGAGCATATTTTTTACTTTCTAACAATATTCTATCCACCTTTTCCAAGATTCTGTAGTTTTCATACACTCTTGATTTTTGGCTTACAAATATTGACCAAATGCGTGAACATAGCGTTACAGTAGGTGTCTGCAAGGCTGGGATTTTTGGCTTACAAATATTGATCAAATACATGAACATGGCCTTACAGTAGGTGTCTGCAAGTTTGGGATTTATTTTGCCTTTCATGACAAAATGCACAGGACATATAAAAGAACTTTTGCTTATTGATTGTCAGCATCACAAGCGTACAAGTATGTTTCTGATTATTCTGCCTTCCTGGTTTACAATGCTAGAATACAAAAATAATTATAATTGAATTCAAAAGCAGCTGGAAAAGGTATCTGACTTGAATATATCACTGCCTGATCAATTCACACAGTCTGCAGGTGCAGAACATTTTTCAATTGCTCTCTTACCTAATTTAATTTAATGATATCAGTCACAGACTATCACTCCCATTTTCTGTCTTCAAAGCACTGCAGTAGTTGTGTAACTTGTTCTATGTTTTTCTCTTCCTATTGTGAGGCAGTGAGGGGATCATATGAGCGGGTCGATATGTGTCCCCCAGGATGCTAACGGAGTCTTATTAAACCCGCTGGAGTGCATTGTACTCACAGATATAGCTGTTGTTGCAGTGCAAAATAAGGCTGCCGTCACACTAGCAGTGTTTGGTCAGTATTATACATCAGTATTTGTACGCCAAAACCAGGAGTGGAACAATTAGAGGAAAAGTATAATAGAAACATATGCACCACTTCTGTATTTATCACCCACTCCTGGTTTTGGCTTACAAATACTGATGTAAAATACTGGCCAAATACTGCTAGTGTAATGGCAGCCTAAAAGTAAGTTTGGACTTGGGAAAGCTATTTGCTCAAGGCAGATTTAGGAAAACCTGGCATGGGCTTTTAATTTTGGAGCGAGCTACAGGGTGGAAGTGGGGCAGTTCGCTCCTTCCAGAACAGGTCTTACAAGTGACCTATGGCCACATATTCCATTTAAAAACCCTGCAGCAAAGGGTTGGGTGTGTTAGTTTTGGTTTGCAAACTGGAGAGCAGGTGGCTCTGCAACATCCGGCTAAGGTGTGCAATTAACACAAAGCCAAGGGAAGCAAATGCCTGCTGCCCCCTCAGCGTAACATGGTGGTGCTGTCGCCCACGGCAACAAGTCGTGGATATGGACTGTTTTGATGCCCCAGCTGTACGTTGTTTCCATTTGCAAGTTTCTTTTTCACATTAAAGACACTTTATTTTGAACTTTCCTGTGGTCTCTGCTTATCTGCCACACTTCACCAATTCTGCTGCACTACTTATCTGTAAAGGTACCGTCACACTAGACGATATCGCTAGCGATCCGTGACGTTGCAGCATCCTGGCTAGCGATATCGTCCAGTGTAACAGGCAGCAGCGATCAGGCCCCTGCTGTGATGTCGCTGGTCGGGGAAGAAAGTCCAGAACTTTATTTCGTCGCTGGATCTCCCACTGACATCGCTGAATCGGCATGTGTGACGCCGATCAGCGATGTCTTCGCTGGTAACCAGGGTAAACATCGGGTTACTAAGCGCAGGGCCGCGCTTAGTAACCCGATGTTTACCCTGGTTACCATCGTTAAAGTAAAAAAACAACCACTACATACTTACCTTCAGCTGTCTGTCCCCGGCGCTGTGCTTCTCTGCTCTGGCTGTGAGCGCCGGGCAGCCGGAAAGCAGAGCGGTGACGTCACCGCTCTGCTTTCCGGCCGCTGTGCTCACAGTCAGTGCAGGAAAGCACAGCGCCGGGGACAGACAGCCGAAGGTAAGTATGAAGCGTTTGTTTTTTTTACTTTTAGGATGGTAACCAGGGTAAACATCGGGTTACTAAGCGCGGCCCTGCTCTTAGTAACCCGATGTTTACCCTGGTTACCGGCATCGTTGGTCGCTGGAGAGCTGTCTGTGTGACAGCTCTCCAGCGACCAAACAGCGACGCTGCAGCGATCCGGATCGTTGTCTGGATCGCTGCAGCGTCGTTTAGTGTGAAGGTACCTTTAGTGAATGCTACAAGGCAAGGCACTACAGAAATATCAATATGTCCTTTACTAAGGGGCGTTTTTTATGGGTAGAGTTGATATTTGTTGCACTCTTGTGTGGCAGAGGTTAATGGAGATAACCCTGTAGATTAATCATGTTATATGTTAACACCTAATATATACTTAAGGTTTTTATTAAGGCGAGGGTTTATGGTATTGTCTGCTGAGGTCTAATAAAGGGGAGTAACTGCACATATAATAGTTTGTGTGTAATAAAGATAAGTAAACAATGCTGTGCTAGTTAATTTGCTAATAGATCTTCAAAACTAAATACTAGTTTTAACCCCTTAGTGACAGAGCCAATTTGGAACTTAATGACCAAGCCAATTTTTACAATTCTGACCACTGTCACTTTATGAGGTTATAGTTCTGGAACGCTTCAACAGATCATCATTGAGGGGTGTACATGACAGAAAGTACCCAAAAGTGACACCATTCTGAAAACTACACCTTTCAAGGTGCTCAAAACCACATTCAAAAAGTTTATTAACCCTTTACGTGCTTCACAGGAGCTGAAGCAATGTGGAAGGAAAAAATTAACATTTAACTTTTTTTTCAAACATTTTATTTCAGAACCAATTATTTTTATTTTCACAAGTGTTAAAGGAGAAAAATAACCACAAAATTTATTGTGCATTTTCTCCAGAATACGCCGATACCCCATATGTGGGGGTAAACCACTGTTTGGGCTCACGGCAGAGCTTGGAAGAGGAGTGCCATTTGACTTTTTCAATGCAGAATTGGCTGGAATTGAGATCTGATGCCATGTCGCGTTTGGAGAACCCCTGATGTGCATAAACAGTGGAAAACCCCAAGTGACACCATTTTGGAAACTAGACCCATTAAGGAACTTATCTAGATCTGTGATGAGCACTTTGAACCCCCAAGTGCTTCACAGAAGTTTATAACGTAGAGCTGTGAAAATAAAAAATCATATTTTTTCCAGAAAAATGACATTTTCACCCCCAAATTTTTATTTTCACAAGGGTAAAAGGAGAAACTAGATATGATAGTTATTGTGCAATTTGTCCTGAGTGCGCAGATACCCCATGTTTTGGGGAAAACCACTGTTTGAGTGCACGACAGAACTCATAATGGAAGCAGTGCCTTTTGACTTTTTCTATGCAGAATTGGCTGGAATTGAGATTGGACGCCGTCGCGTTTGTAGAGCCCCTGATGTGCCTAAACAGTGGAAAACACCCCACAAGTGACACCATTCTAGAAACTAGACCCCATAAGGAACTTATCTAGATGTGTGTTGAGCACTTTGAACCCCCAAGAGCTTCACAGAAGTTTATAACGTAGATCCGTGAAAATAAAAAATAATATTTTTCCCCAAAAAATTTTTGTCGCCCCCAAATTTTTATTTTCACAAGGTTAACAGGAGAAAATAGTCCACAAAACTTATTGTGCAATTTGTCCTGAGTACACCAATATTCCATATGTGGGGGTAAACGCCTGTTTGGGCACACAGCAGAGGTCAGAATGGAAGCAGCGCCGTTTGACTTTTTCAATGCAGAATTGGCTGGAATTGAGATTGGACACAATGTCGCGTTTGGAGAGCCCCTGATGTGCCTAAACAGTGAAAAAAAACCACAAGTGATACCATTTTTAAAATCGACCCCTCAAGGAATTTTTCTAGATGTGTGGTGAGCACTTTGATCCCCCAAGTGCTTCACAGAAGCACGCAGAGCCGTGAAAATACAAAATCTTTTTTTTCCACAAAAATGATTTTTTTAGCCTCAAATTTTTTTTATTTTCACAAGGGTAACAGGAGAAATTGGACCACAAAAGTTGTCCTGAGTATGTCAATACCCCATATGTGGGGGGACCACTGTTTGGGCACACATCCCAGCTCAGAAGGGAAGGCCTTGATGGAATGATCGGCGGGCATCATGTTACATTTGCAGAGCCGCTGATGTATCTAAACAGTAGAAACCCCCCACAGGTGACCACATTTTGGAAACTAGACCCTCCCAAGGAGCTTATCTAGATGTGTGGTTAGCACTATCAACCCCCCAAGTGTTTCACAGAAATTTATAACGTAGAACCGTGAAAATAAAAAATCTTATTATTTCCACAAAAAAGATTTTTCATCTCCAAATTTTTACTTTCACAAGGGTAACAGGAGAAATTGGACCACAAATGTTATTGTACCATTTGCTGTGAGTACACTGATACCCCATATGTGGGGGGACCACTGTTTGGGTGCATGGTACAGCTCGGAACGGAAGGAGCGCCGTTTTGGAATGCAGACTTTGATGGAATGGTCTGCAGGCGTTATGTTGCATTTGCAGAGCCCCTGATGTGCCTAAACAGTAGAAACACCCCACAAGTGACCCCATTTTACAAACTAGATTCCCCAAGGAACTTATATAGATGTGTGGAGAGCACTTTGAACGCCCAAGTGCTTCACAGAAGTTTATCATTCAGAGCTGTGAAAATAAAAAATTTTTTTCGCAAAAGTTATTTTTATCCCCCAATTTTTTATTTTCCCAAGGGTAACAGGAGAAATTGGTCCCCGGAAGTTGTTGTAAAATTTGTCCTAAGTATGATGATGCCCAATATGTGGGAGAAAACTACTTCTTGGGCACACATCGGGGCTTGGAAGTGAAGTAGTGATGTTTTGGAATGCAGACTTTGATGGAATGATCTGCGGGTGTCATGTTGCATTTGCAGAGCCCCTGATGTGCCTAAACAGTAGAAACACCCCACAAGTGACCCAATTTTGGAAACTAGATCCCCCAAGGAGGTTATCTAGATGTGTGGTGAGCACTTTTATGCCCAAATGCTTCACAGAAGTGAAGTCATGAAAATTAATTTTTTTTTTCACAAAAATGATTTTTTTAGCCCCCAATTTTTTTATTTTCCCAAGGATAACAGGAGAAACTGGACACCAAAAGTTGTTGTCCAATTTGTCCTGAGTACGCTGAAGCCCCATATGTGGGGTAAATCATTGTTTGGGCACACGGCAGAGATCAGAATGGAGGGAGCACCATTTGACTTTTTGAACGCAAAATTGGCTGGAATCAATGATGGAGCCATGTCACGTTTAAAGACCCCCTGATGTACCTAAACAGTGGAAACCCCCCAATTCTAACTCCAACCTTAACACCAGCACACCCCTAAATCTAATCCCAACCCTATCCATAATCTTAATCACAACCCTAACTCCAACACACCCCTAACCCTAATCCCAACTCTAACCATAACCCTAATCACAACACTAACCATAACACACCCCTAAACCTAATTCCAACCCTAACCATAACCGTAATCAAAACCCTAACCCCAACACACCCCTAACCCTAATCAAAACCCAACCCCAACACACCCATAACCATAATCCCAACCCTAACCATAACCCTAACCACAAACTTAACCCTAATCCAAACCCTAATCCCAACACACCCCTAACCCTAATCTCAACCCTAACCATAACCCTAATCAAAACCCTAACCCCAACACACCTCTAACCCTAATCCCAACCCTAACCATAACCCTAATCCCAAACCTAACCATAACCCTAATCCCAACCCTAACTCCAACACACCCCTATCCCTAATCCCAATGCTAACCATAACTCCTAATCAAAACCCTAACCCAACACACTCCTAACCTTAATCCCAACCCTAACCATAACCCTAACAACAAACCTAACCTTAATCCCAACCCTAATCCCAACACACACCTAACCCTAATCCCAACCCTAACCATAACCCTAATCAAAACCCTTACCCCTACACACCCCTAACCCTAATCTCAACCCTATCCATAATCCTAATCACAACCCTAACCCCAACACACCTCTAACCCTAATCGCAACACTAACCATAACCCTAATCACAACCCTAACCCCAACTAACCCCTAACCCTAATCCTAACCATAGCCATAATCCTTATCACAACCCTAACCCCAACACACCCCTAATCCTAATCCCAACACTAACCATAACCCTAATCACAACCCTAACCCCAACACACCCCTAACCCTAATCACAACCCTAACCATAACCCTAATCAAGCCCTAATCCCAAACCTAACCCTAATCCCAACTGTAACCCTATCTTTAGCCCCAACCCTAGCCCTAACTCTAACTTTAGCCCCAACCCTAGGCCTGACTTTAACCCTAACTCTAATTTAAGCCCCAACTCTAATCCTAATTCCCAACTCAATTTAGCCCAACTGCAACCCTAATTGGAAAATGGAAATAAATACATTTTCTTTATTTTATTATTTTTCCTAACTAATGGGCTGATAAACGGGGGGTTTATTTACTTTTTTCTATTTTGATCACTGTGATCACTATGATTTCAGGGGGCCATGGAGGGACAACGGAGGTACCGGGGGATCGGGGACTCTATTTCTCTCTCCTCTTATGTGCGATCACATCAGAGGAGAGAAATTAAATGGCACATCAGACTTTTTTTTTTTTGCGGCCGCCGTTACAGGTTTTGTAACGGCGATTGCAAAAGAGGGGTTGGTAAAAACCGACCCCAATCATGTTGTTTGGGGTCTCTGCTATCCCCGGTAGCTGGGACCCTGAGATCTGTCAGGTGTCGGCCGGCAGATCCGGCGCACTGCCCATGCGCCCGCCACTTTCTTCCTGGAAGAAGATGGCGGAGCCCATGGGGAATGCATGAGGGCATTCTCTGTCCTCTGATGCGCGATCACATCGGAGGACAATGAAATTAAATGGCAAATCGTGCTTTTTTTGCGTTTGTTGGTAAACGGTTAATTACTTGCGATCGCAACCTGGGGGTCGGTAAAAACCGACCCAAATCATTTTCTCTGGGGTCGCAGCCGAGATCCAGGAGAAAATCCGACTCTGGGGGGCGCTATACACTTTTTCCACAGCGCCGTGTTTACATATCATTAACTACCGCCGTTAAAAGGCGTATCGGCGGTCGTTAAGGGGTTAAAAAGAGTGAACTTTGACAAACAAGGTGACACTCACTTATTGAAATACTTTTATCATTTATTTTTACAGTGATCTATCTCTTCTCCTGAGTGGTAATATTTCTGCACCGCGAGTGCACCCCAAAATCTTTTATTGCACATGTATACCGATGCCAGTCATTAACATACAATGTAAGCTTCCGCTTTATATATGCACCTATACATGCTATACACTTACCCATATGTACTGTAGATAAATATGATTGCAGGTATCTATCCTCGCACAGTTACTAGTTCAATGAACAGGTCTCACTAAAAATTTAACTAAATAGATAAACAAACTATTTTACATAAATATTTCATGATTCTTAAAAGGTACCTGGTTTGTTGTTTTATATTGCTGTTGACAAGAATAATTAATTAGCATTATGATCTGATTTGACAGCTCAGAGGAACATGCAGCTCTATTGGCAATAAGAAAAGTCACAAAGTGATAATCAGTGACAGGTTCTCTGTATAAACCCAAGAATTCCACCTCCATGCAATGCTGTTCATAAATGAGATGCAGATCTTAAGCATCTGGCAGGAAAAAAGAATGAAATTGCCAGCTACTAATATTTAAATATATGTTAATGCATGCCTTAACACCAAGTTTCTCAAATAAATGTCACTAATGTGCAATACATTGTGTATTAATTGTTGGCAATGCAATCAGCTATGGGTCAACAGCACACCATGCAAATGTACGCAAAATAGGCTACATAAAAATGCGTAAGGAGTTAAAATTTGATTTACTGATCTATCAATTTTGTTAATTCCTTCTTTCTTAGTTGGAAATCCGCAATTATTAAATGTTATACACCTGCCTATGAGTCACATATAAACAGTATATATATACTGTATATAATATATATATTATATATATATATATATTTTATATATATATATATATACATTCCTGTGGGCAAATAAGTATTTGATCCCTTGCTGATTTCGTAAGTGTGCCCAATGACTATGACATCAACAGTCTATAGTTTCAAGGGTACATGAATTTTAACATTGAGAGATAGAATATCAAAAATAAAATCCAGAAAATCACATTGTATAAATTCTAAAAATTTATTTGCATTTTCAGTTAGAAATAAGTATTTGATCCCCTACCAACCATTAAGAGTTCTTGCTCCTAAAGACCAGTTAGATGCTCCTAATCAACTCGTTACCTGCATTAAAGACAGCTGTCTTATATAGTCACCTTTATGAAAGACTCCCGTCCACTTCTGTCCATAGATTCAATTAGTAATATAAAATTATACCGCACTCACAAGTGGAATAACATGCAAAAAATTGAACAATTTATTGTGTACAACAATAACATAACATCACTATACGGAGTCCAACATCAAAAGCGTAAAAAATGACGTTTCGGACCCACCGGGTCCTTACTCATAAACCGCTGCGGAAAGAAAAAGAAAAACATGCGGTGAAATTTTTGCCTTTTACGTTCCTGTAAGGTCTTCTCGTGTTCAGCCAGTATCTTGTCCGTTTTATTCTTAAGAGCTGTCCAATCACTTGACGAGAGGGTAGTGCTGAGCTGTGTCTCAATAGCACCGATTTTAGATTTGATATCAACTATACTCTTCTGCAGATATTCCACTGTGAGTACGATTATATCTAGGGAGCACTTATTTAGGATTTTTTTATATTTGTCACAGAATTCTTCATTGTCCGCAAATAATGTAGGGCGCAAGTTACTTCTGAGACCCCTTGGGATCTTACTCTGGCGCATGCGCCCAATTTGCTGACGGACGACATAGTATCTCCGCACAGGGCTCACTGCGCACGCGCTCCACTTGCCGGCCGGCTCCGGGTATAGCGTCCATAACAACAGGGACGCTTGCGCACTGATCAACATCTATGTCATTTCCGGGGGCGGGGTTACCCTGGCAACAGCGTCTAGTGAGGGGGATATAAAGGGCCCACTTTTTGCTACCGGTGCACACAGCCATAGCAGGGCGCGGGAGCGCAGCTTTTTCAGACGGACACATAAGGTAAATACCCTGCACTTTATACATATTTGGGCTCTTTATCAGTGTTAGACAATTGTTCCTTCACACACTGCATCCTTTATTCTTTAGGTGCGACATATGTGGCATATCCCCTACACTAACGCCTTCTACCATCCAGCTAGGTATATCATTATTCCTTTTTTCTTTGGTTTATCCTTATGATCTAGTCTTATCTAATCCTTACGTTATTTCCCACAGCATACGGACTTTATATTATGATCTGTACCCTTTTGGGTGTACTCACATATTACACATCACTCCACCAAAGGTAAATCTCATTGTACTCTCTCCTCACATGTGTGCTTTTAGATCTCAGAGGTAGACACGTTTTGATAGTGGTGTTATTTCTTTATTTTAGGTTTTTGTACTTCGGGGTTATTAATTTGGGGTTCCTCTACCTATTGTGTACTATTTATATGTTATGTGGATTTTATTTTTTGTTATGTATGTTATCTTATGTATATATGGCATGTTTTTCTTTTTCTTTCCGCAGCGGTTTATGAGTAAGGACCCGGTGGGTCCGAAACTTCATTTTTTACGCTTTTGATGTTGGACTCCGTATAGTGATGTTATGTTATTGTTGTACACAATAAATTGTTCAATTTTTTGCATGTTATTCCACTTGTGAGTGCGGTATAATTTTATATTACTAGTATCTGGGACTCGTGTCCACTATACCAGCACCACCGTTTCCATTTATAAAGAGTGCAGACCAATTATACTCCAAATTCCATAGATTCAATTAATCAGTCAGACTCTAACCTCTACAACAGTGTTCCCCAACTCCGGTCCTCAAGAGCCACCAACAGGTCATGTTTTCAGGATTTCCTTAGTATTGCACAGTTGATAATTGCATCACCTGGACAGGCAAGAATTCAATCACCAGTGCAATACTGTCTTCTATATCCTCCCAAAATCTAATAAATCACTCATCAATCCACCAGGCAGACCAATCGTGGTGTCTACTGACTCCATATTATCTTTCCTCTCAATTTTCCTAGAACCTAACACCTTTGGTGAGATCTACTAAATCTTTTCTCTTGGACACCGGACACTTCCTGGACTTAATTAAACAATATGATTGAGTACCTTCTGACATTATACTAGTAGCACTCGATGTGAACAGCTTATATACATCAATCCCTCATGAGAGAGGTATCCTGGCAACAAAAACACTTCTAGAGACCTCCAACATGTCACCAAGTTCCATACAATTCTGCCTATAACTCCTCAAATTGGTTCTCTACAAACTTTTTTTTCGAAGACATATTCTATGTTCAGACACGCAGGACCGTGATGGGTTCCAATTTCACACCAGCCTACACTAATGCATGTATGAACCTCTTCGAAGAGAACTATATTTACTCAGAGACTCCATTTACAGACCATACTATATGTTACAATCGTTATATAGACGATATCTTTCTCATTTGGATGGGATCATTGGAATTACTTCAATCATTTCATCTACACCTGAACTGTCTACCCTGAACTACAGTTCACTATCAATCACAATATGAGCAAAATCTCCTTTCTTGATACCATGGTACAGAAAGACTCTAGGGGTACACTTTGTACTGACTTGTTCACAAAACGTACTGACTGTAACAGCTTGCTTCATTACTCAAGTAGTCATCCCAGAGAAACCAAAAACAGCCTCCCAAGATCCCAATTCAAAAGAATATCCAGAATAGTCTCTGACCCCAGTATTCTCCCCATTCACCTTGAGAATATGACAGAGAAATTTAGGGATAGGAGATACCCTAAGTGCTTGCTAGAACAGGAGAAGGCCCTTACTCTTAACCCACAACCCTCTCCACCCCCTACTTAATGCAAAGGAAAGAGTCCCGTTCGTACATACTTACCATCCCCTCATGCTCAAAGTGCACTCCGTTATCAAGCAACACTGGCCACTTCTCTCTAAAGCCTACCCCAACATCGAAAGGTTCACCACCCCTACACTTATGTGTAGTAGAAGAGCCCCTAACATCAGGGATAGACTGGTACAAGCGGATATTGGCAGTTCACAACCCACCGCCACCCAGTGACTCCTCAGCGCACGCAACCCACCGCCACCCAGTGACTCCTCAGCGCACGCCATAATGGCTCCTTCTTCTGCCTTAATTGTGCAGCATGCTCAATTATTATTAAATCTGACTGTGTCACACACCCTAGAACTGGAAACTCCTACCTTATACGTGGCTTCCATACCTGTGACTCTAATTTTGTCATTTCCATAATAGAATGCCCATGTCGCCTCCTGCACGTGGAGGAAACAAGGCAACATGTGAAAGATCGTATTGCAAGCCACAAATCCACCATACGTTGTGGCAAAGCATGGTTGCCTCTACCGAACCATTTTGTAGCAAATAAACATACCGTGGCACAACTAAAATACCATGTTATTGAGCAGGTACCCAGACCAAGAAGGGGTGGGAACCATATTAAATTACTTAAAGCAAGAGAATCTTTTTGGATCCACAGATTGGATATCTTGGCTCCTAAAGGCCTTAATTGTGAGATTAATTGGCTACTGTAAACTGTTACTAACTACTTTTATTTTATTTTCTACAGACGCGCTGACACTACATTCTAATGGTAAGTCCATTAGCCCCATTCAATAGTCTGTTTCTTCATCCTTCTATCCCTATTCACCCCCAGTCTTCATTACATCTGAACAAACCAGTGCTTACAATAGCCCTGTCACTATGGCCTGCTTCATACCTGCCCCCTCTCCATGTGGTTCCCATAGCACACAACACTCAGCCCTCTGCACTCATTAGTATGCAGATTTGCCATGCCTACAATCTCCTTGTCCTTCTGGGTCATACATGCATTGTAATCTATACCTCCCACATGTGCTCTCACTCCACTCCAGCCAGGGGAGCAGGGCGCAAGCATATCCTGGACGGTTCTATATTCTCCCCACATATAGTGTGCCACTTTCTGCTTTCACAGCCTAGCAAAAAACGTATCTAAGCTCCTTATATTTCATCTCTAGGATGCAGTTACCACCATTGGCCAGCAATCATTAGCTCTATTCTGACAATAAGTACAAAAGACCACGTACATCTTACCATACCAGATACGGAAAATACATCACATACAAAAAGCAAGGCTTTTTATTGCACAGGACTCTACCGGGCCTCCATTCAAAGCCTAAGATACATACAATCAATATAGAGATACACCTGGTCTTAAAAATATTAAATAAGCTAATTATAATTTTCTTTCAACCTTTCTTCAGGTTACATCTGACCTATTATCATTACCTGCTACATTTCATATCCTTCAAAGGTGTATTTACTTCATATAGAGCTATACCCAGTGTTTGAGTTCATTAAAGTTAAATTCAAATCCGCTGTTATCCTTTCCCCAGGTTACCATTTATTTACAGCCTACCATTATCCGGTACATCCCTTACTACATAGGTACTGTACTATACATTTTGTATTTGTGACCCTTTTCTTACAATATATTTCTCTACCATATTCTCTAGCATGGAAGCTTATACAGCTATTCCCTAACCCTGGCTCCCATTCCTTTTGAACCCAAGGTATTTACCATACAAATGCTTTTTTGGATTATTTCCCTTGTTCTTGCTTCCTGGTTCTCTTAATTATTGGAACCTCCTAGGTCTTTTATGTCCTACACCAACCTCTTTGCTCATATACTTGTTGATACTGTATGACTTATTCCCTACCCTATTCAGGACTCAAGCATGCTCATAAACTTGTTGATACTGTATGACTTATCCCCTACCCTATTTTGGACTCAAGCATGCTCATAAACCTGTTGATACTTTATGCCTTATTCCCTACCCTATTTAGGACTCAAGCATGCTCATAATCTTGTTGATACTGTATGACTTATTCCCTACCTTATTCCTATTCATATGGCTCTATATTATTATGTAGCTAGATATCGATTAATGTATTAGACCTGGTTGCAACTCTATTTGTGCCATTTGCACCTTGAGAATTTCTTTTTATTGTTATATTTTTTTTTTCTGTATGTTCTTATTGTTTTTCTTGTATATATGTAAATGTTTTTCATTTGCTTACCCTTTGTCTTTTAGTAAACCCCATGGTTAAGACCAGGGAGGGTCGAAACATCGGGTGTCTCTACTTTACTGGGTTTTGGACCAATTTTTGTAACTTGGCACTTATTTTATTTGTCTAAAACAAAATTCCACAGATGGTTGCAAATCATTCCATTAGAGTGTGCAGTCAATTTGTGTTATTTATGACCCAAAGAACACTGTCCCCACTGTCAAGCATGGAGGTGGAAACATTATGTTTTGGGGGTGTTTCTCTGCTAAGGGCACAGGACTACTTCACCGCATCAATGGGAGAATGGTTGGAGCCATGTACCGTAAAATCCTGACTGACAACCTCCTTACCTTCACCAGGACATTAAAAATGGGTCATGGCTGGGTCTTACAGCAAGACAATGACCCAAAACACACAGCCAAGGCAACAAAGGTGTTGCTCAAAAAGAAGCACATTAAGGTCACAGAGTGGCCTAGCCAGTCTCCAGACCTTAATTCCATTGAAAACTTATGGCGAGAGTTGAAGTTCCAAGTTGACAAGTGACTCTTAATGATTTAGAGATGATCTGCAAAGAAGAGTGGACCAAAATTCCTCCTGACATGTGCGCAAACCTCATCATCAATTCTAAAAAATGCCTGACTGCTGTGCTTGCCAACAAGGGTTTTGCCACCAAATATTAAGTCTTGTTTGCCAGAAGGATCAAATACTTATTTTTTATTGCAAAATGCAGATAAATTTATATAATTTCTACAATGTGATTTTCTTTATTTTATTTATGATATTCTTTCTCTCAATTTTAAAATTAACCTACCATTAAAATTATAGATTGTTCATGTCTTTGTCAGTGGTCAAACTTACAAAATCAGCAAGGGATCAAATACTTATTTCCCCCAACTGTACACATATACTTGACGACAGGAATATGTAACATTGATTCTCTCTAAAATGTCTTTCACATTTATATTCACATGCTTGTTACCGAGAAAGTACATCCATCGACAACGCAGATTTAAAATATTTATCATTCTTTTCACATCATACCTTTAAAAACTATTGATAAATGTTTAATAGCTGAAGGCCACATTCATCAGTTATAATATCAAAAGAATGCTCAGTTGTTCATTTCAGAAACTAGCTGATGCTTGCCATATGTCAAGAAGTGAAAAATGGATTATTAGTCTAAATTTACTGTACTTCATCCTCATCGCGACCAGGAACATTTTTAGATTTTATGACCTAGCTCCTTTTATAAATGGTGAGTGGAAAAGGGCCACAAGTCTTCAACTGTAATTTAACATGAAAATGGTCACTTAGAATATTGTATCAGGTATTCCTATAATGACGCTTATGAGGCATGAAATCCAACAAATTTATGGTCATACTGATATACTATTTGTAGTTCAACAATATTAACCCCTTTCTGACATTAGACGTACTATCCTGTTGAGGTGGGGTGGGCCCGTATGCCCACCGATGGGCACATTAACCCCTGGCACACTGCGATCAAACATGATCGCAGTGTTCCGGCGGTATAGGGAAGCATCGCACAGGGAGGGGCTCCCTGCGGGCTTCCCTGAGACCCTCAGAGCAACACGATGTGATGGCGTTGCTCCGAGGGTCTCCTACCTTTTTCTCCCTGCAGACCCCGGATCCAAAATGGCCGCGGGGCTGCATCCGGGTCCTGCAGGGAGGTGGCTTACCAGTGCCTGCTCAGAGCAGGCGTCGGGAAGCCTCCAGGAGTGCACGTCAGATCGCTGATCTGACACAGTGCACAGCAAAGTGTCAGATCAGCGATCTTACACTATAATATGATGCGCCCCCGGGGCATTGTTACAGTGTAAAAAGAAAAATATTCAGATGTGTAAAAAAAAAAATTCCTGAAAAAAAAATTAAAAATAAAATAATATTGTTCCCATAAATACATATCTTTATCTAAATAAAGAAAACAATTAAACTACACATATTTAGTATCGCTGCGTCCATAACGACCCGACCTATAAAAGTGTCCCACTAGTTTACCCCTTCAGTGAGCACCGTAAAAAAAAAGAGGCAAAAAACAACGCCTTATTATCATACCACCGAACACAAAGTGGGATAACACACGATCAAAAAGACGGATATAAATAACCATGGTACCACTGAAAATGTCATCTTGTCCCGCAAAAAATGAGTCACAATACAACATCATCAGTGAAAAAATAAAAAAGTTATAGTCCTCAGAATAAAGTGATGCAAAAATAATTATATTTTGTATAAAATAGTTTTTATCGTATAAAAGCGCCAAAACATAAATAAATAAATGAGGTATCGCTGTAATTGTACTGACCTGAAGAATAAAACTGCTTTATCCATTTTACCAAACGCGGAAAGGTATAAACGCCCCCCCCCAAAAGAAATTTATGAATAGCTAGTTTTCGGTCATTCTGCCTCACAAAAATCGGAGTAAAAAGCGATCAAAAAATGTCACGTGCCCGAAAATGTTACCAATAAAAAAATCAACTCCTCGCACAAAAAACAAGACCTCACATGACTCTGTGGAACAAAATATGGAAAAATTATAGCTCTCAAAATGTGGTAAAGCAAAAAATATTTTTTGCAATAAAGAATGTCCTTTAGTGTGTGACGGCTGCCAATCATAAAAATCCGCTAAAAAACCCGCTATAAAAGTAAATCAAACCCCCATTAATCACCTCCTTAGTTAGGGCAAAATTAAAAAATTAAAAAAAGTATTTATTTCCATTTTCCCATTAGGATTAGGGCTAGGGTTAGGGTTAGGGCTAGGGTTAGGGTAAGGGCTAGGGTTAGAGTTAGGGTTAGGGCTAGGGTTAGGACTAGGGTTAGGGTTAGGACTAAGGTTATCGCTAAGGTTAGGGTTGGGGCTAGGGTTAGGGTTATGGCTAGGGTTATGGCTAGGGTTTGGATTACATTTATGGTTGGTATTAGGGTTAGGGCTGTGTCAGGGTTAGGGGTGTCATTAAGGTTATGGTTGGGATTAGGGTTAGGGGTGTGGTTAGGGTTGGGATTAGGGTTAGGAGTGTGTTGGGGTTAGGGGTGTGGTTGGGGTTAGGGGTGTGGTTGGGATTAGGGTTTCAGTTAGAATTGAGTGTTTCCACTGTTTAGGCACATCAGGGGGCTCTCCAAACGCAACATGGTGTTCCATCTCAATTCCTGTCAATTTTGCATTGAAAAGTCAAATGGCGCTCCTTCCCTTCTGAGCTCTGCCATGCGCCAAAACAGTGGTTGACCCTCACATATGGGGTATCGGCGCACTCAGGACAAATTGTACAACAACTTTTGTGGTCCAATTTCTTCTATTACCCTTGGTAAAATAAAACAAATTGGAGCTGAAGTAAATTTTTTGTGAAAAAAAGTTAAATGTTCATTTTTTTAAACATTCCAAAAATTCCTGTGAAACACCTGAAGGGTTAATAAACTTCTTGAATGTGGTTTTGAGAACCTTGAGGAGTGCAGTTTTTAGAATGGTGTCACTTTTGGGTATTTTCTATCATATAGACCCCTTAAAATGACTTCAAATGGGATGTGGTTCCTAAAAAAAATGGTGTTATAAAAATGAGAAATTGCTTGTCAACTTTTAACCCTTATAACTCCCTAACAAAAAAAAATTATGGCCCCAAAATTGTGCTGATGTAAAGTAGACATGTGGGAAATGTTACTTATTAAGTATTTTGTGTGACATATTTCTGTGATTTAAGGGCATAAAAATTCAAGTTTGGAAAATTGCAAAATTTTCATAATTTTATCAAATTTCTTTTTTTTACAAATAAACGCAGGTAATAACAAAGAAATTTTACCACTGTTATGAAGTACAATATGTTACGAGAAAACAGTGTCAGAATCATCAGGATCAGTTGAAGCGTTCCAGAGTTATAACCTCATAAACAGACAGTGGTCAGAATTGTAAAAATTGGCCCGGTCATTAACGTGCAAACCACCCTTGGGGGTAAAGGGGTTAAACCTATATTACTTTGCGATAAAGACAAATAGAAATAAAGTCCAAAACATTAGGTAAGGGAGATTTAAGACACACAAGGAAATTGTTTTGCATGTATTTCTACTACCTCCACTACCTCCTTTCCTGTTGCAGAATGTTCTAAATTTATCAACAAAGGAAGAAATCAAGACAATTTTGGCGTTAATGATTTTTTTAAATTTGACCAATGTCATTTTATGAGATAATAACTTTGGAACACTTCAACAGATCCCAGTGATTCTGAGATAGATTTTTCGTGACATACTGAACTTTAATGATAGTAGTAAAATTTGCTCGATATGCCTTCCATTTATTTGTGAAAATATTGGAAATTTGGTGAAAATTTAGCAATTTTAAAACTTTTAATTCCTATGTCATTAAACTAGAGAGTTATGTCAGACAAAATAGTTCATAAATAACATTTCCCTTTTGTCTACTTTTCATCTGCATCATTTTTTAAACATTTCTTTTGTTAGGAACTTACAAAGGTTAAAATTGACCAGCTATTTCTCATTTTTCTAACAAAATTTACTAACTACTGTTTGGGCACAGCAGGGCCCGGAAAAGAAGGAGTGACGTTTTAGAACACAGAATTTGATATATCTTCTGGCATCATGTCACATTTGGAGAGCCCCTATGTGCATAAAAAGGGTGATAGTGAGCATTTTGAACCCACAAGTACTGCACAGAATTTTATAACATTAGGTTGTCATATAGAAATTTTTCATTTTTTTTTTTTCACGGAAATTTAGTTTTAAGCCCAAATTTATTATTTTCACAATGGATAATAATAGGTAGAAAATTAACTGCATAATTGGTTAAGCAATTTCTCCTAAATACGATGATACCCGATATATGGTCAAAAACTTCTATTTGGGCACACAGCAGTGCTAGGAAAGGAAAGAGTGCTATTTTTCTGGAATAATTTGTAAATGTCTTGTCACATTTGGAGAGCCTCTGACATGCAAAAACACCAGAAACCCCAGAGTGACCTCATTATGGAAATTAAATCCCTCAAGGAATTCATCTAGGGGTGTACTGAATATTTTAACCTACAGGTGATTTGTAACACATAACAATATTTAGATGTGAGGACAAAAAAAAATATTTTTTCCACTAAAATGTTATTTTAGCATCAAATTTAAAACTTACACTTGGGTAATGCTAGAAATTGGACCCCACAATCTTTTATGCAATTTCTCCCAAATGTGGCAGTACCCCATTTGTGGTTGAACACTACTGTTGGAGCACATGGCAAGAATCAGATGGGAATAAGCACTATTTAGCTTTTAAAATGGAGATTTCATTTGAATAGTTTGTGGGTGGAGCTGAGGTCTTGAGGTGACAGAACAGCAGAAACCCCCCAGGTCACCCCATATTGGAAACTTCACTGCCTAAGGAATTACTCTAGTGGTGTAGTGAGCATATTCAATTCATAGGTGCCTCACAGAATTTTATAAAATTGAGTCATGGAAATATGATATGTTAGTTGTAAAACTGTAATTATTATATTTAAAGCAAGTTTATCAGGTACGCAAAGGTTAAGAGGTAAATGTGGACCCCATAAATTAGTGTGCAATTTCTCCTGAAGGGCAGTGATGTCACATATGTCACCAGAAATTACTGTATGGCCACACTTCAGGGCTGACAAGGAAGGAGCGCTATTTGGCTTTTGGAGCACAGATTTTGCTCAAATAGTTTGCGGTGACATTTTTGGAGCCTCAAAGGTGCCAGAACAGCAGAAAGACCCCAAAAGTGACTCCATTGTAGAAATTACACCTCTCAATGAATTCATCTATGGCTGAAGTGACTATTTTGTAACATCCACGCTATGCTTTATTCTGGAGAATTGCAAATATGCCAGTTTTGTGCCCACATATTGTGCCGAGCTTGCACTTCTGGAGACAGGCACCCCATAAATTATTACTCCAACGGAACAGAGACTAGTCTAAAGTGACTCCACGTACCTTATAAGTGAAGGCTTTCATCAGGGTTTTTGTATGAATTGGGGTTTGGGGAATTTACGCGGAAATCTAGACATAACGGCTCAGCAGAGAGTGCAGGACAGATGTGAACTGAGCCTTATTCAGATTTTTGGGAGGCAAAATTAACAAATAGACCACAGTACAAGAATAGTTAGTATTTTTATTTTTGCATGGCTCACCGTTCGGTATAAATAATAAGTCGGATTTATTTTTTGGGGTAGGTGGGATAACAGCAATATATAACTTTTTAAATTTTGCAACTATCACACAGTAAAATGTTTTTTTCATAAAAAGTTTTTTCATCGCCATATTCTGAGAGCTTTAATTTTTAGCCAACAGAGCTGTATCAGGGCTTATTTTCTCTGAGATGAGTTGCAGATTTTTTTTGGCTCCATTTTAGGGCACATAATTTTTTTTATCGCTTTTTATTCACATTTTTCAAACACTGAATGAACAAAAGATAGAAATCCAGTTATTGATTTTATTTTTTGAGTCACCCACCGTGCAATAAAAGTAATAAGGCCGATTTGTTCGTCGGGTCAGTACTATAAAAGTACAACCACATTTATATTGTTTTTTATATGCTTTACTATTTTTAAAGACTAAAAACAATATTTTACAAAAATCAACTTGTTTATGCATCGTTATATTCTGAGAGATTTTTTTTTGATGAATGAGCCAAATTAGGGCGTGTTTTTTGCAGGACGACTTGGTCTTTCCAGATGCGGCGATATGAAAAAGAGGGCATTTTTTTGCTTATTTTTGCTTTATCACAAACTTTTTGAGTGGTGAAATGGCTTTTCACAATTTGTGTACACTTTTTGTGTGTTTTTAAACCTTTTTTTACATATTTTACTTTTTCCTTTAGTCCCACTATGTGACATGTATAATACTTTTTTCATCACTGGTCTTATACATTGAACTCATGTACTGCAGTGCATGAGACTATCAGTGAATCACTGACTCATCCCGTGACACCCTTATAGCTGGATATCACAGGCCACCGTATTACATGACCTCAGGGTGCCATGGTAACCAGTGGGACCCGCAATTCTCATCGCACGGGTCCGATGGTTATTAAGAGAGTCTTGTGACCCCCTTGCAACAAATTAAATACCGCTGTTGCTGTCTGATAATAGGGCTTCCATTGACATGCATAAAGGTACCGTCACACTTAGCGACGCTGCAGCGATACCGACAACGATCCGGATCGCTGCAGCGTCGCTGTTTGGTCGCTGGAGAGCTGTCACACAGACAGCTCTCCAGCGACCACCGATCCCGAGGTCCCCGGTAACCAGGGTAAACATCGGGTAACTAAGCGCAGGGCCACGCTTAGTAACCCGATGTTTACCCTGGTTACCAGCGTAAAAAAACAAACAGTACATACTTACATTCAGCTGTCTGTCCCTTGCCGTCTGGTTCCTGCACTGACTGCTGGCCGTAAAGTGAAAGTGAAAGCACAGCACAGCGGTGAGTCACACAGCGGTGACTCACCGCTGTGGCTGTGCTCTGCTTTCACTTTACGGCCAGCAGTCAGTGCTGGAACCAGACGGCAAGGGACAGACAGCTGAATGTGAGTATGTACTGTTTGTTTTTTTACGCTGGTAACCAGGGTAAACAGCGGGTTACTAAGCGCGGCCCTGCGCTTAGTTACCCGATGTTTACCCTGGTTACCAGTGAAGACATCGCTGAATCGGTGTCACACACGCCGATTCAGCGATGTCTACGGGGAGTCCAGCGACGAAATAAAGGTACCTTCACACATAACGATATTGTTAACGATATCGTTGCTATTTGTGACGTAGCAACGATATCGTTAATGAAATCGTTATGCGTGACAGCAACCAACGATCAGGCCCCTGCTGGGAGATCGTTGGTCGCTGAATAAAGTCCAGAACTTTATTTCGTCGCTGGACTCCCTGGAGACATCGCTGGATCAGCGTGTGTGACACCGATCCAGCGATGTCTTCACTGGTAACCAGGGTAAACATCGGGTAACTAAGCGCAGGGCCGCGCTTAGTAACCCTATGTTTACCCTGGTTACCATGCTAAAAGTAAAAAAAAACAAACACTACATACTTACCTACCGCTGTCTGTCCTCCAGCGCTGCGCTCTGCTTCTCTGCTCTCCTCCTGTACTGTCTGTGAGCCGGAAAGCAGAGCGGTGACGTCACCGCTCTGCTTTCCGGCTCACAGACAGTACAGGAGGAGAGCAGAGAAGCAGAGCGCAGCGCTGGAGGACAGACAGCGGTAGGTAAGTATCTAGTGTTTGTTTCTTTTTACTTTTAGCATGGTAACCAGGGTAAACATCGGGTTACTAAGCGCGGCCCTGCGCTTAGTTACCCGATGTTTACCCTGGTTACCGGCATCGTTGGTCGCTGGAGAGCGGTCTCTGTGACAGCTCTCCAGCGACCAAACAGCGACGCTGCAGCGATCCGGATCGTTGTCGGTATCGCTGCAGCGTCGCTTAATGTGAAGGGGCCTTAAAGTTCTGGACTTTCTTCCCCGACCAGCGATCTCCCAGCAGGGGCCTGATCGCTGCTGCCTGTCACACTGGACGATATCGCTAGCGAGGACGCTGCAACGTCACGGATCGCTAGCGATATCGTCTAGTGTGACAGTACCTTAACATAAGTCATTCTGTCCACTAGATCATATGGGTTACTCTGACCTTCAACCCCATAAACACTGTACAGGGAGTTGGAATTACACAGAGGTTTGTGAGTTGGAGGCTGCAGTCAGGTCAGCTGATGGCCAAAAGAGGAAGATTGGACAAGAAGGGTTTGCAGGTGAAATCTTAATCAGAAGATCAAAATCAGAGGCAGAACATTTTAGCAGAATAATCATCAGAAACCAGTTTGAGGTCAGAACAAAGTAAACACAGACACAACAGGTACAATCAGACAGCAGACAATCAAAGCAGTAGTTACTCTAAGTGGCATTGTAAATGGACACTTAGGAGTTTATTTAGAGAGCAGACATACCCAGAGCTCCCAAGAGAGAGAAACCATAACCAGCTAAGAATTAACCCATAATCTTTTAGGCTGGGTGGAACAGCAAATCATAGGAGTAAAACAGGGCTACCATACTGTTGCTCTGCTTCACCTGCCAACCAAAGCAGGTAGACACCAGCACCGATATCAGGAAATTTAATTTTCATTTTTTAATAATGAAGGTCTGAATTTTCCACATTTCAAATTTCAGTTTTTATTTGAAAATTCAGACTTCTAAATCTGTTGATTTAAAAATATTCTCATTTAAAAAAAAACCTGATGTGGAAAATTAATTAGTGTGAGTATGGCCAATCTTATAACACACTATGATTGCAAGTCAAAATTAGCAAAACCAATCAAACTGCTTTGTGTTTAAAAAATATATTTAAATGCATAACAGATTGCCTGATTAAGTGATTAGTGCTATACAAGAATTATATTTAGTCCAGTTGATGTCATTTATGCTTATAAAATTGAAATTTACTACTGGCAGCTTTTTGGGGAAAAAAAATCCTAATTTTGATTGAATATTAAGCACAAGCAAGTTTAACTGCTAATTTCTTTCTCAATAACTCTCTGTCTATGCTGAAACATATCTAATAAATATGAACCAAAGGGATCTGTAAATCTAAAAGGAGTTAGATATTCAATAATATATAGAAAGGGAAATTTAAAAAAAAGATATGCAGTGAATGTTCAAAGGTTTAAGTACAGTGGGGAAAAAAAGTATTTATTCAGCCACCAATTGTGTAAGTTCAGATGAGTGAGGTCTGTAACTGACATCATAGGTAGACCACAACTATGAGAGTCAAAATGAGAAAACAAATCCAGAAAATCACCTTGTCTGACTTGGCTACATTTATTTTGCAAATTATAGTAAAACATAACAATTTGGACATTAACAAAAGATCATCTCAATATTTTGTTATATATCCTTTGTTGGCAATGACAGACGTCAAACGTTTTCAGTAAGTCTTCACAAGGTTGGCACACACTGTTGGTAGTATGTTGGCTTATTCCTCCAAGCAGATCTCCTCTAGAGCAGTGATGTTTTGGGCCTGTCGCTCGGCAACACGGATTTTCAACTCCCACCAAAGGTACTCTATGGGGTTGAGATATGAAGACTGATTAGGCAACTCCAGGACCGTCATTTGCTTCTTATAAAGCCACTCCTTCATTGCCCTGGCAGTGTGCTTGAGATCATTATCATGCTGAAAGACCCATCCAGGTTTCATCTTCAATGCCCTTGCTGATGGACGGAAGTTTGCACTCAAAATCTCATGATACATGGCCCCATTCATTCTTTCATGTACACGGATCAGTCATCTTGGTCCCTTTGCAGAGAAACAGCCCTAAAGCATGATGTTGTAACCCCCATGCTTCACAGTAGGTATAATGTTCTTTGGATGCAACTCAGCATTCTGTCTCCTCCAAACACGACGAGTTTTGTTTCTACCAAACAGTTCTATTTTGGTTTTATCAGACCATATGAAGTTCTCCCAATACTCTTCTGGACAATCCAAGTGCTCTCTTGCAAACTTCAGATGGGCCTGAACGTGTATTGGCTTAGGCAGGGGGGACATGTCTGGCACTGTAGGATCTGAGTCCCTGGCAGCATAGTGTGTTACTGATGGTTGCCTTTGTTACTGTGGTCCTAGCTGTATGCAAGTCATTCACAGGACCCCTGTGTGGTTCTGGAATTTTTGCTCACCATTCTTGTGATCATTTTGATCCCATGGGGTGAGATCTTGCATGGAGCCCCAGATCGAGGGAGATTATCAGTGTTCTTGTATGTCTTCCATTTTCTTATTATTGATCTCACAGTTGATTTCATCACACCAAGCAGCTTGTCTAATGTAGATTCAGTCTTTCCAGTCTGGTGCAGGGCTACAATTTTGTCTCTGGTGTCCTTTGTCAGCTCTTTGGTCTTCACCATAGTGGAGTTTGAAGTCTGACTGAGGTTGTGGACAGGTGTCTTTTGTACTGATAAGTTCAAAGAGGAACCATTCTTACAGGTAAGGAATGGAGAGAAGAGAAGCATCTTAACGAAGAATTTACAGGTCTTTGAGAGTCAGAAATTTTGCATGATTTTAGGTGACTAAATACTTATTTTCCACCATAATTTGCAAAATAAATCTTGCCAAATCAGACAAGGTGATTTTCGGAATTTGTTTTCTCATTTTGAATCTCACAGTTGTGGACTACCTATGATGTCAATTACAGGCCTCTCATCTTTTGAAGTGGGAGAACTGGCACTATTGGTGGCTGACTAAATACTTGTTTTTCCCACTGTACATTATGTGGAATATCTCCTGACAAAAAGGTATCAAGTGAAACTGTTTTTTGTATTGCACACTCTTGTTAAATACAAAAAAGCAAATGTTAAACAATCATTTAAAATAGAAAAAAACAATGAGAGGTAAAAATAGAAAAACAAAGCTTGCTTTGACACTGGTATTGGCACCCTTTATTTTAAATTTGTATGGAAACACATTTTCACTCGCTTGTGGTAAATCACAAATGAAAATCAACTGTGATTAATTGTCAGTGCCATGTAACATGAATTAGCAAATAAATGATGACTTCAGTGTTTTACAAAGCCACATGGTAGGCCCTGTTCCTTTGTCACAATGGTGAACACAAATGAGCTGTCTGAGGACATCAGAACTGTTATTAGTAAATACGAGACTTCCAAATGATTTAAGACCATCTCAAAAGACCTTGGTATCCAAGTTTCATCAGTGCGCAGTGTTATTAAGAAGTTTGCCAAGCATGGTACAGTCAAAAACCTCCCTGGATGCAGGGGAAAGAGGAAAATTGACAAGAGAAGTCTTGGAAAGTTGGTGCAAATAGTGGAAAAACACCACATGAAACATCCAAGGACCTGAAGGCCAACCTAGAACAGTCGTGGGTAATGGTTTCAACAAGTACTATTCGCCTCACACTAAACCAAGCAGAGCTTTATGATGAAGGCCAAGCAAGAAACCATTGCTGATGAAAAGAAATAAAAAGGAATGACTGATCCTTTCCAAAGAGTAACTTGATAAACCACAATGAAGAACACCCTACACACAGTTAGGCATGGTGGAGGATCCATAATGATGTGGGCCTGCTTTCTTGCTTCTGGTAATGGAGGCCTGGACCGTATCACAAGAATCATGAATTCAGAGAATTTCAAGAAATTTTAGAATGAATTGTCCTACCCAGTATAATAAAACTTGGTTTGAGATGAATATCATGACAATGATCCAAAGCACACAACCAAAATTACACAGGAATGATTGAAAAAGAAAAAATGTACTATTTTAAAATGGCCAGCAATGAGTTTTGATCTCAATCCCATTGAAAATCTTTGAGGTGAGCTGTAATCTGAGTGGAAGAAAATACCAGCTGAGAAGTGCAAGAAGCTCATAGATGGCTACAAGAAACGTTTGAAGGCTGTCATTACTGCTAAAGGGTGTGCAACCAAGTATTAATTAGGAATGCCTTTATTGCTGCACATGCTGTTCATTCTGTTTCTTCTTTGAAATTGCAACAAATAAGTTAAAAAACAATGTTTTAATGTTGTATTACTTTGGACAACTATTTACAAAATCCCGAGGATATAAATTTTGTACATTTCCATTTATTTCTGAAGATAATGCACAGTCTATGAAAAAAATGAAGGGGTGCCAATAGTGGTGAGCAGCACTGTATAGGGTCAAGGAGCAACTTAAGCAATTTAACCCATACGAAAAAATGCAGCAGAGGGATGCAGCCTGCCTATTCGGATTGTTAACTAGTGTGGCTTCATCAGGGGTATTTGTCAAGTACAAAATCTTATAAATAGTACATAGTTACAACACTAACATCTTTTTATACTTTTTTTTTGTTTAACAAAAATATCTGTGAGGTTCTCTGCCACATGCTGCAGTAAAACTGTATTAATACTTCCAGATCAGAAAGTGAGCGTTCCTATCTCCCTGTTGCTCCTGTTTTCCACTGGCAGCAGGAGTAACCACATCTGCAACATATGTTACATAACGGAACCAATGTTTAATATGTCATTGTACCAACCTGATGTCCTTCAGCAAAAACAAATGCACTTACTGAATAGCCATGTTCAGTCATACCTAGACTGTATACTTTCTCAGGAAAATACCCTTAGCCTCGATCCCATGGACTTCTAGATCAGCAGATTGGTCTAGAGGCAAGAACTGGTATACTTTGCTATTCTTGTACTCTCATGTTTTCATTGAACTGTCAGAAAAAGTATGCAATAAAACAGGTAGATTTGTTACGGCCAATTGGACCAGGCCATGGCTTACAAGTGTAAACAACCCAACCTTGTTCAAAATGAATTGGGCATGGATGAGTTCCAACTTCTAAAATGAATCAGGCATGGATGAGTTCCAACTTCTAAATCACCTATGGCTAATGCCAATGATTAGAATGAATGAACCATGGCCCACACTCAGCCAGGCTTCTATTTTTTGCTCATTATTATATCTCCTTTGTAGTATTCCTGTTGCCTGGGCTTCTGTTCCCGGCTCCACAGTGTCAAGCATCAACTTACTGTCATGCTGCTGCATTGCAGAATAGTGTAACCTCCACCAGAGGGAGCTTGAGAGGGAAGTGAGACTGCGTACACAGAGAATCACAACAGAGTAGCAGCACAGGCGCCACCAAGTGGCGAGAGAGTGGTCAAACAAGCCGAGTCAAAAGACAATCAGAGACAGAAATACAAAAGGGATCTGCAGTCTCATGGTCAGGAACAAGCCAGGAGGTTCAGCAATGGTCAGAAGTGGATAAGACAAAGGCAGAAGGCAGAAGTGAGACCGAATACAAGCCAAGTCAGAAACCAGAGAATCAAACCAACAAAAAAGGAAACACTGAGAAAAGGGCAGACAGAGGGAGAAAACAGACACAGGGCAAGTCAGGGATCACAGCAGAGCAAATCAAGAGCTACCAGAGTCAGGTTCACACGCCGAAGGCAGAACCATAGCTGACACCAGCAGGATGCATGAGGTCTAAATAGCAAACCTGAACCCAGAATGAGGCAGAGCAAAGTTATCCCTTGACATGATCCACCCAGAAAAAGGAGAGACAGGATAAAACCCTGGAACGGATCATGACACTTACATGCCATATTATATTTTTCTACTGAGCAGCTTCTACCCTTACTACAGCCATTGCACAGACACACCTGCTACACAACTCCTGGATGTCCACTGTGTTTTACAGTGCTATACTGTATTGCTGCTGTCACTGCTGCAATTACTGACCATATGCTGTCAGACATCTCTTTGTCTGACTCATTTTTATACCACGCAGCTTCTACACTAGACAACCGTGCATAGTCTTGTGAGATGCACATTCAAACTCACCTGTTCCAAATGACAGGTGTGGGCACCATTCAAATCTTACCTGAAACCATTTAAAAAGTGGAGAAGTTGACTGAATCTTTGCATTGTGTGTCTGAGCATGCAACCCTAAGCATGGAGAACAGAAAGTGAAGAAGAGAACTGTCTGAGGACTTGAAAAAATTGCTGAATAATATCAATGTTCGCAAGGTTACAAGTTCATCTCCAGAGATCTTGATTTTCCATTGTAAATGGTGTGTAAAATAGTCAAGAAGTTTACAAACCATGTAATGTTACCTAAAATCCTGAGAAAAATTCATGAAAGGTTTCAACTCAGGATGGTTTGGATGGTGGATAAGCAGCCCCAATCAAGTTCCAAATAAATTGTGAGTCCAGATATTTGGAAACTCTTGAAGGTGTGTTGATAAAAGGGCTTGGGTTTCTTCTAAAGGAGTTGTGATGAAATTTCTAGGTAAGAAGAAGATACAAAATTTAAGTCCATCGTGGAGAAGATGCTGAAACGTTTCAAAGCCTTGGGTTGTCTAATGAGTTTGAAGTTACGTTTTTTACATTCCCATTTGGACTACTTTCCTTAAATCTGTGGTGCTGTTAGCGTAGAGCAACGAGACATAATTCATCAGGATATTAGGGAGATGGAAAGATGATACCAAGGTAGATTGAGCATGAACATTATGGGGGACTACTGCTGGATGCTCCACAGAAAAGATTCACAGGCCTTCTATAAGAAAAAAAATTATCAGGAGAAGCTTTGAAGACGAAAGGAAAATTTATGTTTAAGAAATGTTGATATGTTATTCTGTGTACATTTTTTGTGATATGTGGCAAATTCAAATTCATTTGAGGAAAATTTTGTGAAGCCATGGAAGTTGAATTTCAAAAAATCTGCTCACTTATAGTAATTTCTGTAAATAGATGTTAGCTGTGCAGTAGCCACTTCCTAATTTACATTTGACTTCAACGGATAGTTAGGGACTCTGAACAGTGACAAGATTCTAGATTCATTGCTAAAAGTCACCCTTGTTAGAGTGGGATATTTGCTGAGAACCAACAATGAGATATATACCATAGGGATAGTTTTGTTTTCAGCCTCCTCAACAGATGGGAAATTAAACTATGCACATACTCCACTTATCTTTGCCTCATCTTTTTAGTGGTAAATATTCTGGATATACTGTTAGCATTTTAGTATTATATTACCTGTTTGCTCCTTTTTCACATTTTTGGTTAACATAAAATGGTTTTAAATTATTTAAATAAATGTTGTATCTTTATTCCATTATTTCTATCACTAGATCAAGATGATTGTGATGTAACATATTAACTTCACGTGTTCTTATAATTACTAAACTATGTTATTCTAAACACTTTTATATTGATGAATTGGTAACTTTGTAGATTTAGATCAACAAAGAATTTGTATAAAATGTATTTATAACATACTCAAGCATCTTTTATAGTTCTGGGAGAATAAATCAAAATATTTAGAACAGCAGCTGTTTTCCACCTATGTAGACTGAAAACACTTAGTATTAATATGCTTGGAAATGTATATCTAAGGACAGATTGCAATGATGATTTGATTAGGGATAGTGCTTTTGGGAATACTGCATGGATTTTGTTCTGAAGTAATGAGATTCTGTTTTATGTGTTTGTTTTAATAGCTTACTTAAACAATTCTGCTCTGAAAACAAGATCATTTTGCATGAAGCCTAAAATTGTTTGTTCTTACAAACTGATCCAAAGTACTGATGCAGATAATTCATATATGCAACCTGTGCAACTGCACAGTAGTACACTTGAGAAGGGACCCATTAGCTCTTTGGCAGCAGTTTCACACTATTTATTATTCCACAGTTTTCTCTTGATATAGATATTTTAGCTCCCAGTAAAGATTTGATCTTAACAAGTGATTTATTTAAATAGGAAATGTATTTAGAATTAAAATTACTATTAAAAAGAAGTGGATAAAGATGACAAAAATATGTGTACATGAGATCCCATAATGATGGAGATCTGGTTTGACTTCTGAAATGTTGCAGTGTGTAAGTTAAAATTCCGGCCCACAGCCATGGAACTTCTGCACATGGCCAAAGGAAAATAAATTTGGACATTAACGATAATTATATCAATTATGAGATACATGTATAATTTCCAACTGTCAAGGAGCATTTTATGCCAAAAATATGTCCGCTCTATTCTTCATAATATCTTATGGAGCAGCACTTTTAGACCTAATACTATCTAATAGACCTGACAGAATAACAAATCTGCAGGTGGTTGGGCATCTAGGAAATATCGACCACAATATTGTACAGTTTCACCTGTCTTTCACTAGGGGGACTTGTCAGGGAGTCACAAAAACACTGAACTTTAGGAAGGCAAAGTTTGACCAGCTTAGAGATGCCCTTAATCTGGTAGACTGGGACAATATCCTCAGAAATGAGAATACAGATAATAAATGGGAAATGTTTAAGAACATCCTAAATAGGCAGTGTAAGCGGTTTATACCTTGTGGGAATAAAAGGACTAGAAATAGGAAAAACCCAATGTGGCTAAACAAAGAAGTAAGACAGGCAATTAACAGTAAAAAGAAAGCATTTGCACTACTAAAGCAGGATGGCACCATTGAAGCTCTAAAAAACTATAGGGAGAAAAATACTTTGTAACGAAAAAGAAAATCCAGCTCACCATAGTAACAGTTCCACTCGCAGCACGGAAACGCTGTGTCAAGGCGTGGGGAATCCAAAAAGCAAAAAAAGAATATCCAGCTCAACGAGACAGTGAAAAGTAAAAACTTGGTACTTTATTCACTTCATATAGAAGCAGAGGATAAAAACATCAGCACAATAAGGATAAAAACACTATCTATCTACGCGTTTCAGGTGGCAAAGCACCCTTAATCATGATATCTAGTGTCTGGCCTGTTCCGTGCTTTTTATGTAAGAATCCATTGAACACACCGGTGCAATGATCAGGTGGAAAAGTAATCCACTGAGAATGAAAACACCTGGTGGTGAATGTGAACCAGCGATTGGCCACATGAAACAAAAAGTTCACGGAATAGGCAGAAATAGAAAAAAAAAAAAAAAAGGAAACACATATGTACTTTAACTAAACATAATACAAGAATATATGGAACACAACAAATCTTGTCACTAAATAATGTAACAATAATGATCTTATGCAACGACAAATGTCCAAAATGCATAAATACGCAAACTGCATGATGGTAAATTTTTCTTGAGTTGGAAAAAAGCAGAACTTGAGCGGAATCCTAACGGCATCTCCTAACACTGATTAAGGTGACATGCATGCTGATCATCCAATGAAGTCTTCCTCTTCGGATTCCGCTCAAGTTCTGCTTTTTTCCAACTCAAGAAAAATTTACCATCATGCAGTTTGCGTATTTATGCATTTTGGACATTTGTCGTTGCATAAGATCATTATTGTTACATTATTTAGTGACAAGATTTGTTGTGTTCCATATATTCTTGTATTATGTTTAGTTAAAGTACATATGTGTTTCCTTTTTTTTTTTTTCTATTTCTGCCTATTCCGTGAACTTTTTGTTTCATGTGGCCAATCGCTGGTTCACATTCACCACCAGGTGTTTTCATTCTCAGTGGATTACTTTTCCACCTGATCATTGCACCGGTGTGTTCAATGGATTCTTACATAAAAAGCACGGAACAGGCCAGACACTAGATATCATGATTAAGGGTGCTTTGCCACCTGAAACGCGTAGATAGATAGTGTTTTTATCCTTATTGGGCTGATGTTTTTATCCTCTGCTTCTATATGAAGTGAATAAAGTACCAAGTTTTTACTTTTCACTGTCTCGTTGAGCTGGATATTCTTTTTTTGCTTTTTAGAAAAATACTTTATCTAAAAAACTAATTAAAGCTGCCAAAAAGGAAACAGAGAAGCACATTGCTAAGGAGAGTAAAACTAATCCCAAACTGTTCTTCAACTATATCAATAGTAAAAGAATAAAAACTGAAAATGTAGGCCCCTTAAAAAATAGTGAGGAAAAAATGGTTGTAGATGACGAGGAAAAAGCTAACATATTAAACACCTTCTTCTCCACGGTATTCACGGTGGAAAATGAAATGCTAGGTGAAATCCCAAGAAACAATGAAAACCCTATATTAAGGGTCACCAATCTAACCCAAGAAGAGGTGCGAAACCGGCTAAATAAGATTAAAATAGATAAATCTCCGGGTCCGGATGGCATACACCCACGAGTACTAAGAGAACTAAGTAATGTAATAGATAAACCATTATTTCTTATTTTTAGGGACTCTATAGCGACAGGGTCTGTTCCGCAGGACTGGCGCATAGCAAATGTGGTGCCAATATTCAAAAAGGGCTCTAAAAGTGAACCTGGAAATTATAGGCCAGTAAGTCTAACCTCTATTGTTGGTAAAATATTTGAAGGGTTTCTGAGGGATGTTATTCTGGATTATCTCAATGAGAATAACTGTTTAACTCCATATCAGCATGGGTTTATGAGAAATCGCTCCTGTCAAACCAATCTAATCAGTTTTTATGAAGAGGTAAGCTATAGGCTGGACCACGGTGAGTCATTGGACGTGGTATATCTCGATTTTTCCAAAGTGTTTGATACCGTGCCGCACAAGAGGTTGGTACACAAAATGAGAATGCTTGGTCTGGGGGAAAATGTGTGTAAATGGGTTAGTAACTGGCTTAGTGATAGAAAGCAGAGGGTGGTTATAAATGGTACAGTCTCTAACTGGGTCGCTGTGACCAGTGGGGTACCGCAGGGGTCAGTATTGGGACCTGTTCTCTTCAACATATTCATTAATGATCTGGTAGAAGGTTTACACAGTAAAATATCGATATTTGCAGATGATACAAAACTATGTAAAGCAGTTAATACAAGAGAAGATAGTATTCTGCTACAGATGGATCTGGATAAGTTGGAAACTTGGGCTGAAAGGTGGCAGATGAGGTTTAACAATGATAAATGTAAGGTTATACACATGGGAAGAAGGAATCAATATCACCATTACACACTGAATGGGAAACCACTGGGTAAATCTGACAGGGAGAAGGACTTGGGTATCCTAGTTAATGATAAACTTACCTGGAGCAGCCAGTGCCAGGCAGCAGCTGCCAAGGCAAACAGGATCATGGGGTGCATTAAAAGAGGTCTGGATACACATGATGAGAGCATTATACTGCCTCTGTACAAATCCCTAGTTAGACCGCACATGGAGTACTGTGTCCAGTTTTGGGCACCGGTGCTCAGGAAGGATATAATGGAACTAGAGAGAGTACAAAGGAGGGCAACAAAATTAATAAAGGGGATGGGAGAACTACAATACCCAGATAGATTAGCGAAATTAGGATTATTTAGTCTAGAAAAAAGACGACTGAGGGGCGATCTAATAACCATGTATAAGTATATAAGGGGACAATACAAATATCTCGCTGAGGATCTGTTTATACCAAGGAAGGTGACGGGCACAAGGGGGCATTCTTTGCGTCTGGAGGAGAGAAGGTTTTTCCACCAACATAGAAGAGGATTCTTTACTGTTAGGGCAGTGAGAATCTGGAATTGCTTGCCTGAGGAGGTGGTGATGGCGAACTCAGTCGAGGGGTTCAAGAGAGGCCTGGATGTCTTCCTGGAGCAGAACAATATTGTATCATACAATTATTAGGTTCTGTAGAAGGACGTAGATCTGGGGATTTATTATGATGGAATATAGGCTGAACTGGATGGACAAATGTCTTTTTTCGGCCTTACTAACTATGTTACTATGTTACTATGTTCTTATGCCTTCTGCTCTCATACGTTCCTCATCCAATTGTCTCCATGGCTTCTCCTGAGAATCCTCCATTCCATTATACAGTATGTCTCAATATGTTTGATTGTCTCTCACCTTAAGAATCTTCAGACAGAACCGAAAAACTCATTTCTTTAGGAAAACATATAGCCTGCAATAAGCTTAAGTAGTTGACATATAGCTACACAACCAACACTCAGTGCAGGGTGAACCATTTACCTAAATAAAATGGGAATGGTTTGTGATATCAACTTTATTTGAGGAACATTAGTATATGGGGGGAAACTTTTCAAGATGTGTGGAGTCCATGGCGGCCATTTTGAAGTCGGCCATTTTGGACCCAACTTTATTTTTTACAATAGGAAGAGGGTCATGTGAAAAATCAAACTCATTTAGAATTTCACAAGAAAAACAATGGTGTGCTTGGTTTTAATGTAACTTTATTCTTCCATGAGTTATTTACAAGTTTCTCTTTGTTTACAGCCATTGACATGTCGCAGAGGTTAACACGTGAAGAGCGGATAGAAATTGTGTTGATGTCTGGTGAATGGAGTACGCATATAAGTGGCCTACCCTGTGGTAGGGTTGGCGGATCGCACCGAGTATATAAATATGTATTAATAGGTGTGTTCACAACCCGGGTCAACCATGCAGGAGAGGAACCTGCTGCTGGATAATGGCGGTGCTATATGGCAGTATAAGCGAACTCTGTTAACTCCACATATTCGCTAGAAACAAGATGCTGTGCGCTGTTAACCTCACAGAGGTACACAGCTACCAAACAGAGCAAAACTGTGGTCATGCAGTTAGAGAAACAGGCAAACAACTCCTCACCGGAGGTGCCAGTATTCTAGCGGCTTATTTCAGCCAAGGCCCTGAATACACACATACAAACTCCTCACCGGAGGTGCCGGTATTCTAGGGGCTTATTTCAGCCAAACCCTAACTACATCCAGACATGACCACACTGGCTCTGAGCTCATAGACTTTGGTATGATACTAGCGCATGGCCGTGTGGCCATGCGAACCTTTTATAGCTGTAGCAGACAAGGACCTTCCAAGTGGTCCAATAGGAGCTGCTACAGGGCCTGAGCGTGTGACCCCCGACCTCCAGACCTCCAATGAGAGGTCCTCCCGTGGGCATGCTCAGTGTGTGCAAAGCAGGACTTAGTCCAAGAAAAGCCTGCACACTGCTGATCAGTGCTGGCAACAAAAGCAGAACCTGGAAAGGCAGCAGTAACCCTTTGCACAGTATCAGTCTGAGCGAGAGGCTGGGACCAACATCTCCGCTGAGCAGGCTCCACTGCGGCTGAAGCAGAGTGGGAGACCACAGCAGACATGGCTCAAGATTCCCCCTGTGCAGCAGCGGGAACTCGACTCCTAACATTACCCCCTCCTATGGCCCCCTCTTTGAGCTTCGCTACGCTCAAAGGTTGCAATGAGCAGCGGAGCCCAAATGTGCTCCACAGGTTCCCAGGTTCTGACCTCTGGGCCGTGACCCTTCCAGTCCACCAGATACTATTTCTTGCCACTTATCACCTTGCACCCCACGATAGAGTTCACCTGAACCTCATCCATGAACGAACCCGATGTCCCGGCAGATGACTCAGAAAACCGGGACAAATAGACGGGCTTTAAAAGGGAAACATGAAAGGTGTTGGTAATACTAAGGCTCAAAGAAATATCCAAACAGTAGACCACAGGGTTGACCTGTTCCAGAACCTTGAAAGGGCCTACAGTATGTGGCGACGAGCAAACTTAGTGGACTCAACTCGCAGCCTGATGTTACGGGTGGAGAGTCACACTAAGTCGCCAGGGGCAAAGGTCGGAGCAGGGCACCAGTGGAGACCTTGGAGGCCTGGATGGCATCCTGTGTGTGGTCCCACATGTCACGTGCCCCCACTGCCCAGTCTGCCACCCTTAAATCGGTGGATGACACAGGCATGGGCACAGGAACACGCGGATGCTGGCCGTAATTAAAGAGAAATGGAGTCTGCCCGGTAAAGTTGGCTACGGCGTTGTTCAAAGCAAATTTCGCCCAAGGTAGCAAAGATGCCCAGTCAAATGTAGTAAGTATATGACCAGAGTCTGGTCAGCCCTCTCTACCAACCCATTCATCTCAGGATGGTATGCAGAAGAGAGATTCAGCTCAATGTTGAGTAAACGACAGAGTTCTCTCCAGAACCGAGATGCAAACTGAGGACCCCAGTCACTGACAATTTTGTCAGGCATGCCATGTAAATGGAAAACATGTTTGACAAACAACGCCGCTAAAGCCCGTGCAGAAGGTAATTATGGAAGCGGAACCAAGGGCACCATCTTAGAATAATGGTAGGTGACTACCCAGATAACTGTATAGCTACGAGGCTTGGGTACCACGAAGTCCATCCCAGCCATCTCCCAGGGCCTGTCTGCCACTGGCAGGGGGTAAAGTTGCCCAGCAGGTTGTTGCCAAGGAGACTGATTTTGGCGCAGGAGACACACGCCCGAATATAGTCCCCGATGTCACGGGCTATATGCGGCCACCAGTACATCCTCGCCAAGAGCTCAGATGTCCTCTTGGTCCCAAAATGTCCACCCACTCTGGACGAGTGAGCCCAAGAGAGAACCTCCATTCGCAAATTAGATAAAGTGAAAGTCTTGCCAGGGGGCTCAGATTCTAGCGAAAACAGAGCCACAGTTCTCAGGTTCTCTGAAGGGACAATAAACCGAGGCTCCTTTTCCTCCTCTGATGACACTACAGAGCGCAAGAGAGTGTCGACAAGAACGGTCTTCTCCCCGGAAAGAAAATGGAGGGTGAAATGGAATTGGGAGAAGAACAAGGACCATCTAGCCTGGCGAGAATTTAGCCACTGGGCTGTCTGTAACTACACCAAGTTCTTGTGGTCTGTGAACACCTGGAAGGGAAAGCGGGCTCCCTCCAGGAGGTGTCTCCACTCTGAGAAAGCCAACTTCATAGCTAGAAACTTCCTGTCCCCGATGGAATAATTCCTCTCCACTGGTGAAAAGGTCTTGGAAAAGAAGAAGAAAGGGTGTTTCAAACCTTGAGCATCCTTTTGGAAGAGGACTGTTCCAGCACCAACGGTTGAGGCATCCACCTCCATAATGAATGACTTATCTACATGGGGGCGATGTAGGATGGGAGCGCTAGCAAAGTGTGACTTAATCGAGAGAAAGGCCTTGGAGACCTCCTCTGACCACAACTTGGGATTTGCTCCCTTCTTGGTGAGGGCAACAAAGGGAGCTACCAAAGTTGAGAAGTGGGGAATGAACTGGCGATAGTAGTTAATTGTTGTGAGTTCCGTTCTGGAGCTCCCTCCTGTGGTTGCTAATGGTATGTTTGCGAGTTCTGCCCTTGGGCTCCCTCTGGTGGTTTCGAGTGGAACTGCTGCTCCGTTAGGTAGCTGTAGCAGCTGCCTTCACTAATCGCCTTGCCTGGGTTTGTTATTTAAACCTGCTCTGGGCTTTAGTCCATGCCTGCTGGCAATGTTCTTGGTTGGATTTGATTCTTCTCTTGGATTTCTCATATGGCCAGTCCTTGTCTGCAAAAGATAAGTTTTGCTAGTTTTGTTTGTCCATCTGTTTGGACTCTATTGCTTTGCATTTTGTCTCTTTTGTCCAGCTTGTCACTATGTCTTTTTTAGGCTAGCTGGAAGCTCTGGGAAAGCAGATTTTCCCCTCCACACCGTGAGTCAGTGTGGAGTTCATTTTTGTAAACTCTGCGTGGATTTTGTAGTTTTTAATACTGACAGCACAGTATCCTTTGCTCTCTCTATCTACTTTAGTATTGGCCTCCCCTTTGCTGAATTCTAATTTCATTTCTGTGTTCGTCATTTCCCTCTCCTTTCACAGTCAATATTTGTGGTGGGCTATCTTTCTTTTTGGCGGTTTCTCTGAGGCAAGATAGCTTTCTATTTCCTTCTTTAGGGGTAGTTATATCTTAGGCTGTGACGAGGTGTCTAGGAAGTGTCAGGAACATCCCACGGCTATTTCTAGTTGTGTTGTTAGGATTAGGGACTGCGGTCAGTAGAGATACCACCTTCTCAGAGCTCATTCCATGTTGCGTTTTAGCCACCAGGTCATTTCAGTGTGGCCTCTTAACCACCAGGTCATAACAGTACAGCAGGCCAAGAATGAATTGAATGCATCTCAAAAGAAGGAAAAAAAAAAGAGTTCTGAATCATTTTTTTTTCTGTGCTCTGTTCTGTCTTTTTTTTCTTCCTCTTGAAATCTGGGTGGTGCTGGATATATGCTCTAGTATGGAGGTTCAGGGTTTGTTTTCTCGTGTGGATCAACTTGCTGCTGCAAGAGTCCAGAGTATCCAAGATTATATTGTTCAGACTCCGGCTCTAGAGCCAAGAATTCCTACTCCTGATTTGTTTTTTGGGGACAGATCCAAGTTTTTGAACTTTAAAAATAGCTGCAAATTGTTTTTTGCTTTGAAACCCTGTTCTTCTGGTGATCGCATTCAGCAAGTGAAAATAATCATATCCTTACTGCGTGGTGATCCTCAAGACTGGGCATTTGCTCTTGAAACAGGGGATCCGGCATTATTGAATGTAGATGCAATTTTTCAGGCGCTCGGATTGTTGTATGACGAACCTAACTCTGTAGAGCATGCTGAGAAAACACTGTTGGCCCTGTGTCAGGGTCCGGAAGCGGCAGAGTTATATTGCCAGAAAATTAGAAAATGGTCTGTGCTCACTAAATGGAATGAAGAGGCGCTGGCTGCTATTTTCAGAAAAGGTCTTTCTGAAACCCTTAAAGATGTTATGGTGGGCTTTCCTGTGCCTGCCGGTTTGAGCGAGTCTATGTCTCTAGCCATTCAGATTGATCGGCGCTTGCGTGAGCGCAAGGCGGTGCACCATATGGCAGTGTCCTCTGAGCGAAGTCCTGAGCCTATGCAATGTGATAGGATTTTGACTAGAGCAGAAAGGCAGAAATTCAGACGTCAGAATGGCCTGTGTTTTTACTGTGGTGATTCAGCTCATGCAATTTCTGATTGCCCTAAGCGTACTAGGAGGGTCCCTAGGTCTGTTACCATTAGTACTGTGCAGCCTAAATTTCTCCTGTCTGTTACCCTGATTTGCTCATTGTCGTCCTTTTCTGTTATGGCATTTGTGGATTCTGGTGCTGCCCTGAACTTAATGGACTTAGAGTTTGCCAGGCGCTGATGTGGTGAATTGGTCCTCTGCGGCTGTTGAGGCCTTTCAGGAGCTTAAACGTCATTTTACTTCTGCCCCTGTGTTGCGTCAGCCAGATGTTTCTCTCCCTTTTCAGGTTGAGGTTGATGCTTCTGAGATTGGGGCACGGGCCGTTTTGTCTCAGAGAAATTCTGATGGCTCTTTGATGAAACCGTGTGCCTTCTTCTCCAGAAAATTTGCGTCTTCTGAGCGTAATTATGATGTCGGCAAACGGGAGTTGTTGGCTATGAAGTGGGCATTTGAGGAGTGGCGACATTGGCTTGAGGGATCCAAGCATCGCGTGGTGGTCTTGACTGATCACAAGAATCTGATTTACCTCGTCTGCTAAGCGGTTGAATCCTAGACAGGCTCGGTGGTCTTTGTTTTTCTCACGTTTTGATTTTGTGGTCTCGTATATTGGTGGATCTAAGAATGTGAAGGCTGATGCCCTTTCTAGGAGTTTTTTGCCTGATTCTCCGGGAGTTCTTGAGCCGGCTGGGATCCTCAAGGAGGGGATGATTCTTTCTGCCATCTCCCCTGATTTACGGCGGGTACTTTAGGAGTTTCAGGCTGATAAACCTGACCGTTGTCCTGTGGGGAAATTGTTTGTTCTTGATAGATGGACTAGTAGGGTAATTTCTGAGGTTCATTGTTCGGTGTTGGCTGGTCACCCTGGGATTTTTGGTACCAGAGATTTGGTGGCTAGGTCCTTTTGGTGGCCTTCCTTGTCGCGGGATGTGCGTTCGTTTGTGCAGTCCTGTGGGACCTGTGCTCGGGCTAAGCCTTGCTGTTCCCGTGCCAGCGGGTTGCTTTTGCCTTTGCCTATTCCTGAGAGGCCCTGGACGCATATTTCCATGGATTTTATTTCTGATCTTCCGGTTTCTCAGAAGATGTCTGTCATCTGGGTGGTTTGTGACCGGTTTTCTAAGATGGTCCATTTGGTGCCATTGCCTAAGTTGCCTTCCTCTTCTGATTTGGTTCCATTATTTATTCAGCATGTGGTTCGTTTGCATGGTATTCCGGAGAATATTGTGTCTGACAGAGGTTCCCAGTTCGTTTCTAGGTTTTGGCGGTCCTTTTGTGCTAGAATGGGCATTGATTTGTCTTTTTCTTCTGCATTCCATCCTCAGACAAATGGCCAAACGGAGCGAACCAATCAGACCTTGGAAACCTATTTGAGATGCTTCGTGTCTGCTGATCAGGATGATTGGGTGACCTTTTTGCCGTTGGCCGAGTTTGCCCTTAATAATCGGGCTAGTTCGGCTACCTTGGTTTCGCCTTTTTTTTGTAACTTTGGTTTTCATCCTCGTTTTTCTTCAGGGCAGCTTGAGCCTTCTGACTGTCCTGGTGTGGATTCCGTGGTGGACAGGTTGCAGCAAATTTGGACTCATGTGGTGGACAATTTGACGTTGTCTCAGGAGAAGGCTCAGCGTTTTGCTAACCGTCGTCGGTGTGTTGGTCCCCGGCTTCGTGTTGGGGATTTGGTCTGGTTGTCTTCTTGTCATGTTCCTATGAGGGTTTCTTCCCCTAAGTTCAAGCCTCGCTTTATTGGGCCTTATAAGATTTCTGAAATTATCAATCCAGTGTCTTTTCATTTGGCCCTTCCAGCTTCCTTTTCCATTCATAATGTGTTCCATAGATCCTTGTTGCGGAGATATGTGGTGCCTATGGTTCCCTCCATTGATCCTCCTGCTCCGGTGTTGGTTGAGGGGAAATTGGAATATGTGGTAGAGAAGATTTTGGATTCTCGTTTTTCGAGGCGGAAGCTTCAGTATCTGGTCAAGTGGAAGGGTTATGGCCAGGAGGATAATTCTTGGGTTGTTGCCTCCGACGTTCATGCTCCCGATTTGGTTCATGCTTTCCATTTGGCTCATCCTGATCGGCCTGGGAGCTCTGGTGAGGGTTCGGTGACCCCTCCTCAAGGGGGGGTACTGTTGTGAGTTCCGTTCTGGAGCTCCCTCCTGTGGTTGCTAATGGTATGTTTGCGAGTTCTGCCCTTGGGCTCCCTCTGGTGGTTTCGAGTGGAACTGCTGCTCCGTTAGGTAGCTGTAGCAGCTGCCTTCACTAATCGCCTTGCCTGGGTTTGTTATTTAAACCTGCTCTGGGCTTTAGTCCATGCCTGCTGGCAATGTTCTTGGTTGGATTTGATTCTTCCCTTGGATTTCTCATATGGCCAGTCCTTGTCTGCAACAGATAAGTTTTGCTAGTTTTGTTTGTCCATCTGTTTGGACTCTATTGCTTTGCATTTTGTCTCTTTTGTCCAGCTTGTCACTATGTCTTTTTTAGGCTAGCTGGAAGCTCTGGGAAAGCAGATTTGCCCCTCCACACCGTGAGTCGGTGTGGAGTTCATTTTTGTAAACTCTGCGTGGATTTTGTAGTTTTTAATACTGACCGCACAGTATCCTTTGCTCTTTGTCTATCTAGTTTAGTATTGGCCTCCCCTTTGCTGAATTCTAATTTCATTTCTGTGTTCGTCATTTCCCTCTCCTTTCACAGTCAATATTTGTGGTGGGCTATCTTTCCTTTTGGGGGTTTCTCTAAGGCAAGATAGCTTTCTATTTCCTTCTTTAGGGGTAGTTATATCTTAGGCTGTGACGAGGTGTCTAGGAAGTGTCAGGAACATCCCATGGCTATTTCTAGTTGTATTGTTAGGATTAGGGACTGCGGTCAGTAGAGATACCACCTTCTCAGAGCTCGTTCCATGTTGCGTTTTAGCCACCAGGTCATTTCAGTGTGGCCTCTTAACCACCAGGTCATAACAGTTAATGAACCCCATAAAGCGCTGCACTGCTTTGAGAGAATGGGGTTTCTGCCAGTCCATCACAGCCTGTAGCTTGGTAGGATCCATAGCCAATCCCTTGACAGAGATGATATAGCCAAGGAAAGGCAAGGACTCCTGCTCAAACACACACTTCTCCAACTTGGCATAGAGGGTGTTAACCCGTAGGAGGTCGAAGACCTTGCAAACCTCTCTCCAGTGGGAGTCAATATCTGGAGAGTAGATGAGAGTATAATCCAGATAAACTACGACCGAGGTGGAAAGCGTATTCCAGAAGATGTTGTTTACAAAGTCTTAGAAAATGGCTGGGGCATTACAGAGCCTGAAGGGCATCACCAGATATTCATAGTGCCCATCCCTGGTGTTAAAAGCTGTCTTCCATTTGTCCCGCTCACGGATGCGAATTAGGTTGTAAGCACCCCGCAGATCTAATTTAGTAAATACCCTTGCTCCCCGTAGCATATCAAAAAGCTCAGAAATCTGGGGTAGTGGGTACTTAATCTTAACGGTAATGGTGTTAAGACTCCTGTAGAACCCAGTTACTGCAGGTGACACTGACTTCCTAATGAATCCTCTTGCCAGATTCTCTCGAATATACTGTGACATTGCCTGCATCTACGGGAGAGACAACGGATGTTCTCGACCCCGGGTAGGCTCAGCACCAGGTCAATAGGACAGTCATAGGGGCGGTGAGGCAGTAGCGTCTACACAGCACTTTTGGAGAACACGTCCGCATAGGGCCAATATTGCTTGGGGAGAGAGGATAGATCTGTGGGTACCTCAGTTCTAGCAACCTGAACGCTTTCCCTCTGACATCTACCCCCACAAGATTCACCCCATCCTAAAATTCTGCCTGTGGACCACTCGATATGAGGAGAGTGATACCGTAGCCAAGGACTTCATCAATTCCCTCAGGAATGACAAGCAGAGATATAGTCTCCTGATGAGATGGCAACAAGGACAGAGAGAAAGGGATGGTCTGGTGTGTTATCTGTGAGGGAAGTGTCGACCCATTCACCATTCGTACAGTTACTGGTTGAGCTAGCATTACCAGGGGTATTACGTGACGTTAGGGTGAAGGCAGAGGACAGAAAATTGCCCTACGCCCCAGAATCCATGCAGAGCTCTACCGAGTGAGTGAATGAGCCTATTGTAATTAGTTAGTAACATACATAGTTATTAAGGTTGAAGGAAAACTTTAAGTCCATCTAGTTCAACCCATAGCCTAACCTAACATGCCCTAACATGTTGATCCAGAGGAAGGCAAAAAAAAACATGTGGCAAAGAGTAAGCTCCACATTGGGGAAAAAAATTCCTTCCCGACTCCACATACGGCAATCAGACTAGTTCCCTGGATCAACGCCCTATTAAGGAATCTAATATATATAATCTGTAACATTATACTTTTCAAGAAAGGCATCCAGTCCCCTCTTAAATATAAGTAATTGTTCACTCATTACAACATCATACGGTAGAGAGTTCCATAGTCTCATTGCTCTTACAGTAAAGAATCCACGTCTGTTATTATGCTTAAACCTTCTTTCCTCCAGACATACAGGATGCCCTGTCTCAGGTCTATGATTAAAAAGATCATCAGAAAGGTCTTTGTACTGTCCCCTCATATATTTATACATTAAAATAAGATCACCCCTTAGCCTTCATTTTTCCAAACTAAATAGCCCCAAGCATAATAACCTATCTTGGTATTGAAGACCCCCCAGTCCTCTAATATCTTTGGTCGCTCTTCTCTGCACCCGCTCTAGTTCAGCTATGTCTCTCTTATACACCGGAGACCAGAAGTGTACACAGTATTCTAAGTGTGGTCGAACTAGTGACTTGTATAGAGGTAAAATTATGTTCTCCTCATGAGCATCAATGCCTCTTTTAATGCATCCCATTATTTTATTTGCCTTTGTAACAGCTGCCTGACACTGGCCACTAAATGTGAGTTTGTCATCCACCCATACACCCAGGTCTTTTTCATTGACGGTTTTGCCCAGAGTTTTAGAATAAAGCACATAGTTATACATCTTATTACTTCTACCCAAGTGCATGACCTTACATTTATCCTCATTAAAGCTCATTTGCCATTTGTCAGCCCAAGCTTCTAGTTTACATAAATCATCATGTAATATAAAATTCTCCTCCTCTGTATTGATTACCCTTCAGAGTTTAGTGTCATCTGCAAATATTGAAATTCTGCTCTGTATGCCCCCTACAAGGTCATTACTAAATATGTTAAAAAGAAGAGGGCCCAATACTGACCCCTGTGGTACCCCACTGCTAACCGCGACCCAGTCCGAGAGTGCTCCATTAATAACCACCCTTTGTTTCTAATCCCTGAGCCAGCTCTTAACCCACTTACACATATTTTACCCTATCCCCATTATTCTCATTGTACGCATCAACCTATTGTGTGGCACCGTATCAAAAGCTTTTGAAAAGTCCATATACACTATGCCAACTGCGTTCCCTTGGTCCAGTCTGAAACTTACCTCTTCATAGAAATTGATCAGATTTGTCTGACAGGAATGGTCCCTAGTAAACCCATGTTGATATTGGGTCATGAGGTTATTCCTCCTCAGATTCTCCAGTATTGCAAGTATAGCATCCCTTACAATGCCTGTTATGATACGGTGGTTTAGGAGCAACATGGAACGAGCTCTGAAGGAAGTGGGAACTGTACTGACCGTAGTCCCTAAGCTCAACACAACACTAGAAGTAGCCGTGGAATGCTCCTAACTCTCCCTAGGCATCTCGTCACAGCCTAAGAGCTAACTACCCCTAAATATAGAAGCAGGAAAGCTATCTTGCCTCAGAGAAAATCCCCAAAGGATAGATTAACCCCCCACAAATAAAGACTGTGAGTGGAGAGGGAAAAGACATACACAGAATGAAACCAGGATGAGCACAGGAGGCCAGTCTAGCTAAATAGATAGGACAGGATGGAATACTGTGCGGTCAGTGTAAAACACTACAAAAATCCACGCAGAGTTTACAAAAAATCTCCACACCTGACTTAAGGTGTGGAGAGCAAATCTGCCTCCCAGAGCTTCCAGCAAGACAGAATAATTCACACTGATAAGCTGGACAAACATAGAAAGCACAGAATGGAAGAGTCCACAAACTATGGACAGAAAAGAGCAAGCAAAAACTTAGCTTAGCTGAACTGGTCAGGATAACAGGGAACTCCAAAGAGATGTGAATCCAACCAGGAACCAATTACAAGTGGCACTGGCTGAAGGACAGAGCAGGCATAAATAGCCGATAAGAAAAGATGATCAGTGGAAGCAGCTGAAGACAGCTAACACCAAGGAGCAGCCATACCACTTGAAACCACAAGAGGGAGCCCAAGAGCAGAACTCACAAAAGTGCCACTTACAACTACCGGAGGGAGCCCAAGAGCGGAATTCACAACAGTACCCCCCCCTTGAGGAGGGGTCACCGAACCCTCACCAGAGCCCCCAGGCCGATCAGGACGAGCCAAGTGAAAAGCACGAACCAAATTGGTGGCATGGACATCGGAGGCAACAACCCAAGAATTATCCTCCTGACCATAAGCCTTCCACTTGACAAGATACTGAAGCCTCCGCCTCGAAAAACGAGAATCCAAAATCTTCTCAACCTCATATTCCAACTCTCCCAACGGGAGGGAACAACGGGCACCACATATCTCCGCAACAAAGATCTATGGAAAACATTATGAATGGCAAAAGAGGCTGGAAGAGCCAAACGAAAAGACACCGGATTAATAATTTCAGAAATTTTATAAGGACCAATAAACCGAGGCTTAAACTTAGGGGACGAAACCTTCATAGGAACATGACGAGAAGACAACCAAACCAAATCCCCCACACGAAGCCGGGGACCAACACACCGACGGCAGTTAGCAAAACGTTAAGCCCTTTCCTGAGACAACGTCAAATTATCCACCACATGAGTCCAAATGTGCTGCAGCCTGTCCACCACAGAGTCAACACCAGGACAATCAGAAGGCTCAACCTGCCCAGAAGAAAAGCGAGGATGAAAACCAAAATTACAAAAGAAAGGTGAAACCAAAGTAGCCGAACTAGCCCGATTATTAAGGGAAAACTCAGCCAACGGCAAGAAAGACACCCAATCATCCTGATCAGCAGACACAAAGCATCTCAAATAGGTCTCCAAGGTCTGATTAGTTCGCTCAGTTTGACCATTAGTCTGAGGATGAAACGCCGAAGAAAAAGACAAATCAATGCCCATCCTAGCACAAAAGGCCCGCCAAAATCTAGAGACAAGCTGAGAACCTCTGTCAGACACAATATTCTCTGGAATGCCATGCAAACGAACCACATGCTGAAAAAACAATGGAACCAGATCTGAGGAGGAAGGCAACTTAGGCAAAGGTACCAGATGGACCATTTTAGAGAACCGGTCACAAACAACCCAGATAACAGACATCTTCTGGGAAACAGGAAGATCCGAAATAAAATCCATGGAAATATGCATCCAGGGCCTCTCAGGGACCTGCAAAGGCAAAAGCAACCCACTAGCGCAGGAACAGCAAGGTTTGGCTCGGGCGCAAGTCCCACAGGACTGCACAAAAGCATGGACATCGCGTGACAAGGAAGGCCACCAAAAGGACCTAGCAACCAAATCTCTGGTACCAAGAATCCCAGGATGACCAGCCAACACTGAACAATGAACCTCAGAAATCACCTTACTTGTCCATCCATCAGGAACAAACAGCTTCCCCACAGGACAGCGGTCAGGCCTATCAGCCTGAAATTCCTGAAGCACCCGCCGCAAATCAGGGGAGATCGCAGAAAGAATCACCCCTTCCTTAACAATGCCAACCGGCTCAAGGACTCCAGGAGAATCAGGCGAAAAACTCCTAGAGAGGGCATCAGCCTTAACATTCTTAGATTCCGGAAGATACGAGACCACAAAATCAAAATGGGAGAAAAACAGAGACCATCGAGCCTGTCTAGGATTCAGCCGCTTGGCCGACTCGAGGTAAACTAGATTCTTATGATCAGTCAAGACCACAACCCGGTGCTTAGCTCCCTCAAGCCAATGTCGCCACTCCTCAAACGCCCACTTCATAGCCAACAACTCCCGATTGCCGACATCATAATTGCGTTCCGCAGGCGAAAACTTTCTGGAAAAAAAAGGCACACGGTTTCATCAAAGAACCATCAGAACGGCCCCTGCCCCAATCTCAGAAGCGTCGACCTCAACCTGAAAAGGAAGAGAAACATCCGGCTGACGCAACACAGGGGCAGAAGTAAATCGGCGTTTAAGCTCCTGAAAGGCCTCAACAGCCGCAGAGGACCAATTCGTCACATCAGCGCCTTTCTTCGTCAAATCAGTAAGGGGCTTAACCACACTGGAAAAGTTGGCAATGAAACGGCGATAGAAATTAGCAAGGCCCAAAAATTTTTGAAGGCCCTTCACAGATGGGAGTTCAATCCAGTCATGAATAGCTTGAACCTTAACAGGATCCATTTCTATAGATGAGGGAGAAAAAATAAAACCCAAAAAAGAGACCTTCTGAACTCCGAATAGGCACTTAGACCCCTTCACAAACAAAGCATTATCACGAAGGATCTGGAACACCATCCTGACCTGCTTCACATGAGACTCCCAATCATCGGAAAAAATCAAAATATCATCCATATATACGACCATGAATTTATCAAGATAATTGCGGAAAATATCATGCATGAAAGACTGGAACACAGATGGAGCATTAGAGAGCCCAAATGGCATCACAAGGTATTCAAAATGGCCTTCGGGCGTATTAAATGCAGTTTTCCAATCGTCACCCTGTTTAATACGAACAAGATTATATGCCCCTCGGAGGTCAATCTTAGTAAACCAACTAGCCCCCTTAATCTGAGCAAACAAATCAGTAAGCAGAGGCAAGGGGTATTGGAATTTAACCGTGATCTTGTTAAGAAGACGATAATCAATACAGGGTCTCAAGGAGCCATCCTTTTTAGCAACAAAAAAGAAACCCGCTCCCAATGGTGACGAAGACGGCCGAATATGCCCCTTCTCCAAAGACTCCTTAACATAACTCCGCATGGCGGCATGCTCTGGCACAGACAGATTGAAAAGTCGGCCCTTAGGGAACTTTCAACCAGGAATCAAGTTAATAGCACAATCACAGTCCCTGTGTGGTGGAAGGGAACTGGACTTGGGCTCATCAAATACCTCCTGGAAATCCGACAAAAACTCAGGGACCTCAGAAGAGGGGGAAGAGGAAACTGACATCAAAGGAACGTCACTATGTACCCCTTGACAACCCCAACTAGTCACAGTCATAGTTTTCCAATCCAGCACCGGATTATGTTCCTGTAACCATGGAAAACCCAGTACAACAACATCATGCAGGTTATGCAACAACAGAAAACGGCAATCTTCCTGATGTGCTGGAGCCATGTACATAGTCATCTGCGTCCAGTACTGAGGTTTATTCTTGGCCAAGGGTGTAGCATCAATACCCCTCAAAGGAATAGGGCTCTGCAAAGGCTGCAAGGAAAAACCACAGCGCCTGGCAAATTCTAAGTCCATTAAGTTCAGGGCAGCGCCTGAATCCACAAATGCCATGACAGAAAAGGACGACAATGAGCAAATCAGGGTCACAGATAAGAGAAATTTAGGCTGTACAGTACTAATGGTAACAGACCTAGCGACCCTCCTAGTACGTTTAGGGCAATCAGAAATAACATGAGCAGAATCACCACAGTAAAAACACGGACTATTCTGATGTCTGAATTCCTGCCGTTCTGTTCTAGTCAGAATCCTATCACATTGCATAGGTTCAGGACTCTGCTCCGAGGACACTGCCATATGGTGCACAGCTTTGCGCTCGCGCAGACGCCGATCAATCTGAATAGCTAGAGACATAGATTCGCTCAAACCGGCAGGCGTAGGAAAGCCCACCATAACATCTTTAAGGGCTTCAGAAAGACCTTTTCTGAAAATAGCAGCCAGAGCCTCCTCATTCCATTTAGTGAGCACAGACCATTTTCTAAATTTCTGGCAGTATAACTCTGCCGCTTCCTGACCTTGACACAAGGCCAACAGGGTTTTCTCTGCACGATCCACAGAATTAGGTTCGTCAAACAATAATCCGAGCGCTTGAAAAAATGCGTCTACATTCAATAATGCCGTATCCCCTGTTTCAAGAGAAAAGGCCCAGTCTTGAGGGTCACCACGCAGCAAGGATATGATGATTTTCACTTGCTGAATGGGATCACCTGAAGAACGGGGTTTCAAAGCAAAAAACAATTTGCAGTTATTTTTAAAGTTCAAAAACTTGGATCTGTCCCCAAAAAACAAATCAGGAGTAGGAATTCTAGGCTCTAAAGCCGGAGTCTGGACAACGTAGTCCTGGATACTCTGTACTCGTGAAGCAAGTTGATCCACATGAGAAAACAAACCCTGAACATCCATGCCAGAGCATAAATCCTGAACCACCCAGATATCAAGAGGAAAAAAAAAAAAAAACCAGAGCACAGAGAAAAAAAAAATGGTTCAGAACTTTCTTTTCCTTCTTTTGAGATGCATTTAATTCATTTTCGGCCACTTGTACTGTTATGATACGGTGGTTTAGGAGCAACATGGAATGAGCTCTGAAGGAAGTGGGAACTGTACTGACCGCAGTCCCTAAGCTCAACACAACACTAGAAGTAGCCGTGGAATGCTCCTAACTCTCCCTAGGCATCTCGTCACAGCCTAAGAGCTAACTACCTCTAAAGATAGAAGCAGGAAAGCTATCTTGCCTCAGAGAAATCCCCAAAGGATAGATTAGCCCCCCACAAATAATGACTGTGAGTGGAGAGGGAAAAGACATACACAGAATGAAACCAGGATGAGCACAGGAGGCCAGTCTAGCTAAATAGATAGGACAGGATGGAATACTGTGCGGTCAGTATAAAACACTACAAAAATCCACGCAGAGTTTACAAAAAATCTCCACACCTGACTAAAAGTGTGGAGGGCAAATCTGCCTCCCAGAGCTTCCAGCAAGACAGAATAATTCACACTGATAAGCTGGACAAACATAGAAAGCACAGAATGGAAAAGTCCACAAACTATGGACAGAAAAGAGCAAGCAAAAACTTAGCTTAGCTGAACTGGTCAGGATAACAGGGAACTCCAAAGAGATGTGAATCCAACCAGGAACCAATTACAAGTGGCACTGGCTGAAGGACAGAGCAGGCATAAATAGCCGATAAGAAAAGATGATCAGTGGAAGCAGCTGAAGACCGCTAACGCCAAGGAGCAGCCATACCACTTGAAACCACAAGAGGGAGCCCAAGAGCAGAACTCACAAAAGTGCCACTTACAACCACCGGAAGGAGCCCAAGAGCGGAATTCACAACAAATGCCCTCAAGGATTTTACCCACAGTAGAGGTTAAGCTTACTGGCCTATAATTTCCGAGTTCAGTTTTTGTCCCCTTTTTGAATATTGGCACCACATTTGCTATACGCCAATCCTGTGGTACAGACCTTGTTATTATGGAGTCTTTAAAGATTAAAAATAATGGTCTATCAATGACTGTACTTAATTCCTGCAGTATTCGGGGGTGTATCCCATCCGAGCCCGGAGATTTGTCAATTTTAGTGATTTTTAGATGCTGCCATACTTCCTGCTGGGTTAAGCAGGTGACATTTAATGGGGAATTTTTGTTATCACTGATCATATTGTCTGCCATGGAATTTTCTTGTGTAAATACTGATGAAAAAAGTCATTTAGCATATTGGCTTTTTCCTCATCCACCATTTCACCCAGACTATTTTTAAGGGGGCCAACACTATCATTTTTTAGTTTCTTACTATTTACGTAGTTAAAGAATATTTTAGCATTATTTTTACTCTCTCTGGCAATGAGTCTTTCTGTCTCAATCTTTGCTGCCTTGATTTGCTTTTTACAGAATTTATTTAATTTTTTGTATTTATTTAATGCCTCCTCACTACCTACTTCCTTTAATTCTCTAAATGCTTTCTTTTTGTCACTTATTGCACCCCTTACAGCTCTATTTAGCCATATTGGTTTCCTCCTATTTCTAGCATGTTTATTCCCATACGATATATGCTGTGCACAGGTCCTATCCAGGATGCTAATAAACGTCTCCCATTTTCTTTCTGTGTTTTTATGTCTCAGGATATCATCCCAATTAATTGCACCAAGATCATCTCTCCTCCTGAAGTTTAGTGTCCTTGTAACCCCTCTACTACACATCTAATTGAAGGATACATGAAAACTTATTTTGTGATCACTATTCCCCAAGTGACCCCCAACCCTTATATTTGCTATGCGTTCTGGCCTGTTGGATAATATTAGGTCTAGCAGTGCCCCCCTTCTTGTTGGATCCCGAACCAGTTGTGAAAGCTAGTTGCCTCTCATAGTTGTCAAAAACCGATTACTTTTGCTGAAACTGCAGGTTTCTGTTCCCAAATCTATTTCAGGGTAGTTGAAGTCCCCCATAATAATGACTTCTCCTTGAGTCGCAGCTTCATCTATTTGCTTTATTCTCCATTGCTTCCATTATTTTTGGAGACTTATAACAAACCCTTATCAGTAATTTATTATTTTCCCCCCTCCCCTTATCTCCACCCACAGGGACTCCACATTTTCATTAGATTCACCTATATTATCACGCAGGATGGGTTTTAAGGATCATTTTACATATAGGAACACCCCTCCCCCTCGCTTATCCGTTTGTTCATTTCTGAACAAATCATAGCCCTGCAAGTTAACAGCCCAGTCATGGCTCTCATCCAGCCATGTCTCAGATATCCCCACCATGTCATAATTATGCTCCAACAACAATAATTCTAACTCATCCATTTTGTTGGCGAGGCTTCTGGGATTAGTATACATACAGTTTACTGTATGTATCTCTCTGTACCTCTATTCTTTCTTAAATTATTAATTATTCTAACCCCACCCCCCATGCCACCGCCATCCCCAACTTCCTTATTTGCGCCCAGGTCTCTATCTGCACTGTCTTCCCCTAATATAAAATGAATACACTCCCCCTATCCCTAGTTTAAACACTCCTCCAACCTTCTAGCCATTTTCTGCCCCAGCACAGCTGCACCTTCCCCATTGAGGTGCAGCCCGTTCCTAGCGTAGAACCTGTAGCCAACTGAGAAGTCGGCCCAGTTCTGCAGGAACCCAAATCTCTCCTTCCTACACCAATTCTTGAGCCACTTATTAACCTCCCTAATCTCCCGTAGAATTTCTGGTGTGGCACGTGGTAAATGCAGTATTTAGGAAAATATCACGTTGGAGGTCGTTGCTTTCAGCTTGCAGCCTAATTCCCTGAAATTGTTTTTAAGGACCTTCCACCTACTTCTAACTTTATCATTAGTGCCAATGTGCACTATGACCGCTGGATCCTCACCAGCCCCTCCCAGTAATCTGTCCACCTGATCAGCGATGTGTCAGACTCGAGCGCCAGGTAGGCAGCATACCGTTCAACGATCCCTGTCTTTGTGACAAATTGCCCTATCTGTTCCCCTAATAATTGAGTCCCCCATTACCAGCACCTGTCTGGCCTGCCCTGCTCTCCTATTTCCCTCCTTACTGTAGCAGTCACTCCTCCGGCTTCAAGAGGACATCTGCCAACTTAGCAAACTTATTGGGGTGTGCCAGATCAGGACTAGCCTCCCTGGCACTCTTCCCTCTACCCAGCCTTCTAACTGTCCCCTTAAAGGACAATTTAGAGGCAAACATCGCCATGTCTAGTGTACCTCCACCTACTACCATTAGACGCTGACGTTTCCTCGACTGCTGTGAACATCTGGTGGCAAGATGTCCTGACTGCTGGCAAACATGTCAGACCTTGAGTACACAAACGGTCCGGGACTTAGATCCCGCTCATGACACTTCCATGGCCTCATATGACTCAGGGACCAGGTCCGGAGATTCCAAAGGTTTGGCGAAGGTGGGAGCTAGCCGAAACCTCTGTCTACACTGGGTCCGCTCTAACCTCCGCTAGTGAAAACGGAGGTCAATACGGGTAGACACTGCTATTAACTCCTCCAGTGTGGCGGAAATCTCCCTTGAGGCCAGATCATTCTTCACGTGGTCATCCAGCCCCCTCCAAAATATAGGGACAAGGGCTTTATCCGACCACTCCAGCTCAGATGCTAGGGTGCAGAAGTGGAAGGCAAAATGGCTGACCAAGGACGAGCCCTGCGTCAATGCCAACAGTTGGAGCGCTGTGTCATGGGTGACATGAGGCCCTAAAAAGACCTGTTTCAGAGTGCTCAGAAACAGCGGAGCACTCTGCACCACATGATCGCCACGCTCCCACAACGGCATACTCACTCCAACGCCCTGTCCGACAGGAGAGACACAATAAATCCCATCTTTGCCCACTCTGTGGGGAAACGTGCGGCCAGGAGCTCGAGGTGTATAGAGCACTGACTCAAGAAACCCCTACAAGCTTTACTATCACCAGAAAATTTTTCTGGCAGCGGGAGGCGAGATAGACTCGGAACAGGGGTGGCCATGGACAAGGTTGCTTCAGCCACTCTAGCAGCCTTAACAGCAACTGCGGTAACATCCACAGCTGAGGTTGTGCGCTTGAGAGCAGCCAACCTACCTTCCAGCTGCTGGATGTACCGCAAGGATTCCTGTTTGTCCGCCATTTACTTGCCAGACCCTGGTGCTAGTATTATGTTAGGGTTGGTGGAACGCACCAAGCATATATATATGTATTAATAGGTGCATTCACAACCCGGGGTCCACCATGCAGGAGAAGAAACTGCTGCTGGCAAACTGTGGTCATGCAGTCAGAGAAACAGGCAAACATCTCACCGGAGGTGCCGGTATTCTGTCGGCTTATTTCAGCCAAGGCCCTGAACAGGGCCGGCGTCAGCACCCGGCGTACCCGAGCAAGTGCCGGGGCCCTGGCGAGACAGGGGGCCCATTGAGGGCCGGCATTAGGGGCAGGCAGCTGCCTAGAGCCCCCGCTCCCCAGGGGCCCTCAGCTAGTGGCACATCACGCAGCTGCTATGGGGCCTCTGTGAGGCAGGGGGGCCCACCTGTTGCCAGCGCCAAGTCCCCCGCCACCGCATTGAACTATACCGGCGTCTGCCGGTAAAGTTCAAAGCAAATGATGGAGGAGAGCACGTCACCTGACGCTCCCTCTCCCATCATTCCCCACTCTGCCTCTGACACTGCTGCGGGTGCGCGATGAAGTCATCACGCACTCGCTGTGTGTTAGGTAGTGCAGCGGCAGCCGTTGAGACCAGAGCAGGGAGCAGCGCGGGCACATTGAGAGGTTAGGAGTGGTTTTTTTGTAACTATAACAGTGAGTACTGGACTATGTGGCCATTCTTGGGGGGACGGGGGCTGTGCTGTATACTACATGTCTGTGCTATATACTACATGGGTCGTGTTATATACTATGTGGGCTGTGCTATGTACTATATGGGCTGTTATATGCTGCGTGGGCTGTGCTATATACTACATGGCTGTTCTATATACTACATGGGCAGTGTTATATACTATGTGGCTGTGCTATATACTATATGGGCTGTTATATGCTACGTGGGCTGTGCTATATACTACGTGGGCTGTGTTATATACTACATGGCTGTGTTATATGCGATCATGAATCGTGGTATGTGTTAAAATGGGGGCCCACTGAGACTCTTTCGCCCAGGGCCCTCAAAAACCTGGAGCCGTCCCTGGCCCTGAATACACATATACAAACTCCTCACCGGAGGTGCCGGTATTCTAGGGGCTTATTTCAGCCAAACCCTAACCACATCCAGACATGACCACACTGGCGCTGAGCTCATAGACTTTGGTTTGATACTAGCGAGTGGCCGTGCGGCAATGCAAACTTTTTGTAGCTGTAGCAGATAAGGACCTTCCAAGTGGTCCAGTAGGAGTTGCCACAGGGCCTGAGCATGTGACCCCTGACCTCCAAAAAGAGGTCCTCCCATGGGCATGCTCAGTGTATGCAAAGCAGGACTTAATCCCAGAAAAGCCTGCGCATTGCTGACCAGTGCTGGCTACAAAAGCAGAACCTGGAAAGGTAGCAGTAACCCTTTGCACAGTATCAGGCTGAGCAAGATGCTGGGACCGAAATCTCCGCTAAGCAGGATCCACTGCGGATGAAGCAGAATGGGAGACCACAGCAGACATGGCTCTAGATTCCCCCTGTGCAGCAGCAGGAACTTGACTCCTAGCACCCTGTATTTTCTTTGTCATTCTGCTGATCACCTAAAACTCACTCTAAACTGTGCTGCTTTAAATATAGCTGTAACACAGATCATTACACATACTTTGCAGATTATTGAAGAATTTTGCTTTGCGCTCATTGTAAAAGATCCTCTCATTCTGTAGCAGTCATTAAGTGACATTTGGAAAGTTGATAAAATTACAGCTTTTTCTGAAGAAATTACATTTTGGAAAATGTCATTAGGTCAAAAAGAATGATTAATGATCTTGAGAGCTTTGTGTAGCACAGTAAAATGGATTAGGATTTTAAATGCTACCTAATTTTAAAATGAATATCTCTTACCAGGGTGAGCCAGAGAATTCTTCTTACAGCTAGAAAATAAAATAGTGGCAGCACAGAGATTGAACTTATATTTGATAAGATAAGGAAAGAGCAACCTTCTTTAAATAAAAAACTAAGATCTAGTTTTCTGTCGTTTTTTTTTTGTGCACATGGATACAAAATTTAACAACTAGATTATTAGGCCGGCGTCACACTCGGCGTAAGACATTACGGAACGTATTATACGTCCGTAATACGCGCGTAATACGCCAAAATGTCTCCGTAATCTCTTTCCGTAGTTCTTGCGTAGCCTAGGTGTGGTCGCGTATTTTGCGCATGTACTGGTCCGTGTGTAATCCGTATGTGATCCGTATTGCGTTTTTGACACGCACCATCACAAAATGGACATTTAACGGTTTTCAGGCCTGCAAATCATTTAAACCATCCCTATTTAAGCCCTCGACAACAGGTGTACCCCTCCCATCTGCCCTATATGTTCTCTAGCATATTTTGGCTGTGTTACTTTGACCTTACAAACATGTCTGACCATGTGTATTTAAGCACAACTCAGTGGGTGTTGCTTCACTGGGTGTTGTCTCGTCGCTTTGGCCAGCCATATCCGGTCAATGTAGATCCGCGAAGGAGGAGACGAAGATTGTGGGTGCATCCTCTATTGACTAGTGTTGAGCGATACCGTCCGATACTTGAAAGTATCGGTATCGGATAGTATCGGCCGATACCCGAAAAATATCGGATATCGCCGATACCGATATCCGATACCAATACAAGTCAATGGGACATCAAGTATCGGAATGTATCCTCATGGATCCCAGGGTCTGAAGGAGAGGAAACTCTCCTTCAGGCCCTGGGATCCATATTAAAGTGTAAAATAAAGAATTAAAATAAAAAATATTGTTATATTCACCTCTCCGGCGGCCCCTGGACATCAGCGGGAGGATCCGGCGTCCGGCACGGCTTCTTTCTTCAAAATGCGCGCCTTTAGGACCTGTGGAATGACGTCCCGGCTTCTGATTGGTCGCGTGCCGCCCATGTGACCGCCACGCGACCAATCAGAAGCCGCGACGTCATTCCTCAGGTCCTAAAAGGCGCTCATTCTAGGACTTTAGCTGAGGAATGACGTCGCGGCTTCTGATTGGTCGCGTGGCGGTCACATGGGCGGCATGCGACCAATCAGAAGCCGGGACGTCATACCACAGGTCCTAAAGGCGCGCATTTTGAAGAAAGAAGCCGTGCCGGACGCCGGTTCCTCGCGCAGATGTCCAGGGGCCGCCGGAGAGGTGAATATAACAATATTTTTTATTTTAATTCTTTATTTTACACTTCCGATACCGATACCCGATATCACAAAAATATCGGATCTCGGTATCGGAATTCCGATACCGCAAGTATCGGCCGATACCCGATACTTGCGGTATCGGAATGCTCAACACTACTATTGACCCAACGTCAGAGTAAAGGACATTTCCAGAGACTATATTCAGCTTTGAGGGCCCATCCAGACAAATTTTACCTGTATACTCGCATGTCCATCAGGACTTTTGACATGTTGATGGAGATGTTACGTCCTGGGCTCACCTATCAGGACACCTGGATGAGAAAATCCATCTCTGCTGAGGAGCGTCTGCTCCTAACCTTACGGTATGTTTTTTTACCTTTTATTTTTTTTTGGTTTGCAAATGTGTTTTGCCCTAATATGTTTCAGGTACTTTACTTAGGCATGAAGCCACAAGCACCGTTCTAAAAATGGGGGTCATATTAGAGTATCGTAAAATAATGTGAAATGACCCTTTTTGCTTAGTCAATAATGACTGAGAAAATTAAATAGACACTTGTGCTTATTCCTGTTTTCATATTCCTCATGTTTTGTTCGTGCTTTTTGTTCTTGTTTTGCAGCTTCCTGTCCACAGGCTTGTCCTATGCGGGTCTACACCTGGAGTTTCTCATTGGGCGTTCGACAATTTCATGCATTGTTAGGACAACCTGTTCCCAAATATGGCTGCAACTTAATGAAGTTGTGATGCCTGAGCCAAAAATGGAGGATTGGCTCAAAATCGCCACTGGTTTCAAAAATAATTGTGACTTCCCTAACTGCATTGGAGCTGTTGATGGGAAACATATCAGGGTGCGTAAGCCGCCGAACTCTGGTTCCCAATTCTACAATTATAAGCAGTTTTTCTCTGTAGTTCTGTTAGCAGTTGCTGACAGCAACTACAGGTTTATAATTGTAGACATTGGGGCCTATGGGCGAACTGGAGACTCTAGGGTCTTCAATTCGTCCATAATGGGTCGGCGACTACGTGACAACCAGTTGAACCTCCCACCACCACAACAACTCCCAGGCTCCAATGCGGAAGCAGTGCCTTTTGTTTTGGTTGGAGATGAGGCCTTCCAACTGACGAGGCACGTCATGAGGCCTTACCCCAGGCGCAACCTTGATCACCGGCGGAGGGTCTTTAATTTGAGACTTTCCAGGGCACGGAGACTGGTTGAGTGCGCCTTTGGTATTCTTGTAGCCAAATGGCGGGTTCTTCAGTCTGCCATTCAGCTGAGTGAGGCTTCAATCAATGAAGTTATCAAAGCCTGTGTAATTCTACATAATTTTACCAGAATACATGATTGTTCGTCTACAAATTTGGAAGATCACGTCATGACCAATCATAGTAGGCCTACCCCATATGTCCCTCCTCCGCGACGTCCCCTTTCTGGCCTCAAAGTTCGTGATGTGTTCACCAATTATTTTTTGAGTTCTCAGGGTGCCACTCCCTGGCAAGACTATGCAATTTTGCATGTGTAATGTTTTTTTTTTTTTTATAAATTTTTGCATTACCAAATGTGACAATATGTCTGCTGATTTTAACTTGTTCACATATGTTTATGATCATATCATGTGTGTGTGAGTTAATAAGAATGAACAGAGTGCATCCAGAGTTTGTTTCTTACTAACGGCAAATTTACTTTTGAAACTTGTTTGTAGATTTAGTTATTTTTTAGCATAACAAATCTGGACAAATTAAGTGCCCCTTTTTTTTTTGGAAATCAAACAAACACAAAAATAAACATTACAGCTTGCTTTTTCAGCACAATCAAAACCTAATTTTGGAAAACCAAAATAAAACCAAATGTAGCCAAACAAATTACAAGTCCTGGTAGGTAGGAAGTGGAGAAGTGGATTGGTCTGGGTCTGCATCAGGTGGCCTTTGTAGGCCCAATTGTCCAGCAGCCTGTGTGGATGTTATAGTGGCCTGAGGGAAATTCTGCCTGCTCTGATGCTGGCCACTTTGATGAGTGGGGCCAGGATTTGGGAGATAACCCAGATGTTGCTGCCCATATGTGCGGGAATCATACCCCAAACCAAAATGACCATATTGTCCAAACCCAGGTTGGGTCCAGCCTCCAGCACTGGGTGTGGACAAGTGGCCATATTGGGATGGGTGCTGATATCCTGCAATATGGTGCTGAGGTTGCCATTGTTGGTTATTTGTGGGTTGGGGTGGAGGTGTTGGCTGACGTGGAGGGGGTGCTTCAGATCCTTGTTGCGCATGCAGGCCTTGTAATCTCTGAGGCCGCAGAATATTTTCAGGTGACATCTGCCACTGTTCAATCATCTGCAACAGATTGTATGGGTTATTTGGGGGGGTGCATGTGTCAATAAGGATCTGAAAACACCCTCTCAAACGCAGCCTCAACTCCCGCTCTATGGAGCGTAAATACTGTGCAAGGCTACGTGTAAATCCGTCCTCCCCATCATCCTCTCGAACCCGGGCCAAATAGTTCATGACCCCAGCATCCACGTTTCTCCTGCTTTGGAGAAGCTCTCTCCTGCGTCGTGCACGCTGTGGTCTGACTGCAGCCTGTGGGGATCGGTCAAGGGCAACAGTTGGGCTGCTGCTATTTCCAGGGTCATCCTGGCTAGGTGCTGGTGCTGCTGCTGAAGATGAGAACTGTGGGGCCTCTGTGTTTTCTTCTGCTGCAGCTGGAGCTGGGTGGCCCGATGAGGAACATCCTGGAGGTATTGAGGGAGCAGCAGATGGACCAGCCATCTCTTCACCGTCTCCAACTGGGTCAATGACCTGTTCTGAGTCAGATCCTGTCTCCCTGTCAGTGAGGTTAGACTGAGTTCTGCAAAAGATAAATTTTTACATTTAATATGTTTTTTGTAATCATCTCTCCCCATTAAAAAATTAACCCAGTTTGATATTTTTTAACTTACGGCCTGAGGTCCATGCTGGGGTTGAGAAATGTTAGGCGGTCAAAATAAATATATTTCTTCTTTTTTGGAGGTGCCCCTGCTCCACTTTTCTCCCGCTGCTGCCTCTCCCTCCTGTATTGGTCACGTATACTCCGCCACCTTGTTGTAACATCATCCACTGAAACAACAAAAATACACACATTGCTTAGACCATTATATGCAGAGTGCTCACACAAGGTGTAATGGAGGACACAGATTTACGGGTAGCATAGAAAGAGGCATTTGTGGCTCACATTAAGCAAGAAATTTAAATAAAAAAAAAAATTATGAAGCAAGGCCACAAGGACAGCTACCCTCTATCCCAGAAAAAAACACAATTACTGGAAAACAATGTTAGTAAGGGCACACCTGGTCAAAAACTTCATGAAATACATTTATCATGTCCAGCACCATGTATTTACTGATGGGACTTCTAATACTTTCAGGATAAATTAATAAATTAAGGTTTAGCAATTCAAAGTAGTAAGGGCCTGCTGTTTACAAAGAAAATTACATTGCAAACATGGGTGTACTTACTTATTTGTCGCTGGGCCGCACGTGGCTGCTGGTCATACTGTGGGAAGAGGGACCCACACACGCTCCTCCATGCTGCTTGTTTGACTGCCCTGTTGGCGTAGTTGGGGTCTCTTTGGTCCCATATTTCTGGCCTCTCCTGTATCAAAATGATCAGCATTAGAGTTGAGCGACCTTGACCTTTTTAGAGTCGAGCCGGGTTTTGCGAAACCCGACTATGTCCAAAGTCGGGTCGAGTGAAATCGGCCGATTATGACGTAAAGTCGGGATCGACCGAAACACGAAACCCAATGCAAGTCAATGGGGCAGCATAGTCGGCAGTGAGTGGGGGCCAGGAAAACACCTAGAGTGCCCATTTTAATGTCAAAACCATCCATTCTTCTTAATGAAGCTTGTCAAGCGTAATTTACCTTAAAATAATTGGAAGGCATTTGAAATTGGGGGTCATTTGGCTAAAGTTGTGGGGGGTAGGGCTGGTTCAAGTAATTAGTGGGCCCAGTAAATCTGGACCACGTCACGGCAGTGGAGCAGGGAGAGGTAAGTATTTCAACTTTGCAAGTGCTGTGATCCTGAGCAAGCAGGGGGGGCCCACTCGTTGGCATTGGCACTGGCACAGGGCCCCTCAAAGTACAGCGGTGTGTTTGCACGGCGGGGGCGCCTCCCACCGGCAGCAACACTTTTGCGTACTATGAGAGGCCCTGTGCCAGTGACGTCGCCAACTAGTATTCCTCCCCCCACCTGATGAAGGAACCTGCACTTTCATCTGCACCTTCCTCTTTGTCCCCGTGTAAGGTGGTATGGTATGCGGGAAGAGCAACCTGACTTTCAGCAGGGTCACAATGTTGTTGTGTAGCGTGCACGGGGAATGTTGCGTTATGGGTCAATGTACCAGCAGACTCATCTATCACTGGCTGGGCAATGGGCACGATGAAGTGGAAACACAGATATAGGCCCAAAGAATAAAGTGGGCTAAATGCAGTTCAAAATTGGTAACACAGGAATAACCAGGGGGCATTGCAGTGGAGGACAACTGGAATGAGAGGCTGACACAGAGAGTAGGGCCAAATCAGTAAGTAGTCGAAATGCAGTTCAAAATTGGCAACCGTAGTAAACAGGCGGCACAGCTTTGTTCAGTGGAGGAGAACAGCAAGGAGTGGCAGACACCGATAGTAGGCCCCAACCCAACTAGTAGGCCAAATGCAGTCTAACATTAACAACTACTTAACGAGAGGCTGAAAATGGAATTTCAGGACAGGAAACCAGGAGAACAGCAAGGAGTGGCAGACACCGATAGTAGGCCCCAAACCAACTAGTACGCCAAATGCAGTTGTTCCATTTAACCACAATTTAATGAGAGCCTGAAGATAGAAGCTCAGGAAAGGCAACCTGGGGAACACCTTGGAGTGTAACACACCATCTCTCTCCACCCCATACCCATTTTGTAGGCCTAATGCAGTGTAGTTTTCTACAACTACTAAACGAGAGTCGGAAGATCGAAGCAATGGCGAGGAAACCTGGAGAACACCTTGGAGTGTAACACACCATCTCTCTCCACCCCATTCCCCATTTTTTAGGCCTAATGCAGCCTACTTTCCGACACCTACTAAACGAGAGCATGAAGATCGAAGCTCAGGAAAGGCAACCTGGGGAACACCTTGGAGTGTAACAACAACCTCTCTCTACACCACGGAAGGGCTGATTCTTAGGAAGGAAGGCTGTTGTAAATAAGCATTGCGCGTCCGAGGGTGATTATATTCTTATTCGGTATCTACTCACCCTCGGACGCGCCATGCTTCTTGATTTGTAATTAATGTTTATTTGCAATGTGCTTTTGACTTACTCAATTATTTTTTTAATTATTGATTTTATTAAATTAATAGTTTAACATCTTATTGGAAATAATTTAAAGGAGACGCGACAGGACAACACTCGGTGGATGCCATATCTGTGTTAACAACTCCAAAAAACTTTCAGTTAACTTCTTGCAGGAGAAAGAAATTGTAGCTGTTGGACCTTTGTAGTACAGTTCCAGATATTTGTTGTGTGTTTGTTTTGATTGTTAAAATGTCTGCATTTGAGATCTCAACACGATCTTATTTTTTATAATCAAATTAATTTTTTAAATATTTTATTAGGTTGGTTCAAGGGGTACACGGGCCGCAGTAGACAGGTCAGTGGAGGCCTAGTGGAAGGAGGGACCGCAGATGCGCCACTGTTTCACCCATACACAATTAGTAGGCCTAATGCAGCGTAGTTTCCAACAGCTACTAAACGAGAGCCGGAAGATCGAAGCTCAGGAAAGGCAACCTGGGGAACACCTTGGAGTGTAACAACAACCTCTCTCTACACCACGGAAGGGCTGATTCTTAGGAAGGAAGGCTGTTGTAAATAAGCATTGCGCGTCCGAGGGTGATTATATTCTTATTCGGTATCTACTCACCCTCGGACGCGCCATGCTTCTTGATTTGTAATTAATGTTTATTTGCAATGTGCTTTTGACTTACTCAATTATTTTTTTAATTATTGATTTTATTAAATTAATAGTTTAACATCTTATTGGAAATAATTTAAAGGAGACGCGACAGGACAACACTCGGTGGATGCCATATCTGTGTTAACAACTCCAAAAAACTTTCAGTTAACTTCTTGCAGGAGAAAGAAATTGTAGCTGTTGGACCTTTGTAGTACAGTTCCAGATATTTGTTGTGTGTTTGTTTTGATTGTTAAAATGTCTGCATTTGAGATCTCAACACGATCTTATTTTTTATAATCAAATTAATTTTTTAAATATTTTATTAGGTTGGTTCAAGGGGTACACGGGCCGCAGTAGACAGGTCAGTGGAGGCCTAGTGGAAGGAGGGACCGCAGATGCGCCACTGTTTCACCCATACACAATTAGTAGGCCTAATGCAGCGTAGTTTCCAACAGCTACTAAACGAGAGCCGGAAGATCGAAGCTCAGGAAAGGCAACCTGGGGAACACCTTGGAGTGTAACAACAACCTCTCTCTACACCACGGAAGGGCTGATTCTTAGGAAGGAAGGCTGTTGTAAATAAGCATTGCGCGTCCGAGGGTGATTATATTCTTATTCGGTATCTACTCACCCTCGGACGCGCCATGCTTCTTGATTTGTAATTAATGTTTATTTGCAATGTGCTTTTGACTTACTCAATTATTTTTTTAATTATTGATTTTATTAAATTAATAGTTTAACATCTTATTGGAAATAATTTAAAGGAGACGCGACAGGACAACACTCGGTGGATGCCATATCTGTGTTAACAACTCCAAAAAACTTTCAGTTAACTTCTTGCAGGAGAAAGAAATTGTAGCTGTTGGACCTTTGTAGTACAGTTCCAGATATTTGTTGTGTGTTTGTTTTGATTGTTAAAATGTCTGCATTTGAGATCTCAACACGATCTTATTTTTTATAATCAAATTAATTTTTTAAATATTTTATTAGGTTGGTTCAAGGGGTACACGGGCCGCAGTAGACAGGTCAGTGGAGGCCTAGTGGAAGGAGGGACCGCAGACAGGCATCGAAGGCCTAAAATAATCACACATGGCTGTAGGCAATTTTAAATTGGTTCCAGGGGTACACGGGCAGCAGTGGTGTGGTCAGTGGAGGCCTAGTGGAAGGAGTGACCACAGACAGGCATCGAAGGCCTAAAATATTAACACATGGCTGTAGGCAATTTTAAATTGGTTCCAGGGGTACTTGGGCAGCAGTGCCCTGGTCAGTGTAGTAGTAGTTGAAAGAATGGACCGCAGACAGGCATCGAAGGCCTAAAATAAAAAAATTGGGCTGGCTGTAGGCAATTTTAAATTGGTTCCAGGGTTACACGGGCAGCAGTGGTGTGGTCAGTGGAGGCCTAGTGGAAGGAGTGACCGCAGACAGGCATCGAAGGCCTAAAATAATAACACATGGCTGTAGGCAATTTTAAATTGGTTCCAGGGTTACACGGGCAGCAGTGGTGTGGTCAGTGGAGGCCTAGTGGAAGGAGTGACCGCAGACAGGCATCGAAGGCCTAAAATAATCACACATGGCTGTAGGCAATTTTAAATTGGTTCCAGGGGTACACGGGCAGCAGTGGTGTGGTCAGTGGAGGCCTAGTGGAAGGAGTGACCACAGACAGGCATCGAAGGCCTAAAATATTAACACATGGCTGTAGGCAATTTTAAATTGGTTCCAGGGGTACTTGGGCAGCAGTGCCCTGGTCAGTGTAGTAGTAGTTGAAAGAATGGACCGCAGACAGGCATCGAAGGCCTAAAATAAAAAAATTGGGCTGGCTGTAGGCAATTTTAAATTGGTTCCAGGGGTACACGGGCAGCAGTGGTGTGGTCAGTGGAGGCCTAGTGGAAGGAGTGACCGCAGACAGGCATCGAAGGCCTAAAATAATAACACATGGCTGTAGGCAATTTTAAATTGGTTCCAGGGTTACACGGGCAGCAGTGGTGTGGTCAGTGGAGGCCTAGTGGAAGGAGTGACCGCAGACAGGCATCGAAGGCCTAAAATAATCACACATGGCTGTAGGCAATTTTAAATTGGTTCCAGGGGTACACGGGCAGCAGTGGTGTGGTCAGTGGAGGCCTAGTGGAAGGAGTGACCACAGACAGGCATCGAAGGCCTAAAATATTAACACATGGCTGTAGGCAATTTTAAATTGGTTCCAGGGGTACTTGGGCAGCAGTGCCCTGGTCAGTGTAGTAGTAGTTGAAAGAATGGACCGCAGACAGGCATCGAAGGCCTAAAATAAAAAAATTGGGCTGGCTGTAGGCAATTTTAAATTGGTTCCAGGGGTACACGGGCAGCAGTGGTGTGGTCAGTGGAGGCCTAGTGGAAGGAGTGACCGCAGACAGGCATCGAAGGCCTAAAATAATAACACATGGCTGTAGGCAATTTTAAATTGGTTCCAGGGTTACACGGGCAGCAGTGGTGTGGTCAGTGGAGGCCTAGTGGAAGGAGTGACCGCAGACAGGCATCGAAGGCCTAAAATAATCACACATGGCTGTAGGCAATTTTAAATTGGTTCCAGGGGTACACGGGCAGCAGTGGTGTGGTCAGTGGAGGCCTAGTGGAAGGAGTGACCGCAGACAGGCATCGAAGGCCTAAAATAATCACACATGGCTGTAGGCAATTTTAAATTGGTTCCAGGGGTACACGGGCAGCAGTGGTCTGGTCAGTGGAAGTCTAGTGGAAGGAGTGACCGCAGACAGGCTTCCAAGGCCTAACATAACAAAATTGGGCTGGCTGTAGGCACTTTAAATTGGTTCCAGGGGTACATGGGCAGCAGTGGTCTGGTCAGTGGAAGTCTAGTGGAAGGAGTGACCGCAGACAGGCTTCCAAGGCCTAACATAACAAAATTGGGCTGGCTGTAGGCACTTTAAATTGGTTCCAGGGGTACATGGGCAGCAGTGTATGGTCAGTGGAAGTCTAGTGGAAGGAGTGACGGCAGACAGTCTTCGAAGGCCTAACATAACAAAATTGGGCTGGCTGTAGGCACTTTAAATTGGTTCCAGGGGTACATGGGCAGCAGTGTATGGTCAGTGGAAGTCTAGTGGAAGGAGTGACCGCAGACAGGCTTCGAAGGCCTAACATAACAAAAATGTCAAAACAATGGTATTGTCAGTGCCAGGCATTGAAGGATGTCAGCGCCTAGACTACACATTGGTGAAGCTGTGAGAGATAATTTTGCTAGTGGTAGAGCACTGTTTGAGCTGGGGGGGGGGGAACTGGCTTGTGGCCGGCGGTACAGGCACAGGGCCCCTCATATTACAACGGTGAGTCTGACGTTGGGTGCGCACCACCACCGCCAGAGACACTTTATTGTACTATGAGGGACCCAGTGGCAGTGCCGTCGACCAAAAGCGGCCACACCCACCTCTTCAGACAAACAGCACTCTCAAGGGTCCAAGCGCAAAGTGGCGATAGCACGACCCCGTGTGGGGAGTTTGGCCATTTCGTGAGGTGGAAACATGTCGTATGCTGGACAATCAGGTGAAGAAAATTACGAGATTGGAAAAGTCATTCAGAATAGTCCACAGGCAAGACCTTTTCATAGGAAAGCTAGGTGTCAGCCGGGCAGGGTGGGGCAAAAGATTTTGAAATCCAGTTGTGGTTCATTTTAATGAAGGTTAGATCATCTACATTTTGGGTAGCCAGACGAGTCCTTTTTTCTGTTAGTATTGAACCTGCAGCACTGAATACTCTTTCTGATAGGACACTAGCTGCCGGGCAAGCAAGCTCCTGCAATGCATATTCTGCCAATTCTGGCCAGGTGTCTAATTTGGATGCCCAGTAATCAAATGGGAATGACGGTTGAGGGAGAACGTCGATAAGGGATGAAAAATAGTTTGTAACCATACTGGACAAATGTTGTCTCCTGTCACTTTGAATTGATGCTGCAGTACCTGTCCTGTCTGCGGTCATAGAAAAATCACTCCACAACCTGGTCAGAAAACCCCTCTGGCCAACGCCACTTCTGATTTCTGCCCCTCTAACACCTCTGGTCTGCTGGCCCCTGGAGCTCGTGTGAGAACGATCACGGGCGCTGTGTGCAGGGAATGCCAGAAGCAAACGGTCAACAAGAGTTGATTGTTTTGTTGCTAATATTAGTTCCAAGTTCTCATGTGGCATAATATTTTGCAATTTGCCTTTATAGCGAGGATCAAGGAGGCAGGCCAACCAGTAATCGTCATCGTTCATCATTTTTGTAATGCGTGTGTCCCTTTTGAGGATACGCAAGGCATAATCCGCCATGTGGGCCAAAGTTCCCATTGTCAAATCTGCGGTTGTGCTTGGTTGAGGGGCAGTTGCAGGCAAATCTACGTCACTTGTGTCCCTCAAAAAACCAGAACCCGGCCTTGCCACGCCACCAATTTCCCGTGCCCCCGGGAAAGCTTCCTCATTAAAAATATACTCATCCCCATCATCCTCCTCATCCTCCACCTCCTCTTCGCCCGGTACCTCGTCATGTACACTGCCCTGACCAGACAATCGCTGACTGTCATCAAGGCTTTCCTCTTCCTCTGGTGCAGACGCCTGATCCTTTATGTGCGTCAAACTTTGCATCAGCAGACGCATTAGGGGGATGCTCATGCTTATTATGGCGTTGTCTGCACTAACCAGCCGTGTGCATTCCTCAAAACACTGAAGGACTTGACACATGTCTTGAATCTTCGACCACTGCACACCTGACAACTCCATGTCTGCCATCCTACTGCCTGCCCGTGTATGTGTATCCTCCCACAAAAACATAACAGCCCGCCTCTGTTCGCACAGTCTCTGAAGCATGTGCAGTGTTGAGTTCCACCTTGTTGCAACGTCTATGATTAGGCGATGCTGGGGAAGGTTCAAAGAACGCTGATAGGTCTGCATACGGCTGGAGTGTACAGGCGAACGGCGGATATGTGCGCAAAGTCCACGCACTTTGAGGAGCAGGTCGGATAACCCCGGATAACTTTTCAGGAAGCACTGCACCACCAGGTTTAAGGTGTGAGCCAGGCAAGGAATGTGTTTCAGTTGGGAAAGGGAGATGGCAGCCATGAAATTCCTTCCGTTATCACTCACTACCTTGCCTGCCTCAAGATCTACAGTGCCCAGCCACGACTGCGTTTCTTGCTGCAAGAACTCGGACAGAACTTCCGCGGTGTGTCTATTGTCGCCCAAACACTTCATAGCCAATACAGCCTGCTGACGTATGCCAGTAGCTGCCCCATAATGGGAGACCTGGTGTGCAACAGTGGCAGGTGCGGATGGAGTGTTTGTGCGACTGCGGTCTGTGGACGAGCTCTTGCTTCTGCAGGAGGACGAGGAGGAGGAGGAGGAGGAGGGGGTGCGAACGGCTACAGACAACTGTTTACTAGACCGTGGGCTAGGCAGAACTGTCCCAAACTTGCTGTCCCCTGTGGACCCTGAATCCACCACATTTACCCAGTGTGCCGTGATGGACACGTAACGTCCCTGGCCATGCCTACTGGTCCATGCATCTGTTGTCAGGTGCACCTTTGTGCTCACAGATTGCCTGAGTGCATGGACGATGCGCTCTTTAACATGCTGGTGGAGGGCTGGGATGGCTTTTCTGGAAAAAAAGTGTCGACTGGGTAGCTCGTAGCGTGGTACAGCGTAGTCCATCAGGTCTTTGAAAGCTTCGCTTTCAACTAACCGGTAGGGCATCATCTCTAACGAGATTAGTCTAGCTATGTGGGCGTTCAAACCCTGTGTACGCGGATGCGAGGCTAAGTACTTCCTTTTTCTAACCATAGTCTCATGTAGGGTGAGCTGGACTGGAGAGATGGAGATCGTGGAACTAGCGGGGGTGCCGGTGGACATGGCAGACTGAGAGACGGTGGGAGATGGTATTGTTGCCGCCGGTGCCCTAGATGCAGTGTTTCCTACTACGAAACTGGTGATTCCCTGACCCTGACTGCTTTGGCCTGGCAAAGATACCTGCACAGATACAGCAGGTGGTGCGCTAAATGGTGGTCCTACACTGCCGGAAGGGATGTTGCGTTGATGACTAGCTTCATTGGCCGAGGGTGCAACAACCTTAAGGGACGTTTGGTAGTTAGTCCAAGCTTTCAAATGCATGGTGGTTAAATGTCTATGCATGCAACTAGTATTGAGACTTTTCAGATTCTGACCTCTGCTTAAGGAAGTAGAACATTTTTGACAGATGACTTTGCGCTGATCAATTGGATGTTGTTTAAAAAAATGCCAGACTGCACTCTTTCTAGCATCGGATACCTTTTCAGGCATTGCAGACTGAGCTTTAACCGGATGGCCACGCTGTCCTCCACCAGGTTTTGGCTTTGCCACGCGTTTTGGGCAAGATACGGGCCCGGCAGATGGAACCTGTGGCGATGTTGATGCCTGCTGCGGCCCCTCCTCCTCCTCTGCTTCAGAACTGCTGCCGCCTGCACCCTGTTCCCCCAATGGCTGCCAATCGGGGTCAAGAACTGGGTCATCTAATAACTCTTCTTGTACCTCCTGCGCAACTTTGTCTGTGTCACCGTGTCGTTCGGTGGTATAGCGTTCGTGATGGGGCAACATAGTCTCATCAGGGTCTGATTCTTGATCAGCACCCTGCGAGGGCAATGTTGTGGTCTGAGTCAAAGGACCAGCATAGTAGTCTGGCTGTGGCTGTGCGTCAGTGCACTCCATGTCAGATTCAATTTGTAATGGGCATGGACTGTTAACTGCTTCACTTTCTAAGCCAGGGACGGTATGTGTAAAGAGCTCCATGGAGTAACCCGTTGTGTCGCCTGCTGCATTCTTCTCTGTTGTTGTTTTTGCTGAAGAGGACAAGGAAGTGACTTGTCCCTGACCGTGAACATCCACTAACGACGCGCTGCTTTTACTTTTACCAGTTTCACGAGAGGAGGCAAAAGAGCTAGAGGCTGAGTCAGCAAGATAAGCCAAAACTTGCTCTTGCTGCTCCGGCTTTAAAAGCGGTTTTCCTAATCCCAGAAAAGGGAGCGTTCGAGGCCTTGTGTAGCCGGACGACGAACCTGGCTCCACAGCTCCAGACTTAGGTGCAATATTTTTTTCCCCACGACCACCTGATGCTCCACCACTACCACTACCCTCATTACCAGCTGACAATGAACGCCCCCGGCCACGACCTCTTCCACTAGACTTCCTCATTGTTTTAAAAACGTAACCAAACTAACGTTATTTGTTGCAGTCACACAACTTACACGGTGAGCTATAACTTCAGTATGATTTAGCTACCCCTTTACAGGTTGGTGAGACCACCGCGAAAATCAGGCACAATGTTACACACTCTTTTTTTGGTGGCTGCAAATTAGAGAGATGCCCCACACGCAGGACTGTCACTGAAGCACAAATGTTAATATTAATGTCACACTATTATTTGTTTTTTATTTTTATTTTTTTCAGGAACACTTTAGAAACCCCCCCAAAAAAAAAAAATTGATTTTTGCAGGGAGAATTTAGAAAACAAATGTAACAAACTATATGCTTTCTATGGGCCACTGAGTGAGAGATGACGCACACAGGAATCAGGAGTGGCACACAAGCCCAGAGGCCAATATTTTTCTACCAATGATTGATGGAGTTATTTTCTCTGGTAGATTTTGGAACCCAAATCAAGGAAAAAAAATATAGGCTTTCTATGGACCACAATTGGAGAGAGAGAGAGAGAGAGAGAGATGGCACACCCAGGAGTCAAGACTGGCACACAAGCAGAAAGGCCAATATTAATCTCCCACTGTTTTTTTTTTTTTTTTTTTTTTTTCAGGGAGACTTTAGAAAAAAAAATAATAAAAAAAATATGATTTTATCAGGAAGAATTTAGAAACCAAATAAAATAAAATGATTTTTTCAGGGAGAATTTAGAAAACAAATAAAACCAAAAATAGGCGTTCTATGGCCCACTGACTAAGAGAGAGAGAGAGAGATGGAACGCTTAGTACTGGCACACAAGCCCAAAGGGCAATATTAATCTCCCTTTTTTTTTCCAGGGAGAATTTCTAAAACCCCCCCCCAAAAAAAAATAGGCTTTCTATGGCCCACTATTTGTGAGAGAGATGGGACGCTCAGGACTGGCACAGATGGCACACTCAGGACTGGCACAGAAGCCCAGAGGCCAATATTAATCTCCCTTTTTTTCTGGGAGAATTTATAAAACCAAAAAAATATTTAAATAGGCTTTCTATGGCCCACTATTTGTGAGAGAGATGGCACGCTCAGGACTGGCACAGATGGCACGCTCACAACTGGCACACAAGCCCAGAGGCCAATATTAATCTCCCTTTTTTCAGGGAAAATTTATAAAACCAAAAAAAAAATTAAATAGGCTTTCTATGGCCCACTATTTGTGAGAGAGATGGCACGCTCAGGACTGGCACAGATGGCACGCTCACAACTGGCACACAAGCCCAGAGGCCAATATTAATCTCCCTTTTTTCAGGGAAAATTTATAAAACCAAAAAAAAAATTAAATAGGCTTTCTATGGCCCACTATTTGTGAGAGAGATGGGACGCTCAGGACTGGCACAGATGGCACGCTCAGGACTGGCACAGAAGCCCAGAGGCCAATATTAATCTCCCTTTTTTTCTGGGAGAATTTATAAAACCAAAAAAATATTTAAATAGGCTTTCTATGGCCCACTATTTGTGAGAGAGATGGCACGCTCAGGACTGGCACAGATGGCACGCTCACAACTGGCACACAAGCCCAGAGGCCAATATTAATCTCCCTTTTTTCAGGGAAAATTTATAAAACCAAAAAAAAATTTAAATAGGCTTTCTATGGCCCACTATTTGTGAGAGAGATGGCACGCTCAGGACTGGCACAGATGGCACGCTCACAACTGGCACACAAGCCCAGAGGCCAATATTAATCTCCCTTTTTTCAGGGAAAATTTATAAAACAAAAAAAAAAATTAAATAGGCTTTCTATGGCCCACTATTTGTGAGAGAGATGGCACGCTCAGGACTGGCACAGATGGCACGCTCACAACTGGCACACAAGCCCAGAGGCCAATATTAATCTCCCTTTTTTCAGGGAAAATTTATAAAACCAAAAAAAAAATTAAATAGGCTTTCTATGGCCCACTATTTGTGAGAGAGATGGCACGCTCAGGACTGGCACAGATGGCACGCTCACAACTGGCATACAAGCCCAGAGGCCAATATTAATCTCCCTTTTTTCAGGGAAAATTTATAAAACCAAAAAAAAAATTAAATAGGCTTTCTATGGCCCACTATTTGTGAGAGAGATGGCACGCTCAGGACTGGCACAGATGGCACGCTCACAACTGGCACACAAGCCCAGAGGCCAATATTAATCTCCCTTTTTTCAGGGAAAATTTATAAAACCAAAAAAAAAATTAAATAGGCTTTCTATGGCCCACTATTTGTGAGAGAGATGGGACGCTCAGGACTGGCACAGATGGCACGCTCAGGACTGGCACAGAAGCCCAGAGGCCAATATTAATCTCCCTTTTTTTCAGGGAGAATTTATAAAACCCAAAAAAAAATAAAATAGGCTTTCTATGGCCCACTATTTGTGAGAGAGATGGCACACTCAGGACTGGCACACAAGCCCAAAGGCCAATATTAATCTCCCACTGTATTTTTATCAGGGAGAATTTATACACCCCACAAAAAAAAATACAGAAAAATGAAAAGGCTTTCTATGGCCCACTATGTGAGAGAGATGGCACACACAGGGATGGCACTCTAGCAGAAATGCCAAATTGCCAATCTTAATCTCCCACCAAAAAAAAAAAAAAAAAAAACACAGGGAATGTCCTACAATTACTATCTCCCTGCCTGCAGTAATCTCAGCCAGGTATGGCAGGCAGCTACTATCTCCCTGCCTGCAGTAATCTCAGCCAGGTATGGCAGGCAGCAATAAGGAGTGGACTGATGCACAAATGAAATAAAAAGTGTGGACAAACAAAAAAGATAGCTGTGCAGAAAGGAAGGAACAAGAGGATTTGTGCTTTGAAAAAAGCAGTTGGTTTGCACAGCGGCGTACACACAGCAATGCAGCTATCAGGGAGCCTTCTAGGGCAGCCCAATGAGCTACAGCGCTGAGGGGAAAAAAAAAAAAAAAAAACTTCCACTGTCCCTGCACACCGAGGGTGGTGTTGGACAGTGCAAATCGCTGCAGCACAAGCGGTTTTGTGGTTAATGGACCCTGCCTAACGCTATCCCTGCTTCTGACAAAGCGGCAGCAACCTCTCCCTAAGCTCAGATCAGCAGCAGTAAGATGGCGGTCGGCGGGAACGCCTCTTTATAGCCCCTGTGACGTTGCAGACAGCAAGCCAATCACTGCAATGCCCTTCTCTAAGATGGTGGGGACCAGGACCTATGTCATCACGCTGCCCACACTCTGCGTTTACCTTCATTGGCTGAGAAATGGCGCTTTTCGCGTCATTGAAACGCGACTTTGGCGCGAAAGTCGCGTACCGCATGGCCGACCCCGCACAGGGGTCGGATCGGGTTTCATGAAACCCCGACTTAGCCAAAAGTCGGCGACTTTTGAAAATGTTCGACCCGTTTCGCTCAACCCTAATCAGCATGTCTACATTAATTATGCGGGCCATGCTGAATCTCTCACTCCGTGGAGGCGTGCAGCAGACTTCCGGGTTCACTGTCTGGCTTTTTCAGCTAATTTGCATGTCTCACCGGCCTGATTGAGGGCTTTGGCCAGTTCAGGACATCTGCCAGTGAGTAGCGTATTTCTCGCAAGACACACGCATGGTCCGTATGCATTCCGTATTATACGCTCTCCCATAGACTTGCATTGGCGCATTTTTTGCGCAATACGCTGACAAACGCTGCATGCTGCGATTTTGTACGGCCGTAGAATGACGTATATTACGGATCCGTAATATACGCCTGATAGGACGAGACCCATTGAGAATCATTGTGCCGTATGTTTGGCGAGTTTTACGGACGTAGTTTCTGCGCTCTTACGTCCGTAAATCTCGCAAGTGTGACGCCGGCCTTACACTGAGTGAAAGGTTTCTGCCGAAATGAGAGGTTATAAAAATTGGGCTTTTTTTTCTTAAGAATAAAAGATGTATCAGAGGTGATTTTATTTGTACATATACATAAATGTGGTCAATACAAAGGATTGGCACATAAATTATTATTTCAAGTGACTTTACAAAGCACCAGGGGAGATTGATTACATGTGGATGAAAGCCAATTCCAGCAGTCAGACTGTAGAATGACAAGAGGTAATTAAAGGTACACTGTCACCTGAATTTGGAGGGAACAATCTTCAGCCATGGAGGCAGGGTTTTGGGGTTTTTGATTCACCCTTTCCTTACCCGCTGGCTGTATGCTGGCTGCAATATTGGATTGAAGTTCATTCTCTGTCCTCCATAGTACACGCCTGCGCAAGGCAAGATTACCTTGTGCAGGCATGTACTACGGAGGACAGAGAATGAACTTCAATCCAATATTGCAGCCAGCATGCAGCTAGGGGGTAAGGAAAGGGTGAATCAAAAACCCCAAAACCCCGCCTCCATGGCTGAAGATTGTTCCCTCCAAATTCAGGTGACAGTGTCCCTTTAAGTAATAGCAGACGTTATATCAACATAAAGGGCTAGATGGTGTTTCCTCACAGCAAATAACATTGTGGGGTAAAAATAATGTAGCAATAGTTAATTTATAAGAGACAATTTTTTGACTGGATGGACCTTTTATTAAACCTATGTAATTATACAGTTCTACTCACAGTCGTAAAGATAGAAAAATGAGGAGGAAAAGGAGTATAACGGGTATAACAATATAAGTTTATTAAAATATCCAAAAAAAAACAGTATCAAAAAAGTATACTACACATATTTAACAAGGATTAAATACAAGTGCATAAGGGTGATTAGAGGAGACAGGTATCCACCGGTATGCTGTGCCCAAAGAGTTAAACAGTCTGACAGAGTCAGCTCACTAGTAACAACAGAGCTGCAAGCCGCCGCCGTGCATGGTAATTTACTAGTCAAGTACATTAATTGTGCAGAGCTTACCGCTATCGTACAGGGCAGAGTAGCACACCGGACTGGAACCAGATGAAAATAGAGACTCCCGACGTGCGTTTCGCCTTGGTGTTACTGCTTTCTCAAGGGGAAGTGGTATGTGGTGCCGAGAAGGACCTTAAAATAGGGTGGTGTTAAAGCATGTGGCTAGTCACATGCTCCATATCGGCCAATAGAATGTGGCAATAGCGGCGCATGCGCCGGTAGGTCGGCAGGTCCTGCACCAGAGTGCGGTGTCAAGCGTCCCAACATGTAGGCAGGGAAAAGCCCCGGTCACATGTGGGAGGCGGAGAAGACACTGCTCCGGACCAGGAGACCGCCGATCAGACCAACTGATGCGCACCGCCACAGGTAAAAGGAGACAGATCACTCCATATGAAAGATGCAGACTAATAAAGACATACAGTTTTATGAAAAAGTTTGGGCACCCCTATTAATCTTAAGCTTAATGTTTTATAAAAATTGTTTTTTTTTTTGCAACAGCTATTTCAGTTTCATATATCTAATAACTGTTGGACACAGTAATGTTTCTGCCTTGAAATGAGGTTTATTGTACTAACAGAAAATGTGCAATCTGCATTCAAACAAAATTTGACAGGTGCATAAGTATGGGCACCATTATCATTTTCTTGTTTTAAATACTCCTACCTTCTTTTTACTGACTTACTAAAGCACTTTTTTTGGTTTTCTAACCTCATTGAGCTTTGAACTTCATAGCCAGCTGTATGCAATCATGAGAAAAGCTACTTAAAGTGACCAATTGGAAGTTGTTCTCCTGTTTGAATCTCCTCTGAAGAGTGGCATTATGGGCTCCTCAAAACAACTGTGTAATGATCTGAAAACAAAGAATATTCAACATAGTTGTTCAGGGGAAGGATACAAAAAGCTGTCTCAGAGATTTAACCTGTCAATTTCCACTGTCAGGAACATAGTAAGGAAATGGAAGAACATAGGTACAGTTCTTGTTAAGGCCAGAAGTGGCAGGCCAAGAAAAGCATCAGAAAGGTAGAGAAGAAGAATGGTGAGATCAGTCAAGGACAATCCTCAGACCACCTCCAGAGAACTGCAGCAACAACTTGCTGCAGATGGTGTCACTGTGCATCGGTCAACTATACAACGCACTTTGCACAAGGAGAAGCTGTATGGGAGAGTGATGCGAAAGAAGCCATTTCTGCAAGCATGCCACAAACAGAGTCGGCTGAGGTATGCAAAAGCACATTTGCAGAAGCCAATTTCTTTTCGGAAGAAGGTCCTGTGGACTGATGAAACCAAGATTGAGTTGTTTGGTCATACAAAAAGGCGTTATGCATGGCGGCCAAAAAACACAGCATTCCAAGAAAAACACTTGCTACCCACAGTAAAATTTGGTGGAGGTTCCATCATGCTTTGGGGCTGTGTGGCCCATGCCGGAACTGGGAATCTTGTTAAAGTTGAGGGACGCATGGATTCCTCTCAGTATCAGCAGATTCTTGACAATAATGTTCAAGAATCAGTGACAAAGTTGAAGTTACGCAGGGGATGGATCCTTCAGCAAGACAATGATCCAAAACACCGCTCCAAATCTACTCAGGCATTCATGCAGAGGAACAATTACACTGTTCTGGAATGGCCATCCCAGTCCCCAGACCTGAATATCATTGAACATCTGTGGGATCATTTGAAGAGGGCTGTCCATGCTCGGCGACCATCAAACTCAACTGAACTGGAATTGTTTTGTAAAGAAGAATGGTCAAAAATTCCTTCATCCAGGATCCAGGAACTCATTAAAAGCTACAGGAAGCGACTAGAGGCTGTTATTTTTGAAAAAGGAGGATCTACTAAATATTAATGTCACTTTTCTGGTGGGGTGCCCATACTTATGCTCCTGTCAAATTTTGTTTGAATGCAGATTGCACATTTTCTGTTAGTACAATAAACCTCATTTCAAGGCAGAAACATTACTGTGTCCAACAGTTATTAGATATATGAAACTGAAATAGCTGTGGCCAAAAAAACAATTTTTATAAAACATTAGGCTTAAGATTAATAGGGGTGCCCAAACTTTTTGATATAACTGTATATACTAAAAACACCCAACCACAAAATGGAGGCAGAACAAATCAAAAGGGACAGAGAGCCCCACAATAACATGAAGTCCACCATGGGCATACATTAAATAATAACAACAACAAAATCCCATGGTGAGATCAAATTTTCAGCAGGTATAGCATATTTGTTAGCTTCTAGTGAGAAATACGATCTCAATCCAGCGTGGGCTTGATAATAAATTCTCCAATGGAAAGGGTTACAATATACGTCCTCCCAGGCATAAAAATTGAAAAGAGACTATGAAAAGAAAAAAGGAAATGAGAATACTGAACAATAGGGTTGAGCGACTTTTACTTTTTTAGGGTCGAGTCGGGTTTTGCGAAACCCGACTATCTCAAAAGTCGAGTCGAGTGAAATCGGCCGATTATGGTGAAAAGTCAGGGATCAACCGAAACACGAAACCCAATGCAAAGTCAATGGGATTTTTTTTAATTTTTTTATCTCTCTCTCTCTCTCTCTCTTTCTATCTCTCTCTCTCCCTTCCGTCCCTGAACAGAAAAGCTGGTGTTACACATTGCAAATCGCTACAGCGCACAAGCGGCAAGATGACGATAGGCGTCCACGCCCCTAAGACCTATGTCATCACTCTGCCCACGCTCCTTCATTGGCTGAAAAAATTGCGCCAAGCGCATCATACGAAACGCGACTTTGGCGCGAAAGTCGCGTACCGCATGGCCGACCCCACACAGGGATCGGGTCGGGTTTCATGAAACCTGACTTTGCCAAAATGAACGATCCGTTTCGCTCAACCCTACTGAACAACATTAACAATAAATAAAAAGTTAAAAACACAATAAAACAGGGACCAGTGAGTAGGAACCTGTTCCTACAAGAGGAGAGCTGGATTGGGAAACAGGAGAAAAAGGAGAAGCATACCATTGCAACAAATTCCCTAAACGGCACAAATTACAGGAATGAGGAGAAGTTAAGCGATTCGTTCAAATCGTTTGGTGCAACAGTGTTAAGTCGGACAATCCAGCTGGCCTCACGTTGTGCCAGTGCCTTCTTGTAGTCACCCCCTCGTGGGATATAGTTAGGGAGGGAAGATTAACCCCGAAACTGCTTGTGCTGTAGCGATTTCCACTGTTCAACACCACCTTTTCTTTGCAGGGACAGTGGAGTTTTTTTTTTGGTGCATCAGCTCTGTAGCTTATTAGGCTGCATTCTAAGGCTCCCTGATAGCTGCATTGCTGTGTGTACGCCGCTGTGCAAACCAACTGCTTTTTGAAAAGCAAAAATCCTGTAGCTCCTTTCTGCACAGTTCTCTTGTACACACTCTTTTGTGTGCAGCAGTCCTTTTTATTGCTGCCATACTTGTCCTTTGATCATTGTAGGGAGATTGAAATTGTACTACAGCCCTTGTATTTTTTGATATTTCTGCCAGCCACGTTCTGCCTTGTACATTGAGTAGTGCAATACACAGGGCCTGTTTTTTGCTGCAGTCTCCCCTCCCCAAAAAAGGGAGCTTGAAATTGCCATTAAGTGGATCTACATTAGTTCTGTTTGGCGTATATCTGCCAGCCACGTTCTGCCTTGTACATTGTGTTGTATAATACACAGGGCCTGTTTTGCTGCAGTCTCCCCCCCAAAAAGGGAGCTTGAAATTGCCACTAAGTGGATCTACGTTAGTTCTGTTTGGCGTATATCTGCCAGCCACGTTCTGCCTTGTACATTGTCATTGTACATTACAACCAAACAAGTAGGCCAAATGCAGTTTGAGGGTATGAGTCCACATTCAGGATTGCATCAGGATTTGGTCAGGATTTTATGTCAGTATCTGTAAGCCAAAACCAGGAGTGGCTGATAAATACAGAAGTGGTGCATATGTTTCTATTATACTTTTCCTCTAATTGTTCCACTCCTGGTTTTGGCTTACAAATACTGACATAAAATCCTGACCAAATCCTGATGCAATCCTGAACGTGGACACATACCCTTATACTTTCTATAGGCTGAAAGCCTGAAAATTGAAGCTCAGCTTTGTTCAGTGGAGGAGAAAAGCAAGGAGCGGCAGACACCGTTAGTAGGCCCAACCAAACAAGTAGGCCAAATGCGGTTTAATACTTTATATAGGCTGAAAGCCTGAAAATTGAAGCTCAGCTTTGTTCAGTGGAGAACAACAAGCAGCGGCAGACACCATTAGTAGGCCCAACCAAAGAAGTAGGCCAATTGCAGTTTAATATCTGACACTGGATGAAAATTGGGGCTCAGCTTTAGTCAGTGGAGAACACCAAGCAGCGGCACACACCATTTGTAGGCCCAACCAAAGAAGTAGGCCAAATGCAGTTTAATATCTGACACTGGATAAAAATTGAGGCTCAGCTTTAGTCAGTGGAGAACACCAAGCAGCGGCACACACCATTTATAGGCCCAACCAAAGAAGTAGGCCAAATGCAGTTTAATATCTGACACCGGTGAAAATTGAGGCTCAGCTTTGTTCAGGGGAGGACAGTTGTAATGTGTGGCGCAGACAGACAGACAGACAGACGGACAGAGGCCTAAAATTAAAAAAAGGTGGCTAAATGCAGTTCGAAACTGCTAGCAGGACTAACCAGGCGGCCTAGCTTGTTTCAGCGGGGGACAGTTGTAATGTGTGGCGCAGACAGACAGACAGACAGAGGCCTAACATATAAAAGGTGGCTAAATGCAGTTCAAAACTGCTAGCAGGAATAACCAGGTGGCCTAGCTTTTTCAGCGGAGGACAGTTGTTATGTGTGGCGCAGACAGACAGACAGAGGACAAAAATAAAAAAGGTGGCTAAATGCAGTTCGAAACTGCTAGCAGGACTAACCAGGCGGCCTAGCTTGTTTCAGCGTGGGACAGTTGTAATGTGTGGCGCAGACAGACAGACAGACAGAAGCCTAAAATAAAAAAAGGTGGCTAAATGCCATTCAAAACTGCTAGCAGGACTAACCAGGCGGCCTAGCTTGTTGCAGTGGGGACAGTTGTAGTGTGTGGCACAGACAGACAGACAGAGGCCTAAAATAAAAAAAGGTGGCTAAGTGCAGTTCAAAACTGCTACCAGGACTAACCAGGCGGCCTAGTTTGTTTCAGCAGGGGACAGTTGTAATGTGTGGCGCAGACAGACAGACAAACAGAGGCCTAACATAGAAAAGGTGGCTTCATGCAGTTCAAAACTGCTAGCAGGACTAACCAGGCGGCCTACCTTGGTTAAGCGTGGGAGGACAACTGTTATGAGAGGCTGACATAGTTACTAGGCACAAATAAGTAAGTAGGCTACATGCAGTTCACAATTGGTAACAGGAGTACACAGGTGGCATAGGTTTGTTCAGCGGAGGACAACTGTTATAAGTGGCTGACACAGTAAGCCAAAATACTAAAGTTGGCTAAATGTCAACCAATGAATTGGTCATAAATAAACTGGTGGCATAGCGAGGTACAGGGGTGGGCTCCTCTGCAGAGTTGCAGACAGTGGTAGTTGGCGCAAAGTATTAAGGGGTCTAAATGGAGGCCAGGGCCGCTGTATATTTTACTATCATCTATCATTGCAACAAATTTGTAATGGTAGTGTCATTTAAGGATTTAACAGCACAGGCTACACAGTGGTGGGGCAGGGAGAGGTAAGTTTTGCAAGTGGTAGAGCACAGTTCGAGCTGGGGGGAACACTCTCTCGTGGGCGGCGTTACTGGCACAGGGCCCCTCATATTCCGAAGGTATGTCTGACGATGGTTGTGCACCACCACCGTCAGAGACACTTCATTGTACTATGTGGGACCCTGTGCCAGTGCCGTAGCTCAAGAGAGGGCACACCCACCTGTCCAGGCAAACGGCACTCGCACGGGTGCTTGCACCAGATGGTGACCATGGCCCTGTGGGGGGAGTCAGCCCATTTAGGGAGGTATAAAAATGGCCTATGGTAGACATTCAGCAGCTGCAAATGGAGGAATTGGAGAAGTCAGTAAGAGGAGGCCAAAAGCAAGACATTTTTCAGGCAAGCTACGTGTCAGCAGGGGAAGGTGGGGAAAAATAATTCGAAATCCATGATTGGCTCATTTTAATGAAGGTTAGATCATCAACAATTTGCAGAGCCAGACGTGTCCTTTTTTTCTTGAACCAGCAGCACTGAAGACTCTTTCTGAGAGCACACTAGCAACTGGGCAAGCGAGCTCCTTTAATGCATATTCTGCCAATTCGGGCCAGGTGTCTAGTTTACATGCCCAGTAATCAAAGGGGAATGACCTGTGAGGGAGAACATCAATAATGGTGGAAAAATAGTTGGTAACCATACTGGACAAATGCTGTCTCCTGTCACTTTGAATCGATGCAGCAGTACCTGTCGTGTCTGCGGTCATTGCGAAATCACTCCACAACCTGGTCATAAATCCCCTCTGTCCAACGCCACTTCAGCTTTGTGCACCTCTAACACCTCTGCCATGTTGCCCCCTACAGCTCGTGTGAGAACCATCACCGCCGCTGTGTGCTGGGAATGCCTGAACCAAACGGTCTACAAGAGTTGCTTGTTTGGTAGCCAATATTTGCTCAAGGTTCTCAGGTGGCATGATATTTTGTAATTTTCCTTTGTATCGTGGATCCAGGTGGCAGGCCAACCAGTAATCGTCATCGGTCATCATTTTGATAATGCGGGGGTCCCGTTTTAGGATACACAAGGCATACTCTGCCATGTGGGCCAGAGTTCCAAGTGTGAATTCATTGCTTGTGCTGGGTTGAGGAGCACTTTCTTGAAAATCTACATCACTTGTGGCCCGCAAAAAACCCTGTACCTGACCTTGCAATGCCACCAGTTTCTATTGCCCCCTGAGAAGCATCCTCCTCCCATAAATATTCATCCCCATCATCCTCCTCCTCCTCCTCTTCATCCGCCACCTCGTCCTGGAGACTTCCCTGAGCAGACAATGGCTGACTGTCATCAAGGCTTCCCTCCTCCTTGGCCGCAGACGCCTGCTCCTTGATGTGCGTCCAACTTTGCATTAGCAGACGCATTAGTGGGATGCTCATGCTTATGATGGCGTCGTCTGCACTGACCAGCCGTGTGCATTCCTCAAAACACTGAAGGACTTGACAGAGGTCTTGGAGCTTCGACCACTGCACACCAGACAATTCCATGTCTGCCATCTAACTGCCTGCCCGTGTATGTGTATCCTCCCACAAATACATGACAGCACGCCTCTGTTCGCACAGCCTCTGAAGCATGTGCAGTGTGGATTTCCACCTTGTTGCAATGTCGATTATTAGGCGGTGCTGGGGAAGATTCAGCGATCGCTGATCATTCAGCATATGGCTGGAGTGTACGGGCGACCGTCAGATGTGCGAGCAAAGTCTGTGCACCGTCAGGAGCAGGGCTGGTAAATCAGGGTAATTTTTGAGGAAGCACTGCACCACCAGGTTCAAGGTGTGGGCCAGGCAAGGTATGTGTTTCAGTTCTGAAAGGGCTATGGCAGCCACAAAATTCCTTCCGTTATCACTGACTACCTTGCCTGCCTCAAGATGTACACTGTCCAGCCATGACTCAGTTTTTTGCTGCAAGTACTCGGCCAGTACTTCCGCGATGTGTCTGTATCCACCTCTCGTGTCTCCCCTTTTCCTCATAGTTTGTAAGCTTGTGAGTAGGGCCCTCATTCCTCTTGGTATCTATTTTGAACTGTGATTTCTATTATGCTGTAATGTCTATTGTCTGTACAAGTCCCCTCTATAATTTGTAAAGCGCTGCTGAATATGTTGGCGCTATATAAATAAAATTATTATTATTATTATTATTGTTGTCGCCCAAACACTTCATTTGCAGCACAGCCTGCTGACGCTTACCACAAGCTGTTCGATAATGGGACACCTCGGGTGCAACACTGGCAGCAGCGGATGGAGTGGTCGTGCGACTGCACTCTGTGGATGAGCTTTCGCTTCTGGAGGAGGAGGAGGAGGGGGGCGAACGCCTACAGCCAACTGTTTCCTAGACCGTGGGCTAGGCAGAACTGTGCCACTATGGCTGCCCCTGTGGACCCTGCATCCACCACATTAACTCAGTATGCCGTGATGAACACGTAACGTCCCTGGTCATGCCTACTGGTCCATGCATCTGTTGTGAGGTGCACCTTTCTACTGATCGATTGCCTCAGTGCATGGACAATGCATTCTTTGACATGTTGGTGGAGTGCTGGGATGGCTTTTCTCGCAAAGAAATGTCGACTGGGTAGGTCATAGCGTGGTACTGCGTAGGCCATCAGGGCTTTGAAAGCTTCGCTTTCAACCAACCAGTAGGGCATCATCTCTAACGAGATTAGTTGAGCAATGTAGCTGTTCAAACCCTGTGTACGTGGATGAGAGGAAGAGTACTTTTTTTTCCTATCGAGAGTCTCTTGTAGGCTGAGCTGGACTGGAGAGCTGCATATGGTGGAACTAGGGGGGGTGGTGGTGGACATGGCAGATTGAGAGAGGCTTGGTGATGGTATTCTTGATGTGGGCCTACCTACAGTGTTTCCAACCAAGAACCTTGTGATTCCCTGACTGCTTTGGCCTTGCGACAATACCGCCACATTTGCTACTGGTGGTGTCATAACCGGTTGGCTTCCAGTGAGGGAAGTAATGTTGCGTTGCTGACTAGCTTCAATATGAGCAGGTGCACCAATGTTATGGGACGTTTGGTAGTTAGTCCATGCTTCCAAGTGCTTGCTGGTTAAATGTCTACGCATGCACGTTGTATTTAAATTTTGAACATTCTTCCCTCTGCTAAAGGTCTTGGAGCAGTTCTTACATATAACTTTGGACTAATCATTCAGATCTTGGTTAAAAAATTGCCACACTGCACTCGTCCTACTATGGAATACCTTTTCAGGCTTTTCACGCTGTGCTACTCTTACTGGATGGCCACGCTGTCCTACACCTGTTGTGGTTTTTTACACACGTTTTTGGCATGATACAGGCCTGCCAGATGACAGCTTTTGCAATGTAGATGGCTGCTGCAGATCATCCTCCTCCGCTTCTGAGCTACTGGCAGTGGCACCCTCTTCCCCAATGGCTGCCAATCTGGGTCAACAACTGGGTCATCTATCACCTCCTCTTCAATGTCATGTGCACTGTCCTCTGTGTCACCGTGTAAGGTGCTATAGCGTTCAGGACTGGGCACCATAGTCTCATCAGGGTCAGATTCTGGCTCAGTACACTGTGAGGGCAATGTAGGGATCTGAGTCAATGGAACAGCATAATAATCTAGCTGTGGCTGTGCATCTGTGCACTCCATGTCCGATTCATCTTGTAATGGGCTTTTAACAATTTCCCTCTCTAACCCAGGCACGGTATGTGTAAAGAGCTCCATGGAGTAATGTGTTGTGTTGCCTGCCGCATCCTTCACTTTTGTTTTGGGTGAAGGACACAAGGAAGCTACTTTTTCTGGACCAGGAGCAGCCACTGACGACTTGCTGCTTTTTGATTTCGAACCTTCTGAAGAGGAGGCGAAAGAGCTAGAGGCTGAGTCAGCAAGGAAAGCCAAAACTTGTTCCTGATGCTCCGACTTTAACCCCTTCCCGACCCATGACGCCACGTAGGCGTCATGAAAGTCGGTGCCAATCCGACCCATGACGCCTATGTGGCGTCATGGAAAGATCGCGTCCCTGCAGATCGGGTGAAAGGGTTAACTCCCATTTCACCCGATCTGCAGGGACAGGGGGAGTGGTAGTTTAGCCCAGGGGGGTGGCTTCACCCCCCCGTGGCTATGGTCGCTCTGATTGGCTGTTGAAAGTGAAACTGCCAATCAGAGCGATTTATAATATTTCACCTAAAAAACTGGTGAAATATTACAATCCAGCCATGGCCGATGCTGCAATATCATCGGCCATGGCTGGAAACACTGGTCTGCCCTCCCCTCACCCTACCGATCGCCCCCCCAGCCCCCCGATCTGTGCTCCACTCCCCTCCGTCCTGTGCTCCGCTCCCCCCGTGCTCCAATCACACCCCCCGTGCTCCAATCAAACCCCCCCGCACTCCGATCACCCCCCCGCACAGCGATCCCCCCCGTGCTCCGATCCACCGCCCCGCACAGCGATCCCCCACCCCGTGCTCCAATCCACCCCCCCGTGATCCGATCCACCCTCCCATGCTCCGATCCACCCCCCGTGCTCTGACGCCCCACCCCCCGTGCCCTGATCTCCCCCCCGTGCCCTGATCTCCCCCCCTTATACTTACCTAGCCTCCCGGGGTCCGTCCGTCTTCTTTCCTGGGCGCCGCCATCTTCCAAAATGGCGGGCGCATGTGCAGTGCGCCCGCCGAATCTGCCGGCCGGCAGATTCGTTCCAGAGTGAATTTTGATCACTGAGGTATAACCTATCTCAGTAATCAAAATAAAAAAAATAGTAAATGACCCCCCCCTTTGTCATCCCCATAGGTAGGGACAATAAAAAAATAAAGAATTTTTTTTTTCCACTAAGGTTGGGGTAAGAACTAGGGTTAGGGTTAGGGGTAGGGTTAGGGGTAGGGTTAGGGTTAGGGGTAGGGTTAGGGTTAGGGTTAGGGGTAGGGTTAGGGTTAGGGGTAGGGTTAGGGTTAGGGGTAGGGTTAGGGGTAGGGTTAGGGGTAGGGTTAGGGGTAGGGTTAGGGTTCGGGATGTGCACACGTCTTCTGGTCCTCTGTGGATTTTTCCGCAGAGGATTTGATAAATCCGCAGTGCTAAACCGCTGTGGATTTACCGCGGTTTTTCTGTGCATTTCACTGCGGTTTTACAACTGCGATTTTCTATTGGAGCAGTTGTAAAACCGCTGCGGAATCCGCAGAAAGAAGTGACATGCTGTGGAATGTAAACCGCTGCGTTTCCGTGCAGTTTTTCCGCAGCATGTGTACAGCGGTTTTTGTTTCCCATAGGTTTACATTGAACTGTAAACTCATGGGAAACTGCTGCGGATCCGCAGCAATTTCCGCAGCGTGTGCACATACCTTTAGTATTAGGCTATGTGCACACAGTGCGGATTTGGCTGCGGATCCGCAGCAGAGTTCCATCAGGTTTACAGTACCATGTAAACATATGGAAAACCAAATCCGCTGTGCCCATGGTGCAGAAAATACCACGCGGAAACGCTGCGTTGTATTTTCCGCAGCATATCAATTCTTTGTGCGGATTCCACAGCGTTTTACACCTGTTCCTCAATAGGAATCCGCAGGTGAAATCCGCACAAAAAACACTGGCAATCCGCGGTAAATCCGCAGGTAAAACGCAGTTCCTTTTACCCGCGGATTTTTCAAAAATGGTGCTGAAAAATCTCATTCGAATCCGCAACGTGGGCACATAGCCTTAGGGTTGGGGTTGGATTGGAATTAGGGTTGTGGTTAGGGGTGTGTTGGGGTTAGGGGTGTGTTGGGGTTAGGGGTGTGTTGGGGTTAGGGTTGTGATTAGGGTTACGGCTACAGTTGGGATAAGGGTTAGGGGTGTGTTGGAGTTAGAATTGAGGGGTTTCCACTGTTTAAGCACATCAGGGGGTCTCCAAACGCAACATGGCGCCACCATTGATTCCAGCCAATCTTGTATTCAAAAAGTCAAATGGTGCTCCCTCACTTCCGAGCCCCGACGTGTGCCCAAACAGTGGTTTACCCCCACATATGGGGTACCAGCATACTCAGGACAAACTGCGCAACAATTACTGGGGTCCAATTTCTCCTGTTACCCTTGAGAAAATAAAAAATTGCTTGCTAAAACATCATTTTTGAGGAAAGAAAAATGATTTTTTATTTTCACGGCTCTGCGTTGTAAACGTCTGTGAAGCACTTGGGGGTTCAAAGTGCTCACCACATATCTAGATAAGTTCCTTGGGGGGTCTAGTTTCCAAAATGGGGTCACTTGTGGGGGGTTTCTACTGTTTAGGCACACCAGGGGCTCTGCAAACGCAACGTGACGTCCGCAGACCATTCCATCAAAGTCTGCATTTCAAAAGTCACTACTTCCCTTCTGAGCCCCGACGTGTGCCCGAACAGTGGTTTACCCCCAGACATGGGGTATCAGCGTACTCAGGAGAAACTGTACAACAACTTTTGTGGTCCAATTTCTCCTCTAACCCTTGGGAAAATAAAAAATTCTGGGCTAAAAAATTATTTTTGAGGAAAGAAAACGTATTTATTATTTTCACGGCTCTGCGTTATAAACTTCTGTAAAGCACTTGGGGGTTGAAACTGCTCACCACATATCTAGATAAGTTCCTTTGGGGGTCTAGTTTCCAAAATGGGGTCACTTGTGGGGGTTTCTACTGTTTATGCACACCAGGGGCTCTGCAAACGCAACGTGACGCCCGCAGACCATTCCATCAAAGTCTGCATTTCAAAACGTCACTACTTCACTTCCGAGCCCCAGCATGTGCCTAAACAGTGGTTTACCCCCACATATGGGGTATCAGCGTACTCAGGAGAAACTGGACAACAACTTTTGGGGTCAAATTTCTCCTGTTACCCTTGGGAAAATAAAAAATTGCGGGCTAAAAAATCATTTTTGAGAAAAGAATTTTTTTTTTTATTTTCATGGCTCTGGGTTATAAACTTCTGTGAAGCACTTGAGGGTTCAAAGTGCTCACCACACATCTAGATCAGTTCCTTTGGGGGTCTAGTTTCCAAAATGGGGTCATTTGTGGGGGATCTCCAATGTTTAGGCACACAGGGGCTCTCCAAACTCGACATGGTGTCCGCTAATGATTGGAGCTAATTTTCCATTTAAAAAGCCAAATGGCATGCCTTCCCTTCTGAGCCCTGCCGTGCGCCCAAACAGTGGTTTACCCCCACATATGGGGTATCAGCGTACTCAGGACAAACTGGACAACAACATTTGTGGTCCAATTTCTCCTATTACCGTTGGCAAAATAGGAAATTCCAGGCTAAAATATCATTTTTGAGAAAAGAAAAATTATTTTTTATTTTCATGGCTCTGCATTATAAACTTCTGTGAAGCACCTGGGGGTTTAAAGTGCTCAGTATGCATCTAGATAAGTTCCTTGGGGGGTCTAGTTTCCAAAATGGGGTCACTTGTGGGGGAGCTCCAATGCATAGGCACACAGGGGCTCTCCAAACGCGACATGGTGTCCGCTAACAATTGGAGCTAATTTTCCATTCAAAAAGTCAAAAGGCGCGCCTTCCCTTCCGAGCCCTGCCGTGTGCCCAAACAGTGGTTTACCCCCACATATGAGGTATCGGCGTACTCAGGAGAAATAGCTCAACAAATTTTAGGATCCATTTTATCCTATTGCCCATGTGAAAATGAAAAAATTGAGGCAAAAAGAAATTTTTTGTGAAAAAATAAGTACTTTTTCATTTTTACGGATCAATTTGTGAAGCACCTGAGGGTTTAAAGTGCTCACTAGGCATCTAGATAAGTTCCTTGGGGGGTCCAGTTTCCAAAATGGGGTCACTTGTGGGGGAGCTCCAATGTTTAGGCACACAGGGGCTCTCCAAACGCGACATGGTGTCCGCTAACGATGGAGATAATTTTTCATTCAAAAAGTCAAATGGCGCTCCTTCCCTTCCGAGCCTTACCATGTGCCCAAACAGTGGTTTACCCCCACATGTGAGGTATCGGTGTACTCAGGAGAAATTGCCCAACAAATTTTAGGATCCATTTTATCCTGTTGTCCATGTGAAAATGAAAAAATTGAGGCTAAAAGAATTTTTTTGTGAAAAAAAAGTACTTTTTTATTTTTACGGATCAATTTGTGAAGCACCTGGGGGTTTAAAGGGCTCACTATGCATCTAGATAAGTTCCTTGGGGCATCTAGTTTCCAAAATGGGGTCACTTGTGGGGGAGCTCCAATTTTTAGGCACACGGGGGCTCTCCAAACATGACATGGTGTCCGCTAAAGAGTGCAGCCAATTTTTCATTCAAAAAGTCAAATGGCGCTCCTTCCCTTCCAAGCCCTGCCGTGCGCCCAAACAGTGGTTTACCCCACTACTACATATGAGGTATCAGCGTACTCAGGACAAATTGGACAACAACTTTCATGGTTCAGTTTCTCCTTTTACCATTGGGAAAATAAAAAAATTGTTGCTGAAAAATCATTTTTGTGACTAAAAAGTTAAATGTTCATTTTTTCCTTCCATGTTGCTTCTGCTGCTGTGAAGCACCTGAAGGGTTAATAAACTTCTTGAATGTGGTTTTGTTCACCTTGAGGGGTGCAGTTTTTAGAATGGTGTCACTTTTGGGTATTTTCCGCCATATAGACCCCTCAAACTGACTTCAAATGTGAGGTGGTCCCTAAAAAAGATGGTTTTGTAAATTTCGTTGTAAAAATGAGAAATCGCTGGTCAAATTTTAACCCTTATAACTTCCTAGCAAAAAAAAATTTTGTTTCCAAAATTGTGCTTATGTAAAGTAGACGTGTGGGAAATGTTATTTATTAACTATTTTGTGTCACATAACTCTCTGGTTTAACAGAATAAAAATTCAAAATGTGAAAATTGCGAAATTTTCAAAATTTTCGCCAAATTTCCGTTTTTATCACAAATAAACACAGAATTTATTGACCTAAATTTACAACTAACATGAAGCCCAATATATCACAAAAAAAACAATCTCAGAACCGCTAAGATCCATTGAAGCGTTCCTGAGTTATTACCTCATAAAGGGACACTGGTCAGAATTGCAAAAAACGGCAAGGTCTTTAAGGTCAAAATAGGCTGGGTCATGAAGGGGTTAAAAGCTGTTTTCCAACTCCAAGATAAGGGAGCCTTCGAGGACTTGTGTAGCCAGATGAAGACGATGGCTCAACACCTCCAGCCTTTGGTGCTATCTTGCTTTCCCAGTACCACCAGATGCTCCACTACCACTACCACCATCAGTACCAGCTGGCAACGACCGCCCATGGCCTCTTCCACCAAACTTCCTCATTTTTGGGGAAATTTTACCAAAAAAAACAACTGTTATATGGTACTGTTAAACAAGGTAGAAGGTGTATATTAACTTTTGGAGAATTTATATCTCCCTTTTTTTGGCGGGAAGACTGCAGCAAAAAACAGGCCCTGTGTACGGTTGAGCGAAACGGGTCGGCAATTTTCAGAAGTCGCCGACTTTGGCAAAGTCGGGTTTCATGAAACCCGACCCGACCCCTGTGTGGGGTCGGCCATGAAGTCGGCGATCTTCTGAATCTGGAATCGGAATTCCGATACCGATTCCCGATATGTTTAAGATATCGGGAATTGGTATCGGAATTCAGATTTAAGTGTAAAATAAAGAATTAAAATAAAAAATATCGCCATACTTACCCTCTGACGCGCCCTGGTACTAACCGGGAACCTTCCTTCCTTCGAATCAGCCTTCCAGGACCTTGCGGTGACGTCGCGGTGACGTCGCGGCTTGTGATTGGTCGCGCGGCCGCCCATGTGACCGCTCGCGCGAGCAATCACAAGCCGCGACGTCACCGCGACGTCACCGAAGGTCCTGGAAGGGCTGATTCTTAGGAAGGAAGGCTGCCGGAAAGAAGCAGGGCACATCAGAGGGTGAGTATATACCTAATAGGAATATACTCACCCTCGGATGCGCCCTGCTTCTTTCCGGCAGCCTTCCTTCCTAAAAATCAGCCCTTCCAGGACCTTCGGTGACGTCGCGGTGACGTCGCGGCTTGTGATTGGTCGCGCGAGCGGTCACATAGGCGGCCGCGCGACCAATCACAAGCCGCGACGTCACCGCGACGTCACCGCGACGTCACCGCAAGGTCCTGGAAGGCTGATTCGAAGGAAGGAAGGTTCCCGGTTAGTACCAGGGCGCGTCAGAGGGTAAGTATGGCGATATTTTTTATTTTAATTCTTTATTTTACACTTAAATATGGATCCCAGGGCCTGAAGGAGAGTTTCCGCTCCTTCAGACCCTGGGAACCATTGGAAACCCAATGCACTGCATTTGGTTTCGAGTTTCGGCCGACCCCGACCCCGACTTTTTTATAGGATCGGCCGATTTCACTCGACCCGACTTTTGAAAAAGTCGGGTTTCGTGAAACCCGACCCGATCCTATAAAAGTAAAGGTCGCTCAACCCTAGCCCTGTGTATTACACTGCACAATGTCAGTGGAGAATGTGGCTGCCAGATATACGACCAACAGAACTGACGTATAGAAACTTGTGGTCAATTTAAATCTCCCTTTTTTGGTGCGAGACTGCAGCAAAAAACAGGCCCTGTGTATTACACTACACAATGTATAAGGCAGAACGTGGCTGCCAGATATACGCCAAACAGAACTAACGTAGATCCACTTAGTGGCAATTTCAAGCTCCTTTTTGGGGGAGGGGGAGACTGCAGCAAAAAACAGGCCCTGTGTGTTACACAACACAATGTACAAGGCAGAACGTGGCTGGCAGATATACACCAAACAGAACTAGCGTAGATCCACTTAGTGACAATTTCAAGCTCCATTTTTTTTTTTGGGGGGGGGGAGACTGCAGCAAAAAACAGGCCCTGTGTATTGCACTACTCAATGTAAAAGGCAGAACGTGGCTGGCAGAAATATCAAAAAATACAAGGGCTGTAGTACAATTTCAATCTCCCTACAATGATCAAAGGACAAGTATGGCAGCAATAAAAAGGACTGCTGCACACAAAAGAGTGTGGACAAAGAAACAAGAGAACTGTGCAGAAAGGAGCTACAGGATTTTTGCTTTTAAAAAAGCAGTTGGTTTGCATAGCGGCGTACAAACAGCAATGCAGCTATCAGGGAGCCTTAGAATGCAGCCTAATAAGCTACATAGCTGATGCACCAAAAAAAAAACTCCACTGTCCCTGCAAAGAAAAGGTGGTGTTGGACAGTGGAAGTCACTACAGTACAAGCATTTTCGGGGTTAATCTTCCCTCCCTAACTGTATCCCTTCTTCTGATGAAGCTGCAGCAACCTCATCCTATGCTAAGATCGGCATAAGTAACATGTCGGTCGGCATGGACGCCCCTTTATAGCCCGTGTGACGCCGCAGAAAGCAAGCCAATCACTGCAATGCCCTTCTCTAAGATGGTGGGGACCGAGACCTATGTCATCACGCTGCCCACTCTCTGCGTACTCCTTCATTGGCTGAGAAATGGCGCTTAAAGCGTCATACGAAACGCGACTTTGGCGCACAGATCGCCGACCTCATGGCCGATCCCACAGAGGGATCAGGTCGGGATTCACGAAACCCAACTTTGCTAAAAGTCGGCGATTTCTGAAATTGTCCGATCCGTTTCGCTCAACCCTAGTAGGTACTGTACATCTAAGTAGCCAGCACTTGCATCAGGTTGCTATATTGATTTGACATGTATGTATATAACATTTGACAAATGAAACAAGTGCGCAAAAATTAAAACAAATGTTGCAACAATCACACATACATTTTGTAAGGAGTGCACACACAGACTACTATATTCATCTTTTTCAGTGCAGCAGTTGTACAAAACATTACTGTCTGCAATATTTGTCCAATGTTTTTCTCGTTTCACCTCTATTGCAGAAATGTGAGTTCTAATGTCCTCTCACTATCCTAAATTGCATTAAAATGGCAGACTAGGCCTCTTTATAGTCCATGAAAGTCCCTTCTGATTGGCTGCGCTATACCATGTGATGTGAAACCTTCAAGGTATTATGGGGAAATCAAAATGGTTGTGTCTGTGTGAGCCTTCTGCGGATAATGTAATTTTTTCATTATGTAAAATTGAAGAAGGTTTTTTTGTGATTTTAATTAATGAAATTGCAAATTGCTTGAACTTGCCAATTTCATAACATTTGACAAAAATTTTATTTACATCAAATCTATTTGCTGATCCCTTAGAACTATATACACACCTTAACATTGAAATTGCAACACCAAGGAGGAAAATGTGTGGAACTAGGAAAATAACAGGATCAATAAATATATGATATGCAAATCATGAAACTTGGAAATAACATTTTCTAAACATCTCGACATTCAATCGAGTATAAGCTCTATGTGCAGAAATATATGCACTAGCATTCTTTACCATGCGATAAATTAGGTTATTAATGGTTGTTTTGGAATATTCTGCAACACATTTTGAGCCTAAGATGGCAAACAGTTTCTACACAAACCACCAGTAGATGTCTGCATGACATTGGACTTCAAGTCAGACGTCCATCTATAGGTGTTTCCTTTACCTCAAATCACCGCTTTCAACTGTTATCATGATGGAGGGCAAACTAGTAATGGAGGCTGGAAGGAAATTTTATCCTGTTCTTGCTTTTTTATTGGACACAATGATAGCCACAGAATAGTGTAGATCACACTAGGAGTGATATAAAGGGCCTTCACAAGGGAAGATATACGTGTTCTATGTTTTCAGTATGGCAACACCAGGCTGTGTGGCTATCATAAGCAGCCTGTGTGGCCTAAACTTTCAACCATTGCTATCAGCACTAATAAGACGTCATTGTTCCGAAATTGCAAAGGGAGCTGCCTGCAGTAGATCTTAATGACTTGCATGTGAAACTACATTCAGCAGTGCAGAACACTCCTCAGACAACAATTAATCACCTAATTGGTAGCATGCCAAAATGTGTAAAGGTACCGTCACACTAAGCAACGCTGCAGCGATACCGACAACGATGTCGATCGCTGCAGCGTCGCTGTTTGGTCGCTGGAGAGCTGTCACTCAGACAGCTCTCCAGCGACCAATGATCCCGAGGTCCCCGGTAACCAGGGAAAACATCGGGTAACTAAGCGCAGGGCCGCGCTTAGTAACCCGATGTTTACCTTGGTTACCAGCGTAAAAGTAAAATAAAAAAAAACTTCATACTTACCTACCGCTGTCTGTCCTCCGGCACTGTGCTTCTCTGCACTCCTCTGCACTGACTGTGAGCACAGCGGCCGGAAAGCAGAGCGGTGACGTCACCGCTCTGCTTTCCAGCCGCTATGCTCACAGCCAGTGCAGGAGCTGAGCTCCGGGGACAGACAGCGGTAGATAAGTATGAAGTGTTTTTTTTTTTACTTTTACGCTGGTAACCAGGGTAAACATCAGGTTACTAAGCGCGGCCCTGCGCTTAGTTACCCGATGTTTACCATGGTTTCCAGAGAAGACATCGCTGAATCAGTGTCACACACGCCGATCCAGCGACGAAATAAAGTTCTGGACTTTCTTCAGCGACCAACGATCTCCCAGCAGGGGCCTGATCGTTGGTCGCTGTCACACATAACGATTTCCTTAACGATATCGTTGCTACGTCACAAAAAGCAACGATATCGTTAACGATATCGTTAAGTGTGACGGTACCTTAAGGCTGCCGTCACACTAGCAGTATTTGGTCAGTATTTTACATCAGTATTTGTAAGCCAAAACCAGGAGTGGAACAATTAGGGTATGTTTCCACGTGCAGTAAACGCTGCTTGTTTGACGCTGCATAGAGACCGCGCGTCAAACACACAGCGTCCAGATGTTACAGCATAGTGGAGGGGATTTAATGAAATCCCGTCTTAACTATGCGTGGTAACACGCACGCGGCGGCCCTGCGACTCCGGACATGGGGCGCGTCTTTTAAGATCGCAGCATGTCCGTATACCTTGCGGCGACGCTGCGCCGCAAGATATAGCACAGGGCCCTATGCATGGGGTGCGATGATCCCGGATGTGTGCTATGAACACATCCGGCATCATCGCGTCCCAGAAGGGGGCAGGGCTTAGCGCAGAGCGGGTTTGCCGCTCCGACTAAACCACTGGCCATCCTGATAGTGGACATGCAGCCTTGGGGTATGTGTCCACGTTCAGGATTGCATCAGGATTTATTTATTTATTTATTTATGCAGGTAAAATCCTGACCAAATCTGCACCTGAAGTCACTGGCAGGTCACCTGCGCTGTCCTTGCGTTGTTTCTGCAATGGGAGGACATGCTGCGTTCTTAAAAGATGCGCTGCATGTGCGTTTTCGCGGGTATGCTGCATGCGTCTTTTAATGCATAGTGGAGATGCACCACTTCTGCATTTATCATCCACTCCTGGATTCGGCTTACAAATACTGATGTAAATACTTTGCATGGTGCTCATACTTGATCGATACTGAATTAATCAAGATGTTTGAAAAATGCTGTTTCCATTTTTTTTCATAATTTGTATATTATTAACATGTGAATTGGTCCTGTGATTTCAAGAATTTCATAACTTTTCCTTCTTGGTGTTTCAATTTTAATGTTTATGAATGTATCCATTTTGTCTTCTATGTCCCTATTTTATTCTCTATAAATCTATCATGTAGCACCTCTACACAGAAACCCATACAGTATACATTCCAAGTTCTTGAGAAACTGAATCTAAACCAGATACCTACACACATCTATGTCTAATTCCCAGAAAACAATTATTTGTCTTTTGGCATTCAGCCTTCTGTGTTCCGTTGTGTATATAACCGCCACCTGCATTCCTTTAAAGCAGAATCCCTTGCTGAACACTATTTGGCCGGGATCACACACAGCGAGATACGGCCGAATCTCGCAGGTTACAAACAAGCTCTGGTGCCGGCACTCCGGAGCGGAGCGTGCGGCCACATTGCAATACATGGAGCTGCACGCTCCGCTCTGGAGTGTCGGTGCCAGAGCTTGTTTTTAACCTGCGAGACTCGGCCGTATCTCGCTGTAGTGTGACTATGGCATTACATGTGTGCTATCTCTTAATTCTCCGGGCTTGTTCATCACAACACCTCTATTCTGGCCTTGTACATCAACTCCAGTGGGCTACATGTAAGGCCTCTTTCACATGTCAGTGTCTCCGGTACGTGTACTGACAGTTTTCTCACATACTGGAGACACTTACACAGGTAGACCCATTCAAATGAATGGGTCTATGCACATGTCTCCATGTTTTCATGGACCGTGTGTCCGTGTTGAAAACACGGAGACATGTCCGTTTTTCTCCGGCAGCACGGTCCGCAAAGCATCCCGCACACGTGCACACGGAGAACAGTGTGCACCCTCCTCCTTGTGCACGTACCGCCCGCAAGAGAGACAGTGCTACAGTAAGCGCTATCCCCCCTGTGTCTGGTGCTGAAGCCGGAATTCATTCCTTCTTCTCAGCAGCGTTTGCTGGAGAGAAGGAATGAAAAATCTTTTTTTTTTTTCGTTTCCTTTTGATCATTGTAGGGAGATTGAAATTCTACTACAGCCCTTGAATTTTTTGATATATCTGGCACCCACGTTCTGCCTTGTACATTGTGTATTGTCATACACTGGGCCTATTTTTTTTTTGCAGTCTCCCACGAAAACAAAAAAAAAGGCTGCTTTAAATTGCCACTAAGTGGATCAAAGTGAGTTCTGTTTAGCGTATATTTGCCACCCACGTTCTGCTTTGTACAGTGTGTGTAGTTTAACACACAGGGCCTGTTTTTTCCTGCAGTGTCCCACAAAAAAAGGGTGCTTTAAATTGCCACTAAGTGGATTAACGTGAGTTCTGTTTGGCGTATATCTGCCACCCACATTCTGCATTGTACAGTGTGTGTAGTTTAACAAACAGGGCCTGTTTTTTCTTGCAGTATCCCAAAAAAAAGGGAGCTTTAAATTTCCACTAAGTGGATTAACGTGAGTTCTGTTTGGCGTATATCTGCCACCCATGTTCTGCTTTGTACATTGTGTGGTCTAATTTACAGGGCCTGTTTTTTTCCTGCAGTCTCCCACTAAAAAATAAAAAATGGTTCTTTAAATTGCCACTAAGTGGATCAACGTGAGTTCTGTTTGGCGTATATATCTGCCACCCACGTTCTGCTTTGTACATTGTGTGTAGTTTAACACACAGGGCCTGTTTTATCCTGCAGTCTCCCACTAAAAAATAAAAAAGGTGCTTTAAATTGCCACTAAGTGGATCAACGTGAGTCCTGTTTGGCGTATATCTGCCACCCACGTTCTGCTTTGTACAATGTGTGTATTTTAACACACAGGGCCTGTTTTTTCCTGCAGTCTCCCACACACACACACACACAAAAAAAGGGAGCTTTAAATTGCCACTAAATGGATTAACGTGAGTACTGTGTGGCGTATATATCTGCCACCCACGTTCTGCTTTGTACAGTTTGTGTAGTTTAACACACAGGGCCTGTTTTTTCCTGCAGTCTCCCGCACACACACACAAAAAAGGGTACTTTAAATTGCCACTAAGTGGAATAACGTGAGTTCTGTTTGGCGTATATCTGCCACACATGTTCTGCTTTGTACAGTGTGTGTAGTTTAACACACAGGGCCTGTTTTTTCCTGCAGTCTCCAACACACACACAAAAAAGGGTGCTTTAAATTGCCACTAAGTGGATTAATGTGAGTTCTGTTTGGCGCATATATCTGCCACCCACGTTCTGCTTTGTACATTGTGTGGTGTAATTTACAGGGCCTGTTTTTTCCTGCAGTCTCCCACTAAAAAATAAAAAAGGGTGCTTTAAATTGCCACTAAGTGGATCAACATGAGTTCTGTTTGGCGTATATCTGCCACCCACGTTCTGCTTTTTACATTGTGTGTACTTTATCACACAGGGCCTGTTTTTTCCTGCAGTCTCCCACAAAGAAAAGAAAAAAGGTGCTTTAAAATGTCACTAAGTGGATTAACGTGAGTTCTGTTTGGCGTATGTCTGCTGTTGTGAATTCAGCTTTTGGGCTCCCTCCGGTGGTTGTAGAGGGTAATGCAGTTGTGCCTGGACTGCAGGATTGGACAGGTGTATCTACTAATTGCAAAACTGACTGGGGTATATAGCCTTGCAGGACTCTTTAGTCCCTGACAGTTGTCCATTGTTTTTGGAGGAATCACTTCCCTGCTGGTCTCTCCAGTTTGCTGTGCTTTTCTAAGATAAGTCCTGGCTTTGTTTTTGCTGTCCACCTGCTGTGGACCTTATAGTTCTGTGCATATTCATGTTTTTGTCTTGTCCAGCTTTGTCTGTGAAGGATTTTTTGCAGCCAAGCTGTGTCTCTGGAGATGCAGATATACCCTCCATGTCTTTAGTCAGATGTAGTGATTTGTATTTTCTGTGGTGGATATTTTCTAGTGTTTTAATACTGACTACATAGTACTCTGTTCTATTCTTTCTTTTTAGCTAGTATGGCCTCCTATGCTAAAATCTGATTTCATTTCTGCGTATGTTATTTCCCTCTCCTCTCACAGTCAATATTTGTGGGGGGCTATCTATCCTTTGGGGATTTTCTCTGAGGCAAGATAGGTTTCCTGTTTCTGTCTTTAGGGGAAGTTAGATCTTAGGCTGTGTCGTGGGGTCTAGGGAGTGTTAGGTACCCCCCACGGCTACTTCTAGTTGCGCTGCTAGGTTCAGGGTTTGCGGTCAGTACAGGGACCACCTTCTCCAGAGTCCATCTCATGCTGCTCCTAGGCCACCAGATCATAACAGTACAACTGGCCAACAATGAGTTAATTGCATCTCAGAAGAAGGGAGGGAAGCTTTTGAGCCATTTTTTTTCCTTAGCCTGTTTTGTGTTATCCTTCCTCTTAATCTCTGGGTGGCTATGGAATCTAGTATTAACATGAATGTTCAGGAGTTAGTTTCTCGGGTCGATCAGCTTGCTGCTAGGGTGCAGGGTATTTCAGATTATATTGTTCAGACTCCTGCCTTAGAGCCTAAGATTCCCACTCCTGATTTATTCTTTGGTGACAGATCCAAATTTTTGAGTTTCAAAAATAACTGTAAACTGTTTTTTGCATTGAGACCCCGGTCTTCTGGTGATCCTATTCAGCAGGTTAAAATCATCATATCTCTGCTGAGTGGTGACCCACAGGATTGGGCATTTTCCCTGAAAACTGGCAATCCTGCTTTGCTTAATGTTGATTCTTTCTTTCAGGCATTGGGGTTGTTGTATGATGAGCCTAATTCTGTGGATCAGGCTGAGAAAATCTTGTTGGCCCTGTGTCAAGGTCAAGAAGCGGCAGAATCGTATTGCCAGAAATTCAGAAAATGGTCTGTACTGACTAAATGGAATGAGGATGCCTTGGCAGCAATTTTCAGAAAGGGTCTTTCTGAATCCGTTAAAGATGTTATGGTGGGGTTCCCCACGCCTGCTGGTCTGAGTGATTCTATGTCTCTGGCCATTCAGATTGATCGGCGCTTGCGCGAGCGCAGAGTTGTGCGCACTGTGGCGTTGTCCTCTGAGCGGAGCCCTGGGCCTATGCAGTGTGATAGGATTTTGTCTGGAGCTGAACGTCAAAGATTCAGGCGTCAGAATAGGTTATGTTTTTACTGCAGCGATTCTGCTCATGTTATTTCTGATTGCCCTAAGCGTACAAAGAGAATCGCTAGTTCTGTTACCATCAGTACTATACAACCTAAATTTCTGTTATCTGTGACCTTGATCTGCTCATTATCATCATTTTCTGTCATGGCATTTGTGAATTCAGGCGCTGCTCTGAACTTAATGGACTTAGAATTTGCCAGACGTTGTGGTTTCCCCTTTGCAGCCTTTGCAGAACCCTATTCCTTTGGGGGGCATTGAAGCTACACCGTTGGCTAAAAATCAACCTCAATTTTGGACACAGCTGACCATGCGCATGGCGCCAGCCCATCAGGAAGATTGTCGTTTTCTGGTGTTGCATAATTTGCATGATGATATTGTGCTGGGTTTTCCATGGTTGCAGCTACATAATCCGGTGTTAGATTGGAAATCCATGTCTGTGACTAGTTGGGGTTGTCAGGGGGTTCATGATCCTGCTCCTTTGATGTCAATTTCCTCTTCCCCCTCTTCTGAAATTCCTGAGTTTTTGTCAGACTTCCAGGATGTATTCGATGAGCCCAAATCCAGTTCCCTTCCACTGAATAGGGACTGTGATTGTGCTATTGACTTGATTCCAGGTTGTAAGTTCCCTAAGGGTCGACTTTTCAACTTGTCTGTGCCAGAACATGCCGCCATGATGAGCTATATTAAGGAGTCTTTGGAGAAGGGGCATATTCGGCTATCTTCTTCACCGTTGGGAGCGGGGTTCTTTTTGGTTGCCAAGAAGGATGGCTCCTTGAGACCCTGTATTGATTATCGCCTCTTGAATAAGATCACGGTCAAATTTCAATACCCTTTGCTTACTGATTTGTTTGCTAGGATTAAGGGGGCTAGCTGGTTTACTAAGATTGACCTTCGAGGGGCATATAATCTTATTCGTATTAAGCAGGGTGACGAATGGAAAACTGCATTTAATACGCCCGAAGGCCATTTTGAATACCTTGTGATGCCATTCGGACTCTCTAATGCTCCATCTGTGTTCCAATCCTTCATGCATGATATCTTTTGGAGTTATCTTGATAAATTCATGGTTGTATATTTGGATGATATTTTGATTTTTTCCAATGATTGGGAGTCTCATGTCAAACAGGTCAGGATGGTATTTCAGATCCTCCGTAATAATGCTTTATTTGTGAAGGGGTCAAAGTGCCTCTTTGGAGTGCAGAAGGTTTCCTTTTTGGGTTTCATTTTTTCTCCCTCATCTATAGAAATGGATCCGGTTAAGGTTCAGGCCATTCATGATTGGATTCAGCCCACATCTGTGAAGAGCCTTCAGAAATTCTTGGGCTTTGCTAATTTTTATCGTCGTTTCATTGCCAACTTCTCCAGTGTGGTTAAACCTCTGACCGATTTGACAAAGAAAGGTGCTAATGTGACGAATTGGTCCTCCGCGGCTTTTTCTGCCTTTCAGGAGCTTAAACGCCGATTTACTTCTGCCCCTGTGTTGCGTCAGCCAGATGTTTCTCTTCCATTTCAGGTTGAGGTTGACGCGTCTGAGATTGGGGCAGGGGCTGTTTTGTCTCAGAGGAATTCTGACCGTTCCTTGATGAAACCGTGTGCCTTCTTTTCTCGGAAGTTTTCACCTGTGGAACGCAATTATGATGTCGGCAATCGGGAGTTGTTGGCTATGAAGTGGGCATTTGAGGAGTGGCGACATTGGCTTGAGGGGGCCAGGCACCGTATTGTGGTCCTGACCGATCATAAGAATCTGATTTACCTCGAGTCTGCCAAACAGCTGAATCCTAGACAGGCTCGATGGTCCCTGTTTTTCTCCCGTTTTGATTTTGTGGTCTCGTACATTCCTGGTACTAAGAATGTTAAGGCGGATGCCCTCTCTAGGAGTTTTTTTCCTGATTCCCCTGGGGTTCTTGAGCCGGTCGGCATTCTGAAGGAAGGGGTGATTCTTTCTGCCATCTCCCCTGATTTACGATGGGTTCTTCAGGAATTTCAGGCTAATAAACCTGACCGCTGTCCAGTGGGGAAACTGTTTGTTCCTGATAGATGGACTAGTAAAGTGATTTCTGAGGTTCATTGTTCTGTGTTGGCTGGCCATCCTGGGATTTTTGGTACCAGAGATTTGGTTGGTAGGTCCTTTTGGTGGCCTTCTTTGTCGCGGGATGTGCGTTCTTTTGTGCAGTCCTGTGGAATTTGTGCATGGGCTAAGCCTTGCTGTTCCCGCGCTAGTGGGTTGCTTTTGCCATTACCGGTCCCCGAGAGGCCCTGGACACATATTTCTATGGATTTTATTTCCGATCTTCCTGTTTCCCAAAGAATGTCAGTTATCTGGGTTGTCTGTGACCGATTTTCTAAGATGGTTCATTTGGTGCCTTTGCCTAAATTGCCTTCTTCTTCTGATTTGGTTCCATTGTTTTTTCAGCATGTGGTACGTTTGCATGGTATTCCGGAGAATATTGTGTCCGACAGAGGTTCCCAGTTTGTTTCTAGGTTTTGGCGGGCCTTTTGTGCCAAGCTGGGCATTGATTTGTCTTTTTCTTCTGCATTTCATCCTCAGACAAATAGCCAGACTGAGCAAACTAATCAGACCTTGGAGACCTATTTGAGATGCTTTGTGTCTGCTGATCAGGATGATTGGGTGGCTTTTTTGCCATTGGCCGAGTTTGCCCTTAATAATCGGGCTAGTTTGGCTATTTTGGTTTCGCCTTTTTTTTGTAATTTTGGTTTTCATCCTCGTTTTTCTTCTGGGCAGGTTGAGCCTTCTGACCTTCCTGGTGTGGATTCTGTGGTCGACAGGTTGCAGCAGATTTGGGCTCATGTGGTGGACAATTTGGTGCTGTCTCAGGAGGAGGCTCAATGTTTTGCTAACCGTCGTCGGTGTGTTGGTTCCCGGCTTCGGGTTGGGGATCTGGTTTGGTTATCTTCCCTTCATGTTCCTATGAAGGTTTCTTCCCCTAAGTTTAAGCCTCGATTTATTGGTCCTTATAGGATTTCTGAGATTATTAATCCGGTGTCCTTTCGCCTGGCGCTTCCGGCCTCTTTTGCTATTCATAATGTCTTCCATAGATCTTTGTTGCGGAAATATGTGGAGCCCGTTGTTCCCTCTGTTGATCCTCCGGCCCCTGTGTTGGTCGATGGGGAGTTGGAATATGTTGTTGAGAAGATTTTGGATTCTCGTTTTTCGAGGCGGAAGCTTCAGTACCTTGTCAAATGGAAGGGTTATGGCCAGGAGGATAATTCTTGGGTTTCTGACTCTGATGTCCATGCCGCTGATTTGGTACGTACCTTTCATCGGGCTCATCCTGATCGGCCTGGGAGCTCTGGTGAGGGTTCGGTGACCCCTCCTCAAGGGGGGGGTACTGTTGTGAATTCAGCTTTTAGGCTCCCTCCAGTGGTTATAGAGGGTAATGCAGTTGTGCCTGGACTGCAGGATTGGACAGGTGTATCTACTAATTGCAAAACTGACTATATAGCCTTGCAGGACTCTTTAGTCCCTGCCAGTTGTCCATTGTTTTTGGAGGATTCACTTCCCTGCTGGTCTCTCCAGTTTGCTGTGCTTTTCTACAAAGATAAGTCCTGGCTTTGTTTTTGCTGTCCACCTGCTGTGGACCTTATAGTTCTGTGCATATTCATGTTTTTGTCTTGTCCAGCTTTGTCTGTGAAGGATTTTTTGCAGCCAAGCTGTGTCTCTGGAGATGCAGATATACCCTCCATGTGTTTAGTCAGATGTGATGTGGTGATTTGTATTTTCTGTGGTGGATATTTTCTAGTGTTTTAATACTGACAGCATAGTACTCTGTTCTATTCTTTCTTTTTAGCTAGTATGGCCTCCTATGCTAAAATCTGATTTCATATCTGCGTATGTTATTTCCCTCTCCTCTCACAGTCAATATTTGTGGGGGGCTATCTATCCTTTGGGGATTTTCTCTGAGGCAAGATAGGTTTCCTGTTTCTAACATACATAGTAACATAGTAACATAGTTAGTAAGGCCGAAAAAAGACATTTCTCCATCCAGTTCAGCCTATATACATCATAATAAATCCCCAGATCTACGTCCTTCTACAGAAGCTAATTGTATGATACAATATTGTTCTGCTCCAGGAAGACATCCAGGCCTCTCTTGAACCCCTCGACTGAGTTCGCCATCACCACCTCCTCAGGCAAGCAATTCCAGATTCTCACTGCCCTAACAGTAAAGAATCCTCTTCTATGTTGGTGGAAAAACCTTTTCTCCTCCAGACGCAAAGAATGCCCCCTTGTGCCCGTCACCTTCCTTGGTATAAACAGATCCTCAGCGAGATATTTGTATTGTCCCCTTATATACTTATACATGGTTATTAGATCGCCCATCAGTCGTCTTTTTTCTAGACTAAATAATCCTAATTTCGCTAATCTATCTGGGTATTGTAGTTCTCCCATCCCCTTTATTAATTTTGTTGCCCTCCTTTGTACTCTCTCTAGTTCCATTATATCCTTCCTGAGCACCGGTGCCCAAAACTGGACACAGTACTCCATGTGCGGTCTAACTAGGGATTTGTACAGAGGCAGTATAATGCTCTCATCATGTGTATCCAGACCTCTTTTAATGCACCCCATGATCCTGTTAGCCTTGGCAGCTGCTGCCTGGCACTGGCTGCTCCAGGTAAGTTTATCATTAACTAGGATCCCCAAGTCCTTCTCCCTGTCAGATTTACCCAGTGGTTTCTTATTCAGTGTGTAATGGTGACATTGATTCCTTCTTCCCATGTGTATAACCTTACATTTATCATTGTTAAACCTCATCTGCCACCTTTCAGCCCAAGTTTCCAACTTATCCAGATCCATCTGTTGCAGAATACTATCTTCTCTTGTATTAACTGCTTTACATAGTTTTGTATCATCTGCAAATATTGATATTTTACTGTGTAAACCTTCTACCAGATCATTAATGAATATGTTGAAGAGAACAGGTCCCAATACTGACCCCTGCGGTACCCCACTGGTCACAGCGACTCAGTTAGAGACTATACCATTTATAACCACCCTCTGCTTTCTATCACTAAGCCAGTTACTAACCCATTTACACACAATTTCCCCCAGACCAAGCATTCTCATTTTGTGTACCAACCTCTTGTGCGGCACGGTATCAAACGCTTTGGAAAAATCGAGATATACCACGTCCAATGACTCACCGTGGTCCAGCCTATAGCTTACCTCTTCATAAAAACTGATTAAATTAGTTTGACAGGAGCGATTTCTCAAAAACCCATGCTGATATGGAGTTAAACAGTTATTCTCATTGAGATAATCCAGAATAACATCCCTCAGAAACCCTTCAAATATTTTACCAACAATAGAGGTTAGACTTACTGGCTTATAATTTCCAGGTTCACTTTTAGAGCCCTTTTTGAATATTGGCACCACATTTGCTATGCGCCAATCCTGCGGAACAGACCCTGTCGCTATAGAGTCCCTAAAAATAAGAAATAATGGTTTATCTATTACATTACTTAGTTCTCTTAGTACTCGTGGGTGTATGCCATCCGGACCCGGAGATTTATCTATTTTAATCTTATTTAACCGGTTTCGCACCTCTTCTTGGGTTAGATTGGTGACCCTTAATATAGGGTTTTCATTGTTTCTTGGGATTTCACCTAGCATTTCATTTTCCACCGTGAATACCGTGGAGAAGAAGGTGTTTAATATGTTAGCTTTTTCCTCGTCATCTACAACCATTCTTTCCTCACTATTTTTTAAGGGGCCTACATTTACAGTTTTTATTCTTTTACTATTGATATAGTTGAAGAACAGTTTGGGATTAGTTTTACTCTCCTTAGCAATGTGCTTCTCTGTTTCCTTTTTGGCAGCTTTAATTAGTTTTTTAGATAAAGTATTTTTCTCCCTATAGTTTTTTAGAGCTTCAATGGTGCCATCCTGCTTTAGTAGTGCAAATGCTTTCTTTTTACTGTTAATTGCCTTTCTTACTTCTTTGTTTAGCCACATTGGGTTTTTCCTATTTCTAGTCCTTTTATTCCCACAAGGTATAAACCGCTTACACTGCCTATTTAGGATGTTCTTAAACATTTCCCATTTATTATCTGTATTCTTATTTCTGAGGATATTGTCCCAGTCTACCAGATTAAGGGCATCTCTAAGCTGGTCAAACTTTGCCTTCCTAAAGTTCAGTGTTTTTGTGACTCCCTGACAAGTCCCCCTAGTGAAAGACAGGTGAAACTGTACAATATTGTGGTCGCTATTTCCTAGATGCCCGACCACCTGCAGATTTGTTATTCTGTCAGGTCTATTAGATAGTATTAGGTCTAAAAGTGCTGCTCCTCTGGTTGGATTCTGCACCAATTGTGAAAGATAATTTTTCTTGGTGATTAGCAGAAACCTGTTGCCTTTATGGGTTTCACAGGTTTCTGTTTCCCAGTTAATATCCGGGTAGTTAAAGTCCCCCATAACCAGGACCTCATTATGGGTTGCAGCTTCATCTATCTGCATAAGAAGTAGACTTTCCATGGTTTCTGTTATATTTGGGGGTTTGTAACAGACCCCAATGAGAATTTTGTTACCATTTTTCCCTCCATGAATTTCGACCCATATGGACTCGACATCCTCATTTCCTTCGCTAATATCCTCCCTTAAAGTGGACTTTAGACAAGACTTTACATAGAGACAAACCCCTCCTCCTCTCCGATTTTTACGATCCTTTCTAAACAGACTGTAACCATGTAAGTTAACTGCCCAGTCATAGCTTTCATCTAACCATGTCTCGGTTATTCCCACTATGTCAAAGTTACCTGTAGATATTTCTGCTTCTAGTTCTTCCATCTTGTTTGTCAGGCTTCTGGCGTTTGCGAGCATGCAGTTTAGAGGATTTTGTTTTGTTCCAATCTCCTCGCTGTGGATTGTTTTAGAAATGTTCTTACCTCCCTTCTGAGTATGTTTTCCTGGATCTTCTTTGTTCAAGTCTAATGTTTTTCTTCCCGTCCCCTCTTCTTCTAGTTTAACGCCCTCCTGATGAGTGTAGCGAGTCTTCTGGCGAATGTGTGTTTCCCAGGTTTGTTGAGGTGTAGTCCGTCTCTGGCGAGGAGTCCATCGTACAAGTAATTCACACCGTGGTCCAGGAATCCGAATCCTTGTTGTCTGCACCATCGTCTTAGCCAGTTGTTTGCATCAAGGATCCTGTTCCATCTCCTGGTGCCATGCCCGTCTACTGGAAGGATAGAAGAAAAAAACTACCTGTGCATCCAGTTCCTTTACTTTCTTCCCCAACTCTTCAAAGTCTTTGCAGGAAGACTTTGTTTCTGTCTTTGGGGAAGTTAGATCTTAGGCTGTGTCGAGGGGTCTAGGGAGTGTTAGGTACCCCCCACGGCTACTTCTAGTTGCGCTGCTAGGTTCAGGGTTTGCGGTCAGTACAGGGACCACCTTCTCCAGAGTCCGTCTCATGCTGCTCCTAGGCCACCAGATCATAACAGTCTGCCACCCACGTTCTGCTTTGTACAGTGTGTAAAGCCTATACAAAGAGGCCAACATCCACATATAGATAGAATATAAATGTAGAAACTAGGATACAAATTGGATACGGTGCATTAAGCAACAGAACTCCAACCAAAATTACGCACCACCAAAAATTGAAGATTAAAAATATATACTTTTATTACACATAAATATATAAAAGATACAAGGGATGTGACAGGGATAGAGCCAAAACGTGGAGAAACACAGGGAGAGCAGGCACCAACAGGTATATGTAATATCATATAGTCCACTTGCTACCAGAGTGTGTCAAATGATCATATATACATAGAACCCAAAGTATTGGCACACACCGCGGAACAGGATTACCCAAACACAGCAGGGCTGTAGACCACCGCTGAATCCACAACCAAGAGGATGTAAATAGGAGTCAATTGTTCATAATAGCTACCTGAAAGTGCCTGGAGCCCCTGTGTAGTCCACCGTCCCCTACGCGCGTTTCGGCGCTCAAGCCTTCTTCCGGGGGAGTGGCTTCCAACTACAGGGAGCTATCTTAAAAAGGCAGGCTAGCCAATCCAAAGGGATACCCTACATGCACTGCTTCAAAGCGGCGCATGATGCGCCGACGTAACTATGAAGTCAGCGTCGCCGAGGGCGTCACCAGCGCTTGCCGACCGAGCACTGGGCCCCGCCCACGTAAATACGTCAGCGGGGAACCCATACACAGGCAGAGCCCAGCACAAAAAGACGCCGTCGGCGGCGCCGATCAGCACAGAGTCAGCCCGCATGCGCACAAGCAGGCAGGGACACAGATAAAATGAGTGCCATACCAGTGAAATGATGCAACCGTGTGCATATACCATAGCATGAGAATAAAGTGCAAATAGTTATTGTACATATATAGTACATAAAGTGCATTGTGATGTAACATTTTAAACACATACATTGCTGGCAAAACAATAAATACTTTGAAAATACATCGAGATTACAAGAATAGTGCTAAATAAACATGATGAATACATGTGGAAAAGTGAGATATCCGGAAGAACGCAAATTCTTCAATCTTGAGGGATTATTTCAAATCCATAAGGATGAGTCCCAAAAACAACCCACTTAGAGTAGAGAGAAAGACCAGCCCGTCGAAAATAAGCAACATAAGCCTAAAATATGAATATAAAGTAAAGAAAAAAATAAATAACAACATAACAATTGGAAGAACACACTAAATTTAAAAAGCACGGACGGAAGTGATTATAAAAAGGGGGCAAAACTTAAAATCTCATTAAGGCCATGAGGGTGTACAGTACACAATTTCCAGATCCAGAAGGCCTCCCTCTGTGCTAAGAGGCGGCCCAAATTGCCCCCACAAGCATTCAAGACAATACGGTCAATGCCTTTTACCTTAAAGCCCGATGGGTCACAGGCATGGAAGGCCTTGAAGTGGCATTGGACCGTTTTCAGGGACTCTATATTATCCTCTTTAGCAGCAGCTAGAATGTCCCTAACGTGTTCACGTGTTCGAATTTTGAGGGCTCGTGTTGTAAGACCAACATATGCTTTATTACAAGGACAAGAAGCATAGTACACTACCATAGTGGTAGAGCACGTGATGGTCTGTGTGATTGTAAATTTGCGACCATCTGAAGAAAGGAAATCCCTGGCATGAATAATATTAGGGCATGCCACACAATTACCACAAGGCTTACAACCTCACGGCACGATAGGGGGTGGCCGACCAGAAGGAAACAGGGGAGGGGGTGCTTGCGGTGTAAGGTAGCTTCTCACCAGATGGTCACCCAAGTTGCGTGATCGCCTAGCTGTAACAGACGGCCGATCTGGCAAGTATTGCCTCAACACAGGGTCGGCAAGGAGTATTGGCCAATATTTAGCCAGCACATCCTGCATGTTGCTCCATTGTGAATGGTATTGGGTAATTAATCTTACCTGAGAATTATCCTTAACCTTCCTTCTTGAATAGAGAAGCTGATGTCTTTTGGTGTTCCTAGCCCGGTTATAAGCTCTTTTCAGGCACCTTTTACTATAACCGCTGTTCACGTTCTGCTTTGTACAGTGTGTGTAGTTTAACAAACAGGGCCTGTTTTTTCCTGCAGTATCCCACAAAAAAAGGGAGCTTTAAATTTCCACTAAGTGGATTAATGTGAGTTCTGTTTGGCGTATGTCTGCCACCCACGTTCTGCTTTGTACATTGTGTGTCTCTCCCTAAGGTGGCTAGCATGTGTGTACATTGTGTGGTGTAATTTACAGGGCCAGTTTTTTTCCTGCAGTCTCCCACTAAAAAATAAAAAATAGTTCTTTAAATTGCCACTAAGTGGATCAACGTGAGTTCTGTTTGGCATATATCTGCCACCCACATTCTGCTTTGTACATTGTGTGTAGTTTAACACACAGGGCCTGTTTTTTCCTGCAGTCTCCCACTAAAAAATAAAAAAGGGTGCTTTAAATTGCCACTAAGTGGATCAACGTGAGTCCTGTTTGCAGGGCTGCCACTAGGAATTTCAGGGCCCCATACTGGCAAAATTTTCAGGGCCCCTTAAGACTCCGCCCAGGCTCCACCCCAGCCCCGCCTCCACCCCTCGAACTGTCAACAGCCCCACCGCTGTCTCTTGCCAAAACTCCACTTCTCACAAATCACACATTAACAGTTCCCATTACCAGATCAAACACATAGCCAGCAGCTTTTGTTTTGGCCAAAAGGTTTTTTTAAATTTGAGACGACAACAAGGTAGACTCTTTTGGCTGAGCCCTACTCTACTCTAATCTATTAAACATTTGTTAAAATATGCAATACAATTTAGGTGTATTTTTATTTATTTTTCAATTGACCAATAATACCACATACAAGGGACAAATACCACAACACCATGACCAGACACCATATTATCACCACATAGTGACCTATAATACTATCTACAAGGAACAAATACCGCCACACCATGTGCAGACCACATATTACCACCACAGTGACTGAACAATATCACATACAAGGGACAAATACCACCGCAGCATGTCCAGACCACATATTACCATCACATGGTGACCAACTACATACAAGGAACAAATACCAACACAACATGAACAGACCACATATTACCACCACACAGTGACCGAATAATAGCACATACAAGGAACAAATACCGCTACACCATGGCCGGACAACATATTACCACCACATTGTGACTGAATAGTACAATACTGATCATTAATAAAAAAAAAAATACTATCACCATAAGTGCCATTATACACAGGAGATCTGTACTTAGTATGCAGTGTGTGTACAGGTAATACAGTGGTCGCCGATGCCATTATACACAGGAGCTCTTCATATAGTGTCAGTGTACATGTAATACAGCGATCACTAGTGACATTATACACAGGAGCTCTGTATATAGTGTATAGTGTACATGTAATACAGCGATCACTAGTGACATTATACACAGGAGCTCTGTATATAGTGTATAGTGTACAGATAATATAGTGATCACTAGTGACATTATACACAGGAGCTCTGTATATAGGGTACAGTGTACATGTAATACAGCAATCACTAGTGACATTATACAAAGGAGCTCTGTATATAGTGTATAGTGTACAGATAGTATAGTGATCACCAGTGACATTATACACAGGAGCACTGTATACAGTATACAGTGTATGGTGTCAGTGTACAGGTAACATACTCACCAGTGACGTCTCTAGCTAAAGTCCTTCATCTTTGCGTTTCTTTTTAATCCAGCGCAGACCGCTATCACTTCTTTCTGCCAGGACTCGTCTCATCTGCATAAAATAACACAGTTATCTAGAGCACCGCTTCCAGAGCACATTCCCCATTTTTTCCCTTTCTTCTACACTGCACATCTGACTACAGACGTTCACCCACCATTAATATATAATTGGTTATTATGCAACCCACCATTCCAAATATAAATTATAATCCGCCACTGTGCCCCCACTATCTGTATATAGCCACTTTCCTCATTTAATATATAAATTAATTAGCACCTGTATTCTTCCAATTTATTACCAGTTACTTTATCCTCAACGAACCCACTATGTACCTCCCGCTCTAACCCTTACCCCAATTCATTATAGTTACATGCCCCTTCTGCCTCAATTCATTGCCACGTCTTCTCTCTCTCCCACCCTCTATTCATTATCAATTGATCTTCCCCACCCTCAAAATTCATTATTTGCTCTCCCCACCTTCAATACATCATTTGCTCTTCCCACCCCCAAGTTCAATTCAATTGCTGTCCACGTCCCTCACACTCACTTCATGTGCAGTCCCCATCACCCCCACTTCATCATTTAGTCCCCTATCATCATTTAGTCCCCTATCCCCCCCGTCACTTCATCTGCAGTCCCCCTTACTTCATCATTTGCAGCCCCCTATCATTTCATCATGTGCAGAACCCCCTCAAACACACTTCATCATCTGCAGTCCCTATCACTCCCACATCATTACCTATCCCCATCCCCCCCACATCATTTGCAATTCCCATCACCCCCACATCATTTGCAGTCCCCATCTCCCACATCATCATTTGCAGTCCCCATCACCCCCACATCATTTGCAGTCCCCATCACCCCCACATCATCATTTGCAGTCCCCCCACATCATTTGCAGTCCCCATCACCCCCCATCATCATCTGCAGTCCCCATCACCCCCACATCGTTTGCAGTCCCCCAACATCATTTGCAGTCCCCATCACCCCCACATCATCATTTGCAGTCTCCATCACCCCCACATCATTTGCAGTTCCCATCACCCCCACATCATTTGCAGTCCCCATCACCCCCACATAATTTGCAGTCCCCATCACCCCCACATCATCATTTGCAGTCCCCCAACATCATTTGCAGTCCCCATCACCCCCACATCATCATTTGCAGTCTCCATCACCCCCACATCATTTGCAGTCTCCATCACCCCCACATCATTTGCAGTTCCCATCACCCCCACATCATTTGCAGTCCCCATCACCCCCACATCATCATTTGCAGTCCCCCCACATCATTTGCAGTTGCCATCACCCCCACATCATCATTTGCAGTCCCCATCACCCCCACATCATCATTTGCAGTCCCCCAACATCATTTGCAGTCCCCATCACCCCCACATCATCATTTGCAGTCCCCCAACATCATTTGCAGTCCCCATCACCCCCACATCATCATTTGCAGTCCCCCAACATCATTTGCAGTCCCCATCACCCCCACATCATCATTTGCAGTCCCCCAACATCATTTGCAGTCCCCATCACCCCCACATCATCATTTGCAGTCTCCATCACCCCACATCATTTGCAGTCTCCATCACCCCCACATCATTTGCAGTTCCCATCACCCCCACATCATTTGCAGTCCCCATCACCCCCACATCATTTGCAGTCCCCCTCACCCCCACATCATCATTTGCAGTCCCCCAACATCATTTGCAGTCCCCATCACCCCCACATCATCATTTGCAGTCTCCATCACCCCCACATCATTTGCAGTCCCCATCACCCCCACATCATCATTTGCAGTCCCCTATCCCCCCTTCACTTCATCTGCAGTCCCCCTTACTTCATTTGCAGCCCCAATCATTTCATGTGTAGTACCCCCTCAAATACACTTTATCATTTGCAGCCCCCTATTATTTCATCATGTACAGTACTCCCTAAAACACACCCCATCATCTGCAGTCTCACTCCCCCCACCTCACCTCACCTATTAAAAAAACAAAAATGTTTTTTATACTTACCTCAGTCGTTCCCGGGGCGTCTAGTGTTTCCAGCAGTGAAGCAGCAGCTAGAATGTATGGGCTGCTGAGAGGACCTGACAGGAGCCCCTACATTCTAGCACATTCACTACTGAGACGGCTAGAATGTATGGGCTGTAGTCAGGACCTGCAGGGAGCCCATACATTCTAGCCACAGCCGAGCAGGAGCTGTGCAGCCGACTAGGTGAGACGGCCGTGCACAGCTCCAAAAAGGCTCCCGGGCCCCAGCGCCGCAGTGCACAGTATTTTACTGCATGATGGGGCCCGATCAGTAGAAGCACAACAGTGGGGCCCCGGATCCGCGGGCCCCTCTGTGTACTGCTGCTGACCGGGCCCCATACAGCAGTAATGGCTGTAATGCCCTGATGGCGGCCCTGCCTGTTTGGCGTATATCTGCCACCCACGTTCTGCTTTGTACAGTGTGTGTAGTTTAACACAAAGGGCATGTTTTTTCCTGCAGTCTCCCACACCAAAAAAAGGGTGCTTTAAATTTCCACTAAATGGATTAACGTGAGTACTGTTTGGCGTATATCTGCCACCTGCGTTCTGCTTTGCACAGTGTGTGTAGTTTAACACACAGGGCCTGTTTTTTTCTGCCGTCTCCCACACACACAAAAAAAGGGTGCTTTAAATTGCCACTAAGTGGATTAACGTGAGTTCTGTGTGGCGTATATATCTGCCACCCACGTTATGCTTTGTACAGTGTGTGTAGTTTAACATACAGGGCCTGTTTTTTAATGTATGAATGTATTGTATGTAGTATGTATGTAGTATGTTGTATGTATGTAGTATGTGTGTAGTATGTAGTATGTATGTAGTGTGTTGTATGTATGTATGCAGTATGTACAGTACAGACCAAAAGTTTGGATACACCTTCTCATTTAAAGATTTTTCAATATTTTCATGAATATTAAAATTGTACATTCATACTGAAGGCATCAAAACTATGAATTAACACATGTGGAATTATACGAGGGGCGATCCAAAAGTAATGATAATCGGTTATTTCTATTGCACACAGAAATTAAAATAAAATGTTTTCTTCTCTCTTAGGTACCCACTAGTCCAGGAAAAAAAATTTACTTAAATAGACCACGATTCCCGGGAGCTACATTCATTTGAATATGAACTGCCGAGGAGTGAACATCAAAATGGAAAAAAAAAAGCTCAGAGCTGTCATCAAATACCTCTGCTTGAAAAAAAATGACTACCAAAGACATACACAGCGACTTGGTGGAAACATTGGGGGACTCTTCTCCTCCATATTCCACAGTTGCACGCTGGGCCAAGGAATTTAAGCTGGGAAGAACATCGACGGAAAATAACCATCGTGAAGGACGCCCATCCACGTCGCTCAATGAAGAAAACGTGGAAAAAGTTGAAGAAGTTGTATTGGCAGATCGAAGAGAGGGTCAAGATCAAGAATTTTTTTCGAAGGGAATTCTAAGTTTAGAAAAGAGATGGACTAAATGTATAGACTTGTTATGAGACTATGTAGAAAAATAAATTTATTTTTTGACTATATTCATTGTGTTTAGTATTGATTATCATTACTTTTGGATCGCCCCTCGTACTTAACAAAAAAGTGTGAACCAACTGAAATTATGTCTTATATTCTAGGTTCTTCAAAGTAGCCACCTTTTGCTTTGATGACTGCTTTGCACACTCTTGGCCTTCTCTAGATGAGCTTCAAGAGGTAGTCATCGGGAATGGTCTTCCAGCAATCTTGACGGAATTCCCAGAGATGTTTAGCACTTGTTGGCCCTTTTACCTTCACTCTGCGGTCCAGCTCACCCCAAACCATCTCGATTGGGTTCCGGTCTGGTGACTGTGGAGGCCAGGTCATCTGGTGTAGCACCCTATCACTCTCCTTCTTGGTCAAATAGCCCTTACACAGCCTGGAGGTGTGTTTGGGGTCATTGTCCTGTTGAAAAATAAATGATGGTCCAAATAAACGCAAACCGGATGGAATTGCATGCCACTGCAAAATGCTGTGGTAGCCATGCTAGTTCAGTATGCCTTCAATTTTGAATAAATTCTCAACAGTGTCACCAGCAAAGCACCCCAGAGCATCATACCTCCTCCTCACGCTTCATGGTGGGAATCAGGCATGTAGAGTCCATCCGTTTACCTTTTCTGCATTGCACAAAGACACGGTGGTTGGAACCAAAGATCTCAAATTTGGACTCATCAGACCAAAACGCAGATTTCCACTGGTCTAATGTCCATTCCTTGTGTTCTTTAGCCCAAACAAGTCTCTTCTGCTTGTTGCCTGTCCTTATCAGTGGTTTCCTAGCAGCTATTGTACCATGAACGCCTGCTGATCAAAGTCTCCTCTTAACAGTTGTTCTAGAGATGTGTCTGCTGCTAGAACTCTGTGTGGCATTGACCTGGTCTCTAATCTGAGCTGCTGTTAACCTGAAATTTCTGAGGCTGGTGACTCGGATAAACTTATCCTCAGAAGCAGAGGTGACTCTTGGTCTTCCTTTCCTGGGGCGGTCCTCATATGAGCCAGTTTCTTTGTAGCGCTTGATGGTTTTTGCCACTGCACTTGGGGACACTTTCAAAGTTTTCCCAATTTTTCAGACTGACTGACCTTCATTTCGTAAAGTAATGATGGCCACTCATTTTTCTTTACTTAGCTGCTTTTTTCTTGCCATCATACAAATTCTAACAGTCTATTCAGTAGGACTATCAGCTGTATGTCCACCAGACTTCTGCAAAACACAACTGATGGTCCCAACCCCATTTATAAGGCAAGAAATCCCACTTATTAAACCTGACAGGGCACACCTGTGAAGTGAAAACCATTTCCGGTGACTACCTCTTGAAGCTCATCAAGAGAATGCCAAAAGTGTGCAAAGCAGTCATCAAAGCAAAAGGTGGTTACTTTGAGGAACCTAAAATATAAGACATATTTCCAGTTGTTTCACACTTTTTTGTTAAGTATATAATTCCACGTGTGGTAATTCATAGTTTTGATGCCTTCAGTGTGAATATACAATCTTCATAGTCATGAAAATACAGAAAAATCTTTAAATGAGAAGGTGTGTCCAAACTTTTGGTCTGTACTGTATGTATGTAGTATGTATGTAGTATGTTGTATGTATGTATGTAGTATGTATGTAGTGTGTACGTAGTATGTTGTCTGTATGTCGTATATTGTATGTATGTAGTATGTAAGTAGTATGTACGTAGTATATATGTATCTAGTATGTTGTATGTATTATGCATGTAGTATGTCTGAAGTGTGTATGTATGCAGTATGTATGTAGTATACATGTAGTATGTAGTATGTTGCATGTATGCAGTATGTTGTATGTATGTAGTATGTATGTAGTATGTTGTATGTATGTAGTATGTATGTAGTATGTAGTTAATTGTTTTTTTTACATTCAACACATTAGCCGGATGATGGGACTACTACTGTCCCATCGTTGGCTAACGTGTCAATCACTGCCATTGTAGCAGGCATAGCCCGTTGGGACTATGCCTGCACACAAAGACCCCCGGCAGGCTGCACAGACCCTCAAGAGGCCCGTACAGACCCCCAGCAGGCCGCACAGACCCCCGGCAGGCCGCACAGACCCCCAAGAGGCCCATACAGTCCCCCGGCAGGCCGCACAGACCCCCGGCATGCCGCACAGATCCTCGGCAAGCCGCACAGACCCCCGAGAGGCCTATCCAGATGCCCGGCAGGCCCGCACAGACCCCTGGCAGCTCTCACAGACCCCAGAGAGGCCCGTACAGACCCAAAGCAGGCCCGCACCCCCCACGGTCCCACACAGGCACACAGTCTCTGCCCACGCACCGCCCACACTCTTCTTTCTCCGGAACAAGATATGGAAGGAAAGAGAGGGCTTATTTTCATTCCGATATTTGTGTCCCATTGACTTGCATTGGTTTCCGGTATCGGTATCGGCGATATCCAATATTTTTTGGATATCGGCCGATACAATCCGATTCCGATATTTCTGAATATCGGAAGATATCGCTCAACACTAGGGTTGAGCGACTTTTACTTTTTTAGGGTCGAGTCGGGTTTTGCGAAACCCGACTATCTCAAAAGTCGAGTCGAGTGAAATCGGCCGATTATCGTCAAAAGTCGGGGATCGACCGAAACACGAAACCCAATGCAAGTCAATGGGGAAGCATAGTCGGCAGTGAGTGGAGGCCAGGAAAACATGTACAGTGCCCATTTTAATGGCAAAAACATCCATTTTTGGTACTGAAGCGTGTCAATCTTAATTTACCTTATAATAATAGTTAGGCATTGGACATTGGGGGTCATTTGGCTAAAGTTGTGGGGGGTATGGCTGGGTCAAGTATTTAGTGGGCCCAGGAAATCTGGACCACGTCACGGCAGTGGAGCAGGGAAAGTATTTCAACTTTGCAAGTGCTGTGATCCTGAGCAAGCAGGGGGGGGCCCACTCGTTCGCATTGACACTGGCACAGGGCCCCTCAAAGTACGGCGGTGTCTTTGCACGGCGGGGGTGCCTCCCACCGGCAGCGACACTTTTGCGTACTATGAGGGGCCCTGTGCCAGTGACGTCGCCAATGAGTATCCCCCTCCACCTGATGAAGGAACCTGCACTTTCATCTGCACCTTCCTCTTTGTCCCCGTGTAAGGTGGTATAGTATGCAGGAAGGGGAACCTCACTTTCAGCAGGGTCAGAATCTGGCTGTGTAGCGTGCAAGGGGAATGTAACGGTCTGGGTCAATGTACCAGCAGAGTCATCTAGCACTGGCTGGGCAATGGGCAGGATGAGGAGGAAACACAGATATAGTCCCAAATACAAAAGTAGGCTAAAAGCAGTTCAAAATTTGAAACAGGACTAAACAGGCGGCATTGCTTTGTTCAGTGGAGGACAACTGTAATGAGAGGCTGACACAGTGAGTAGGTCCAAATCAGTAAGTAGTCTAAATGCAGTTCAAAATTGGTAACAGTAGTAAACAGGCGGCACTGCTTTGTTCAGTGGAGGAGAACAGCAAGGAGCGGCAGGCACCGTTAGTAGGCCCCAACCCAACTAGTAAGCCAAATGCAGTGTAATATTAACAAGTACTTAACGAGAGCCTGAAGATCGAAGTTCAGGACAGGAAACCAGGAGAACAGCAAGGAGCGGCAGACACCGTTAGTAGGCCCCAACCAAACTAGCAGGCCAAATGCAGTGTAATATTAACAACTACTTAACGAGAGCCTGAAAATGGAAGTTCAGGACAGGAAACCAGGAGAACAGCAAGGAGCGGCAGACACCGTTAGTAGGCCCCAAACAAAGTAGTAGCCCCCCTGCAGTTGTTCCATTTAACAACTATTTAACAAGAGCCTGAAGATTGAAGCTCAGGAAAGGCAACCAGGAGAACACCTTGGAGCGGCAGACACTGTTAGTAGGCCCCAACCAAACTAGTAGCCCCACTGCAGTTTTAAAATTCCGATAGGCTGAAAACAGCTGTATTGAGTGGCGCAGCCAGACACTGCTAGTAGGCCTTACAGCACAAAGTTGGCTCGATGCTGGTTTAAAAAAGGTTACATGGGTACACGGTCAGCATTGGTGTGGTCAGTGGAGGACAATTGGAAGGAGGGACCGCAGACAGACTTAGTAGGCCTAACAGAAAAAAAGTAGGCTCAATGCAGTTTCAATTATCTTGCAAGGGTACACAGGCAGCATTGGTGTGGTCAGCGGAGGACTATTGGAAGGAGGGACCGCAGACAGACTTAGTAGGCCTAACATACAAAAGTAGGCTCAATGCAGTTTCAATTATCTTGCAGGGGTACACAGGCAGCATTGGTGTGGTCAGCGAAGGACTATTGGAAGGAGGGACCGCAGACAGACTTAGTAGGCCTAAAATAAAAAAGGTGGCTCAATGCAGTTCCAATTATCTTGCAGGGGTACACAGGCAGCATTGGTGTGGTCAGTGGAGGACTATTGGAAGGAGGGACCGCAGACAGACTTAGTAGGCCTAACATAAAAAATTAGGCTCAATACAGTTTCAATTATCTTGCAGGGGTACACAGGCAGCATTGGTGCGGTCAGCGGAGGACTATTGGAAGGAGTGTCTGACACAGTTAGTACTCCAAAATAATACATAGATGCTAATGTCTTGCAAAAAAACAAAACAAAAAAAAAGGGTGGCATACTTAGGTACAGGGGTGGGCTCCTCTGCTGACTTTCAGACATTGTTATTTGGCGCAAAGTATTTACTGGTGTAAATGTAGGACAGGGCCACTGAATATTTTAAGTAGCATCATACATGTCAACAAATTGGTATTGTCAGTGCCAGGCATTGAAGGATTTCACCGCATAGACTAAACAGAGGTGGAGCAGTGACAGATAACTTTGCAAGTGGTAGAGCACAGTTTGAGCTGGGGGGGCACTCTCTCGTGCCTGGCAGTACTGGCCCAAGGCCCCTCATGTTACAACGGTGTGTCTGAAGTTGGGTGCGCACCACCACCGCCAGAGACACTTCATTGTACTATGAGGGACCCGGAGCCAGTGCCATCGACCAAAAGTGGGCACACCCACCTCTTCAGACAAACGGCACTCTCACGGGTGCTTTTGCCAAGTGGCGAGACCACGGCCCCGTGGGGAGAGTCAGCCAATTTAGGGAGGTGTAAACATGTCATGTGCTGGACATACAGCAGCTGCAAATGGAGAAATTGGAACACTCAGTAAAACCAGTCTGAACGCAAGACCTTTTTAAAGGAAAGCTAGGTGTCAGCCGGGAAAGGTGGGGCAAAATAATTTGAAATCCATGAGTGGTTCATTTTAATGAAGGTTAAAATGGGTAGCCAGACAAGTCCTTTTTTCATTCAGTATTGAACCAGCAGCACTGAATACTCTTTCTGATAGCACACTAGCTGCTGGGCAAGCAAGCTCCTGCAATGCATATTCGGACAATTCAGGCCAGGTGTCTATTTTGGATGCCCAGTAATCAAATGGGAATGACGGGTGAGGGAGCACAACAATAGGGGAGGAAAAATAGTTAGTAACCATACTGGACAAATGTTGTCTCCTGTCACTTTGAATTGATGCTGCAGTACCTGTCCTGTCTGCGGTCATTGCGAAATCACTCCACAACCTGGTCAGAAAACCCCTCTGTCCAACGCAACTTCTGATTTGTGCACCTCTAACACCTCTGCCCTGTTGCCCCCTGCAGCTCGTGTGAGAACCATCACCGGCGCTGTGTGCTGGGAATGCCTGAATCGAACGGTCAACAAGAGTTGCTTGTTTGGTTGCCAATATTTGTTCAAGGTTCTCATGTGGCATGATGTTTTGCAGTTTCCCACTATAGCGTGGATCCAGGAGGCAGGCCAACCAGTAATTGTCATCGGTCATCATTTTTATAATGTGGGGGGCCCTTTTTAGGATAGGCAAGGCATAATCCGCCATGTGGTCCAATATTCCAGTTGTCAATTCACTGCTTGTGCTGGGTTGAGGAGCACTTTCGGGCAAATCAACGTCACTTGCCTCCCTCAAAAACCCTGAACCTGGCCTTGCAACGCCACCAGTTTCAATTGCCCCCTGAGAAGCTTCCTCATCCAAAAAATACTCATCCCCATCATCCTCCTCCTCTTCGCCCGCCACCTCGTCCAGTAGACTTCCCTGACCAGACAATGGCTGACTGTCATCATGGCTTCCCTCGTCCTCGGCTGCAGACGCCTGCTCCTTTATGTGCGTTAAACTTTGCATCAGCAGACGCATTAGGGGATGCTCATGCTTATTATGGCATTGTCTGCACTATCCAGCTGTGTGCATTCCTCAAAACACTGAAGGACTTGACAGAGGTCTTGTAGCTTCGACCACTGCACACCTGACAACTCCATGTCTGCCATCCAACTGCCTGAGTGTACGGGCGAACGGCGGATATGCGTGCAAAGTCTGCGCACCTTCAGGAGCAGGTCGGGTAACCCCGGATAACTTTTCAGGAAGCACTGCACCACCAGGTTTAAGGTGTGAGCCAGGCAAGGAATGTGTTTCAGTTGTGAAAGGGCTATGGCAGCCATAAAATTCCTTCCATTATCACTCACTACCTTGCCTGCCTCAAGATGTACACTGCTCAGCCATGACTGAGTTTCTTGCTGCAAGAACTCGGACAGAACTTCTGTTGTGTGTCTGTTGTCGCCCAAACACTTCATTGCCAATACAGCCTGCTGACGCTTGCCACTAGCTGTTCCATAATGGGACACCTCGTGTGCAACAGTGGCAGCTGCGGATGGAGTGGTTGTGCGACTGTGGTCTGAGGACGAGCTGTCGCTTCTGCTGGAGGAGGAGGAGGAGGGGTGGCGAACGCCTACAGCCAACTGTTTCCTAGACCGTATTGCTGTCCCCTGTGGACCCTGCATCCACCACAATAACCCAGTGTGCCGTGATGGATACGTAACGCCCCTGGCCATGCCCACTGGTCCATGCATCTGTTGTCAGGTGTACCTTTGTACTCACAGATTGCTTGAGTGCATGGACAATGAGGTCTTTTACATGCTGGTGGAGGGCTGGGATGGCTTTTCTCAAAAAGAAGTGTCGACTGGGTAGCTCATAGCGTGGTACAGCGTAGTCCATCAGGGCTTTGAAAGCTTTACTTCCAACTAACCGGTAGGGCATCATCTCTAACGAGATTAGTCTAGCAATGTGGGCGTTCAAACCCTGTGTACGTGGATGAGAGGATGAGTACTTCCTTTTCCTAATGAGAGTCTCTTGTAGGGTGAGCTGGACTGGAGAGCTGCAGATGGTGGAACTAGTGAGGGTGCCGATGGACATGGCAGACTGAGAGAGAGTTGGTGATGGTATTCTTGCTGTTGGCCTACATACAGTGTTTCCTACCAAGAACCTGGTGATTCCCTGACTGCTTTGGCCTTGCGACAAAACCTCCACATTTGCTGCAGGTGGTGTGGTAAACGTTGGGCTTACAGTGAGGGAAGAGATGTAGCGTTGCTGACTAGCTTCATTGTGAAAGGGTGCAACAATGTTAAGGGACGTTTGGTAGTTAGTCCAGGCTTGCAAGTGCATGGTGTTTAAATGTCTACGCATGCAACTTGTATTTAGATTTTTAACATTCTGACCTCTGCTGAATGTCCTTGAGCATTTCTTACAGATGACTTTGCACTGATCATTTGGATGTTGGTTAAAAAAATGCCAGACTGCACTCTTCCTACTATTGAATACCGTTTCAGGCATTGCACACTGAGCTACTTTAACTGGATGTCCACGCTGTTCTACAACTGATTTTGGTATTGCCACACGTTTTTGGCCAGATACAGGCCTGCCAGATGGAACCTGTTGCGATGTTGATGCCTGCTGCAGCTCCTCCTCTTCCGCTTCAGAGCTACTGCCGGCTGCACCCTGTTTCCCCAATGGCTGCCAATCGGGGTCAACAACTGAGTCATCTATGACCTCCTCTTCTATGTCCTGTGCACCTTCCTCTGTGTCTCTGTGTAAGCCGGTGCTATAGCGTTCGTGATGGGGCTCCATATTCTCATCTGGGTCAGATTCTGGATCAGTACACTGCGAGGGCAATGTTGTGATCTGAGTCAAAGGAACAGCATAATAATCTGGCTGTGGCTGTGCATCTGTGCACTCCATGTCCGATTCATCTTGTAATGGGCAAGGCCTGTTAACAATTTCCCTTTCTAACCCAGGAATGGTATGTGTAAAGAGCTCCATGGAGTAACCCTTTGTGTCGCCTGACTTATCCTTCTCTGTTGTTCTGGGTGAAGAACACAAGGAAGCGACTTGTCCCTGACTGGGAACATCCACTGACGACGCGCTGCTTTTACATTTTGCACTTTCCGAAGAGGAGGCAAAAGAGCTAGAGGCAGAGTCAGCAAGGAAAGCCAAAACTTGTCCCTGCTGCTCCGGCTTTAAAAGCAGTTTTCCTACTCCCAGAAAAGGGAGCGTTCGAGGCCTTGTGTAGCCAGACGATGACGGTGGCTGAACAACTCGAGACTTAGGTGCTATATTGCTTTTCCCATGACCACCTGATGCTCCACCACCACTACCATCATTACTAGCTGGCAATGACCGCCCACGGCCACGACCTCTTCTACCAGACTTCCTCGTTCTTGGAAATATGTAACCAAACTAACAAACGGTATTTGATACTGTAAAACCAGTTACAACGTGGACGCAAAATTGTTGTGAATTTAAATCTCCCTTTATAGGTGTGTGAGACTGCAGGGAAAATCAGGCCCACTGTATTACAGTGCGCAGACAGTGGCTGACAGATATGCCACTAACAGGACTGACGCAGATGCACCCACTGGAAATAAAAATCTCCCAGATGCACAGATTTGCCAATATTAATCTCCCCTTCTTTTTTTTTTTTTGATGGGAGACTAGTGAATAAATCTGGCCAACTGTTTTACAGTATTGTTTCAGTGGCACAAAATGACAGACCGATACCACAGACTGGACTGGAACAGATGCACTGATTGGCAATATAAATCTCCCTTTTTAGGTGTGGGACAGTGCAGAAAAATACAGGCCCACTGTTTCACACTACACAGTTTCAGGGGCAGAAAGTGGCTTGAAGATATATATGAAAAAAAAGGGACTGTACTACAATTACAGAAAAGTATGGCAGGCAGCAATAAAAAGGACTGCTGCACACAAAAGTGTGGACAAACAAACAAGATAGCTGTGCAGAAAGGAAGGAACAACAGGATTTGTGCGTTAAAAAAAGCAGTTGGTTTGCACAGCGGTGTACAAACAGCAATGCAGCTATCAGGGAGCCTTATAAGGCAGCCTAATAAGCTACAGAGCTGATGCACCAAAAAAAAACCTCCACTGTCCCTGCAAAGAAAAGGTGGTGTTGGACAGTGAAAATCGCTACAGCACAAGCGGTTTAGGGGTTTATATTCCCTGCCTAACGCTATCCCTGCTTCTGACAAAGCGGCAGCAACCTCTCCCTATGCTCAGATCAGCAGCAGTAAGATGGCGGTCGGCGTGCATGCCCCTTTATAGCCCCTGTGACGCCGCAGAAAGCAAGCCAATCACTGTAATGCCTTTCTCTAAGATGGTGGGGACCGAGAACTATGTCATCACGCTGCCCCCATTCTGCATCCTCCTTCATTGGCTGAGAAATGGCGCTGAACGCGTCATATGAAACGCGACTTTGGCGCGAAGGTCGCCTACCGCATGGCCGACCCCACACAGGGATCGGGTCAGGTTTCATGAAACCCGACTTTGCCAAATGTCGGCAACTTATGAAAATGACCGATCCGTTTCGCTCAACCCTACTCAACACTAATGGTGAGTGCTGCTTTTCTCTATTTTTATTTTGTTCACTGGTATTATTTCATGTGAAATATGCAATTCTGAAATCTTCACACAGACTTAATGATAGTCTCTAATCACCTCAGTTTTCTCCTTTTTAGATCATAGAATTAAACAATTTAAGCAAGTGTTTTTAGATCTAAAACTATTTTTAATTTGAATAATTGTTATTTTTAATTTGTATAATTATTCATTTAGATTTTGAGAAGGTCTAAAAACTACTTTCTGACACTGGATCCTAAATATTGATGCTGATCCTTAAGATTAGTGAAAGGCAAACTCTAACAATGCATCATGAGTAGGGTTGAGCGACTTTTACTTTTATAGGATCGGGTCGGGTTTCACGAAACCCGACTTTCTCAAAAGTCGGGTCGAGTGAAATCGGCCGATCCTATAGAAAAGTCGGCGTCGGCCGAAACACGAAATCCAATGCAGTGCAATGGGATACTATGGTTCCCAGGGTCTGAAGGAGAGGAAACTCTCCTTCAGGCCCTGGGATCCATATTTAAGTGTAAAATAAAGAATTAAAATAAAAAATATTGCTATACTTACCCTCTGACGCGCCCTGGTACTAACCGGCAGCCTTCCTTCCTTAGAATCAGCGCGTGAAGGACCTTAGATGACGTCGCAGCTTGTGATTGGTCGCGCGACCGCCCATGTGACCGCTCACGCGACCAATTACAAGCCGCGACGTCACCGAAGGTCCTTCAAGCGCTGATTCTTAGGAAGTAAGGCTGCCGGAAAGAAGCAGGGCGCGTCCGAGGGTGAGCATATTCCTATTAGGTATATACTCACCCACGGACGCGCCCTGCTTCTTTCCGGCAGCCTTCCTTCCTAAGAATCAGCGCTTGAAGGACCTTCGTTGACGTCGCGGCTTGTGATTGGTTGCATGAGTGGTCACATGGGCGGTTGCGCGACCAATCACAAGCCGCGACGTCATCTTACGTTCCTTCACGCGCTGATTCTAACGAAGGAAGGCTGCCGGTTAGTACCAGGGCGCGTCAGAGGGTAAGTATAGCAATATTTTTTATTTTAATTCTTTATTTTACACTTAAATATGGATTCCGATACCGATTTCCGATATTGCAAACATATCGGAACTCGGTATCGGAATTCCGATACCAGATTCAGAAGATCGCCGACCTCATGGCCGACCCCACACAGGGGTCGGGTCGGGTTTCATGAAACCCGACTTTGCCAAAAGTCGGCGACTTCTGAAAATGGCCGACCCGTTTCGCTCAACCTTAATCATGAGGTTTTGTTCACATTTGAGTTAGATGACCCAAAAACGAATTCCATTTTGGTTTGGGTTTTTTGCAGCATTTGGAGACTCAAATGTGACTTACTTAAAACACATGTGCTAGGTAAGACCTTTTCCTATATATATATTTTTAATAGTCTTTTAATTAATATTCTTAATACTAAAACTATCCATACAAATATGGAATTAAAAATATTTAAAATGAGCTGCATTTTTACCTCGTATTTGAAATATAAGACAAAAGTCTGTGTGAAGGGAGGTTTTTTGTTGCGGAAATGTTAAGGTGTGAACTAGTATCTAACTTACTTCAGATGTTATTTTGCAAGATAAAATTACATTTCTCTGACATTGATAAATGTGTAATGCAGAAATAAATATCTTTTATTCCATATACAGTACAGACCAAAAGTTTGGACACACCTTCTAATTTAAAGATTTTTCTGCATTTTCATGACTATGAAAATTGTACATTCACACTGAAGGCATCAAAACTATGAATTAACACATGTGGAATTATATACTTAACAAAAAAGTATGAAACAACTGAAATTATGTCTTATATTCTAGTTTCTTCAAAGTAGCCACCTTTTGCTTTGATGACTGCTTTGCACACTCTTGGCATTCTCTTGATGAGCTTCAAGAGGTAGTCACCGGGAATGGTTTTCACTTCACAGGTGTGTCATGTCAGGTTTAATACGTGGGATTTCTTGCCTTATAAATGGGGTTGGGACCATTAGCTCTGTTGTGCAGAAGTCTGGTGGATACACAGCTGATAGAACTACTGAACAGACTGTTAGAATTTGTTCTATGGCAAGAAAAAAGCAGCTAAGTAAAGATAAACGAGTGGCCATCATTACTTTAAGAGATGAAGGTCAGTCAGTCTGAAAAATTGGGAAAACATTGAAAGTGTCCCAAGTGCAGTGGCAAAAACCATCAAGCGCTACAAAGAAACTGGCTCACATGAGGACCACCCCAGGAAAGGAAGACCAAGAGTCACCTCTGCTTCTGAGGATAAGTTTATCCAAGTCACCAGCCTCAGAAATTGCAGGTTAACAGCAGCTCAGATTAGAGACCAGGTCAATGCCACACAGAGTTCTAGCAGCAGACACATCTCTACAACAACTGTTAAGAGGAGACTTTGTGCAGCAGGCCTTCATGGTAAAAGAGCTGCTAGGAAACCACTGCTAAGGACATGCAACAAGCAGAAGAGACTTGATTGGGCTAATGAACACAAGGAATGGACATTAGACCGGTGGAAATCTGTGCTTTGTCTGATGAGTCCAAATTTGAGATCTTTGGCTCCAACCACCATGTCTTTGTGTGATGCAGAAAAGGTGAACGGATGGACTCTACATGCCTGGTTCCCACCGTGAAGCATGAAGGAGGAGGTGTGATGGTGTGGGGATGATTTGCTGGTGACATTGTTGGGGATTTATTCGAAATTGAAGGCATACTGAATCAGCATGGCTACCACAGCATCTTGCAGCGGCATGCTATTCCATCCGGTTTGCGTTTAGTTGGAACATCATTTATTTTTCAACAGGACAATGACCCAAAACACACCTCCAGGCTGTGTAAGGGCTATTTGACCAAGAAGGAGAGTGATGGGGTGCTACGCCAGATGACGTGGCCTCCAGAGTCACCAGACCTGAACCAAATCGAGATAGTTTGGGGTGAGCTGGACCGCAGAGTGAAGGCAAAAGGGCCAACAAGTGCTAAGCATCTCTGGGAACTCCATCAAGATTTTTGGAAGACCATTCCCGGTGACTACCTCTTGAAGCTCATCAAGAGAATGCCAAGAGTGTGCAAAGCAGTCATCAAAGCAAAAGGTGGCTACTTTGCAGAACCTAGAATATAAGACATAATTTCAGTTGCTTCACACTTTTTTGTTAAGTATATAATTCCACATGTGTTAATTTATAGTTTTGATGCCTTCAGTGTGAATGTACAATTTTCATTGTCATGAAAATACAGAAAAATCTTTAAATTAGAATGTGTGTCCAAACTTTTGGTCTGTACTGTACATCTAGGCAAGCAAATACTATAACCTGTTATCATGCAGATATTGATTTTCAAATGAACTAAATCAACCATTCATGAACAGTTGACATGACAATTACGCTATTTACATTGTCCTCAGGATATGTTGCCAATCCATTTATTGCATAGAGAATATTAAAGTGATCTATACTAAATCTATATGGTGTGAAGCTATTTCTATAGCAATATACAGTGGTCAAACTCTAATATGTAGCAATCGCTTATAAAAGAGTTTTACTGTGTGATATTATATATATCTACTATATAAAGCTGAATGTGTGTGTGTGTGTGTGTGTGTGTGTGTGTGTGTGTGTGCATGTGTGTGTGTATGTCCGGGATTGGCATCTGCACCGTCGCAGCTACAGCAACAAAATTTTGCACAGTCACACGTCTGGACCCCGAGAGCGTCATAGGCTATATTGTGAGGCGAAATTTTAACCCCGCGCGTTCCAATTCACCAAACAATTTTGCCCCTATCTACATAATGGGGAAAAAAGTGAAAGGAAAAGTGTTGGAAGCGTCGCAACTACAGCAACAAAATTTTGCACAGTCACACGTCTGGACCCTGAGAGCATCATAGGCTACGTTGTGAGGTGAAATTTTAACCCCGCGCTTTCGAATTCATCAAACAATATCGCCCCTATCTACATAATGGGGAAAAAAGTGAAAGGAAAAGTGTTGGAGGCGTCGCAGCTACAGAAACAAAATTTTGCACAGTCACACGTCTGGACCCTGAGAGCATCATAGGCTATGTTGTGAGGTGAAATTTTAACTCTGCGCTTTCCAATTCACCAAACTATTTTTCCCCTATCTACATAATGGGGAAAAGTGAAAGGAAAAGTGTTGGAGGCAAAATTGACAGCTGCCAGATGTGAACAAGGGGGACTTAAAGAATGAGAGCGATGGCGCAAAAGAGTATATACCGATCAGTTGCGAAGGTGGGGCCCAGACATGAGATACTCACCACACATGGGGATATGAACACACACACAAAATGCGCCACACACTACCACGTGCTTGAACACATATACCAGCCTCAGCACACATTTCACCACACATACACCGACCTTGCCACATAAAAGTCGAAACACAAAAGTCGCCGCTCAAAACTCGCCACGCGCAAAACTCGCCACATGCAAAAACTAGGCTCACGCAAAATTCGCCACAAGTGCAAAACTCACCTCATGGAAAACTCGCTACACGCAAAACTTGCGCACGCGGAAAAATTGCCACATGCACAAAATTTGCAACACATGCAAAATTTGCCTCACACAAAACTTGCACATACTTAAAAGGCACCAGACATAAAACTCACCACGCGCAAAACTCGCCATGCGCAAAACTTGCTGCACACAACTTGCTACACTAACCTGTTACATGCAACTCGACACACAAAAAGTTACACGCATGTTGCCACACAAAACTCATCTCACAAAAGTCGCTACATGCATGTCGCCACACACAACTCAACACACACAACTTGACAAACGAAACTCACCCTAAAACACACACAAGTCTGGTATTAGTCTTCAAAAATAAAAATCTGATTAATAAGCAGACAAACTACAAGAGCAACAAATGTACCATATAGGAAATACAGCAGCTGTCAGTCACATGACCTGTCTATTATGTGTATGTGTGAGCTAATATATACTGCCAGGGGGAGGGCTTCCTGTTGGCTGGGGATTTATCAGGCTGCCAATTTATCTTACAAATACTGAGGTAAAAATACTGAGCAAATAACGTGTTAACGAGGTCTAATACAGGAGATCACACAGGTATATACTATATACAGGGGAGATGACACACAGATATATACTATATACAGGAGAGATAACACACAGGAATATACTATATAGAGGAGGAGATGACATACAGGTACATACTATATACAGGAGGAGATGACATACAGGTATATACTAAATACAGGAGGAGATGACACACAGGTATATACTATATACAGGAGCAGATTACCTACAGGTATATACTATATACAGGAGGAGATGACATACAGGTATATGCTATATATAGAAGATGACATACAGGTATATACTATATACAGGAGGAGATGACACACAGATATATACTATATACAGGGGAGATGACACACAGGTATATACTATATACAGGAGGAGATGACATACAGGTATATACTATATATAGAAGGAGATGACATACAGGTATATACTATATATAGGAGGAGATGACATACAGGTATATACTATATACAGGGGACATGACACACAGCAGGTATATACTATATACAGGGGAGATGACATACAGGTATATACTATATACAGGAGATGACATACAGGTGTATACTATATATATAAGGGAGATGACAAACATGTATATACTGAGGTGAAAATGAGAGGTGTGAGGTGAAAATGAAAAGGTGTGAGTGCAAAATGAGAGGAGTGAGGGAAAATAGTGTAGTGATCGGAAAATGACAGACGTGAGGTTGAAATGACAAGTGTTAGGCGGGAATGAGAGGAGTGAGGGAGAAAATGAGAGGTGTAAGGGAGAAAATGAGTGATGTGAGGGGGAAAATTAAAGATGTGATTGGGAAAATGAGAGGCATGATGGGAAAATAAGAGAAGTGACGTGCTATAACTAACCACAGATATTTACTATGCCCAGGCAACGCCGGGCTCTTCAGCTAGTATATATATATATATATATATATATATATATATATATATTCCTGAGTAATCCTGAGAAAATATTTTTTTTCCTCAGAAACACATGTTGTTACATTAAAACTGCAGTATAGAATAGGACTTGTCAAATGACATGCTAGTGGTACCTTGTCTGAAATTCCAATTGCTATAACTTTCAGAGGAGCAGAATTAAGATATATTATAGAAATCATTGCCCTACTTTTATTTTTTTCCAATTTTTCTACAGAGATTTCTTCTGTACAAGAGTGGTTCAAGAGTATCTGTCGGAAAGTCAATAAAACATATTGAATAAATGTTTCATGAAACACAATGTTCTTTCTCTTCGTACACAATGCTGAAACATAGACAAACCCTTCAAACAGGTTCTGCAGTCAAAACTATTTGACCGAGAAAACGATAGCTATGCAATATCTAATAGCTTTAATATTAACTTGGCAGTACTCTCACCTATATGAAGATGTTTGCTCCACCCAACATCTCCAAATGTTAGGTATTATGGTGTACAGAATTGCCTTTTCACAATCAGCATATAGAACTTGAGGACACTAAATCCCATTAACTACATATGTCTTTCTGAATGCACTGAGTTGCTCACCCAAAATCAGAGCAAATATCTAACCAACATTATGAGTTTTTAACCCCTTCATGACCCAGCCTATTTTGACCTTAAAGACCTTGCCGTTTTTTACAATTCTGACCAGTGTCCCTTTATGAGGTAATAACTCGGGAACGCTTCAACGGATCCTAGCGATTCTGAGACTGTTTTCTCGTGACATATTAAGCTTCATGTTAGTGGTAAATTTAGGTCAATAAATTCTGCGTTTATTTTTGATTAAAACGGAAATTTGGCGAAAATTTTGAAAATTTCACAATTTTCACATTTTGAATTTTTATTCTGTTAAACCAGAGAGTTATGTGACACAAAATAGTTAATAAATAACATTTCCCATATGTATTCTTTACATCAGCACAATTTTGGAAACAAAATTTTTTTTTGCTAGGAAGTTATACGGGTTAAAATTTGACCAGCGATTTCTCATTTTTACAACGAAATTTACAAAACTGTTGTGAATTCTGTGGCTGAGTTCACTTCTGTGGTCACAAGTGGTATTGCAGTCTCTGGGCTTCCTCCCTCAGGTGTTTTGGTGAGCTCGTTGGCTGCCTTGCTATTTAGCTCCACCTGAGTCTGTCTTCCTTGCTCCTTGTCAATGTTCCAGTGTTGGATCTGAGCTACTGCATCTTTCCTTGGGCCTGCTGCTCTGCTAGATAAGTGCTTCTAGTTTGTTTTCTGTTTTTTCTGTCCAGCTTGTTATTATCTTTTGCTGGAAGCTCTGAGAAGCAAAGGGGTGCACCGCCGTGCTGTTAGTTCGGCACGGTGGGTCTTTTTGCCCCTTTGCGTGGTTTTCGTTTTAGGGTTTTTTGTAGACTGCATAGTTCTCTTTGCTATCCTCGCTCTGTCTAGAATATCGGGCCTCACTTTGCTGAATCTATTTCATTCCTACGTTTGTCTTTTCATCTTGCTAACAGTCATTATATGTGGGGGCTGCCTATTCCTTTGGGGTATTTCTCTGAGGTAAGTCAGGCTTGTATTTCTATCTTCAGGCTAGTCAGCTCCTCAGGCAGTGCCGAGTTGCATAGGTAGTGGATAGGCGCAATCCACTGCTGCTTCCAGTTGTGTGAGGATAGATCAGGTACTGCAGTCTACAGAGATTCCACGTCTCAGAGCTCGTCCTATTGTTTTGGGTTATTGCCAGATCTCTGTATGTGCGCTGATTACTGCACGCTGTGTTGCCTGATTGCCAGCCATAACAGTACAAGGAGCCATTCAATGATTTCCAATAGAGGGAAAAAAGAAATCCTGACATCATTTTTTTTTCTTAGCTCTGTCTTCAGTCTTTTTTTTCCCCTAGACATTAGAGTGCTTCAGGACACAGCTGTGGACATGGATATTCAGGCTCTGTGCTCCTCAATGGATAATCTCGTTGTAAATGTACAAAAGATTCAAGATACTATTGATCAGAAATCGATGCTAGAACCAAGAATTCCGATTCCTGATTTGTTTTTTGGTGACAGAACGAAGTTCCTGAGCTTCAGAAATAATTGTAAGCTATTTTTGGCCTTGAAACCTCATTCTTCTGGTAATCCTATTCAACAGGTTTTGATTATTATTTCTTTTTTGCGCGGCGACCCACAGGACTGGGCGTTTTCTCTTGCACCAGGAGATTCTGCATTGAGTAATGTTGATGCATTTTTCCAGGCGCTGGGATTGCTTTACGATGAGCCTAATTCAGTGGATCAAGCTGAGAAAAATCTGCTGGCTTTATGCCAGGGTCAGGATGATGTAGAAGTATATTGTCAGAAATTTAGAAAATGGTCAGTACTCACTCTGTGGAATGAATCTGCACTAGCGGCTTTGTTCAGAAAGGGTCTCTCTGAAGCTCTTAAGGATGTAATGGTGGGATTTCCTATGCCTGCTGGTTTGAATGAGTCTATGTCCTTGGCCATTCAGATCGGTCGTCGCTTGCGCGAGCGTAAATCTGTGCACCATCTGGCGGTATTGTCTGAGAGTAAACCTGAGCCTATGCAGTGCGACAGGACTATGACTAAAGTAGAACGGCACGAACACAGACGTCTGAACAGACTGTGTTTCTATTGTGGTGATTCTACTCATGCTATTTCTAATTGTCCTAAACGCACTAGGCGGTTCGATAGCTCTGCCGTTATTGGTACTGTACAGTCCAAATTCCTTTTGTCCATTACCTTAATGTGCTCTTTGTCATCATATTCTGTCATGGCGTTTGTGGATTCAGGCGCTGCCCTGAATCTGATGGATTTGGATTATGCTAAACGTTGTGGATTTTTCTTGGAGCCTTTGCGGTGTCCTATTCCGTTGAGAGGAATTGATGCTACACCTCTGGCCAAGAATAAGCCTCAGTACTGGGCCCAGCTGACCATGTGCATGGCTCCTGCACATCAGGAAGTTATTCGCTTTTTGGTACTGCATAATTTGCATGATGTGGTCGTGTTGGGGTTGCCATGGCTACAAACCCATAATCCAGTATTGGATTGGAACTCTATGTCGGTAACCAGCTGGGGTTGTCAGGGAGTACATGGTGATGTTCCATTTTTGTCTATTTCGTCATCCATTCCTTCTGACATCCCAGAGTTCTTGTCGGACTTTCAGGATGTATTTGAAGAGTCCAAGTCTGATGCCCTACCTCCGCATAGGAATTGTGATTGTGCTATCGATTTGATTCCTGGTAGTAAATTCCCTAAGGGTCGTTTATTTAATTTGTCCGTACCTGAACACACCGCTATGCGCAGTTATGTGAAGGAGTCCCTGGAGAAGGGACATATTCGCCCATCGTCGTCACCATTGGGAGCAGGGTTCTTTTTTGTAGCCAAGAAGGATGGTTCGCTAAGACCGTGTATTGATTACCGCCTTCTTAATAAGATCACTGTTAAGTTTCAGTATCCCTTGCCATTGATTTCTGACTTGTTTGCTCGGATTAAGGGGGCTAGTTGGTTTACTAAGATTGATCTTCGTGGTGCGTATAATCTGGTGAGAATCAGGCAGGGAGATGAATGGAAAACGGCATTTAATACGCCCGAGGGTCATTTTGAGTATCTGGTGATGCCGTTCGGACTTGCCAATGCTCCATCTGTTTTTCAGTCTTTTATGCATGACATTTTCCGTGAGTATCTGGATAAATTCTTGATTGTTTACTTGGATGACATTTTGATCTTCTCAGATGATTGGGAGTCTCATGTGAAGCAAGTCAGAATGGTTTTCCAGGTACTGCGTGCTAATTCCTTGTTCGTGAAGGGATCAAAGTGTCTCTTCGGTGTGCAGAAAGTTTCATTTTTGGGGTTCATCTTTTCCCCTTCTACTATCGAGATGGATCCGGTTAAGGTTCAGGCCATCCAGGATTGGACTCAGCCGACATCTCTAAAAAGTTTGCAGAAATTCCTGGGCTTTGCTAATTTTTATCGTCGCTTCATCTGTAATTTTTCTAGCATTGCCAGACCATTGACCGATTTGACCAAGAAGGGTGCTGATTTGGTTAATTGGTCTTCTGCTGCCGTGGAAGCTTTTCAGGAGTTGAAGCGTCGTTTTTGCTGTGCCCCTGTGTTGTGTCAACCTGATGTTTCTCTTCCGTTCCAGGTCGAGGTTGATGCTTCTGAGATTGGTGCAGGGGCGGTTTTGTCACAGAGAGGTTCTGGTTGCTCAGTGTTCAAACCATGTGCTTTCTTTTCCAGGAAATTTTCTGCTGCTGAGCGTAATTATGATGTGGGCAACCGAGAGTTGCTGGCCATGAAGTGGGCATTCGAGGAGTGGCGTCATTGGCTTGAGGGTGCTAAGCATCGCGTGGTGGTTTTGACTGATCATAAGAACCTTACTTATCTTGAGTCTGCCAAGCGCTTGAATCCTAGACAGGCCCGTTGGTCGTTGTTTTTTGCTCGTTTTGATTTTGTGATTTCATACCTTCCGGGCTCTAAAAATGTGAAGGCGGATGCTCTGTCTAGGAGTTTTGTGCCCGACTCTCCGGGGTTATCTGAGCCGGCGAGTATCCTCAAGGAAGGAGTCATTGTGTCTGCCATCTCCCCTGATTTGCGGAGAGTGTTGCAGAAATTTCAGGCTAATAAACCTGATCGTTGTCCGGCCGAGAAACTGTTCGTCCCTGATAGGTGGACTAGTAAAGTTATCTCTGAACTTCATTGTTCGGTGCTGGCCGGTCATCCAGGAATCTTTGGTACCAGGGAGTTGGTTGCTAGATCCTTCTGGTGGCCATCTCTGTCACGGGATGTGCGTGCTTTTGTGCAGTCCTGTGGAATTTGTGCTAGGGCTAAGCCCTGCTGTTCACGTGCCAGTGGGTTGCTTTTGCCCTTGCCGGTCCCGAAGAGGCCTTGGACACATATTTCGATGGATTTCATTTCTGACCTTCCCGTTTCTCAAAAGATGTCTGTCATTTGGGTGGTCTGTGATCGCTTTTCTAAAATGGTCCATCTGGTGCCCTTGGTTAAATTGCCTTCCTCCTCTGATTTGGTGCCTTTGTTCTTCCAGCATGTGGTTCGTTTACATGGCATTCCTGAGAATATTGTTTCTGACAGAGGTTCCCAGTTTGTCTCGAGGTTCTGGCGAGCCTTTTGTGGTAGGATGGGCATTGACCTATCTTTTTCCTCGGCCTTCCATCCTCAGACTAATGGCCAGACCGAACGAACCAATCAGACCTTGGAAACATATCTGAGATGTTTTGTTTCCGCTGACCAGGATGATTGGGTGTCATTTTTGCCGTTGGCTGAGTTCGCCCTTAATAATCGGGCCAGCTCGGCTACCTTGGTCTCTCCATTTTTCTGCAATTCTGGGTTCCATCCTCGTTTCTCTTCAGGACAGGTTGAGTCTTCGGACTGTCCTGGTGTGGATAATGTGGTGGACAGGTTGCAGCAGATCTGGACTCAGGTAGTGGACAATTTGACCTTGTCCCAGGAGAAGGCTCAGCTTTTCGCTAATCGCAGACGCCGTGTGGGACCCCGACTTCGTGTTGGGGATCTGGTTTGGTTATCTTCTCGTCATATACCTATGAAGGTTTCCTCTCCTAAATTTAAACCTCGTTTTATTGGTCCGTATAGGATTTCTGAGATTCTCAATCCGGTGTCTTTTCGTCTGACCCTCCCAGACTCCTTTTCCATACATAATGTATTCCATAGGTCGTTGTTGAGGAGATACGTGGCACCTATGGTTCCATCTGTGGAGCCTCCTGCCCCTGTTTTGGTGGAGGGGGAATTGGAGTATATTGTGGAGAAGATTTTGGATTCTCGTGTCTCTAGACGGAAACTCCAGTATCTGGTCAAATGGAAGGGTTATGCTCAGGAAGATAATTCCTGGGTTTTTGCCTCTGATGTCCATGCCCCAGATCTTGTTCGTGCCTTTCATGTGGCTCATCCTGGTCGGCCTGGGGGTTCTGGTGAGGGTTCGGTGACCCCTCCTCAAGGGGGGGGTACTGTTGTGAATTCTGTGGCTGAGTTCACTTCTGTGGTCACAAGTGGTATTGCAGTCTCTGGGCTTCCTCCCTCAGGTGTTTTGGTGAGCTCGTTGGCTGCCTTGCTATTTAGCTCCACCTGAGTCTGTCTTCCTTGCTCCTTGTCAATGTTCCAGTGTTGGATCTGAGCTACTGCATCTTTCCTTGGGCCTGCTGCTCTGCTAGATAAGTGCTTCTAGTTTGTTTTCTGTTTTTTCTGTCCAGCTTGTTATTATCTTTTGCTGGAAGCTCTGAGAAGCAAAGGGGTGCACCGCCGTGCTGTTAGTTCGGCACGGTGGGTCTTTTTGCCCCTTTGCGTGGTTTTCGTTTTAGGGTTTTTTGTAGACTGCATAGTTCTCTTTGCTATCCTCGCTCTGTCTAGAATATCGGGCCTCACTTTGCTGAATCTATTTCATTCCTACGTTTGTCTTTTCATCTTGCTAACAGTCATTATATGTGGGGGCTGCCTATTCCTTTGGGGTATTTCTCTGAGGTAAGTCAGGCTTGTATTTCTATCTTCAGGCTAGTCAGCTCCTCAGGCAGTGCCGAGTTGCATAGGTAGTGGATAGGCGCAATCCACTGCTGCTTCCAGTTGTGTGAGGATAGATCAGGTACTGCAGTCTACAGAGATTCCACGTCTCAGAGCTCGTCCTATTGTTTTGGGTTATTGCCAGATCTCTGTATGTGCGCTGATTACTGCACGCTGTGTTGCCTGATTGCCAGCCATAACACAAAACCATTTTTTTTAGGGACCACCTCACATTTGAAGTCAGTTTGAGGGGTCTATATGGCTGAAAATACCCAAAAGTGACACCATTCTAAAAAATGCACCCCTCAAGGTACTCAAAACCCCATTCCAGAAGTTTATTAACTCTTCAGGTGCTTCACAGCAGCAGAAGCAACATGGAAGGAAAAAATGAACATTTAACTTTTTAGTCACAAAAATTATCTTTTAGCAACAATTTTTTTATTTTCCCAATGGTAAAAGGAGAAACTGAACCATGAAAGTTGTTGTCCAATTTGTCCTGAGTACACTGATACCTCATATGTGGGGGTAAACCACTGTTTGGGCGCACGGCAGGGCTCAGAAGGGAAGGAGCGCCATTTAACTTTTTGAATGAAAAATTGGCTGCACTCTTTAGCGGACACCATGTCACGTTTGGAGAGCCCCCGTGTGCCTAAAAATTGGAGCTCCCCAACAAGAGACCCCATTTTGGAAACTAGACGCCCCAAGGAACTTATCTAGATGCATAGTGAGCACTTTGAACCCCCAGGTGCTTCACAAATTGATCCGTAAAAATGAAAAAGTACTTTTTTTTCACAAAAAAATTCTTTTAGCCTCAATTTTTTCATTTTCACATGGGCAACAGGATAAAATGGATCCTAAAATTTGTTGGGCAATTTCTCCTGAGTACACCGATACCTCACATGTGGGGGTAAACCACTGTTTGGGCACACGGCAGGGCTCGGAAGGGAAGGCGCGCCATTTGACTTTTTGAATGGAAAATTATCTCCAATTGTTAGCGGACACCATGTCGCGTTTGGAGAGCCCCTGTGTGCCTAAACATTGGAGCTCCCCCACAAGTGACCCTATTTTGGAAATTAGACCCCCCAAGGAACTTATCTAGATGCATATTTAGCACTTTAAACCCCCTGGTGCTTCACAGAAGTTTATAACGCAGAGCCATGAAAATAAAAAATAATTTTTCTTTCCTCAAAAATGATTTTTTAGCCTGGAAATTTCCTATTTTGCCAAGGGTAATAGGAGAAATTGGACCCCAAATGTTCTTGTCCAGTTTGTCCTGAGTACGCTGATACCCCATATGTGGGGGTAAACCACTGTTTGGGCGCACGGCAGGGCTCGGAAGGGAAGGCACGCCATTTGGCTTTTTAAATGGAAAATTAGCTCCAATCATTAGCGGACACCATGTCACGTTTGGAGAGCCCCTGTATGCCTAAACATTGGAGATCCCCCACAAGTGACCCCATTTTGGAAACTAGACCCCCCAAGGAACTTATCTAGATGCATATTGAGCACTTTAAACCCCCAAGTGCTTCACAGAAGTTTATAACGCAGAGCCATGAAAATAAAAAATTAAAATTATTTTCTCAAAAATGATCTTTTATCCTGCAATTTTTTATTTTCCCAAGGGTAACAGGAGAAATTTGACCCCAAAAGTTGTTGTCCAGTTTCTCCTGAGTACGCTGATACCCCATATGTGGGGGTAAACCACTGTTTGGGCACATGCCGGGGCTCGGAAGTGAAGTAGTGACGTTTTGAAATGCAGACTTTGATGGAATGCTCTGTGGGCGTCACGTTGCGTTTGCAGAGCCCCTGATGTGGCTAAACAGTAGAAACTCCCCACAAGTGACCCCATTTTGGAAACTAGACCCCGAAAGGAACTTATCTAGATGTGTGGTGAGGACTTTGAACCCCTAAGTGCTTCACAGAAGTTTATAACGCAGAGCCATGAAAATTAAAAAAAAAAATTATTTTCTCAAAAATGATCTTTTAGCCTGCAATTTTTTATTTTCCCAAGGGTAAAAGGAGAAATTTCACCCCAAAACTTGTTGTCCAGTTTCTCCTGAGTACGCTGATACCCCATATGTGGTGGTAAACCACTGTTTGGGCACATGCCGGGGCTCGGAAGTGAAGTAGTGACGTTTTGAAATGCAGACTTTGATGGAATGCTCTGTGGGCGTCACGTTGCGTTTGCAGAGCCCCTGATGTGGCTAAACAGTAGAAACTCCCCACAAGTGACCCCATTTTGGAAACTAGACCCCGAAAGGAACTTATCTAGATGTGTGGTGAGGACTTTGAAGCCCTAAGTGCTTCACAGAAGTTTATAACGCAGAGCCATGAAAATAAAAAAAAAAAATTATTTTCTCAAAAATGATCTTTTAGCCTGCAATTTTTTATTTTCCCAAGGGTAACAGGAGAAATTTCACCCTAAAAGTTGTTGTCCAGTTTCTCCTGAGTACGCTGATTCCCCATATGTGGGGGTAAACCACTGTTTGGGCACACGTCGGGGCTCAGAAGGGAAGTAGTGACTTTTGAAATGCAGACTTTGATGGAATGGTCTGCGGGCGTCACATTGCGTTTGCAGAGCCCCTGGTGTGCCTAAACAGTAGAAACCCCCCACAAGTGACCCCATTTTAGAAACTAGACCCCCCAAGGAACTTATCTAGATGTGTGGTGAGCACTTTGAACCCCCAAGTGCTTCACAGAAGTTTATAATACAGAGCCGTGAAAATAATAAATACGTTTTCTTTCCTCAAAAATAATTCTTTAGACCAGAATTTTTTATTTTCCCAAGGGTTAGAGGAGAAATTGGACCACAAAAGTTGTTGTGCAGTTTCTCCTGAGTACGCTGATACCCCATGTGTGGGGGTAAACCACTGTTTGGGCACACGTCGGGGCTCAGAAGGGAAGTAGTGACTTTTGAAATGCAGACTTTGATGAAATGGTCTGCGGGCGTCACGTTGCGTTTGCAGAGCCCCTGGTGTGCCTAAACAGTAGAAACCCCCCACAAGTGACCCCATTTTAGAAACTAGACCCCCCAATGAACTTATCTAGACATGTGGTGAGCACTTTGAACCCCCAAGTGCTTCACAGACGTTTACAACGCAGAGCCGTGAAAATAAAAAAATCATTTTTCTTTCCTCAAAAATGATGTTTTAGCAAGCATTTTTTTATTTTCACAAGGGTAACAGGAGAAATTGGACCCCAGTAATTGTTGAGCAGTTTGTCCTGAGTATGCTGGTACCCCATATGTGGGGGTAAACCACTGTTTGGGCACACGTCGGGGCTCGGAAGTGAGGGAGCACCATTTGACTTTTTGAATACAAGATTGGCTGGAATCAATGGTGGCGCCATGTTGCGTTTGGAGACCCCTGATGTGCCTAAACAGTGGAAACCCCTCAATTCTACCTCCAACACTAACCCCCCCACACCCCTAACCCTAATCCCAACTGTAGCCATAACCCTAATCACACCCCTAACCCCAACACACCCCTAACCACAACCCTAACCCCAACACACCCCTAACCCTAACCACAACCCTAATTCCAACCCTAACCCTAAGGCTATGTGCCCACGTTGCGGATTCGTGTGAGATTTTTCAGCATCATTTTTGAAAAATACGTGGGTAAAAGGCACTGCGTTTTACCTGCGGATTTTCCGCGGATGTCCAGTGTTTTTTGTGCGGATTTCACCTGCGGATTCCTATTGAGGAACAGGTGTAAAACGCTGCGGAATCCGCACAAAGAATTGACATGCTGCGAAAAATACAACGCAGCGTGGTATTTTCCGCACCATGGGCATAGCGGATTTGGTTTTCCATAGGTTTACATGGAACTGTAAACCTGATGGAACACTGCTGCGGATCCGCAGCCAAATCCGCACCATGTGCACATAGCCTAATTCTAAAGGTATGTGCACACGCTGCGGAAAACGCTGCGGATCCGCAGCAGTTTCCCATGAGTTTACAGTTCAATGTAAACCTATGGGAAACAAAAATCGCTGTACACATGCTGCGGAAAAACTGCACGGAAACGCAGCGGTTTACATTCTGCAGCAGGTCACTTCTTTGTGCGGATTCCGCAGCGGTTTTACAACTGCTCCAGTAGAAAATCGCAGTTGTAAAACCGCAGTGAAATGCGCAGAAAAAACACGGTAAATCCGCCATAAATCCGCAGCGGTTTAGCACTGCGGATTTATGAAATCCGCAGCGGAAAAATCCGCAGAGGACCAGAATACATGTGCACATACCGAAACCCTAACCCTAGCCCTAACCCTACCCCTAACCCTACCCCTAACCCTACCCCAACCCTAACCCTAACCCTACCCCTAACCCTACCCCTAACCCTAGCCTTAACCCTAGCCCTAACCCTAACCCTACCTCTAACCCTATTCTAACATTAGTGGGAAAAAAAAATTCTTTATTTATTTATTGTCCCTACCTATGGGGGTGACAAAGGGGGGGGGGGTCATTTATTATTTTTTTTATTTTGATCACTGGGATAGATTATAACTCAGTGATCAAAATGCACTTTGAACGAATCTGCCGGCCGGCAGATTCCGCGGGCGCACTACTCATGCGCCCGCCATTTTGGAAGATGGCGGCGCCCAGGGAGAAGACGGACGGACCCCGGCAGGACCGGTAAGTATGATGGGGTGGGGGGGGAGCACGGGGGGGGGATCGGAGCACGGGGGTGGTGGATCGGAACGCGGAAGGGGTGGAACGGAGCACCGGGGGGGTGGAACGGAGCACGGGGGGGGTGGAACGGAGCACGGGGGTGGAACGGAGCACGGGGGGGTGGATCGGAGTGCAGGGGGGGTGATTGGAGCACGGGGGGGTGATTGGAGCACGGGGGGAGCGGACAAGAGCACGGGGGGGAGCCGGAGCACAGGACGGAGGGGAGCCGGAGCAGTGTACCGGCCAGATCGGAGGGCTGGGGGGGCGATCGGTGGGGTGGGGGCACATTAGTATTTCCAGCCATGGCCGATGATATTGCAGCATCGGCCATGGCTGGATTGTAATATTTCACCCGTTATAATAGGTGAAATATTACAAATCGCTCTGATTGGCAGTTTCACTTTCAACAGCCAATCAGAGCGATCGTAGCCACGGGGGGTTGAAGCCACCCCCCCTGGGCTAAACTACCACTCCCCCTGTCCCTGCAGATCGGGTGAAATGGGAGTTAACCCTTTCACCCGATCTGCAGGGACGCGATCTTTCCATGACGCCGCATAGGCGTCATGGGTCGGATTGGCACCGACTTTCATGACGCCTACGTGGCGTCATGGGTCGGGAAGGGGTTAAGGTCCATAAGAAAATAAACCCATACAGCTGCATTTTGCCTTTGAAGCTATATACTGTGCAGTGGTTTTGACAGAAATTTAAAGAAAGTTGCTGTCTCGTTTGTGAAATTTGGGGCATACTAACAAAATCTCAAATCTAGGTCCCATATCCATCTTGATAATTAGGCCCCATGAAATATTATCTGGAATAAAGAGGTTGCTGCACATGCTTGGTCTATCCATTCATTTTTATGGGACCTCCAAAAATTTGTGCTTTCAAAGAAATGAAACGAGCAGAACATATGCAGCCATCTCTTAATTCCTGACAGAGTAATGTAGACAATTTTTTTAGATTAATGCACGATTCTTGGTAGTTAAGCATAGGCAATGTATATGTACATACCATTGTAATTACAATTACAAATCTCATGCATATTTTTATTATTCTTTTGAGTGAAATACTAATATTTTCTCAAATTTCCAAGATATCATGGGTATCCTAAATTATGCTCAGTTCTTACGGACAGATTGACACTAGAGATTAGCAAATATATTAGAGTGGAACTTATGGTAATTCTCATGTACAGCACCATGGAATCAATGGTGCTATATAAATAAAAAATAAGAAGAATTATACTTGAATGTTACAAATATCTGCATTCACCAAAATGTGGGTTATTTTGCATTTTCTTTTTCTGGACTTTAAATGGGCCATCAAAAGGTTAAAATAAGAAATAATACTCTCCTTACCACTCATCTCACATTACCACTCATCTGTGCTTCTATCACCCGTCAAGTCGCATATTCTTACCACTGGAGCGAGCACTGAATAACCTGGGCCTTTCATGCTAGGATGGAACTTCTGACACTGATGAGGCATGTTGTGATGTCATAACATTCAACCTTTCACATTTGTGCAGAATCCCCTCAGGCCCAATCAGAACTGAAAGGCTCAATTTGAGAGTCCCAGAGATGTGAGCAGTTAGGTGAGTAAAAGTATTTGTTATGCTCTTGGGTCTAGAGAGACGATTGCCTTGCTGGGCACAGCTCCTGTGCCCGCAACATCACCTGGTTGTACCGGTACATTCATATGCAAGAACAATTTGGCATAAAGATCAAGCCAATGCTGGGAAGGGGTTAACAAACAACAACAAAATTCCCTGCAGACTCAGCAATCAACCAATGCGCACAGGGTTAAGAAAATTCTGAAAAAAAGGTGTATGAGAAAACCGAAGTAGATTTCACTATTGTGTAACCTTTGCAAAAGTATTTTTATACAAAATAAGACACAATATTTCCCCAAAGTGCTGTATAAATATAAATGTATGTTCATTTAATTATATTTTTCAATTAAATACAAAAAAATACTTGCTGAGTATTTCTGGGGTTGCTTAGCGGGAGCTCAGGTCCGCACCCTGCATGGTGCTCTTTAGAGAGCCAATGAACATTCAGGGATTATCTGCCACACCGTGTAATGCCGCAGCCATGTTGGTGGTGGCATTACAGTGATTGGCTGGCTGCACAGTATCATCAGGTCTATATCAGTCCTGGCACCGCCATGCTCATCACAGTCTATTACGGAATCAGGCAGTGTAGGGAGAGTTGCTGCTGAGCTAGGGAGAGATTTGCATGGCTCTTACTTAGTGTGGGTATACCATATATTATACACATATCCATCTAAACTAACAGTCCTTCTGAGGCTAATAAAGCTGCATAAATATCAGTGCCAGGCAGAGAGGCAGTGTATGTGGCAGACTTCAGTGCATATAACAAGATGGTCCATTCCAGTTCTGTCTGCTGCTGCTGCTATTACAGATACTTCTAGACATAGCCCCAGGTATCAGGGAACAGGAAAAACATTGGATCTTAATCCTGATTATTTGATTAAAAAGCAATCCAGAGAACACCGTTTTCTGCTCCATTTGCTTGTTGGCAATGCAGAATACAGACAGATTCTTTCCATATTACAGCACTAAAAATTTTCACTGCAGCCCTCCACCAGTCAGGCCTTTATGGCTGAGTGGCCTGACGGAAGCCTCTCCTCAGTGCAAGACATATGAAAGCCCGCATAGAGTTTGCTAAAAAAAAACCACATGAAGGACTCCCAGACTATGAGAAATAAGATTCTCTAGTCTGATAAGATGAAGATTCACCTTTTTGGTGATAATTCTAAGCGGTATGTGTGGAAAAAACTAGGCACTGCTCATCACCTGCAAAATACAATCCTAACAGTGAAACATGGTGGTGGCAGCATCGCGTTATGGGGGTGTTTTTCAGATGCAGGGACAGGACATCAGGTTGCCATGGAAGAAAACATGCATGCGGCCAAGTACAAGAGATATCCTGGATGAAAACCACTTCCAGAGTGCTCTGCACCTCAGACTTGACCAAAGGTTCATCTTCCAACAAGACAATGACCCTAAGCACACAGCTAAAATAACAAAGGAGTGGCTTCAGAATGACTCTGTGACCATTCTTGACTGGCCCAGCAAGAGCACTGACCTAAACCCAATTGAGCATCTCTGGAGAGACCTGAAAATGGCTGTCCATCAATGTTCACCATCCAACCTGATAGAACTGGAGAGGATCTACAAGGAAGAATGGCAGAGGATCCCAAAATCCTTTTGTGAAAAACTTGTTGAATCTTTCCCAAGAAGACTCATGGCTATACTAGCTCAAAAGGATGCTTCTACTCAATACTGAGCAAAGGGTCTGAATACTTATGGCCATGTGATATTTCAGTTTTTCTTTTTTAATAAATTTGCAAACAATTTCTACATTTCTGTTTTTTTAAGTCAAGATGAGGTGCAGAGTGTACATTAATGAGAAAAAAATGAACTTTTTTGAATTTACCATATGACTGCAATGAAACAAAGAGTGAAAAATTTAAAGGTGTCTGAATACTTTCCGTCCCCACTGTATAGTAATAATTGAGATGCATGGTTTGAGCATGTGCCAGAAGTTAAATCACATCAATGATTCCCAGTGCTTGGACTAACTCCAACCTTTTGTTATGTAGACATCATACCTAGTGAAATTAACTTGAAAATGCTGCTACACTTCTTTGTAGAAAATCAAGGAATTGAAAAACACTGTATGCACACACAATTGTTTCTGCTTCTGAATTCTGGGGAAACCTGGGAAGCATTGCATAAATTAAGCACCATATAGGAAACAGCGAGGTAATTATTTATACATTTCATCAGCTGACATGTGCCTCTAACAGCTGTTGGTGGAATCGCGATCCACCCGTGACTGTTAACAAGTTAATTGTCACTGTCAATCTCTGACAACTGCATTTAACATGATTGCACAGGAAGCACGTCACTAATCCCGCCCATCAGCACCTGTGTCACATGACCCTGACTCCCCAATGTGTTTAAATGACAACCAGGGGCCTGCAGTAGATCTCTGTTGTTGTAATAAGCCCTCACCTAGCCCAGGATCACAAAAAAATGGAGACTATACGGGTCTTGGAAAATGGCAACCTTTTTTTAGAAACGGTGGATTTTCTTTTCACCACGTAAATAAAAAATAACCTCTACATGTTTGGTATTTGCGAACTCGTAATGACCTGGAGAATCATAATAATAGGTCAATTTCGGCATTTGGTGAACAAAGTAAAAAAACAAAACAAAAAACTTTACTGTAGAATTTACTGTAGATTACAAAATCATGATGGAATGGTCTTTTCAAGTAGATGGGGCATGCCAATTAATTTCTCAATGAATACCAAGAAAAAAAATTAGCAGATTGATCCACGGAGGATCAAATTTGAGTCAAAATTGCTGAAATGTATGGTTTCATGAGACTTCAAACATTTTGTGATTCGATTTGTGGTTCTCAAAAAAAAAAAAAAACTTGCTTGGTACCATTTCTAACACTGTTGAAACATCACAGAGCAGGCTAATATAATTTTTAGTTGCCGCGCAGGACTACACATAATGACCTTGACCTATGATATCTCATGGATTATCATACCTTGTATATGGAGATAAATATCTTGGCCAACACAAATCACTGATTATCAGTGTAACAGTTTGTACAGATGAGTTGTTTTTCATCTCCAGAGTCACTGGGTAAGTTTCTCTCTTCTGTAATGTGTAAGTTCTTATAGCTAATGGCGTCCTCTCAATCTTTATCTAGTAGAGTTTATTCTCTTGTTGCCTCTCTTTCTCACCACTGTATAGTGTAAGCTCTTATGATCAGCAAAGTCCTATTTCTCTTGTGGAATATAAGCTCTAATATTCAGTAGGGTCTTTTCTCTCTCCTATAGAGTGTAAGCTCTCATGACCAGCAGGTCATCTGTCTCTCTCCCTGCCTCTCACCTGCAAAATCTAAGCTCTTATGTTTAGCTAGATTATTTCTGTATTTTTTCAATAATTTATTTTTTTTTTGTGAAATTCTGAGAAGTGATTTGAAAAGATCAGAATATTTGTAACCAGGACCTAAAATTTCCCAGCAGAACATTCACTAGATCATCTTGCTGGCTCTATCAGCTTGCCTTCTTGCTGTGCATCCAAAGGCCATCTCTCCCCTAAGTAAGCAAGCTTTCTCAAATACAGATGTTTCCTTCCTCAATTTTCCTCTTCGCTTAAAGTATCCAAACATTAGAGGCTTGATGTCACCAACTTTACAAACAAAAATGAATTGAAAAATATATGCTAAACAGCTAAACATGTCTATATGTGGTCAACCAGTGGATGTGATGTGAAATGCAGCATGTCTGGAACTAATCTATTGAATTTTCCCTAAGAATTTGGAGTCTTTAAAGAAATTCATAGGGAATTAAGTGGTGGACACAGACACTAAACTACACTTTCCCCATTTTAATTTGATACACTATTACATTGTTTTATAGTTAATATTGATCCTCACATGCCCATTGTAGATGTTTTATTCAAATCACTATGTGTCCATGTAGTCCCATATGCAGCAAGCTATTATACTGTTAGGTGTCGACTTCCCGATGCTGCACAGGAGGGATCTCAAACCATGTCCTCTCCCATTCTTCCCCAGCCGCAAAGGAGCCTGCTCAGCAGAGATGTCGGTCCCAGCATCTTGCTCAAGCTGATTCTGTTCATCTGGTTACTGCTGGCTTCCCAGGTCCAGCTATTGTAACCAGCATTAATCAGCAGCAAGCAGACGCTCCTGGGACTGTTCTGCTTTTTGCCTACTTTTTTTGCCTACTCATTGGAGGTCGGAGGTCACATGGCCAGGTCCTCAAACAGCTCTGATTGGGCCACTGGGAAGGTCCCGGAAGGCTGTGACCATAAAAGGTTTGCATTGCCGCTTGGCCATGCACTAGTATAAGGAAAAATTGTGTGTGTGGGTGCGTGTATGTTATCTGGTGCAAGCTCCTAATCATCCCCCTCCCTAGTGTTGTTGTATGTGGTTGGGTCTTTGGAGCAAGTACAGTGCCAGATAGTGCAATCCTGCACAGAGCACGATTAATACCTGAGTCAATTTAGCAGAGCTCACCAGAGCGGCGCCATGCGCAACTAGTGCACTTTCACGTCCCTAGTTAGGGCGGTTAGTGGTGTCTGCCTGAGTGGTGCTGCGTGGTATTTTTTTTATTTTTCACAGCTCAACATTATAAACTTCTGTGAAGCACCCGAGGGTTCAATGTACTCTCCACACATCTATATCAGTTCTCTGAGGAGTCTAGTTTCCAAAATGGTGTTTCTTGTGGGGGATTTTCACTGATTGGGCACATCAGAGGCTCTCCAAATGTGACATGGCGTCCGCCAAATTGTTCCAACAAATTTTGGTTGAAAAATTCCAATGGTGCTCCTTTCCTTCCGACCTCTTCGGTGCACCCAAACAGTGGTTTTCTCACTTGTATGGGATATCGGCATGCTCAGGAGAAATTACACAACAAACTTTGGGGTCCTTTCTTTCCTGTTACCTTTGTCAAATAAAAAAATGGATCTGAAGTAAATGTTTGGGTGAAAAAAAGTTCTTTTTTTTTCCACATTCCAAAAATTCCTGTGAAGCCCCTTAAGGGTTAATAAACTTCTTGAATGTGGTTTTAAGCACTTTCAGGGGTGTAGTTTTTAGAACGATGTCACTTTTGGGTATTCTCTATAATATAGACCATCTAAGAGTGACTTCAAATGTGATGTGATCACTAAAAAAATGGTTTTGTAAGTTTTGTTAGAAAAATTAAAAATTGCTGGTCATCTTTTAACCCTTAAGTGTCCTTACAATAAAATGTTGGCTCCAAGATTGTGCCGATTAACCCCTTCGTGCCATGTGCCATACTAGTTCGGCGCTGCGTTTGTGCCAGCCGCAGTACTAGTACGGCGCCGCCATTTTTCGGTCACCGCGTGGCATCACGCGGTGATCGGGTTCCGATGACTGCTGTCCCTGACAGCAGACCATCTCTGCACGTAGCCCCGAGGGGCTGCACCGCCCCCCAGCATCGGCGATCGCTGTGATTGGCTGGTCAATTCTGACCAGCCAATCACAGCCACATGACAATAAAGTTAAAAAAAGCATGTGACAGGCTGTGATTGGTGCTGTGTGACGTCACACTAATCACAGCCATCACAATAGGTGGGGTGATTATCACATCACCTCACCTGATTAACCCCTATGGTGCTGATTGGCTTGACAATAGCTTCTAGCCAATCAGTGCCAAAGGGGTTAATTTAAAATACCGATCACCGCCCTGCACGCCATCTTTCTCTCAGATTTGGCATGCAGAGCGGTTGTCCAAGACCCTCTGTCTGACCTGAGTGAAGGAATCCATTGGTGGCCAGTGTGATCAACCCGGGGATCTCCTGCCCTCCTGTGCAGTGCTGATCTCCAGCTCTGTGCTTATGCTCTCTGCTGCCATCTGCCTGCTGTGTGAGGCCTGTGATCACAGCAGCAGCAGCACCTCCCCCACCCCTTTCCCATCCCCCATCCCTTTTCCACTACCCCCTCCCTCCCCCACCCTCCAATTGAATTTTTTGCGCACTTTTTTGCGCTTTTTTTCCTGTGTGAGGTGTCCCGTGCAGAGCATTCGTGCTCTTCCTGTGTCCGCAGCTCTTTGATCAGTATCACTGCTGATCAGAGACTGCGCCACAGGACTTTTTCTTTTTTTAGCTAGTTAGTGTAGCGGACTTCGCAGTCTAAGCGACGTCCAATTTTTTTTTTTACAAAAAAATATTAATAGTAGTTAGTACAGTGTAGTTTTAGACGTAGATTAGCTGGTGTCACAGCGTTAGTGACGACCGGTCTTTTTTTTTAGAGAAAAAAAAATTGTACAGAGTAGTTTAGTGGTAGCGTGTTAGTGTTGCCGGCGTCACAGCGTTAGTGACGACCTATCATCTTTTAGAAAAAAAAATCGTACAGAGTAGTTTTATAGGTAGGAAGGTAGCATCTTTTTGCATAAAAAAATCTGCTATCGCCAGATAATCTCTAATGCATTAGCGGAGCGTACGTCACACTGTTAGTGGCGTTCGTTTTTTGTTTTGTACAAAGAATAATTAGTTGTGTCGTCTAATTTTTAGCGAGTGCATTAGGTGAGCGTACGTCACACTGTTAGTGGCGTTCGCTTTTCTTTTGTAAAAAGAATAGTTGTGTCATCTAATTTTTAGCGCGTTCATTAGAGGAGAGTACATCACACTGTTAGTGGCGTTCGCTTTTCTTTTGCAAAAAGAATAATTAGTTGTGTCGTCTAATTTTTAGCGAGTGCATTAGGGGAGCGTACGTCACACTGTTAGTGGCGTTCACTTTTGTTTTGTAAAAAGAATAATAAGTTGCGTCGCCTAGTTTTTAGCAAGTGCATTAGGGAAGCGTATGTCACACTTTTAGTGGCGTTCGTTTTTTTTCTTTTGCAAAAAAAGATTTAGTTGCGTTGGGTAAATTTATACTTTTTTTTATACAAACTTATTTTTGCATATCTGATTTTTCTTTTCATCTTTTTTTCTCACTACTTGTTTTTTCTCTCTGATTGGTTATAATAAAGAGTACCCTATACACAAGCCCCACACATTACACGTGTAAAAGCACCACTTACACACCCCAGATGGACTCCCGTAAATGCAGCAGAGATGATTACATTTTGGGGAATTGTGCTGCATATGGGCATAATCAAAAAGCCAAAGCTTCAGGAATACTGGAGTACTGACATTCTCTACTGTACTCTGGTATTCCACATGGCCATGAAAAGGACACGATTTGAAGGGATCCAAAAATGTTTGCAATTTAGTGATAATGCACAGTGTCCTCCTCGAGACATCCAAACTTTGATCGTCTATATAACATTCGGCCAGTGGTTGAACACTTCAGCAGAAAATTTGCTGAGGCATACACACCCCAGAGGGACATTGCTATTGATGAATCTCTCATTCACTTCAAAAGGAGGCTAAAATTCTGACAATACCTGCCCAGTAAGAGGTCCAGGTACAGAATAAAGCTGTACAAACTGTGCGAGAGTACCTCAGTCTACACTCACAGATTTAGGGTCTATGAGGGGAAGGACACCCAGATTAACCCCCCTGAATGCCCCCCATCCTGGGGGTGAGTGAGAAAATTGTGTTGGAATTGCTGCACCCATTGCTGGATAAGGGTTATCACCTCTACCTTGACAACTTTTACACCAGCTTACCACTCTTCAAGGCCCTCTCTGCCAGAGGTACAGCTGCATGTGGCACCGTGCGAAAAAATCAGTGAGGCCTCCCTAAGCCGCTAATTGGGCAAATGCTGAGAAAAGGGGAAAGCAAAGCCCAATGCAGCAACAACATGATGGTCAAGTATAAGGACAAAAGGGATGTCCTTATCCTGGAAATAGCAAAAAAGAAAAAAAGCCAGCTCACCGAGTCCTTATCCTGACCACCATACACCGTGACCACAGCACCCTTGTCAATGTCCGTGGGACCACAACACAAGTCCCAAAGCCAGATTGTATCCTGGATTACAATTGGTACATGGGGGTGTGTGAATCTCTCAGATCAGGTCCTCCAACCATACAGTGCCATGAGAAAAGCTTAAGTATGGTACAAAAAATTGTCCGTGCACATTGTACAGATGGCACTGTACAATGCTTTTGTGCTGTTCCGATCTACAGGCAATATGGGGGGGACCTTCCTTCAGTTTCAGGAGGTAGTCATCAAGGACCTAATGTTTGGCACTCAGGGAGGTGAGGGCCCCAGTACTTCTGAATCTGATAGAGCCCGTATTTTCTCAGGTCAACATTTCCCAGGACAGGTTCCCCAAACAGCGAGGACAGGACGATCACAAAAACGGTGCAGAGTATGTCCAAAGAGGGGAATCCAGAAGGACACAATTTGCCATTGTGAAACCTGAGAAACCTGGCCTTTGCAGTAAGGATTGCTTCAAAGCATACCACATGTCCAAAAATGAATAAAATTAGTTTATACCCTGTTGACACAACACACTTTTATTATCTGATGTACCCGCACATCTTACACATGCTGCCACATTATAAATTCATACACCAGTAAAACCAAAAGAATTATTATATCACTATATAATATATTATATATTATATATAATCACTATAATTAAATAAAGTTACCTTGGGACATGTTGGTCATGAATGCCAGCGTGCAGTGAGCGAAGGGGAGGCCTCGACGTGCGTTTCACCTGTCATGGCTTCGTCAGGAGACGTGGCTAGTAAAAGGAAGGGCTGGTGTATATGTAGTGGACAGGGAGGCTCCCGGTCCAATCGGTGCACGTTCCAGCATGATATGATCATCCACAGCCGGTGAGGGAAGCCGCGCATCGTGGAAAATGGGTGGGAGGACGTGTGTCGTCCCGCCCATCCCCATGGCGACACGGTCGATCCACAATGCCGCCAGGGATAACACAGCGCATGCGTGGAGTGCACTCCTGCCGAAGCAAGCGGGGGAGGAGGCAAGTGCCAGATATGTGTAAGTATGGAGGCAGTGTGCCGGAGCTGCATATTAAGCAAAATAAAACAAAATAAATGCAGGGGCTGCATGCTAGAGTTGTATGTAGGACAATGATGCTAGGATTAAATAGATAAATCACTAACTGGACATTATGCCTAGTGTGATTGAATTTCTTGGGCTAATAAAGCTATAATCGAGTTAGTAAGCCTCAACTCTGCATAGGGCCAATAGTGTTTGGGGAGAGAGGAAAGATCTGCATGTACCTCAGTAATAGCAACCTGAACGCACTCCCTCTGACATCTACCCTCACAAGATTCACTCCATCCCAAAATTCAGCATGTGGACCACTCTATATGAGGGGAGTGGTACCGTAGCCAAGGTATCCCTAACAGGACCTCATCAATTCTCTCAAGAATGATGAGTAAAGAGATAATCTCCTGATGGGATGGCGACATAGAAAGAGTAAATGGGATTGTCTGGTGTGTTATCTGTGAGGGCAGTGTCGACCCATTCACCACTCATACGGTCACAGGTTTGGCGAGCATCACCAGAGGTATTGCATGCCATTGGGTGAAGCCAGAAGACATGAAGTTGCCTTCCGTCCCAGTATCAACGCAAAGCTCTATCTTATGAGTGGATGTGACTAAGGTAATTGTCCCCTTGAAGGACAATTTGGAGGAAAACGTCACCATTTCTAGTGTACCTCCTCCTACAACCACTAGACACGTACGTTTTCCCGACCACTGGGGACATTTGCTGGCATAATGTTCCAACTGCTGGCAGACCGGACCGGACAGACCGGACAGACCTTGAGTGCACGAGCGGTCTGGGACTTAGAACCCGCTCGTAACACCTCCATGGCATCATATGGCTTAGACGCCTGGATCGGACATCTCAAAGGTTTGGCGAATGTGGGAGCCACCAGAAACCTCTGCCTACACTGGGCTGGCTCCAACCTTCTCTAGTTAAAGCGAAGGTCGATGCAGGTAGATATGCTTATTAGCTCCTCCAGTGTGGCAGGAATCTCCCTAGTGGCCAAGGCGTCCTTCGCATGGTCAGCCAGCCTATGCAAATGGATGAGACCCTGTAAAAGGTTCCAAAGTTCCACCATAGGCAAAATCTTCTACCAGCGCGAATTTTCTAATTGCAAAACAGAAGGTGTGGTGTATTTGGCATCCTGCTCCTGTCCGAGAGACTATGTGGGAAAGACTAAGAGGGAGTTCAGGAGAAGAGTGGGGGAGCATATGGGCGATATCCATAACAAAAGAGATACCCCACTGGCCAAACACATGCACACCTACCATAGTGGGGATCCAACGGATGTGAGATTCATGATTATAGAGGTGGTTAAGGTGAATCCAAGGGGGGGTAACCACGACAGAATGTTCCTCCAACGAGAATGCGAGTGGATCTTCAGGTTGGAGTCTCTGGAACCAAAGGGACTCAATGAGCAGATATCATATACGTGCTTTTTGTAATTTTACGACAGGTGTCAGCCCACCAAAATGCGAGTAGACTTTGACTCTTGGTCCTCTTTTAACTAATTAAGCCATACCAAAATCTTGATGGATTCCCCGTATTCTGGGGAATCACATGGATTTCCACGGCATATTGATAAGGGTATCGTCCTTGTGTATATCCTTACATGTACCTGCCTTTAATACTTACCGCCTTACTCCACATGTTGGTTCAACCACCATAGATTTGACATAGACATCTTATATCGTGTCATTATCAGATAAGAGGAACCTCAAACTATATTACATATTCCTTAACGACTATAATTTCAGTCAGGACTATTAACTGTAGATTTGGGGCAGTGTTTTGCTGTCTCACACATTCTTCAGGCTCCTTATAATGAGGCTAGTGTGAGACAGGTATATTATGCTCTATATCTGTTGAAATATTTGGAACAGGCATATTTGTACCTCATATTTACTGCCCCATATCTGGTATAATAATGGATGATAAGACAGACTCCCTGATGAACTGGTGTTATATTAACAAATGTGCGTATGGCTTACCGTGTTGGATATGTGCCAGTACTTGTGGCCCAATGACTGGTGCCCTAGGGATATCGGGCAACTTTTAGTAAATGCGCCGACATGATGCACTTATAATGCCTGTGTATCTTTTCAAATATCCTGGCTAATGCACTGGCTTCCAAATTCACTATACGGCGTAGTTTGAACCATTGGTTATATTTACCCTGCTGCGGACATGTTACCCCTATTCGGTCACTTAAAATGGGCAAGGGCGCTAAGATATATTCTTATGTGTTGTAAATAGCCCACAATCGGCCCAATAGCTCAGGTGATCTGATCGGGTATCTATAAGGGGAGTCGCAGTAAAGATAGCGACTAGGCAGCATCTCTAGTTGCCTAATAATATGAAGGGCACTTTTTGACATTATATACACTTAGCGCTTAGGCGCCCGTATTGGCAGTGACCTTGTGCCTTATATGATCGGCTTGGGTCACGGACGGTGGGTGATTGTCCGCCGCTCTTCGCTGTGTATTGTTGCTGAGGCAACCTATCTTAGAGGCGGCATGCGCAGTTTGATCCTCCTAGTTTACTCCGCCCGCATTGGAGCCCTGGGACCGGAAATGGTCACTGATCAGCGTCACCAGAGGGCTGACTGTTTCTGGTGGCGTGCGGTCCAGGGCGAGCATGCGCAGTGACCTGTCAGGGCGCTCCTAGGGATCAGATGGAGGCACCTTAGGTTTTGCCTGCGTACCGGAATGGACATGCGCAGTTGATGGCCCTGGACGCGACAGGAAATGGAAAGGAGGGGCCCCTTGTGCGATGAAGTTGGCGGTAGTTACAAAAGCAGGTACTTTTTACTGGGCAGATTGCTTACCATCAAATATGACACATATCATCTTTGTATCGGGTCTCCTGATGAACCTAAATGGGCGAAACGCATTGAGGCGTTAAATAATAATGGCGTATGGTGAACCACCGCTGACACATCCTGAGATGAGTATTTATGTATCCCACATATCTTGATTTTCATGCAAGGTGTCTGCGTTACCAGCACCGGATCGGTCTGCAGGGGATATAGACTAATGGGTCAATGACGCATCTATTTCGTCAAATATAAAAGCTATCCTGTACTGCATTTAATGACGCATCCATATAGTCAAATATAAAATTTATCCTGTACTGCATCTTTTATGTGGAATATATAGGTGATCTAGTGACCCTTGCTTTACCATATATTTCTATAAGAGTGATATCAAGATCACTCAGGTTGGAACAGAAGTTTTCTCTTATAGTGCGGTATCATCTGGTGTCTAAATCAGTACGCGCCATATGTTCATACATTGTTTTTACAATTATTGGGGACCTAGCTTTTCCTTAGCACAGGCAGCCCTCTGTATAGTGTTAGAGGATCCTCTAGCTTGTGGGTAGAGGCTCTCACTAGTGCCGGTAGGGTTTAACAGGGCCTCTAGGGTCAGCCATCGTGGAGCGGGGGTGCCACAATGTTCCCCCCTTGGGCGTCAATCTCCGCAGCCAGGTAGGGGCGATTAAAGGTGCTTGAGCTAGGGCTGTCTAGTTTTCCCCTTTATGTTCTGGATATTTTTGTTTGAGCACTTGTTTTGTTTGTGTTTTTGGTCACTTTAGTTTGCCTTGGTTTTAACAATAAAAGCATTTTAATGTTAGGGCATTCAATTTATGATTTATATATATACATGGTCAGCCAGCCCCCTCCAAAATACAGGGATGAGAGCTTTATCCGGCCACTCCAGCTCAGATGCTAAAGTTCGGAAGTGGACGGAAAAATGACTGACCATGGATGAACCCTTTGGAGTGCCGCATCATGGGTGACTTGGGGTCCTAAAAAGACCTGTTTCAGAATGCTCAGAAACCACAGAGCACTGTGCACCACATGATCGTCGTGCTCCCATAGCAGCGTAGCCCACTCCAATGCCCTGTCCGACAAGAGAGATATAATGAATCCCACTTTAGCCTGCTGTGAGGGTAAACGTGCAGCCAGGAGCTCAAGGTGAATTGCACACTGGTTCACGAATCCCCTACAAGAATTGCTATCACCATAGAATTTATCTGGCAGCGGGAGGCGGGATAAGGTCGGAACAGGGGTGGCAGTGGACAAAGTGGCTGCAGCCACACTAGCAGCCTGAACAGCTACTGCGGTAACATCCACAGCTGAGGTTGTGCACTCGAGAGCCGCCAACCTGCCCTCCAGCTGCTGGATGTACCACTGCAGTCACTGTTCGGTGGACTAGATGGTGGTATAATGTAAACACACATGGGTTAGCTTCACCCGGTATGAAGGAATCGAACCCTGTTGAGTCACAGGGCCGCGATACCGCACAGAGAGCGCAAGTAAAAAGTAACAGAACTCTGTCCTAAGACACGGGAAAGAGTTCCTCTAGACCTCTTACGCTCGACACCGCTACTGTGGTGTCATGGATAGAATTGAACTAATAATTTATCGCACAAGATTGCATACAATGTTGCTCTGGCAGACACCACTAACCACCCTAATCAGGGCCTGGAAAGCGCACTAAGTGCACGACACCACACTGGCAGTCGCTGCTGAGAGACACTGAATTGTGTGCTGGATGAGTAGAGTAGCACTGCTTGGCGCTAGGTAGCTTCCACCATTCGCGAGCAGGCAACAACACTACGGATGAGAATGATTTGGAGCTTTCATCAATCAAAAGGCATACATCCACACACACATTAGCAATTTTACACTAGCGCATGGGCGAGCGGCCATGCAAACCTTTTATAGCAGTAGCGCTACGGGACCTTCCTGATGGTCCAATAGGTGACACAACTGGACCTGAGCATGTGACCCCCGACCTCCAATGGGAGATCGCCCGTGGGCATGCTCAGTATGGGAAAAGAAAGACTTCATCCCAATAAGGCCTGCTCACTGCTGATCAGTGCTGGCTACAAAGGCAGAGCCTGGAAAGGAACAAGTAACCGCAGCGAGCACAGTTTGAGATTCCCACTGTGCAGCGGCGGGAACTTAACACCACCCATCTTGAAAAGTTTTCCCCCTCTTATATACCAATGTGCCACAAACAAGAAGTTGATATCACCAACCATTCCCATTTTATTTCGGTGTATCCTTATAACTGACCCACCCTGTAGTTAAGAAAGCCAGTGCCTCCAACCTATATTGTGAACAGAAGGCTTATTGTTTTCTATCAAACAAATTAGAGGTGATATGGAGGAAAAACTATAATACCGTTAAAACATGGTCTATATTAGGGGTAGTAGATATATTATCATGTGTTTACTAAAATTTCTCTTTACACCGGCAAACAACAGACCTGAATCCTAAGGCCTAATTAAAAAAAAACAGTTCTTAAAAAATATACTGTATAAAAAAAAAACATAGGTAAGAAGACAGATCACACGCATTTTAATGAAGCAAATGTCTAAATGATTATAGATAACATTCAATGTAGGTTTTTACAACTGAAAACTTATAAAGAGATGAACACTTTTATAGGTGACTGTATTGAACAAAGAAATACTAAATAAGCATCTCAAGATTGTGAGAAAAGGAACAGCACAACTTCAGAGGAGTTGCTGGGAACTAAATTGATTGTAGCAGGAGAGATTAGTTATTGCAGGTGTCAAGAACATTATGAACATGGAAAGGTTAGAGAAGGGATTAAAGCAGCAGCTCATCATATTTTGACAGAATGGGCACTTACGGGGTTACTACCATGTGCAATAAATCCAACACCTGGAAGAATTCTGGTATTTTTAGACAATAATAGATATATTAACTTGTGTTAGAGTTGAGCGATGGACACGGTAAATGATCTACTAGACGACTTGCTCTTCAGTGTGGACAAGATATTTTCTATCAACCATCTTCAAAGTTAGTTATTAATGAGGGAAATGCTATAAAATTTGAAAATGTGTTAGTAAGGCAAGTTTTAGACGAGGGAGATGTATTACTGCAATACTTTTAACAAAAAGATGCAAGGAATGGATTTTGTATTGCAGATACACGTGTATACTTTGTAAAGAAGAAAAACTGGTGCTCTGGAATAATTTGTATTCAATGAATTGTTTTAACTACTTATCCATTTATAATATACTAAGTGCCATATTACTGATAGACTAAATTAATACTAGTCTGCTAATGCAGACAGTGTGTAGGTAAACTGCATACACTAGGTGTGCTTACTGTATATACTTGTACTAAATGTGCAGATGTATGTTGACAACAGTGTATGTAGTGCATTTGCATTCATGCTAGTAGTGATTGTATAATACGTGTGTATGTGCACAGATGTATAAAGGATGGTAAGTATACATAGTGTGTGTGAACGCAACTTGTATGAATGCCTGACTGTAATGAGTATGTATATTTGTGTGTGCCTGAAAATACTTCTAGAAGGTTTATTTTCACATTGGTGCTGTTATTTCTCCTGTACTTGGCACTATTATTTACACACTGTATCAATAATTAGGTTTGATATGAAGTTCTTATTTGAGTACTGTATATCTCTATAATATAAATGCCCTTTGTTAGAATTTAGTTCTTTTTAAAAAAGAAATTGTGTTTTTTTTCCACCAAACAATAATCATGTTATCATGTTGGTTTTTTTTACAAATGTAGGGAATCATAAATGTTCATGTTCCAAGTTTATAGTTTAAACTACAAGACTCTGAAATTCCATTGATAAATAATTTCTATTAAAAAAATCATTTATCCTATGTTGGTTGAAAAAGAAGAAAAATAAAATAAAGAATGCATGAATGTATTAGAGAATATAACAACACATAAAGGGAACGGCACAAATACGTATCTTCGGGTGCAGGGCCCCCAGGCAACCTGTCCACTGATTTCTCCAGATATACACAAGTTCAAAAATGAAGACAGCACTCTATTTCCTAAGTGAAAAACGTGCAGGATTTAATCAACCCATATGTCTGGGTGATGTTTTGGCTCTGAATGAGCCTTTCTCAAACTTGAGAAAGACTCATTCAGAGTCGAAACGTTGCTCAGACATATGGGTTGATTAAATCCTGCACATTTTTCACTTAGGATATGGAGTGATGCCTTCATTTTTGAACTTGTATATTAGAGAATAGAAATGAGTGAACCTTTCAAGGTTCGATTCGGATGCGCCAAACGGTATGACAAACGTACATGACGACCATTATATTCAATGGGAGGCAAAACCAAACACATAGACAATAACTTAAGGGGTGACTAGAATCTTTCAAAACAGCTAAAATTAGGGGCAGAGACAAGGAAAAGTGGCATCAATTGACCAACAGTAGAAATTTGCAAACGTCACAGCAGCAGTCATGGGCCATGCATGAGGTTTCAGGACCTGGCCCAGAATTTACAACTTGAAATAAAAGTTTTAATGAGGACCTGGTGGTTAAGGGACTGGTAGAAAACTATAAGGAAAGTAACAGAGGTAGTTGACTGAAATTGGAAGGCCTGCCTGTCTGGGAGACCTACTTACATGGGCAACCCACCAGATGGAGACCCAACTTGGAGTCTCCACATTTCATAAAATAATTGTCACAAAGCACTAAAGTGGCTTCAATATCCACGGAGTAGAAACAGTTTAATAGGCCTCTGAAACACCTTAAACCACAGATGGAGACACAACTTGGAGTCTCTACATTTGAAAAAAATGTTTTTAACATCAGCAGCAGTAGCAATAGCAGGCACAAAAGACACCACAAAGATGGCACAGAGAATAATAACGCAAGATCAATAAATAAAGCTAAAAATGACACCATCGCCCAGTCTGCCCAATCAGCGACTGAGGTGCAAAAGTCAATGGAGATACATGACTTGTTCACTTTAATGAAAGTTAGGTGGTGTACACTTTGAGGGGACATCCGGATGCTCTTATCCATGAGAGCACCACCAGCAGTGCTGAAGACATGTTCTGAGAGAACGCTGGCTGCCAGGCATGACAAAACCTCTAAGGCGTGACTGGCAAGCTGAGGCCCCTCTTCCATTTTTGAAGACCAAAATCTAAAAGCATCCAAACCCCATGATGGAATTGATATTGAGCTCCAGTTTTACTGCATCATTCTCTCCAGTTGTTCACAATGTGACAGACTTGTACTCTGTTCTGCTTGAGAATGGGCTGGTCTAGAAAATGTGTTAAACGAATCTCAGAAACTGCTTATGCCACTTACACTGCTGCTGCTGCTGCTGCTAATATTTTGGCAATGATGCCTTGACGTTCTCGGGATTGGACGTTTGCAACTGGGATGCACATTGTGTGCCTCACTGCCGTCATGGGGAGAACCACTATTAAGATTGTCTACAAGTGTATTTCGATACTCCAGCAAGAGCACATCCCTTTCCAGGTGGGTAAGTATCTGGCTAAATTTACTCTTGTACCGAGGATCTAACTGAGTGGCAACCCAGTAGTCAGCACTATTTCTAACCCTAAGAATATGGGCATCATGTTGAAAATGGTGCAGCAAGAGGCTCTCATGTGTTGGGCGCTTCCATAAGGTTCAAGTCCATGGTGTATTTGTGGTGGGGTAACAGTCAAAGTTGCTTCCTTCGTCCCCTTCCACCAACCACAGAGAACAGAAAGTGTATCATTATCCCCTTTATCTCCTGACTGTTGTGTCCATCACCTCATCCTCCTCAATTTGTTCCTCAGCTCCTGCATATTCACTAACAGTTTGTCTGGTACAATGAGCCCCCCCTGGATCGCTGTAAGCCACCCTCCCATAGCACCCGCCTGTGCGACAACAGTATGGAAATTTGACATAGTGTTATCCCTTCTGCATCCTCCTCTGCTTCCAACTCTTCCTCTGAGACCATCACCTCCTAACGCAGACAATTCAAAGTGTGCTCCAGCATGTAGATTACCAGAATAGTGATGCTGATGATGGCATCATCAGCGCTAACCATCTTAGCAGACATTTCAAAACTGTGCAGAAGGGTGCAGAGGTCCTTCACCTGTGGCCACTCTGCAAGCGTGATTTGCACCATATCTGGACTGTGTTTGCTCAGGCTATGCAAAAGGACATACTGCACCTGGTCTCATCACTGCTGCCACAGCCGCTGCAACATGTGCAAAGTTTAATTCCACTGTGTTGGAACATCACCGTGCTTCCTGTATCAGCGCATAAAGGCTGTGAAAGCGGCATAGAAATTTCTGTACTACAAGGTTGCGGATGTGAGCCATGCAAGGCACATGTGTGAGGTTGACATGGCCTTTGACCGTCACCAGGTTTGCAACGTTATCAATCATACATGGCCTTCCCTGGCTCCAGATTTAGTGGAGACAGCCATTGCTCTTACTCGGCCTGAATACCTGTCCACAACTTTTGAGCTGTGTGACTACAATCTCCAAGGCATATTAATTTAAACACTGCCTGATTGCAATGAACCATGTCAAGGCAACATGGAGGTGGGGGAGATTCTATGTGCACTGCTGGAACGTGTGTCTAATTAATCGAGTGGTTGAGGGCACAGGTAGAGGCTCTAGAGGGGGTGAAGGAGGCAGAAGCAGTAGAGGAACTGTTAGATACAGAAGTTTTTCCCACAAGCCTTGGGGATTCAAAGACTTGTGGAGCAGCCCCTTGACTGCCTGTCCTAACAGCCACCAAAGTCACCCAGTGATCAGTCAGTGAGATGTATCGCCCCTTCCCATGTTTGCTCATCCATGTGGTGTCAGTGGTGAAATAAACCCTGGCAGACATAGATTTTTTCAGGGAATGGGTGATGTTGTCGGTAACGTACTGGTGTAGCGCAGGCACAACTTTATATGAGAAGTAATGATGACTGGGCTAATGGTACTGAGGGAGTGTGACAGCCATCAACATTTGTAAGCCATCTGTATCCACAAAGTAGAAAGGAAGCATTTTTGTAGCCAACAGATTGGATATGGTGGAGTTCAATCACTTAGCTTTGCAATGTGCAGGTGGAGACAATCTTTTACATGACCACAACTTCATGACCAAGAGCTGGCTGCTGTGCTGAGAGAGCGTAGTACGGAGAACATGTGTTGTCTAGGTGACACTAAAGCAGCACATCAGTCATGTCTATTTCTGTAACACCTAACCAGTTCTCACTCACCCTGACTGTGGTGGATAAACAATTGTGGTTTCTAAGGCTGGAGACCTGTGTGGGAAAACTTGGAATGGTGATGGAGAAGAAAGAAGCAGCAGATGGAGTAGATGGGATGGCCAGTGGTTGGCGTGGCCCTCTAGTCTGCATTTTAGCGCAGTGAGATTCCCACACTATGGCATGTTGATCACGCATGTTCCGGTTTAAGCATGTAGTTGTCAAATTTGACAAATAACATTTCTTGGGTCATACTTTGCCTTGCCTCCCCTGTGAACTGTTCACTCACGACCAGTGCTGGCCAAAGGCATAGTTGAGGATGAGGATGCAGCGCTTGTCATGGTTGTGTCACTTCGTATCTGTGTGGGAAGTTGCAACCTCCTCATCTTCCTCCTCCTCCACCTCCTCTGCTGAGCTACTCAGCTGCATACCTCTGGGTTCACACCAAGTGGGATCTACAACTTCATTGTCTTCCTCTCTGATCTCACACTCCTTACCCTTAGATTCACTCTCCTCCTCTTCCTGCCATGACACCACAGTACAGTGCGCCTCTGAAATTTGAGTGGCATGAGGATCACCTCACCCTTGCCGGATAACATCTGGTGATGAGGGTCTGGATTCTGTTTGGACCCTACATCGTCCGACCTCGGATCGAACATGGAAAAATTTAGGTCATCGGTGCAGATCCTTTCCTCCTCTGTATTCTGTGATTCTACGGAGCAGACCTCTGAAACCCATGGAATACAATGTGTGAATAGCTCTTCAAAATGGCCCATCTGAAGTTCCCCACAGTTGAGTGTGTGGAAATTTTTGACATAGGGAAACAAAGTTGATTTGGGGTGCCACCTCTGAGGATTGTACTGTGTGTGATGTTAAGGTGGAGGAGAGGCCACTTGATGCAGTGCTTGCATTAACTCGAGCACATGCTCTTTATGAGCTTCAGCTACAAGGTGTACCACAGTGCGGCTGCCAAAGAAAGGAGTCAGTTAGGCCAGTAACATATGCTGTCAGTGGTCTTTGGACAGGATGAGACAATGATTGTTCAGTTGAGCTTTCATTCACATTAACACCTAACCATGTAAACATTGAACACCAAGCCTATTCCCCCTTCCACCACAACCTAATTTTTCCCACTCATGTTGTAAGTAGCCTTCCCTTTTGTACTCTGCTGTTTCACAACCTTAGGAGTACAGCTCTCAGTCACCTGTCACTAACTGAACAATCACTATTAATTTTCTTAGATAGTGCGCCTGAACAACAATGTTATGCCTAACGATTTTCAAGTGAAAATATAGCCTTCTTATTCTCCACTGAAACACAGTTTTGAGACAAACAATTTGGAGTAGCCAAATGTGCCTAGTGGCTCCACCACTACATTAGGCCTAATCATTTTTAAGTGGAAAACTGGCCTTCTGATTTGCCTCTGAAACATAGATTTAGTACAATTTGGAGTAGTTAATTGGGCCTCATGGCTGCTCCACTATAGTAAGCCTAATTATTTTTACGTGAAAATCTGGCCTTCTGATTTGCCACTGAAACACAGTTTTGGAGTAGTTAATTGGCCCTGCAGGCAGCAACACTATATTAGACCTAACAGTTTTTTATTGGAAACCTGGCCTTCTGATTTGCCACTGAAACACAGTTTTAGCACAAATGATTTTGAGTACCTAATAGGGCTTCTGGGAACTGCCACATAGTTTTTACACAATATATTTCGATGCTGGAAGATCAATTTCACACAGGATAAGTTCACTATCAGCACCAGCACTAACGCAGTAGGGACCTCTCTGCTCTGTGACACTGAACAAATGGAGCTAGCAAAACAAGATGTCCGCTTTTTATATGGCCATTGACATGTGACTTAGGCAACCAATCACAGTAGACCACAGTTAACAAATACCATTTAACATATGTCTTCTTTATGTCAGTATTTTTTTGGACACAACTTTTTTGTCAGATTTTTAGAAAGGTTAAAAACATCACATTTTTTTCAATTAAATTTACAACACCTTTGAGGAAATTTACAAAACCTTAATTGAAGGACTGCTTTACTTTTGAAGTTACTTTGAGAAGCCAGGTGTTTCACAAGAAGGAAAAACCCAGGGAGACTTTTGGATTTTAGTGTTAAAGGGAATCTGTCACACTTGACTCATCTAAGCTATTAATATAGGCATACAGGTTATATAATGCTAAAAAACGCATACCTGTATGTCATGTATCTCATATCATAAGTCTTGTTGTTCATAATTGATCTATTATCACTTTATGCAAATGAGCTCTTGCTGGTTATGTGGAGGATGTTGTCTGGAAGATAACTCTGCCTCTAGAGCTTATTTTACATGAAGGAGGCATTACCAGAGTGATGTATATTGGTAGCTCTCTGCTTTCCTGATCTCACTGCAAAGCTGTGTGTGACACATCTGCAGGTTCCTCTCAGCGCTTCTGCTTCCATCTCACAGGCAGACAGGGTTTGCAGGGAGCTGCAAAAAAATTGTATGCAAGAAGACAAATTTCAGTTCTCCTGTTTTGTGTTAGTTACATATCTCATACTGGTAACTCCCCAATTATGTAAAATAAGCTCTGGAGGCTGTTATTTTCCATGCAACATCCTACCCATAGCCTGGAAAGAGTCATTTATATATAAGAAAAATATGGATTTCTCTGGAATAAGACATCAGATGGGAGATATCAATGTATTTTATTCAGCTCACTATGACATTTGTGCTCATATAGATGGTTTAGGAGGGTTCATACTACTGGCAGATTTCACTTAAATACCTCTGATCCCATTGATTTGAATCTAAGATTTTACACCTACCTGTTTAAATATAATAACATATAGACCATGCAGGGGTTGTCCAGGCTTTGGTCAAAAGTCTTACGTCACTCTATGATTCTCTAAGAATGGCATTCACACTACCATGATTCCCTGGTAATGCTATTGGGAGTGGTGGTCAAATGATATGCAATTTGCATACTTGCAGTCTAGTGCCAACTAGATGAATTTGGCTTCTAACAATTCACTTCTATTGGGAAAAAAACAAATGTGTATGGTCAGTACAAACCACAAGCAAGCAAATTGCACACATGTGGTCATATAAGCGCCTGCCCGCCATACCAGTGAATCATAACAGCAGACTTTTGTCCCTAACCTGGACAAACTCCTTAATTTATCTTTGTAATTTACTATATAGTGGTTTAGTAGAATGTATAGTTAATGAGTACAGTAGAAGATCACATAAATTAAAGACCACTGATTATATTTTTCCTAACATGCACAACCAATAATTGGGGGAGTGGTGGGAAACTTTGCATGCATGTTTATATGAGAGTCAGGCTACATTGATACTGTTAACAGATCTCAAGGGTTAGGTTCCCATTACATTTAGTTGCTATATTTTATACCAAGTACATTGAGATTCATACCTGACAGCACTTTTTAATGCAAATGAAGTATGGGAAAAAAAGTTTGTTTTAACCCCTTTACCCCCAAGGGTGGTTTGCACGTTAATGACCGGGCCAATTTTTACAATTCTGACCACTGTCCCTTTATGAGGTGATAACTCTGGAACGCTTCAACGGATTCCAGTGATTCTGACATTGTTTTCTCTTGACATATTGTACTTCATGACAATGGTAAAAATTCTTTGATAGTACTTGCGTTTATTTGTGAAAAAAACGGAAATTTGGCGAAAATTATGAAAATTTCGCAATTTTCCAACTTTGAATTTTTATGCAATTAAATCACAGAGATATGTCCCACAAAATACTTAATAAGTAACATTTCCCACATGTTTACTTTACATCAGCACAATTTTGGAACCAAAATTTTTTTTTTGTTAGGGAGTTATAAGGGTTAAAATTGACCAGCAATTTCTCATTTTTACAACACCATTTTTTTTTAGGGACCACATCTCATTTGAAGTCATTTTGAGGGGTCTATATGATAGAAAATACCCAAGTGTGACACCATTCTAAAAACTGCACCCCTCATGGTGCTCAAAACCATATTCAAGAAGTTTATTAACCCTTCTGGTGCTTCACAGGAATTTTTAAAATGTTTAAATAAAAATGAACATTTAACTTTTTTTCACAAAAAATTTAATTCAGCTCCAATTTGTTTTATTTTACCAAGGGTAACAGGAGAAAATGGACCACAAAAGTTGTTGTAAAATTTGTCCTGAGTACACCGATACCCCATATGTGGGGGTAAACCACTGTTTGGGCGCATGACAGAGCTCGGAAGCGAAGGAGCGCCATTTGACTTTTCAATGCAAAATTGACTGGAATCGAGATGGGACACCATGTTGCGTTTGGAGAGCCCCTGATGTGCCTAAACATTGAAACCCCCCACAAGTGACACCATTTTGGAAAGTAGACCCCCTAAGGAACTTATCTAGAGGTGTGGTGAGCACTTTGACCCACCAAGTGCTTCACAGAACTTTATAATGCAGAACCGTAAAAATAAAAAATCATATTTTTTCACAAAAATTATCTTTTCGCCCCCAATTTTTTATTTTCCCAAGGGTAAGAGAAGAAATTGGACCCCAAAAGTTGTTGTACAATTTGTCCGGAGTACGCTGATACCCCATATGTGGGGGTAAACCACTGTTTGGGCGCATGGGAGAGCTCGGAAGGGAAGGAGCGCCGTTTGACTTTTCAATGCAAAATTGACAGGAATTGAGATGGGACGCCATGTTGCGTTTGGAGAGCCACTGATGTGCCTAAACATTGAAACCCCCCACAAGTGACACCATTTTGGAAAGTAGACCCCCTAAGGAACTTATCTAGATGTTTGGTGAGCGCTTTGACCCACCAAGGGCTTCACAGAAGTTTATAATGCAGAGCCGTAAAAATAAAACAAACATTTTTTCCCACAAAAATTATTTTTTAGCCCCCAGTTTTGTATTTTCCCGAGGGCAACAGGAGAAATTGGACCCCAAAATTTTTTGTCCAATTTGTCGTGAGTGCGCTGATACCCCATAAGTGGGGAGGATTCACTGTTTGGGCGCATGGGAGGGCTCGGAAGGGAAGGAGCTCCATTTGGAATGCAGACTTAGATGGGATGGTCTGCAGGTGTCACATTGCGTTTGCAGAGCCCCTAATGTACCTAAACAGTAGAAACCCCCCACAAGTGACACCATTTTGGAAAGTAGACCCCCTAAGGAACTTATCTAGATGTGTGGTGAGCGCTTTGACCCACCAAGGGCTTCACAGAAGTTTATAATGCAGAGCCGTAAAAATAAAACAAAAATTTTTTCCCACAAAAATTATTTTTTAGCCCCCAGTTTTGTATTTTCCCGAGGGTAAGAGGAGAAATTCGACCCCAAAAGTTGTTGTCCAATTTGTCCTGAGTACGCTGATACCCCATATGTGGAGGGAACCACCGTTTGGGCGCATGGGAGGGCTCGGAAGGGAAGGAATGCCATTTGGAATGCAGACTTAGATGGAATAGTCTGCAGGCGTCACATTGCGTTTGCAGAGCCCCTAATGTACCTAAACAGTAGAAACCCCCCACAAGTGACCCCATATTGGAAACTAGACCCCCCAGGGAACTCATCTAGATGTGTTGGGAGAACTTTGAACCCCCAAGTGTTTCACTACAGTTTATAACGCAGAGCCGTGAAAATAAAAAATCTTTTTGTTTTCCCACAAAAATTAATTTTTAGCCCCTAGTTTGTTTTTTCCCAAGGGTAACAGGAGAAATTGGACCCCAAAAGTTGTTGTCCTATTTGTCCTGAGTACGCTGATACCCCATATGTTGGGGCAAACCCCTGTTTGGGCACACGGGAGAGCTCGGAAGGGAAGGAGCACTGTTTTACATTTTCAACGCAGAATTGGCTGGAATTGAGATCGGACGCCATGTCTTGTTTGGAGAGCCCCTGATGTGCCTAAACAGTGGAAACCCTCCAATTATAACTGAAGCCCTAATCCAAACACACCCCTAACCCTAATTCCAACGGTAACCCTAACCACACCCCTAACCCTGACACACCCCTAATCCCAACCCTATTCCCAACTGTAAATGTAATCTAAACCCTAACCCTAACTTTAGCCCCAACCCTAACTGTAGCCCCAACCCTAACCCTAGCCCTAACCCTAGCCCTAACCCTAACCCTAACCCTAGCCCTAACCCTAGCCCTAGCCCTAACCCTAACCCTAGCCCTAACCCTAGCCCTAACCCTAGCCCTAACCCTAGCCCTAGCCCCAACCCTAACCCTAGCCCTAACCCTAGCCCTAACCCTAGCCCTAACCCTAGCCCTAACCCTAACCCTAGCCCTAACCCTAGCACTAACCCTAGCCCTAACGGGAAAATGGATATAAATACATTTTTTTAATTTTTCCCTAACTAAGGGGGTGATGAAGGGGGGTTTGATTTACTTTTATAGCGGGTTTTTTAGCGGATTTTTATGATTGGCAGCCGTCACACACTGAAAGACGTTTTTTATTGCAAAAAATATTTTTTGCGTTACCACATTTTGAGAGCTATAATTTTTCCATATTTTGGTCCACAGAGTCATGTGAGGTCATGTTTTTTGTGGGACGAGTTGACGATTTTATTGGTAACATTTTAGGGCACGTGACATTTTTTGATCGGTTTTTATTCCGATTTTTGTGAGGAAGAATGACCAAAAAACAGCTATTCATGAATTTCTTTTGGGGGAGGCGTTTATACCGTTCCGCGTTTGGTAAAATTGATAAAGCAGTTTTATTCTTCGTGTCAGTACAATTACAGCGACACCTCATTTATATCATTTTTTTATGTTTTGGCGCTTTTATACGATAAAAACTATTTTACAGAAAAAATAATTATTTTTGCATCGCTTTATTCTCAGGACTATAACTTTTTTATTTTTTTGCTGATGATGCTGTATGGCGGCTCGTTTTTTGCGGGACAAGATGACACTTTCAGCGGTACCATGGTTATTTATATCCATCTTTTTGATCGCGTGTTATTCCACTTTTTGTTCGGCGGTATGATAATAAAGCGTTGTTTTTTGCCTCTTTTTTTTTTTTCTTACGGTGTTTACTGAAGGGGTTAACTAGTGTGCCAATTTTATAGGGCGAGTCGATACGGACGTGGCGATACTAAATATGTGTACTTTTATTGTTTTTTTTATTTATGGGAATATTTTTTTTTTTTTTTCATTATTTAGGAATATTTTTTTTTTTTTTTTTACACATTTGGAAAAAATTTTTTTTACTTTTTTACTTTGTCCCAGGAGGGGACATCACAGATCAGTGATCTGACAGTTTGCACAGCACTCTGTCAGATCACTGATCTGACATGCAGCAGTGCAGGATTCACAGTGCCTGCTCTAAGCAGGCTCTGTGAAGCCACCTCCCTCCCTGCAGGACCCGGATCCGCGGCCATCTTGGATCCGGACCTGGAGCAGGGAGGGAGGGAGGTGAGACCCTCGCAGCAACGCGATCACATCGCGTTGCTGCAGGGGTCTCAGGGAAGCCCGCAGGGAGCCCCCTCCCTTCGCGATGCTTCCCTGCACCGCCGGCACATCGCGATCATCTTTGATCGCGGTGTGCCGGGGGTTAATGTGCCGGGGGCAGTCTGTGACCGCTCCTGGCACATAGTGCCGGATGTCAGCTGCGATAGGCAGCTGACACCCGGCCGCGATAGGCGGCGCTCCCCCCGTGAGCGCTGCCGATCGCATATGACGTACTATTGCGTCCTTGGGAAGTAAAGCCCACCCCACATGGACGCAATAGTACGTCTAATGGCAGAAAGGGGTTAAAGCATATCTTTTTTACTGGAATGCAGTGGTAGACAAGGACTTTTTTCAGCCACACATTCAATTTATTTGTTAGCCCTGTTGAATTGCAGTATTGGAGTTTGAGGTCTTATGGTGAGGAGAATATCTGCATGTAATTTTGTGCGTTCTTCCCATATTTGCAAATGCATCTTCTGGGCACTGGATTCCTTCAAGCTTCAAATACATAATAATAATCTTTATTTTAATATAGCGCTAACATATTCCGCAGCGCTTTAAAGTTTTGCACACATTATCATCGCTGTCCCAGATGGGGCTCACAATCTACATTCCCTATCAGTATGTCTTTGGAATGTGGGAGGAAACCGGAGAACTCGGAGGAAACCCACACAAACACGGGGAGAACATACAAACTCTTTGCAGATGTTGTCCAAGGTGGAGTTTGAACCCAGGACTCCAGCGCTGCAAGGCTGCTGTGCTAACCACTGCGCCACCGTGCTGCCCATAATTAAAGATTGACTGTCCCTGTCCCTAACATGTTAGTTGAGGATTAGGAAATTGTAAGAATATTTGGGCCTGGAACTGCTGTGTGCCATGCTAATGTACAATGCTTCATAATGTGTTTACTCTACATAAGCAAAAAAAGATTAAAAAGTAAATAACTGTTCCAGCCAAATGTAAGGGTACCGTCACACAGTGCCATTTCGATCGCTACGACGGTACGATTCGTGACGTTCCAGCGATATCGTTACGATATCGTTGTGTCTGACACGCAGCAGCGATCAGGGATCCTGCTGAGAATCGTACGTCGTAGCAGATCGTTTGGAACTTCCTTTCGTCGCTGGATCTCCCGCTGTCATCGCTAGATCGGTGTGTGTGACACCGATCTAGCGATCTAGCGATGTGATCTAGCAATGCGTTCGCTTGTAACCAGGGTAAACATCGGGTTACTAAGCGCAGGGCCACGCTTAGTAACCCAATGTTTACCCTGGTTACAAGCGTAAATGTAAAAAAAAAAAAAACAGTACAAACTTACATTCCGGTGTCCGTCAGGTCCCTTGCCGTCTGCTTCCCGCACTGTGACTGCCGGCCGTAAAGTGAAAGCAGAGCAGAGCGGTGACGTCACCGCTGTGCTATGCTTTCACTTTACAGCCGGCAGTCAGTGAGTGCGGGAAGCAGACGGCAAGGGACAGACACCGGAATGTAAGTATGTAGTGTTTGTTTTTTTTTACGCTGGTAACCAGGGTAAACATCGGGTTACTAAGCGCGGCCCTGCGCTTAGTAACCCGATGTTTACCCTGGTTACCCGGGGACCTCGGCATCGTTGGTCGCTGGAGAGCTGTCTGTGTGACAGCTCCCCAGCGACCACACTATGATTTACCTACGATCACGGCCAGGTCGTATCGCTGGTCGTGATCGTAGGTAAATCGTATAGTGTGACGGTACCCTAAGGCACAATCAGTATATGTGAACAAAGACATAACCAGATGAGCTCTTTAGAATCTTTCACCTATATCATAGAAGGTTCTGCAATGTCAGAAAGAGCAAATCAAATATACACAAATGACAATTTCATTACAAAAATGCTGCTTGGAAAGCATCACCAAAATTTTTGCATGTAGGACATTATTGCTAGAGAGCTTGGTTGAGTAGATTACTCAAGAAGGAAAACACACAGCAAGTCAGCAGGATCTAGGAGCAACATGGCAGATGTGACAACCTACATGGTGAGCTGCAGCATGTGCTACATGTTCACAGATCGACCAGAAGAAGAATCAGATTTCACCTGTCAAAAGTGTAGACTAGTGGCCCTTTTAGAAGAAAAGGTGCGGGGTCTGGAAGAAAGAATAGCAACTTTGAAACTCATCAAAGAGAATGAAGACTTTCTAGACAGAACAGAAGCATCTCTACTGGTCACAGAAGGTGAAAAAAGTGTCAGAGAACCTCCAAAAGCAGATGAGTGGAAGCATGTGACCAAAAGAAGCAAGAAGACCATGGAGAAATCACCAACCACACAACTGAAGAACCGATATCAAATCTTTGTAGAGGATGAAGATGGCACACCTAAGGATGAAGCAATACCAGCAAGCAAAAAAGAAAAGGGCACACAGCAACAAGTGACAGCAAAAAGTACAGCCAAGAAGCAACGAAGAGTGGTGGTGGTTGGAGACTCACTACTGAGAGGCACAGAAGCAGCCATCTGCAGACCGGACATAACTGCAAGAGAAGTATGCTGCCTTCCAGGTGCGATGATCAAGGATGTGACCCATAGGATACCAAAGCTCTTCAGCTCCAAGGACGTCCACCCATTTCTTCTGATACATGTTGGCACCAATGACACGGCAAGGAAGGACCTACCAACAATCTGCAAAGACTTTGAAGAGTTGGGGAAGAAAGTAAAGGAACTGGATGCACAGGTAGTTTTTTCTTCTATCCTTCCAGTAGACGGGCATGGCACCAGGAGATGGAACAGGATCCTTGATGCAAACAACTGGCTAAGACGATGGTGCAGACAACAAGGATTCGGATTCCTGGACCACGGTGTGAATTACTTGTACGATGGACTCCTCGCCAGAGACGGACTACACCTCAACAAACCTGGGAAACACACATTCGCCAGAAGACTCGCTACACTCATCAGGAGGGCGTTAAACTAGAAGAAGAGGGGACGGGAAGAAAAACATTAGACTTAAACAAAGAAGATCCAGGAAAACATACTCAGAAGGGAGGTAAGAACATTTCTAAAACAATCCACAGCGAGGAGATTGGAACAAAACAAAATCCTCTAAACTGCATGCTCGCAAATGCCAGGAGCCTGACAAACAAGATGGAAGAACTAGAAGCAGACATATATACAGGTAACTTTGACATAGTGGGAATAACCGAGACATGGTTAGATGAAAGCTATGACTGGGCAGTTAACTTACAGGGTTACAGTCTGTTTAGAAAGGATCGTAAAAATCGGAGAGGAGGAGGGGTTTGTCTCTATGTAAAGTCTTGTCTAAAGTCCACTTTAAGGGAGGATATTAGCGAAGGAAATGAGGATGTCGAGTCCATATGGGTTGAAATTCATGGAGGGAAAGATGGTAACAAAATTCTCATTGAGGTCTGTTACAAACCCCCAAATATAACAGAAACCATGGAAAGTCTACTTCTAAAGCAGATAGATGAAGCTGCAACCCATAATGAGGTCCTGGTTATGGGGGACTTTAACTACCCGGATATTAACTGGGAAACAGAAACCTGTGAAACCCATAAAGGCAACAGGTTTCTGCTAATAACCAAGAAAAATTATCTTTCACAATTGGTGCAGAATCCAACCAGAGGAGCAGCACTTTTAGACCTAATACTGTCTAATAGACCTGACAGAATAACAAATCTGCAGGTGGTCGGGCATCTAGGAAATAGCGACCACAATATTGTACAGTTTCACCTGTCTTTCACTAGGGGGACTTGTCAGGGAGTCACAAAAACACTGAACTTTAGGAAGGCAAAGTTTGACCAGCTTAGAGATGCCCTTAATCTGGTAGACTAGGACAATATCCTCAGAAATAAGAATACAGATAATAAATGGGAAATGTTTAAGAACATCCTAAATAGGCAGTGTAAGCGGTTTATACCTTGTGGGAATAAAAGGACTAGACATAGGAAAAACCCAATGTGGCTAAACAAAGAAGTAAAACAGGCAATTAACAGTAAAAAGAAAGCATTTGCACTACTAAAGCAGGATGGCACCATTGAAGCTCTAAAAAACTATAGGGAGAAAAATACTTTATCTAAAAAACTAATTAAAGCTGCCAAAAAGGAAACAGAGAAGCACATTGCTAAGGAGAGTAAAACTAATCCCAAACTGTTCTTCAACTATATCAATAGTAAAAGAATAAAAACTGAAAATGTAGGCCCCTTAAAAAATAGTGAGGAAAGAATGGTTGTAGATGACGAGGAAAAAGCTAACATATTAAACACCTTCTTCTCCACGGTATTCACGGTGGAAAATGAAATGCTAGGTGAAATCCCAAGAAACAATGAAAACCCTATATTAAGGGTCACCAATCTAACCCAAGAAGATGTGCGAAACCGGCTAAATAAGATTAAAATAGATAAATCTCCGGGTCCGGATGGCATACACCCACGAGTACTAAGAGAACTAAGTAATGTAATAGATAAACCATTATTTCTTATTTTTAGGGACTCTATAGCGACAGGGTCTGTTCCGCAGGATTGGCGCATAGCAAATGTGGTGCCAATATTCAAAAAGGGCTCTAAAAGTGAACCTGGAAATTATAGGCCAGTAAGTCTAACCTCTATTGTTGGTAAAATATTTGAAGGGTTTCTGAAGGATGTTATTCTGGATTATCTCAATGAGAATAACTGTTTAACTCCATATCAGCATGGGTTTATGAGAAATCGCTCCTGTCAAACCAATCTAATCAGTTTTTATGAAGAGGTAAGCTATAGGCTGGACCACGGTGAGTCATTGGACATGGTATATCTCGATTTTTCCAAAGCGTTTGATACCGTGCCGCACAAGAGGTTGGTACACAAAATGAGAATGCTTGGTCTGGGGGAAAATGTGTGTAAATGGGTTAGTAACTGGCTTAGTGATAGAAAGCAGAGGGTGGTTATAAATGGTATAGTCTCTAACTGGGTCGCTGTGACCAGTGGGGTACCGCAGGGGTCAGTATTGGGACCTGTTCTCTTCAACATATTCATTAATGATCTGGTAGAAGGTTTACCCAGTAAAATATCGATATTTGCAGATGATACAAAACTATGTAAAGCAGTTAATACAAGAGAAGATAGTATTCTTCTACAGATGGATCTGGATAAGTTGGAAACTTGGGCTGAAAGGTGGCAGATGAGGTTTAACAATGATAAATGTAAGGTTATACACATGGGAAGAAGGAATCAATATCACCATTACACACTGAATGGGAAACCACTGGGTAAATCTGACAGGGAGAAGGACTTGGGGATCCTAGTTAATGATAAACTTACCTGGAGCAGCCAGTGCCAGGCAGCAGCTGCCAAGGCAAACAGGATCATGGGGTGCATTAAAAGAGGTCTGGATACACATGATGAGAGCATTATACTGCCTCTGTACAAATCCCTAGTTAGACCGCACATGGTGTACTGTGTCCAGTTTTGGGCACCGGTGCTCAGGAAGGATATAATGGAACTAGAGAGAGTACAAAGGAGGGCAACAAAATTAATAAAGGGGATGGGAGAACTACAATACCCAGATAGATTAGCGAAATTAGGATTATTTAGTCTAGAAAAAAGACGACTGAGGGGCGATCTAATAACCATGTATAAGTATATAAGGGGACAATACAAATATCTCGCTGAGGATCTGTTTATACCAAGGAAGGTGACGGGCACAAGGGGGCATTCTTTGCGTCTGGAGGAGAGAAGGTTTTTCCACCAACATAGAAGAGGATTCTTTACTGTTAGGGCAGTGAGAATCTGGAATTGCTTGCCTGAGGAGGTGGTGATGGCGAACTCAGTCGAGGGGTTCAAGAGAGGCCTGGATGTCTTCCTGGAGCAGAACAATATTGTATCATACAATTAGGTTCTGTAGAAGGACGTAGATCTGGGGATTTATTATGATGGAATATAGGCTGAACTGGATGGACAAATGTCTTTTTTCAGCCTTACTTACTTACTTACTTACTTACTAAAAATGAGTAAAGTTTTTAACAACTTTTTTTTTAACATGATTAATCATAGCAGAACAGCAATGCATTTTTAATACTCTGTCAATCAATTAGAATTAATTGCTGTAGTTACACACCAAAGTAATTTCATAATTTCTCATTATTTGCATATTTAATTGTACACTGTCATTCTGAGAATGTGGAAGACAAGTTCTCTTGAATTAAATAAGGTTAATTAGTATACTGTGTATGCTGCAGATAAGAATAAAATGTCTACCGCATAAGAACACTTTAAAAATCAGCATGATGCATTTTATGCAAATCAGACATTACTTTGTTCAACTGTTACAGGTCATCATTACACAATCATTAAAATATTAGGCAAAAAAGTACAGACAATTAAAATAGTCTGTTGCTTTGGGCTATATTTAAAGGTGCATTTACACTGCATGATTATCAAGAATAAACGTTCATAGGAATGCTTGTTCAACGATAACCATGCAAAATGCTCATTCCTCAGGAGAAATTATGTTTTGGTTTATACAAAAAATAATTATTTTGGGCAGGACATCATTCTACTTACACAGTACCTGTGCTGCTGAGAACAATGACAGCCTATGCACACTGACCAAGCTATTATAGATTGTTTAGTGCCCATCTAAAGCAAGGTCTGAATGTGTAAACAGGCTCTTAATCAACTGCTAATCAGCAAACAAGTAGCTGATTGGTGGTAGTTTAGTGACACCAGTCGGCTAGTGTAAACAGATCCTAATTAAAAAGAATATTTCTGCTAATCATGCAGTGTAACCAGACTGCTGATCACTCCATGAATGAACAAAATGCTCATTTGTCAGGTCTGTTGACTTGCTTAAAAAATGCATGTTCCTGGCAGGAAATCAACCTGTGTAAACATTACATGTGCTGCCAAGAACATTGACAGCATATGCTTACAGATCGATCGATAACTAATCATTCTGTTCACACTGAAAGTGTGGTCAACCGGTAATAGAAAGCAATGATGCCTTTTCTAACATCTGACATACTAGTATATCCAATAACAGGTCCATGTGTACGATTGCAGGAAAAGCTATAGAGCCCACACCATACCTGTGCCTTCAACAATGCTAGTCTTATGAAGTACATTCCCAAGGGAATTAAAACGTTAAATTTAAAAATAAAAATATTAATACCTTGAATCCCCCTCTTTTCCCCATAAAAAAAGACATAAACAAAAAAACATATTTGGTATTGCTGTGTTGGTAAAAGTCCAATCTACCAAAATACAAAAAATTAATTAACTTAAATAATAAATGACATAAAGGGAAAAAAAATTAAATCCCCAGAATGTTTCTTTCTCCGTAACTCAAAAAATGCATTGAGAGCTGTAAGAGTTATGAAAATGTCATATATACAAACAAATGGCTTCAATAAAATGTCAGCTTGACATGCAATAAAAAAAACCCTCACATAGCTTTATCAATATAAAAATAAAACTTTTGGGATCTCAGAAAATTGTGACACAAATAGTGTTGAGCGATACCTTTCGATATTTGAAAGTATCGGTATCGGATTGTATTGGCCGATATCCGAAAAATATAGGATATCGCCGATACCGATATCCGATACCACTACAAGTCAATGGGACACAAATATCGGAATGTATCCTGTAATGGTTCCCAGGGTCTGAAGGAGAGGAAACTCTCCTTCAGGCCCTGGGATCCATATTCATGTGTAAAATAAAGAATAAAAATAAAAAAAATATGAATATACTCACCCTCGGACGTGCCCTGGTTGTAACCGCTGCAACCGCCATGCTTCCCTTCTTAAGAATGAGCGCGTGAAGGACCTTCGATGATGTCGCGGCTTGTGATTGGTCGCGTGACCGCTCATGTGACCGCTCACGCGACCAATCACAAGCAGCAACGTCATCGCAGGTCCTTCACGCGCTCATTCTTAGGAAGGGAAGCATGGCGGTTGCAGCGGTTACAACCAGGGCGCGTCTGAGGGTGAGTATATCAATATTTTTTATTTTTATTCTTTATTTTACACATGATTCTTCTTCCCAATACCGATTCCCGATATCGCAAAAATATCGGAACTCGGTATCGGAATTCCGATATCGCAAATATCCGCAGATACCCGATACTTGCGGTATCGGAATGCTCAACACTAGACACAAACTAATTTATTTTATGCAAATAAAATAAAAACTTTAAAAGCTTCCAATTGCCGTAATCATGGCTAACCTGTGGAATCATATTGGTTGCTCACTATTATAGCAATATGAACACCGTAGAAATTAAAACCCCCCAAAAAGTACAGTATGGTGTTTTTTTTCACGGGAATTTAATTGTTTTTTCATTTTCTAGTACATTATTGAAATGAAGGGTGTCATTCAAAACTGTAACTTGTGCCTCAAAAATTAAGCCCTCATATCGCTTCGAAAATAAATAAAAAATGTTATGCTCTTTGGAGAACGTAGAGAAAACAGAATATTGGAAAATCGCCTGATCATGAAGTGTTTGCAAGATTGGCAAACGTAGTCGATCGATGGTTGCCTTCAGCCACAGAACACATACTAAAGTGTAAATTAGGAATCAGTGAATAAATCTGCAAAAGATCAAGTTTGAGTCAAACTTCCTGAAACTCTTGGTCTCACACAAATTTGAACACTTTGAGATTTGATTTGCGTTTTACAAAAATAAAGAAAACTCCGCCCATCACTACTTCCCTCATTGCGGAAGCATCAGAGAGTGGGTGAATGTCGTTCTGCATTGCAATGTGGGCCTCTTCATAATGCCCAGAAGCTAAGAATTCTAGTGGATTATCACACCTTGTAAAGTGGTACTTAGCACCTGTAACATGTACATTTTATGAAAAGAGTGGTTATCTCTTTTTTCTTCTGTAGTGTTTAAGATTTTATAATCATCATGATTCTATGGGTCCCTACAGCTTTTAACCCCTTTCCCACTTTAGACTTATAGTTACATGTAAGGTGGGCTCCAACGATGAGCCCACAACTTTTTCTGGCACATGTGAGCTGACTGGAACAGCTGACATGCTCCCCTTACAACCGTGGGTAGAATCGAGATCCACTAGCAGATCTTAACATGTTAAATGCCGCTGTCAATCTCTGACAGTGGCATTTAATATGCTCATGCTAGAAATGAGTCACTAATCCCACCCTTCGCCACCCATGTCACATGACCGCAGTTGCCGATGGGTTGGGTGATCGCTGATGGGTTTGCATGACAACCCAGGGGTCTGCAGCACACGTCTGTGGTTGTCATTGCTGGTGCATTGCATATGAGCAATGTCTTGCCAAAATCTGAAAATTCTTTGTCCATTAACTGATCAATATTTCTGCATTGATGCCAATTTATTTTTTTAACCTAAACCACATTTCAGAGGGTTTCGGTTTCAAAAGAATAATTTATACAAGCAATGGATGAATTTAACGTCAGGTTATAGGCTTTTATTTACATAACATGGATAAGCAACATAACTTCTGTCAGGGAGTGTACTGTACATAGCATTATGTGGGGGCCATTATACTGTGTGGAGGACTGTGTGAAACCATTTTACTGCGTGCAAGGTAATGCAGAGTCGATTATACTGTATTTAACACAAAGTTGGGCCATTATACTGTATGGAACACTATGTGGGACCATTATACTGTATGAAGTACTCTGTGGGGCCTTTATACTGTATGGAAAGCAATGCAGGCCCCATAATACTGTATGGAGGACTTAGTGGGGCTAAATATACAGTTTGGAAGGAAATGAGAGGCTCCTTATACTTTATGGAAGGCTATGCAGGCCCATTATACTGTATGGAGCACTACATGGGCCAATTACAGTGTATGGTGCACTAGCTGGGACCATTACACTGTATGGAGCAATATGTGCAGCCACTATACTGTATGGAGCATTAAATGGGGACCATGATGCTGTATGAAGGACTATGTGGAGCCATTATACTGTGAGAAGGGTCCATTACACTGTTTGGAGCACTACTGTATGGAAAGTAATTCAGGTCTCCTTACACTGTATGGAAGACTTAGTGGGGCCAATATACAGTGTGGAATGCAATACAGGGCCCATTGTACCATATAGAGGGCTATAATAGCCCATTATAATGTATGGAAAGCAATGCAAGGTCAATTGTACTGTATGGATGACTATATGATGCCATTATACTGTATGGAAAGAAATGCAGGGCCCATTATATTATATAGAGGATCATGTTGGACCATTATACTGTGTGGAAGGTAATGCACGTCCCATTATACAGTATGAATGATTATGTGGGGCCATTACATTGTGTGGAAAGCAATGCAGGGCCCATTATAATGTGCAGAGGACAATGTAGGGCTATTATACTGTATGAAGGACTCTATGGGACTATTATACTGCATGGAAAGCAACGCAGGGCCTATTATTCTGTGTGGAGGGCTATGTGCTGCCGTTAAACTGCATGGAATATTATTTGGGACCATTATACTGGATGGAGGACTATGTGGGTCCATTATACTATGTGGAAGACTGTTTGGTGATTACAGTTGGGGAATCATACTGTGGTGGAGTCACTATTAGTGATAGACAAACACGTGGATATTTAGGTCCAGCGGGTTCAGTCAATCATTGAAAAAAGTTTGTTTCATGTACCAGAACAGTGACCAAACTCGAATCCAAACCAGCACCCCATTCATCTGAATGGTTGGGGGGAAACATCTGTTCTTTTTCATGCTGTCATGTGCATGACAGCGAGGCAAGAATGAGCGCTGAGCTGTGTGCTTCAGATGACAGCATGTGAGCCAGCAGCTGTGACTGCTGGTCACAGTCGACAGCTGATGAGAGAGTACTACTCTCATTAGCGTACACCTGCTGCTGCTGCTGAAAGCAGAGAGCAGGTGAAGTTGATGAGAGTATTCATCAGCTGGCACCTGTGCAATAAATAAATTAAAAAATAAATGATGACCTGGGTCAAAGAACAGCCATTTGGAAAAACATGGTAATAGAAACCCTCAGTACTATCATTGATGTGTTATTAAGAATCTATTTTAGTGAATTAGAATTGATGCTTTCTGAAACAAATATTTATGGCGTATTTTAAAGAATAACAGAAAAAGTTATATTTTATGCTCATACAGATTGTTTTACAGTAAATATCACAACTATTACATTTTAATTCATCACTTTGAAAAGAATTAATGTTTTAATTTGCATTGTATGACATCATTTAATTTTCTAAACAGATAAACACGATAAAACTAAGAAATAGAACACTTTTCTTTATATGTTTGCCATTTTCTTACAATAGGCCATCTGTACTGTGTGCTTTTGTGCCGCTTTACTATTCGATCTAAGAGAAGCCTTCTTTTCCTTTAAATAATCAAACAAAATAAAATGGATTCAACAGCAGGAGAAACAGCTGTGACAAAGTGAAAAGAAAGATGGAAAATAAGTAAACAAGATGTTTTTTTACACATGCCATACCAGTTTAATTAGACCACAGATGTGGAAGGCTAATACAAGGTAAACAAAGAAAAATGGACAGTTAGATGGGGTGATTAAGGCTGCAAAAGACCCCATCAAACAATCTAATGAAAGCAATTGTTTGTTTTTAAAGGCTGGAAACTAGAAAATGATCAGGAACTCAAGAAATCACAGAACTGGTAAGGAAACCAGTACTAATAAGTGAAAATATTCTTCTAAATACAGTATACAATGCTTCATATAAGAAAGATTAGAACCTCTATGGTTTAAATAAAGTAAAACATCACAACAACTATTATTCTTAAAAAAAAATTACATTTATCAAATAAAATACAATTCAAAACTACAATAAAACCCAATGATACAACCTTTAAAATTCCCCTTCTAATGCAAGCTTCTAATTAAGTTAAAGTTTTTATCTGCTCGTTATTTTTTCCCCACTAAGTTTCAAAGAAGTTGATTAAAATTTGCATGTCATGAAAGTCTAATACGTTACTGTAACAGTGAATGATCTATAACAACAATGAAGATCTGTAATATACAAAATAGTCAAACATATTGTACAATTGTGTATACAGTATATACATAATTTCTTTATTCTAATTAGATTGACTACCTGTGAAAAAATAGGATCTTATATATGTCAGGGCTCATAAAAGTGGCTGTACTAAGACTTGTTTTAAGATAAATATCAGAAGCAATCCAGCAAATTAAGTAAAACATATCGTTTATTAGGACATTAAAAACAAACTATCAAAATATTAGCAATGTGCAGTGTTGTGAATTCTGTGGCCAAGCTCCCTCCTGTGGTCGAGAGTGGTACTTCGGCTGGTTCTGTCTATGAGCTTCCTTTGGTGGATGAGAGTGGTACTGCGGCTTCTGAGTTTCCTTCCTCAGGTGATGAGGTTAAGTCGTTAGGTGCTGCTCTATTTAACTCCACCTGGTGCTTTGATCCTGGCCTCCAGTCAATGTTCTAGTATTGGTCTTGCTTCCTCCTGGATCGTTCCTGTGGCCTGCCTATCCTGCATAAGCTAAGCTTTGCTTATGTTATTTTTGTTTGCTATTTTTTCTGTCCAGCTTGCTTTATTGGTTTTTCTTGCTTGCTGGAAGCTCTGAGACGCAGAGGGAGCACCTCCGTACCGTTAGTCGGTGCGGAGGGTCTTTTTGCCCCTCTGCGTGGTTGTTTGTAGGTTTTTGTGTTGACCACAAAGCTATCTTTCCTATCCTCGGTCTGTTCAGTAAGTCGGGCCTCACTTTGCTAAATCTATTTAATCTCTGGGTTTGTATTTTCATCTTACTCACAGTCATTATATGTGGGGGGCTGCCTTTTCCTTTGGGGAATTTCTCTGAGGCAAGGTAGGCTTATTTTTCTATCTTCAGGGCTAGTTAGTTTCTCAGGCTGTGCCGAGTTGCATAGGGAGCGTGTGATAGGATTAGGGATTGCGGTCAGCAGAGTTTCCACGTCTCAGAGCTCGTCCTTTGTTTTTGGTAATTGTCAGGTCACTTTGTGTGCTCTGAACTTCAATGTCCATTGTGGTTCTGAATTACCTGTTCATAACAGTACTGGAGGCCCAAAGTACTAATGCTTCTCAATAGAGGGAAAAGAGAAGTTCTGAGACCATTTTTTTTTCTTTGCACTGTGTTCTGTCTTTCTTTTCCCCTTTACATCAGGGTGGTTCAGAACACAGGTGTAGACATGGACATTCAAGGTCTGTTCTCTTTGATGGATAATCTCGCTATAAATGTACAGAATATTCAAGATTTAGTGGTTCAGAATCCTATGTTAGAACCTAAAATTCCTATTCCTGAGTTATTTTCTGGAGATAGAGCTAAGTTTTTGAATTTTAAAAATAATTGTAAATTATTTCTGGCTTTGAAACCCCGCTCCTCTGGTGACCCAATTCAACAAGTTAAGATCATTATTTCTTTATTACGTGGCGACCCTCAAGACTGGGCATTTTCACTTGCGCCAGGAGATCCTGCATTATGTAATATTGATGCGTTTTTTCTGGCGCTCGGATTGCTGTACGAGGAACCAAATTCAGTGGATCAGGCAGAGAAAAATTTGCTGGCTCTGTGTCAGGGTCAGGATGAGATAGAGATTTATTGTCAGAAGTTTAGAAAGTGGTCTGTGCTCACTCAATGGAATGAATGTGCGCTGGCAGCTATTTTCAGAAAGGGTCTCTCTGAAGCCCTTAAGGATGTCATGGTGGGATTTCCTATGCCTGCTCGTCTGAATGAGTCTATGTCTTTGGCCATTCAGATCGGTCGACGCTTGCGCGAGCGTAAATCTGTGCACCATTTGGCGGTATTATCTGAGCATGAACCTGAGCCTATGCAGTGCGATAGGACTTTGACCAGAGCTGAAAGGCAAGAACACAGACATCAGAATGGGCTGTGTTTCTACTGTGGTGATTCCACTCATGCTATCTCCGATTGTCCTAAGCGCACTAAGCGGTTCGCTAGGTCTGCCACCATTGGTACGGTACAGTCGAAATTTCTTTTGTCCATTACTTTGATCTGCTCTTTGTCTTCCTATTCTGTCATGGCATTTGTGGATTCAGGCGCTGCCCTGAATTTGATGGACTTGGAGTTTGCTAGGCGCTGTGGGTTTGTCTTGGAGCCCTTGCAGTGTCCTATTCCATTGAGAGGAATTGATGCTACGCCTTTGGCCAAGAATAAGCCTCAGTATTGGACCCAGCTGACCATGTGCATGGCTCCTGCGCACCAGGAGGATATTCGCTTTCTGGTGTTGCTTAATCTGCATGATGTGGTCGTGTTGGGGTTGCCATGGCTACAAGTCCATAACCCGGTATTGGATTGGAAATCAATGTCTGTGTCCAGCTGGGGTTGTCAGGGGGTACATGGTGATGTTCCATTTCTGTCTATCTCATCATCCACCCCTTCTGAGGTCCCAGAGTTCTTGTCTGATTACCGGGATGTATTCGATGAGCCCAAGTCCAATGCCCTACCTCCGCATAGGGATTGTGATTGTGCTATCGATTTGATTCCTGGTAGTGAGTTTCCTAAGGGTCGACTGTTTAATTTATCTGTACCTGAGGATGCCGCTATGCGGAGTTATGTGAAGGAGTCTTTGGAGAAGGGTCATATTCGCCCGTCATCGTCGCCATTGGGAGCGGGGTTCTTTTTTATAGCCAAGAAAGATGGTTCGCTGAGACCTTGTATTGATTACCGCCTTCTAAATAAAATTACGGTCAAATTTCAGTACCCCTTGCCGCTGCTGTCTGATTTGTTTGCTCGGATTAAGGGGGCTAGTTGGTTCACCAAGATAGATCTTCGTGGTGCGTATAATCTTGAGCGTATTAAACGGGGCGATGAATGGAAAACAGCATTTAATACGCCCGAAGGCCATTTTGAGTACCTGGTTATGCCATTCGGACTTTCTAATGCTCCATCAGTGTTTCAGTCCTTTATGCATGACATCTTCCGAGAGTACCTGGATAAATTCCTGATTGTATACTTGGATAATATTTTGGTCTTCTCGGATGATTGGGAGTCTCCTGTGAAGCAGGTCAGAATGGTGTTCCAGGTCCTGCGTGCTAATTCTTTGTTTGCGAAGGGGTCAAAGTGTCTCTTTGGTGTTCAGAAGATTTCATTTTTGGGGTTCATTTTTTCTCCTTCTACTATCGAGATGGACCCTATTAAAGTTCAGGCCATTTTTGATTGGACTCAGCCAACATCTCTGAAGAGTCTGCAGAAGTTCCTGGGCTTTGCTAATTTTTATTGTCGCTTCATCGCTAATTTTTCTAGCATTGCTAAACCGTTGTCTGATTTAACCAAGAAGGGTGCTGATGTGGTCAATTGGTCTTCTGCTGCTGTGGAAGCTTTTCAGGAGTTGAAGCGTCGTTTTTCTTCTGCCCCGTGTTGTGCCAACCAGATGTTTCGCTTCCGTTCCAGGTCGAGGTTGATGCTTCCGAAATTGGAGCAGGGGCTGTTTTGTCGCAGAGAAGTTCTGATTGCTCGGTGATGAAACCATGCGCCTTCTTTTCCAGGAAATTTTCGCCTGCTGAGCGAAATTATGATGTTGGCAATCGAGAGTTGCTAGCCATGAAGTGGGCATTCGAGGAGTGGCGTCATTGGCTTGAAGGAGCTAAGCATCGCGTGGTGGTCTTGACTGATCACAAAAACTTGACTTATCTCGAGTCTGCCAAACGGTTGAATCCTAGACAGGCCCGTTTTGACTTTGTGGTTTCGTACCTTCCGGGCTCTAAAAATGTGAAGGCGGATGCCCTGTCTAGGAGTTTTGTGCCTGATTCTCCGGGTTTGCCTGAGCCGGTGGGTATTCTCAAAGAGGGGGTAATTTTGTCTGCCATCTCCCCTGATTTGCGGCGGGTGCTGCAAAAATTTCAGGCTAATAGACCTGACCGTTGCCCAGCGGAGAAACTGATAATATATAGAATCACTGCACTCAGTAGAGAGATATGCTTTAAGTGAATACATTTTATTTAGGTGATGGGTCAAGCGACAAAAATTTTTTGACGTTTCGGCCGAACTCCGGCCTTTATCATATAGTCGCTGGAAAAAAATTAAAAAAATGTACAATCAGAACAATATATACAGAATATACATAATATATACCTGGATATGCCAGCTCTCTCTTGTTATGTATATATTATGTATATTCTGTATATATTGTTCTGATTGTACTTTTTTTGATTTTTTTCCAGCGACTATATGATAAAGGCCGGAGTTCGGCCGAAACGTCAAAAAATTTTCGTCGCTTCACCCATCACCTAAATAAAATTTATTCACTTAAAGCATATCTCTCTACTGAGTGCAGTGATTCTATATATTATTTGGACTTTACGGAACATTGGGTTCCTTTTCACTGGCACCTTTTCTCTACATGGTCGAGTGCTAACCATCTATTCTAGAATTGGACTGTTTGTCCCTGATAGGTGGACGAATAAAGTTATCTCTGAGGTTCATTGTTCGGTGTTGGCTGGTCATCCTGGAATCTTTGGTACCAGAGATTTGGTGGCTAGATCCTTTTGGTGGCCGTCTCTGTTGCGGGATGTGCGTTCTTTTGTGCAGTCCTGTGGGATTTGTGCTCGGGCTAAGCCCTGCTGTTCTCGTGCCAGTGGGTTGCTTTTGCCCTTGCCGGTCCCGAAGAGGCCTTGGACACATATCTCTATGGATTTTATTTCGGATCTCCCCGTCTCTCAAAGAATGTCGGTCATTTGGGTGGTTTGTGATCGCTTCTCTAAGATGGTCCATTTGGTGCCCTTGTCTAAATTGCCTTCCTCCTCTGATTTGGTGCCGTTGTTTTTCCAGCATGTGGTTCGTTTACATGGCATTCCAGAGAACATCGTTTCTGACAGAAGTTCCCAGTTTGTTTCGAGGTTTTGGCGAGCCTTTTGTGCTAGGATGGGCATTGATTTGTATTTTTCCTCGGCTTTCCATCCTCAGACAAATGGCCAGACTGAAGAAACCAATCAGACCTTGGAAACATATCTGAGATGTTTTGTTTCTGCTGATCAGGATGATTGGGTGTCCTTTTTGCCTTTGGCTGAGTTCGCCCTTAATAATCGGGCCAGCTCGGCTACTTTGGTTTCGCCGTTTTTCTGCAATTCTGGGTTCCACCCTCGTTTCTCTTCAGGGCAGGTTGAGTCTTCGGACTGTCCTGGTGTGGATACTGTGGTGGATAGGTTGCAGCAGATTTGGACTCATGTAGTGGACAATCTGACTTTGTCCCAGGAGAAGACTCAACGTTTCGCTAACCGCAGGCGCTGTGTGGGTCCCCGACTTCGTGTTGGGGATTTGGTTTGGTTGTCATCTCGTTATATGCCTATGAAGGTTTCCTCTCCTAAATTTAAGCCTCGTTTCATTGGTCCATATAGGATTTCTGAGGTTCTTAATCCTGTGTCTTTTCGTTTGACTCTTCCTGCTTCTTTTTCTATCCATAACGTGTTCCATAGGTCATTGTTGCGGAGATACGTGGCACCTGTGGTTCCATCTATTGATCCTCCTGCTCCGGTTTTGGTTGAAGGGGAATTGGAGTATATAGTGGAGAAGATTTTGGATTCTCGTGTTTCGAGACGGAAACTCCAGTATCTGGTTAATTGGAAAGGTTATGGTCAGGAAGATAATTCCTGGGTCTTTGCCTCTGATGTCAATGCTGCCGATCTGGTTCGTGCCTTTCATGTGGCTCATCCTGGTCGGCCTGGGGGCTCTGGTGAGGGTTCGGTGACCCCTCCTCAAGGGAGGGTACTGTTGTGAATTCTGTGGCCAAGCTCCCTCCTGTGGTCGAGTGTGGTACTTCGGCTGGTTCTGTCTATGAGCTTCCTTTGGTGGATGAGAGTGGTACTGCGGCTTCTGAGTTTCCTTCCTCAGGTGATGAGGTTAAGTCGTTAGGTGCTGCTCTATTTAACTCCACCTGGTGCTTTGATCCTGGGCTCCAGTCAATGTTCTAGTATTGGTCTTGCTTCCTCCTGGATCATTCCTGTGGCCTGCCTATCCTGCATAAGCTAAGCTTTGCTTATGTTATTTTTGTTTGCTATTTTTTCTGTCCAGCTTGCTTTATTGGTTTTTCTTGCTTGCTGGAAGCTCTGAGACGCAGAGGGAGCACATCCGTACCGTTAGTCGGTGCGGAGGGTCTTTTTGCCCCTCTGCGTGGTTGTTTGTAGGTTTTTGTGTTGACCGCAAAGCTATCTTTCCTATCCTCGGTCTGTTCAGTAAGTCGGGCCTCACTTTGCTAAATTTATTTCATCTCTGTGTTTGTATTTTCATCTTACTCACAGTCATTATATGTGGGGAGCTGCCTTTTCCTTTGGGGAATTTCTCTGAGGCAAGGTAGGCTTATTTTTCTATCTTCAGGGCTAGTTAGTTTCTCAGGCTGTGCCGAGTTGCATAGGGAGCGTTAGGCGCAATCCACGGCTACCTCTAGTGTGGTGTGTTAGGATTAGGGATTGCGGTCAGCAGAGTTCCCACGTCTCAGAGCTCGTCCTTGTTTTTGGTAATTGTCAGGTCACTTTGTGTGCTCTGAACTTCAATGTCCATTGTGGTTCTGAATTACCTGTTCATAACAGTGCAGATAAGGTTCTAATTGCAGGACTTACGTGTTTCGACTATGTGTTTTACTCATAATTTATCGCGCTGAATGACAATCTAGCTTGTATATACAGCTCTGGCAAAAATTAAGAGACCACCACATCAAAACCCTGTCATGTGCAGCCCAATCTCCAGACCTGAACCCCATTGAAAACCTCTGGAATGTAATCAAGAGGATGATGGCTAGTCACAAGCTGTTAGGTGTCGAGTTCCCACCACTGCACAGGGGGAATCTCGAACCATCTCCGCTATGGTCTCCCATTCTCCTCCAGCTGCAGTGGAGCCTGCTCAGCAGAGACGTTGGTCCCAGTGTCTGGCTCAAGCTGATACTGTGCGGCTGGTTACTGCTGTCCTTCCAGGCTCAGCCATTGTAACCAGTACTGATCAGCGGCGAGCAGGCGTCCCTGGGACTAAGTCCTTCTTTTCTTCTTCTGAGCATGCCCAAGGGACGACCTCTGGAGGTCGGGGGTCACATGCTCAGGTCCTGTAGCTGCTCCTATTGGACCACTAGGAAGGTCCTAGAGAGCTTACGCTACAAAAAGGTTCGCATGGCTGCACGGCGATGCAGTAGTATAAACTTATTATTGTGTGTGTGTGGATGTATGCCTGTCGATGGATGAAAGCTCCAAATCATTCCCATCCCTAGTGTTGTTGACTGTTCGTGAATGGTGGAAGCTACGTAGCGCCTGACAGTGCTATTCCGCACAGCTAGCACATGATACAGCGTCTGATAGCTGTGACCGCCAGTGCAGCACCGTGCGCTAATAGAGCGCTTTCCTGATCCAAGTCTGGGTGGTTAATGGTGTCATCCAGAGCGGCACTGCACGCACTCTTGTGCAATAAATTATTAGTTCTGTTAATCTCTGACAGCCCAGTAGCTGTGTCCAGTGCAAGAGATCTAGAAGAACTCTTTCCCTGAGTCTTGGGGCAGAGTTGTGTGACTCCTTGCTTGCGCTCTTTGCGGTACCGCGGCCCTATGACGCAACAGGGTTCGCTTCCTTCATACTGGGTGAAGCTAACCCATGTGTGTATCCACAGTATATCGCCATATAGTCCGTCCTTACTCAGCAGCATGTTCCATCTCTGCACGGTGGACCCCGGGCTGCGAACGCACCTTATACCATCCTTATAATTATTTGGTGTGTTCTGCTAGTCCTAACACAAGCCATCAAACAAACAAGAACTGCTTAAATTTTTGCGCCAGGAGCAGTGTGAAAAGATTGGTGGAAAGCACGCCAAGACGCATGAAAGCTGTGATTAAGGCTGCCAAAACCACGAGTGGAAAAATTAGAGGAAAAGTCTAACAGAAACATATGCACCACTTCTGTATTTATCACCCACTCCTGGTTTTGGCTTACAAATACTGATGCAAAATACTGACCAAATACTGATAGTGTGACGGCAGCCTAAATATCATAGTTATTCCACAAAATATTGATTTCTGAACTCTTCATGAGTTAAAACATTAGTATTGTTGTTTCTAAATGATTATAAACTTATTTTGTTTGCATTATTTGAGGTCTGAAAGCAGTTATTTTTATTTTGACCACTTCTCCTTTTCAGAAAAAAAATAAAATAATTATTGCTTGGAAATTCAGAGACATGTTTTCAGAAGTTTATAGAATAAATGAACAATTTACATTTCACTCAAAAATATACCTATATAAAGAAAAATCAGACAGACTGAACATTTTGCAGTGGTCTCTTAATTTTTGCCAGAGCTGTATGTGAAATGCAAATTTTGTGGGCTTTTCTAGATACAATGTGATAAGTCAGTAAAGAGAAAGAATAAAAGTAATAAAACAACAAATAGCCATAATAATAAACAGAGAAACATACGAAAAATCTATATAGATTAAAAAAAATCCAAACAGGATTGGATGAAATCCTGTCTAGATTTAACCCAAGAGATGATTGTGTTTCCAGTATGAAGATCCAATATGACTCTCAAATGAGTAACTTGCGTCTATGATCTCCTCCATGCTGCGATTTGTAAACTTTCTCAATTCCTGAGAAACTGAAGCCCCTTTGATCCCCCTTGTGTATTCTAGCAACATGTTTAGACACAGCAGAGGCTGGCATGGCATTAGGATTAACAGCTTCGGACAGGTGGTGCCTGATGCAGACTTTCAAGGGACCTGTAGTGCCTACGTATTGGATTTTACAGATGGTGCATCCTATAAGGTAAACTCCATTATTGGTATTGCAGTTGATGAAATCATCTACTATATAATTGTCTAAGGGTCACTTCCGTCTGTCTGTCCTTCTGTCCTTCTGTCACGGTTATTTATTCACTGATTGGCCTCGGCAGCTGCCTGTCATAGCTGCCGCAACCAATCAGCGACGGCCACAATCCGGAAGAAAATGGCCGCTCCTTCCTCCCCACAGTCAGTGCCCGGCAACCGCATACTCCCCTCCGGTCAGCGCTCACACAGGGTTAATGGCAGCGTTGACCGCGGTGTAACGCACTCGGTTAACGCTGCTATTAACCCTGTGTGACCACCTTTTTACTATTCATGCAGCATGATACACTACGTCATCATCGCGCAAGACCGCAATGCAATCTTCAGACCGGACCGCGCGACATGCATTGGGAACCGGCCGCTTCAATCCGGAGGCTCCAGGAGGAGAGTATGTAACTATTTTTTATTTTAATTCTTTTTTTAACAGTGATATGGTGCATGCTTTGTGACTGTGCTGTATACTACCTGGCTCTGTGCTGTATACTACATGGCTCTGTGCTGTATACTATGTGGCTCTGCGCTGTATACTACGTGACTCTGCGCTGTATACTACGTGGCTCTGTGCGGTATACTACATGGCTCTGTGCAGTATACTACGTGGCTCTGTTCTGTATACTACGTGGCTCTGTAATGTATACTACGTGGCTCTGTTCTGTATACTACGTGGCTCTGTGCTGTATACTACCTGGCTCTGTGCTGTATACTACCTGGCTCTGTGCTGTATACTACGTGGCTGGACAATATACTACGTGGCTGGGCAATATACTATGTGGTTGGGCAATATACTACGTGGCTGAGCAATATACTACGCCGCTGGGCAATATACTACGTGGTTGGGCAATATACTACGTGGCTGGGCAATATACTACATAGCTGGGCAATATACTACGTGGCTCGGCAATATACTACGTGGCTGGGCAATATACTACGTGGCTGGGCAATATATTACGTGGCTGGGCAATATACTACGTGGACATACATATTCTAGAATACCCCATGGTTTAGAATCGGGCCACCATCTAGTGAATATAGAAGAGTTGTTGTTTGTGAAAAATATTTATCAGGTTTTTTTTTGCAAAGCTGCATACTTTGCACCTGTTAGTCCCACACTTGACAAAACCTTTCAAGTTTATCAATTTTTTTGTCTATTTGAATTGCTGACAAAAATGCTGGGGGATAACAAAGACCCTAATGTGGGTGGGGTTTTTTGGCAACAAAACGGATGTCACTGGTAAGTATTTTTTTTTTAATTTTTCATCTTGATTTGAGAATGAGTAAATATTTTTCTATGACGGATACTATATTCTGAAATTGGGCACCATATTCGGTTGTGAAAGTAATTGTAGGATTAACGTCCTTTTTAGAGGTTTTTTCTATATTCAATATTTTCTATGATCTATCTTGAATACAAAAGCATGTGCTCTATCTAAGGACAATTTGGGATATCCTCTTTCGTGGAATTTTGCCAGTGTTTTTTGCCATTAATTTAAAAATGTTAGATTGTCTGAACCATTATGTTTGATACTGATGAGTTTCCCAAATTGTGTTTTTTTTAGCATGTGCAAGATGGCAAGACTGGGCTGTAAGAATTTAATTGCTTGCCATCGGTTTCCTGTAAGGTACTATATTGACTTTATGATTATTCTTAAATACAAAATGATGTCCACTGATAGTATTGTAGATTCTTCATAAACTTGATTATCACCATTACACACTGAACGGGAAACCACTGGGTAAATCTGACAGGGAGAAGAACTTGGGGATCCTAGTTAATGATAAACTTACCTGGAGCAGCCAGTGCCAGGCAGCAGCTGCCAAGGCAAACAGGATCATGGGGTGCATTAAGAGAGGTCTGGATACACATGATGAGAGCATTATACTGCCTCTGTACAAATCCCTAGTTAGACCGCACATGGAGTACTGTGTCCAGTTTTGGGCACCGGTGCTCAGGAAGGATATAATGGAACTAGAGAGAGTACAAAGGAGGGCAACAAAATTAATAAAGGGGATGGGAGAACTACAATACCCAGATAGATTAGCGAAATTAGGATTATTTAGTCTAGAAAAAAGACGACTGAGGGGCGATCTAATAACCATGTATAAGTATATAAGGGGACAATACAAATATCTCGCTGAGGATCTGTTTATACCAAGGAAGGTGAAGGGCACAAGGGGGCATTCTTTGCGTCTGGAGGATAGAAGGTTTTTCCACCAACATAGAAGAGGATTCTTTACTGTTAGGGCGGTGAGAATCTGGAATTGCTTGCCTGAGGAGGTGGTGATGGCGAACTCAGTCAAGGGGTTCAAGAGAGCCCTGGATGTCTTCCTGGAGCAGAACAATATTGTATCATACAATTAATAGGTTCTGTAGAAGGACGTAGATCTGGGGATTTATTATGATGGAATATAGGCTGAACTGGATGGACAAATGTCTTTTTTCGGCCTTACTAACTATGTTACTATGTTACTATGTTACTATGATTAAACATAACAAATTCGAACCATGGAAGTAAAGGATCAAATGGAGAAGAAATCCATGATAATAAAAGTTTTTAATTTTATTGAATCATAAATGTTATAACATCAACATACATCAGATTGACACGAGTCAATAATATACAATGTGTTGACCTATCAATGATCAGAAGAAACCTTCATATAGAGCACTTTCTCTAGATTTATATACATCTGATGTATATAAATCTAGAGAAAGTGCACTGATTCACATATATTTCACTTACCTGCAAATTGCAGCATTATATACTGTCTAACTGAACCTCTGCACAATTCTATACATCTAACCATCTTGTCATGGGACTATAAGGAGGTTTCCTCTGATTATTGATAGGCCAACACATTTTCTACTTGTTTTGCTATCCATTATACATTGACTCGTGTCTTAAGGTACCGTTACACTAAACGACTTACCAACTATCTAGACCAGCGATACGACCTGGCCGTGATCGTTGGTAAGTCGTTGTGTGGTCGCTGGGGAGCTGTCACACAGACAGCTCTCTCCAGCGACCAACGATCAGGGGAAAGACTTCAGCATCGTTGAAACTGTCTTCAACGATGCCGAAGTCCCTGGGTTACCAGGGTAAACATCGGGTTACTAAGTGCAGGACCGCGCTTAGTAACCCGATATTTACCCTGGTTACCATTGTAAAAGTAAAAAAAAAAAAAACAGTACATACTCACATTCCGATGTCTGTCATGTCCCCTGCCGTCAGCTTCCCGCACTGACTGTGTCAGCGCCGGCCGTAAAGCAGAGCACAGCGGTGACGTCCCCGCTGTGCTCTGCTTTACGGCCAGCGCTGACAGTCAGTGCAGGGAAGCTGACGGCGGGGGACGTGACAGACATCGGAATGTGAATATGTACTGTTTTTTTTTAACTTTTACAATGGTAACCAGGGTAAATATCGGGTTACTAAGCGCGGCCCTGCGCTTAGTAACCCGATATTTACCCTGGTTACAAGTGAACACATCGCTGGATCGGTGTCACACACGCCGATCCAGCGATGACAGCGGGTGATCAGCGACCAAAAAAAGGTCCTGATCATTCCCCAGTGACCAACGATCTCCCAGCAGGGGCTGTCACACATAACGATATCGTTAGCGGGATCGTTGCTACATCACAAAAAGCGTGACGTTGCAATGATATCGTTAACGAAATCGTTATGTGTGAAGGTACCTTCATACCTTCAACCTGCTGTTTAACAAGGATTTAGGAGTATATGACATCATAGTACTATTCATATACATTACAATTACCTTTATTCTATCTTTTTCTGTTTTTTGCCACCTATCAGGATCCCCCTTTTGGCATCTCTGCTTATAATTTTACTGTTGATTTTTTAATATTTATGATTCAATAAAATTAAAAACTTTTTTTTATCATGGATCTCTTTTCCGTTCGATTCTTTACTTCTATGGTTCAAATTTGTTATGTTTATGACTATTCTTGTCTGCTGTTAGCTGTAGGTCTACAAAATTAATGCTTAAATTCAGAAAAAAATTGTAAAATGCAAATTTAATATTGCATAAACTCCATAGCCTCCTCATGTGTGCCACCCCATACCCGAATGAAGTCATCTATAAACTGCCCGTCCCATATTATTTTATGACTATAGATGTTATTTTCATTATATGAAGACAGTTCCTCTCATCGTGACATGACTATGTTGGCCAAAGATGGATAAAATTTAGCCCTCATATGCACAACTCTGTGATTTGTGATTAAGAAGAATATTCACTGAGGACAATAAAAACTCTTTGATTTCTGTGCTATATGTTTTAAAGTTGTTTAAATGGTTTGTTAACCCCTTAAGCCCCGAGGGTGGTTTGCACGTTAATGACCGGGCCAATTTTTACAATTCTGACCACTGTCCCTTTATGAGGTTATAACTCTGGAACGCTTCAACGGATCTTGGTGATTCTGACATTGTTTTCTCGTGACATATTGTACTTCATTTTAGTAGTAACATTTATTCGATATAACTTGCGTTTATTTGTGAAAAAAACGGAAATTTGGCGAAAATTTAGAAAGTTTCGCAATTTTCCAACTTTAAATTTTTATGCCCTTAAATCACAGAGATATCTCACGCAAAATACTTAATAAGTAACATTTCCCACATGTCTACTTTACATCAGCACAATTTTGGAACCAAAATTTTTTTTTGTTAGGAAGTTATAAGGGTTAAAAGTTGACCAGCAATTTCTCATTTTTACAACACCATTTTTTTTTAGGGACCACATCTCATTTGATGTCATTTTGAGGGGTCTATATGATAGAAAATACCCAAGTGTGAGACCATTCTAAAAACTGCACCCCTCAAGGTGCTCAAAACCACATTCAAGAAGTTTATTAACCCTTCAGGGGTTTCACAGGAATTTTTGGAATGTTTAAATAAGAATGAATATTTAACTTTTTTTCACACAAAATTTATTTCAGCTCCAATTTGTTTTATTTTACCAAGGGTAACAGGATAAAATGGATGCCAAACATTGTTGTACAATCTGTACTGAGTACGCTGATAGCCCATATGTGGGAGTAAACCACTGTTTGGGCGCATGGCAGAGCTCGGAAGGGAAGGAGCGCCATTTGACTTTTAAATGCAAAATTGACAGGAATTGAGATGGGACGCCATGTTGCGTTTGGAGAGCCACTGATGTGCCTAAACATTGAAACCCCCCACAAGTGACACCATTTTGGAAAGTAGACACCCTAAGGAACTTATCTAGATGTGTGGTGACCACTTTGACCCACCAATTGCTTCACAGAAGTTTATAATGCAGAGCCGTAAAAATAAAAAATCATATTTTTTCACAAAAATGATCTTTTCGCCCCCAATTTTTTATTTTCCCAAGAGTAAGAGAAGAAATTGGACCTCAAAAATTGTTGGCCAATTTGTCCTGAGTACGCTGATACCCCATATATGGGTGTAAACCATTGTTTGGGCGTATGGCAGAGCTCGGAAGGGAAGGAGCGCCATTTGACTTTTCAATGCAAAATTGACTGGAATTGAGATGGGACGCCATGTTGCGTTTGGAGAGCCCCTGATGTGCCTAAACATTGGAACCCCTCACAAGTGACACCATTTTGAAAAGTAGACCCCTTAAGGAACTTATCTAGATGTGTGGTGAGCACTTTGACCCAACAAGTGCTTCACAGAAGTTTATAATGCAGAGCCGTAAAAATAAAAAATCTTATTTTTTCACAAAAATGATCTTTTCGCCCCCAATTTTTTATTTTCCCAAGGGTAAGAGAAGAAATTAGACCACAAAAGTTGTTGTGCAATTTGTCCTGAGTGCGACGATACCCCATATGTGGGGGGTAAACCACTTTTTGGGTGCATAGCAGAGCTCGGAAGGGAAGGAGCGCCATTTGACTTTTCAATGCAAAATTGACTGGAATTAAGTTGGGACGCCATGTTGGTTTGGAGAGCCCCTGATGTGCCTAAACATTAAAACCCCCCACAAGTGACACCATTTTGGAAACTAGACCCCATAAGGAACTTATCTAGATGTGTTTTGAGAGCTTTGAACCCCCAAATGTTTCACTACAGTTTATAACGCAGAGCCGTTAAAATAATTTTTTTTTTTTTTTTCGCAAAAATTATTTTTTAGCCCCCAGTTTTGTATTTTCACAAGGGTAACATAATAAATTGGACCCCAAAAGTTGTTGTCCAATTTGTCCTGAGTACGCTGATACCCCATATGTGGGGGGGAACCACTGTTTGGGCACATGGCAGAGCTCGGAAGGGAAGGAGCGCCATTTGGAATGCAGACTTAGATGGATTGGTCTGCAGGAGTCACGTTGCATTTGCAGAGCCCCTGATGTACCCAAACAGTACAAACCCCCCACAAGTGACCCCATATTAGAAACTAGACCTCCCAAGGAACTTATCTAGATGTGTTGTGAGAACTTTGAACCCCTAAGTGTTTCACTACAGTTTATAACGCAGAGCCGTGAAAATAAAAATTATTTTTTTTTTTCACAAAAATGATTTTTTAGCCCCCAGCTTTGTATTTTTACAAGGGTAACAGAATAAATTGGACCCCAAAAGTTGTTGTTCAATTTGTCCTGAGTACGCTGATACCCCGTATGTGGGGGGGAACCACTGTTTGGGCGCATGGCAGAGCTCGGAAGGGAAGGAGCGCCATTTGGAATGCAGACTTAGATGGATTGGTCTGCAGGCGTCACGTTGCATTTGCAGAGCCCCTGATGTACCCAAACAGTAGAAACCACCCACAAGTGACCCCATATTGAAACTAGACCTCCCATGGAACTTATCTAGATGTGTTGTGAAAACTTTGAACCCCCAAGTGTTTCACTACAGTTTACAACGCAGAGCCGTGAAAATAAAAAATCCTTTTTTTTCCCACAAAAATGATTTTTAGCCCCCCAAATTTTTATTTTCCCAAGGATAACAAGAGAACTTGGACCCAAAAAGTTGTTGTCCAATTTGTCTCGAGTACGATGATACCCCATATGTTGGGGTAAACCCCTGTTTGGGCGCACGGGAAAGCTCGGAAGTGAAGGAGCACTGTTTTACTTTTTCAATGCAGAATTGGCTGGAATTGAGATCGGACGCCATGTCGCGTTTGGAGAGCCCCTGATGTGCCTAAACAGTGGAAACCCCCCAATTATAACTGAAACCCTAATCCAAACGCACCCCTAACCCTAATCCCAACTGTAACCCTAACCACACACCTAACCCTGACACACCCCTAATTCTAATCCCAACCCTAATCCCAACCGTAAATGTAATACAAACCCTAACCCTAGCCCTAACCCTAGCCCTAACCCTAACCCTAATGGGAAAATGGAAATAAATACATTTTTTTTAATTTTATTATTTTTCCCTAAGGCTAGGTTCACATTGCATTAGGGAAATCCGTTTAGCACTAGCGGATTGCGCTAACGCAATGTCTTTTTAGGTGTCGTGTTTAGTGGTCGCGTTAACGTCCCCGCTCTGGAAGATCGGGGATCGGACCTCGGGCGCGCCGCGGACGCTGCAAGCAGTGTCTGAGGCGCGCCACAAAAGAACGGCACCTTGCTAGCGCGAGCCGAAAATGGCACGCTCTAGCGATGCGCTACACCCGAAAATCACATTGCTGTCAATGGTTGTGCTAACGGACCCGTTGCACGGCGTTAATTGTGACATTTTCGCCGTGCAACGCTGTCCGTTAGCGTTAACCCATTAACGCAATGTGAACCTAGCCTAACTAAGGGGGTGATGAAGGGGGGTTTGATTTACTTTTATAGCGAGTTTTTTATATCGGATTTTTATGATTGGCAGCCGTCACACACTAAAAGACGCTTTTTATAGCAAAAAAGTTTTTGCGTCTCCACATTTTGAGACCTATAATTTTTCCATATTTTGGTCCACAGAGTCATGTGAGGTCTTGTTTTTTGCGGGACGAGTTGACGTTTTTATCGGTTACATTTTCGGACATGTGACAGTTTTTGATCGCTTTTTATTCCGATTTTTTGTGAGGCAGAATGACCAAAAACCAGCTATTCATGAATTTCTTTTGGGGGAGGCTTTTATACCGTTCCGCGTTTGGTAAAATTGATGAAGCAGTTTTATTCTTCGGGTCAGTACGATTACAGCGATACCTCATTTATATCATTTTTTTTATGTTTTGGCGCTTTTATACGATAAAAGCTATTTTATAGAAAAAATAATTATTTTGGCATCGCTTTATTCTCAGGACTATAACTTTTTTATTTTTTTGGTTATGATGCTATATGGCGGGTCGTTTTTTGCGGGACAAGATGACGTTTTCAGAGGTACCATGGTTATTTATATCCGTCTTTTTGATCGCGTGTTATTCCACTTTTTGTTCAGCGTTATGATAATAAAGCGTTGTTTTTTGGCTCGTTTTTTTTTTTTTTTTCTTACGGTGTTCACTGAAGGGGTTAACTAGTGGGCCAGTTTTATAGGTCGGGTCGTTACGGACGCGGCGATACTAAATATGTGTACTTTTATTGTTTTTTTTGTTTTTTTTTTATGTAAAGAAATGTATTTATGGGAATAATATTTTTTTTTTTCTGCTTTATTTAGGAATTTTTTTTTTATTTTTTTTTACAAGTGTGGAAATTTTTTTTTTTACTTTTTCACTTTGTCCCAGGGGGGGACATCACAGATCACCGATCTGACAGTGTGCACAGCACTCTGTTAGATCGGTGATCTGACATACAGCCGGGCAGGATTAGAGCTGCAGCTGCAGCCTGATCCTGACCCGGAAGTGCTCCCTGCAGGACCCGGATGCAGCCCGGCGGCCATTTTGGATCCGGGGACTGCAGGGAGAAGACGCTCGGTACACGGTGAGCACATCACCGTGTACCGATCGTCTCAGGGAAGCCCGCAGGGAGCCCTCTCCCTGCGCGATGCTTCCCTGCACCGCCGGCACACCGCGATCATCTTTGATCGCGGTGTGCCGGGGGTTAATGTGCCGGGAGCGGTCCGTGACCGCTCCTGGCACATAGTGCCGGATGTCAGCTGCGATAGGCAGCTGACACCCGGCCGCGATCGGCCGCGCTCCCCCCGTGAGCGCGGCCGATCGCATATGACGTACTATCCCGTCCATGGGAATTAAGTCCCAGGTCACCTGGACGGGATAGTACGTCATATGGGATTAAGGGGTTAAGCACAAGCTATATGGTGTGGGATGGATGGATACAGCACAACCATATCACAGAATATCCATTTCTAATGATCTAACCAGTGAAAATGGGGCCTGGTGATATCCTGAACCAAAGGCTGTACATAGTTTTCCACTCATGCTACCAGTTTCTGACCCAATGACCCTATTCACACCTCTATATGTCTTAAGGGGGTGGGAATATATTTTTATGCCCTTTTGGCAGTGAATGACAAATAGGTGTAATGGGGTGATTGATGTAAAGATATTCTGTAAATTTTTTGTCCAAAGCTCCTTTATGGATTATGGACCCTCTTGGATTAAATCGCATAACATAGTTTTAAAGTTCTTAGTAGGCTCTCTAGAGGGTTTACAATAGATGTCACCATTTTCCAAATCCTCAAGATTTAGCTTCTGGTATAGTCCTGTGTCTAGAAACACTATTATCTCACCCTTGTCAGCTAGACAGATTAACAGATCCTTGTTGTTTTTCAGTTCTTTGAAAGCTTTTTTCTCCTTCTGTGTTAACTTATTTGTATGAGAGTTATCTGCTATATGTTTCTTCAGTTCAACCAGTTCCTTTTCTATAAAGTCCTGGAACTAGTCTAGGATTGAAGGTCTTGATTTTAAGGGATAGTTAAAAGGATTTCCTGTGATAAATTTATTGTTCAGTGTGGTTTTTGCCTCTATAGATTTTCCCCTCAGAAGTTTCAGTCGTAGTAGAGTTTGTTGCTCAGCAAAAAATGTTACTCAACCAGAATCCAGATTGGTTTCTTCGTCCATGGGGGTACGTGGGGGATATCTTTGTTAAAAAATGGCATTTTATAGTAAGATTGCGTGCCAGCTTGTTAATATCCAGAATTATTTTGTAAATACCAAACTTGTTGGTTAGTGCAGAACCCAGGCCTTTAGCCAGTAGCAAAGTTTGATGCTCTGATAAGATGTAACTAGGTAGGTTCCAAATGGGCAAGTCTACTAGTGGTGGTTTTTATTCTATGTAGAGTATCTGTTTAGACTTGTGCTTTCTACCCAACTGCCTCCTCCATTCTTTGGATTTGCTTCAAATGAGCAAGACAATCTGATTTTCAGGAGTATACATGTTGAATATCTTCCACTGATCCAATAGATGAATCTAAATGTTCATCTGAAGTGGTGGGTAAGGACAATTCAGAAGTATTATCCTTGTCTCTATAGCTTACTTTTCCAGCTTTGAATAGTCATCTATGTAGACCTTTTTTAAATAGATTGCAGTTTTTTATTTCAGTCATAAACCTTATTCTGAGTGTAATCTTACATATCAAGTTTAAACTTGGGTTTTTTATATCCATGAAAAAACTTGTTTTACTACCGAACTGTAATAGGGCTTCAATAGTTGTGTATAAGCACTCTACTTTTCTACATTCATATTACATCAAATTCAAATTTGAAAAATTATTGATTCTAGGAGAGAATATTTCAGTACATATGTGACAATCCTTACCTTTTCTTAAATGATCACTGTCATTTCAATAATCTTTGTATAAATCAACATTACAAGCAAATATAAGAAACTGTGCAATATGTCTGATAACAGAAACGTTATGTTTTTCTTCATTTATGAGTATAGATGAGCAGATTGATCTGTAGAGGATCAAGTTCAAATTGAATTTACTGTATATTTCCTGTGTATTTTAACACTGAGATTTGATTCGCATTTCGCAAAAGAAAAGAAAATAGTTGCCTGGCACCATTTCTCACACTGGTAAAGCATCAGTGAGCAGGCTAATGTCAGTTTGCGTTACCAAACGGGCTTCCCCTTAATGTCCACTAGCTATGGCATCACATCCCAGTTTGTAAAGCTGTTTTTTTTACCTTGTACAATGATGTAGTACACTACTAGGTCTTCAGAGATCACTGATTCTCAGTGGAGTAGAGTTGGGTGCAGAACTGGTAGTCTGTACAACAGAGATCAATTCCATCTTCGGATTCATTGGGTAAATGGAGTATACATAACATATTGCAATTAAACATCTCTCTCCCTTTATCTATCTCACTCTCCTCTTTCTGTTACCCCTTTCTTGCTATTCAGAAATTAAATCCACACAAATATATCCACCACAAATCGAATTTGGGGTGAAAATTTGACCAAACCAGCTAAATTAAATTTCTAAAGATCTGCTCATCTCTCTTTATGAGCCGTTTATTCTCCTTAACCCTACCCCCTGAATGCATTATTTCTGAAAGACAGTTGAAGTCTTGAATATTTCAAAATTTTGTTAAGGTTTTGTGAAAAAGAGAGGAAAAGAGTGGAAAAAAATAAAACAAATTATGCTCTCTTCACAGCTCATCTGTCCTACTAATGAACCTCCTAGTCTGTAGAGCTTCCACTAGGCCTCTCCTTCACTTCTGCATCACTTTCAATGTCCTCAGGATCCATGCTTTCTCCAGGCCTAAGCTTCCATTGCCAATTAGGCCTTTGACATCATGATGCATCTTTTCAGCACTTCAGGCGATGTGTCATGGTGATATCAGAAGCCTACTTGGAGCTAAAAGTTTTAGCATAGAATTAAAATGAAAATAAAAGAAGAGGCTGGATGGAGCTGAGCCGATGGCATCCCAGTAATGCTTTGCAGCTATTACATCACATGATATATTGCAGTTAATCAGGAGGGACTATCATCTATATATATATAATCATCTAAGGGGCACTTCCGTCTGTTTGTCTGTCTGTATGTCTGTCTGTCATGGAAATTCCAAGTCGCTGATTGGTCGCGGTCAGCGGCCGTGACCAATCAGCGATGGGCACAGTCCGGCGAAATGGCCGCTCCCTACTTCCCTGCAGTCAGTGCCCCCTCCACACTCCCCCCAGTCAGCGCCCGCCGCCCACATAGCGTTTTAGCAGTCCGATAAACCGACTGCATTACACCGCGGCATAACGCGGTGTAATGCAGTCTGTTAACGTTGCTATTAACACTGCGTGACAAACGTTTTACTATTGATGCTGCCTATGCAGCATCAATAGTAAAAATATGTTAAAAATAATTAACAAAAAATTAAAAATGGTGCTATTCTCACCTTCACTATTGTCACCTTCTGACATCCACCGAAGTGCGCGAGTGGTGAGGCTGCCACCAGCTTCGGAGATGCATTCAGAAATGCATTTCAAAGTAACCCAGATGACTTGGCGGTCTCGCAAAGCGGATGGAATAGCACGCCGCTGCAAGATGCTGTGGTAGCCATGCTGGTTCAGTATGCCTTCAATTTTGAATAAATCCCCAACAGTGTCACCAGCAAAGCACCCCCACACCATCACACCTTCTCCTCCATGCTTCACGGTGGGAACCAGGCATGTAGAGTCTATCTGTTCACCTTTTCAGCGTCACACAAAGACACGGTGGTTGGAACCAAAGATCTCAAATTTGAACTCATCAGACCAAAGCACAGATTTCACTGGTCTATTGTCCATTTCTTGTGTTCTTTAGCCCAAACAAGTCTCTTCTGCTTGTTACCTGTCATTAGCAGTGGTTTCCTAGCAGCTATTTTACCATGAAGGCCTGCTGCACAAAGTCTTCTCTTAACAGTTGTTGTAGAGATGTGTCTGCTGCTAGAACTCTGTGTGGCATTGACCTGGTCTCTAATCTGAGCTGCTGTTAACCTGCGATTTCTGAGGCTGGTGACTTGTATAAACTTATCCTCAGAAGCAGAGGTGACTCTTGGTCTTCCTTTCTTGGGGCGGTCCTCATGTGAGCCAGGTTCTTTGTAGCGCTTGCAACTCCAAACACCGAAAATATTCCAGCTCCAGCAAGATGGGTAAAAAAGTCTTTATTTATAACACCATGAAAATATAAAAGTTCCTGACGCCGGGTAGACCAAACAGGTGATAGTGTGAATACGGCTACGCATTTCGACCAATATAGGTCTTACTCATGCCTGTGTGGTTCCAGGACTGAACGCCATAATATAGTAGAATCAGATCTGGGGACACACACCCATGTATATTCCAAATACTTTAAAAGAAAATATACAAACCACATTTAAAACATATAATATATAATTGCCTAGAATACTACTTCCTGCAATTTGTGCCAACTTCCGTGGCTTTGTCCGGAGCTAATGTCCGGAGCTAATGTCCGGAGCTAATGTCCGGAGATAAGTGACGTCAACAGTGTCCAGTGTCTGATTGGTTGCCGCCTGCTGCGAGCGACCAATCAGAAACGTGCCGTACTGTGACACACTCTGCCCGCCATTTTGGTGTGATTTTTGAATTTTTACCTCACAGCAAGTTTCTACTGCGTGGAGGCGGGCCCAGTGACGTTGCTCTTCAAGCTCCTGCCGAATTTAGTCAAAAAAATGATAATACCATTTACCAAAACTATATATTTAGTTGTGAAGTGGTTCAGTGACATTTTCACACCAATTTTGAACTTTTGTTTGGTGTTTTCTCCATATACTGCCTATTATTCACTGACTGTTATACTGAGAGACTGCCGTTTATTAACCTCTTCTTTGCCACATTGGGTATATTGCTCTATTATTTGCCACATAAGGACATTGTCCATTATTGCCCAGCAATTTCTCTGCAATATAAACTGCCTATTTATTAATATCTGCATTCCTGCAAAGAACTATTGCCTATTATTAACTGGCTATTTTCCTACTACCTGACACTGCCCAAAACACGCAAAGTTGTCGTCTGATGTCTTTCATCCCTCCCCTCATAAGCATGTTCATGGATCCTGTGTAACTGTACCTTAAATAACAAGAATTGTCAAGAGCTGGTGAGTGCAGCCATTTTTTGTTCTTTCTTACTATTATTTATTAATTGTATTATTCTTACATTTGAATAAATAAAGTATATATGGATTCTAGACTCCCGATTCTTTAGAATCGGGCTGCCATCTAGTTAAATATAATGATACAAAATTTCATTTCTTTTGTTCATACCTCTAGGGAAGCGAGTATCAAGATTATACATCCAGAACGCCTCTCTAGTGAGCAGGCGTCTTTTTATGTCACCTCCACAATATGACATATGAACTTTTTCAATGCCGTGCGCTTTCAATGCCGTAATATCCCCATTATGTTGTATGTAAAAATGCTTCGATACCATGGAAACATTTCTATTTGCTATATTAGAACAAGTAGCATCTCTAATATGTTCAGTTACACGTGTTTTTAATTTACGTCTAGTGCATCCTATGTAGGAAATATGGCATAATGTACAATCTATTTTATAAACTACGTTTTTAGTGTGACAATTCATAAAGCTGTTAATTTTATATTCTTTAGTGTTTTCTGAATTATGAAAAACGCTGCCTAGCTGTATATGTGCACAAGTGCTACAAGCAGGAGTGCCACATCTAAAAAAGCCTTTACAATCAAGCCAAGTGTTAGATCTGGCTGTGGGTGGAACAGAGCTAGGAGCAATTAAATCACTGATGGTTTGTGCCCTTCTAGCAACCACATTAACTCCATTTTTTAGCATATCACATAGGGTATTATCCTCATATAAAATGGGTAGCCTTTTATTAATAATCCCTCTAATTTGGTTGAATTGGGAAGAAAATTGCAGGCATATATATGGCTTTTTATCATATTTTTTCTTTTCAGATCTTTCATCATTAACCCCTTTACCCCCAAGGGTGGTTTGCACGTCAATGACCAGGCCAATTTTTACAATTCTGACCACTGTCCCTTTATGAGGTTATAACTCCGAAACGCTTCAACGGATCCTGGTGATTCTGACATTGTTTTCTCGTGACATATTGTACTTCATGATAGTGGTAAAATTTCTTTGATAGTACCTGCGTTTATTTGTGAAAAAAATGGAAATTTGGCGAAAATTTTGAAAATTTCGCAATTTTCAAACTTTGAATTTTTATGCAATTAAATCACAGAGATATGTCACACAAAATACTTAATAAGTAACATTTCCCACATGTCTCCTTTACATCAGCATAATTTTGGAACCAATTTTTTTTTTTGTTAGGGAGTTATAAGGGTTAAAAGTTGACCAGCAATTTCTCATTTTTACAACACCATTTTTTTTTAGGGACCACGTCTCATTTGAAGTCATTTTGAGGGGTCTATATGATAGAAAATGCCCAAGTGTGACACCATTCTAAAAACTGCACCCCTCAAGGTGCTCAAAACCACATTCAAGAAGTTTATTAACCCTTCAGGTGTTTAATAGGAATTTTTGGAATGTTTAAATAAAAATGAACATTTAACTTTTTTACACAAAAAATTTACTTCAGCTCCAATTTGTTTTATTTTACCAAGGGTAACAGGAGAAATTGGACCCAAAAAGTTGTTGTCCAATTTGTCCTGAGTACGCTGATACCCCATATGTGGCAGTAAACCACTGTTTGGGCGCATGGGAGAGCTCGGAAGGGAAGGAGCGCTATTTGACTTTTCAATGCAAAATTGACAGGAATTGACATGGGACGCCATGTTGCGTTTGGAGAGCCACTGATGTGCCTAAACATTGAAACCCCCCACAAGTGACACCATTTTGGAAAGTAGACCCCCTAAGGAACTTATCTGGATGTGTGGTGAGCACTTTGACCCACCAAGTGCTTCACAGAAGTTTATAATGCAGAACCGTAAAAATAAAAAATCATATTTTTTCACAAAAATTATATTTTTGCCCCCAATTTTTTATTTTTCCAAGGGTAAGAGAAGAAATTGGACCTCAAAAGTTGTTGTCCAATTTGTCCTGAGTACGCTGATACCCCATATGTGGCAGTAAACCACTGTTTGGGCGCATGGGAGAGCTCGGAAGGGAAGGAGCGCAGTTTGACTTTTCAATGCAAAATTGACAGAAATTGAGATGGGACGCCATGTTGCGTTTGGAGAGCCACTGATGTGCCTAAACATTGAAACCCCCACAAGTGACACCATTTTGGAAAGTAGACCCCCTAAGGAACTTATCTGGATGTGTGGTGAGCACTTTGACCCACCAAGGGCTTCACAGAAGTTTATAATGCAGAGCCATAAAAATAAAACAAAATTTTTTTCCCACAAAAATTATTTTTTAGCCCCCAGTTTTGTATTTTCCCTAGGGTAACAGGAGAAATTGGACCCCAAAAGTTGTTGTCCAATTTGTCCTGAGTACGCTGATACCCCATATGTGGGGGGGAACCACCGTTTGGGCGCATGGGAGGGCTCGGAAGGGAAGGAGCGCCATTTGGAATGCAGACTTAGATGGAATGGTCTGCAGGCGTCACATTGCGTTTGCAGAGCCCCTAATGTACCTAAACAGTAGAAACCCCCCACAAGTGACACCATTTTGGAAAGTAGACCCCCTAAGGAACTCATCTTGATGTGTTGTGAGAGCTTTGAACCCCCAAGTATTTCACTACAGTTTATAACGCAGAGCCATGCAAATAAAAAATATTTTTTTTCCACAAAAATTATATTTTAGCCCCCAGTTTTGTATTTTTCCAAGGTTAGCAGGAGAAATTGGACCCTAAATGTTGTTGTCCAATTTGTCCTGAGTACGCTGATACCCGATATGTGGGGGGGAACCACCGTTTGGGCGCATGGGAGGGCTCGGAAGGGAAGGAGCATCATTTGGAATGCAGACTTAGATGGATTGGTCTGCAGGCGTCACATTGCGTTTGCAGAGCCCCTAATGTACCTAAACAGTAGAAACCTACCACAAGTGACCCCATATTGGAAACTAGACCCCTCAATGAACTTATCTAGATGTGTTGTGAGAACTTTGAACTCCCAAGTGTTTCACTACAGTTTATAACGCAGAGCCGTGAAAATAAAAAATCTTTTTGTTTTCCCACAAAAATTATTTTTTAGCCCCCAGTTTTGTATTTTCCCAAGGGTAACAGGAGAAATTGGTCCACAAAAGTTGTTGTCCAATTTGTCCTGAGCATGCTGATACCCCATATGTTGGGGTAAACCCCTGTTTGGGCACACAGGAGAGCTCGGAAGGGAAGGAGCACTGTTTTACTTTTTCAACGCAGAATTGGCTGGAATTGAGATCGGACGCCATGTCGTGTTTGGAGAGCCCCTGATGTGCCGAAACAGTGGAAACCCCCAATTATAACTGAAACCCTAATCTAAACACACCCCTAACCCTAATTCCAACGGTAACCCTAACCACACCTCTAACCCTGACACACCCCTAACCCTAATCCCAACCCTATTCCCAACTGTAAATGTAATCTAAACCCTAACCCTAACTTTAGCCCCAACCCTAACTGTAGCCCCAACCCTAACCCTAACCCTAGCCCTAACCCTAGCCCTAACCCTAGCCCTAACCCTAGCCCTAACCCTAGCCCTAGCCCTAACCCTAACCCTAGCCCTAATCCTAGCCCTAACCCTAGCCCTAACCCTAGCCCTAGCCCTAACCCTAGCCCTAACCCTAGCCCTAACCCTAACCCTAGCCCTAGCCCTAGCCCTAACCCTAGCCCTAACCCTAGCCCTAGCCCTAACCCTAGCCCTAACCCTAGCCCTAAACCTAGCCCTAGCCCTAACCCTAGCCCTAACCCTAGCCCTAATGGGAAAATGGAAATAAATACATTTTTTTTTATTTTTCCCTACTTAAGGGAGTGATGAAGGGGGGTTTGATTTACTTTTATAGCGAGTTTTTTAGCGGATTTTTATGATTGGCAGCCGTCACACACTGAAAGACCCTTTTTATTGCAAAAAATATTTTTTGCAATACCACATTTTGAGAGCTATAATTTTTCCATATTTTGGTCCACAGAGTCATGTAAGGTCTTGTTTTTTGCGGGACGAGTTGACGTTTTTATTGAAAACATTTTTGGGCACGTGACATTTTTTGATCGCTTTTTATTCCGATTTTTGTGAGGAAGAATGACCAAAAGCCAGCTATTCATGAATTTCTATTGGGGGAGGCGTTTATACCGTTCCGCATTTGGTAAAATTGATAAATCAGTTTTATTCTTCGGGTCAGTACGATTACAGCGATACCTCATTTATATCATATTTTTATGGTTTGGCGCTTTTATACGATAAAAACTATTTTACAGAAAAAATAATTATTTTTGCATCGCTTTATTCTCAGGACTATAACTTTTTTATTTTTTTGCTGATGATGCTGTATGGCGGCTGTTTTTTTGCGGGACAATATGACACTTTCAGCGGTACCATGGTTATTTATATCTGTCCTTTTGATCGTGTGTTATTCCACTTTTTGTTCGGCGGTATGATAATAAAGCGTTGTTTTTTGCCTCGTTTTTTTTTTTTTTTTCTTACGGTGTTTACTGAAGGGGTTAACTAGTGGGACAGTTTTATAGGTCGGGTCGTTACGGACACGGCGATACTAAATATGTGTACTTTTATTGGTTTTTTTTTTTATTTAGATGAAGAAATGTATTTATGGGAATAATATTTTTTTTTTTTTTTCATTATTTTGGAATATTTTTTTTTATTTTTTTTACACATTTGGAAAATTTTTTTTTTACTTTTTTACTTTGTCCCAGGGGGGGACATCACAGATCAGTGATCTGACAGTTTGCACAGCACTCTGTCAGATCACTGATCTGACATGCAGCGCTGCAGGCTTCACAGTGCCTGCTCTGAGCAGGCTCTGTGAAGCCACCTCCCTCCCTGCAGGACCCGGATCCGCGGCCATCTTGGATCCGGGGCTGGAGGGAGCAGGGAGGGAGGTGAGACCCTCGCAGCAACGCGATCACATCGCGTTGCTCCGGGGGTCTCAGGGAAGCCCGCAGGGAGCCCCCTCCCTGCGCGGTGCTTCCCTGCACCGCCGGCACATCGCGATCATCTTTGATCGCGGTGTGCCAGGGGTTAATGTGCCGGGGGCGGTCCGTGACCGCTCCTGGCACATAGTGCCGGATGTCAGCTGTGATAAGCAGCTGACACCCGGCCGCGATCGGCCGCGCTCCCCCCGTGAGCGCGGCCGATCGGCTATGACGTACTATCCCGTCCAGGGTCAGATAAGCCCAGGGCACCTCGACGGGATAGTACGTCTAAGGTCACAGAGGGGTTAATAGGCACCAACAAATTGTCTCTATGTTTATTATTTACTATTTTTATAGCTCTGTCTATACTCCAATTGGGGTATTTACGACTCTTTAGTTTTTTCTAAGTCCCCCGAATTCTTCTATTTTATCCTGTTCCCTACTACAGTTTCGTTTATGCCTAGTAAACTCCCCTACAGGTATGGATTTGATTGTGTGAGCAGGATGACCACTGTCCGCATGCAATATAGTGTTTCCACTAATTGGTTTGACATACGAGGGGCGATCCAAAAGTAATGATAATCGGTTATTTCTATTGCACACAGAAATTAAAATAAAATGTTTTCTTCTCTCTTAGGTACCCACTAGTCCAGGAATTTTTTTTTACTTAAATAGACCACGATTCCCGGGAGCTACATTCATTTGAATATGAACTGCCGAGGAGTGAACATCAAAATGGAAAAAAACGAGCTCAGAGCTGTCATCAAATACCTCTGCTTGAAAAAAAATGACTACCAAAGACATACACAGCGACTTGGTGGAAACATTGGGGGACTCTTCTCCTCCATATTCCACAGTTGCACGCTGGGCCAAGGAATTTAAGCTGGGAAGAACATCGACGGAAAATAACCATCGTGAAGGACACCCATCCACGTCCCTCAATGAAGAAAACGTGGAAAAAGTTGAAGAAGTTGTATTGGCAGATGGAAGAGAGGGTCAAGATCAAGAATTTTTTTCGAAGGGAATTCTAAGTTTAGAAAAGAGATGGACTAAATGTATAGACTTGTTAGGAGACTATGTAGAAAAATTAAGTGTGGGGACACACTTTCTTTTAAAGTATTTGGAATATATGTGGTTTCAGGACCTTACGATTTAATCATGTGACACATGGGGGTGTGTCCCCAGATCTGATTCTACTATATTATGGCCTTCAGTCCTGGAACCACACAGGCATGAGTAAGACCTATATTGGTCGAAATGCGTAGCCGTATTCACACTATCACCTGTTTGGTCTACCTGTCGTAAGGAACTTTTATATTTTCATGGTGTTATAAATAAAGACTTTTTTACCCATCTTTCTGGAGCTGGAATATTTTCGGTGTTTGGAGTTGCTGCTGCAGGACGTCTTGGTCAGGACGGATTCCGTGCTCCGCATCTGATGGTCTGGTTGGTGAGCTGGCTTCGGCTTTTTTAGCCCTTTTTTTTCTCCTTATTTCCTTATATATTTGACCATGCTGCGATCTCCCAACTATATCCTACCACATAATTGAGGTGTAGTGTGTGTAGTGTGTTTTTTGTTTTTTTCATTTCTTAAGATGCAAGTGCAAGATAGCGGCACAGGTGTTTGGAGGTGTTGTATCTGATCCAGTGGGGAGTGGTGATTTCGCTGTATGTCTGAATGAAGTTGAAAGACTCATGAAAATGGAAACAAAAGTATGGTGGAATCACACCACTCTTGAAAATTATTTGACAAAACAAATGATTCCCAGAGGTTTGAGGATTAAAAAAATTTCCACAACCTCTTTCTCTGAAGAATTTAAGAAGGACTGGAATCAGATACTCATGGACTGTTCCCTAAATTTAATGAAACTTCTAATAAAAAATGAAGAGTCTAGACTGAGAGAAATACAAGAAAATTTGGAAAAATCTAAACAAAATCTTGAAAAATTTAAATCATTTTAAATCATTATGAATTTTCACTTGAAAAAGTGAGAGGAAATGTGTGCAGTCTAGAAGATGAAATAATGAATCGGAAGAAACGCAAGTTTGAGAGAGATCTGAATGATTATGCAACTAATACCGTATATGAATGGGGACAGTGGAAAAAATCCTTCAAATCACCTAGATCTATTCTAAAAAATAGCCGAGCCCGTCAAAAAACAACCACCAGACCACAAGTCAATTTTTCATCCACAGAACTGGACTCTTCAGACACAAATGCGAGTACATCGGACATTTCAACAGCAAGTAACAACACCGAAAATAGAAAAAAATATTGAAAAACATCAAAAAATGGAAAAGACGGGGGGGAGGAAACACAAAAAATCTGCCAGGAGTAATGACCCGTTATCAGAAGAAGTACAAGTAACAAAGATAAGTAATGTGGTCAACCTGTCCTCCCAGCCTTTATCGCAAGATCAATTGGATGTATTGGTGCTTGGTCTGAATTTCGTACCTGATTCTGACTTTAACCTATTTATGACCATTTTGGATGTAAATAAATTTATAAGAAACTTAACTATTAAAAAACATTTTTTCAATGATCAAGCTGTTATACTCGATCCTGTTGCTGTTCCCATGATTAATGAGTTTGAGAACTTAGACTTTAGAGAACAGGTGACACTTAATTGTCTTATAAAGTTATCTAGGGAACAACATGAGGAAGGAAGAGAAAGTCTTTCCAATACAGCTGAGAAGTTCAAAACAAAGAATCCGTTTTTTTATCCATTACAAACAAGAGTTGAGTGCATGGAAAAATTCCAAGAAGTGATCGAAAGGGATTTGAAAACACTCCAGGAAACCGAAACTAATAAATCTCATAGGAACTTATCATTGAGACAGCGAAAAGCTTTGAATGAGTTGAAATCCATAAAGGACATTGTAATCAAGAAAAGTGACAAAGGTGGCTTAATAGTAGTAATGGATGAAAAAGACTAGAAAGCCAAAATGAATGAACTTCTGTCTGATGAAGTTACATATGAGAGACTTAAAAGAAATCCAACTAGAGAAATTAATGCCAAGATTGCTGAGCTGATTAAGGAGGGGGTCAGCGTGGCTGTGATTGATAAAAAACAAGCAGACTATTTGTATGTGGCGTTCCCAAAATTGCCAATTATAATGGTCTCCCAAAAATGTATAAAGGTAATGGGTTACCAGCAATGCGCCCGATCATATCAGGAATTGGCTCCATGTTGGAGCATCTATGTGAATGGATGGACGCATTGCTAAAACCTCTGGTCATGAAAATGCCAGGATACATTAAAGACTCTAAGGCAGTTTTGAAAATATTTTCTAATCGAGCATGGAAACAAGAATACAGCTGGTTAAGTTGTGACGTCGTATCTTTATATGCGAGTATTCCTCACGATGTAGCAATGAAAGCTGTGGATTTTCATCTTAAAGATTGTGGTCAATATTCGGATGATTTGATTAATTATGCACTGCAGGTTTTACAGTTTCTTATGCAGAATAATATTTTTTCTTTTGACAATGCAATGTATATCCAGAAATCGGGAGTCCCAATGGGGGCTAAATACTCGCCGTCTCTGGCTAACTTAACAATGGCATATTGAGAACAGAGATATTTGTATTCTGCTGATAATCCTTTTGTTGAACACATCTCCTGGTATGGCAGATACATAGATGACACCCTCATCATTTGGGAGGGTGATGTGTCTGCCATCCCGGGATTTGTGGAATACATTAATCTCAATGACTGTGGTATCAAATTCACGTTTGTGCATGATCAGCGTAGCATTTCTTTTTTAGATTTGGAACTATCTGGTTATGTGGGAGAATCAATTGTGAGCAAAACATATGTCAAACCAATTAGTGGAAACACTATATTGCATGCGGACAGTGGTCATCCTGCTCACACGATCAAATCCATACCTGTAGGGGAGTTTACTAGGCATAAACAAAACTGTAGTAGGGAACAAGATAAAATAGAAGAATTTGGGGGACTTAGAAAAAAACTAAAGAGTCGTAAATACCCCAACTGGAGTATAGACAGAGCTATAAAAATAGTAAATAATAAACATAGAGACAATTTGTTGGTGCCTAGTAATGATGAAAGATCTAAAAAGAAAAAATATGATAAAAGCCATATGTATGCCTACAATTTTCTTCCCAATTCAACCAAATTAGAGGGATTATTAATAAAAGGCTACCCATTTCACATGAGGATAATACCCTATGTGATATACTAAAAAATGGAGTTAATGTGGTTGCTAGAAGGGCACAAACCATCGGTGATTTAATTGCTCCTAGCTCTGTTCCACCCACAGCCAGATCCAACACTTGGCTTGATTGTAAAGGCTTTTTTAGATGTGGCACTCCTGCTTGTAGCACTTGTGCACATATACAGCTAGGCAGCGTTTTTCATAATTCAGAAAACACTAAAGAATATAAAATTAACAGCTTTATGAATTGTCACACTAAAAACGTAGTTTATAAAAGAGATTGTACATTATGCCATATTTCCTACATAGGATGCACTACACGTAAATTAAAAACACGTGTAACTAAACATATTAGAGATGCTACTTGTTCTAATATAGCAAATAGAAATGTTTCCATGGTATCGAAACATTTTTACATACAACATAATGGGGATATTACGGCATTGAAAGTGCACGGCATTGAAAAAGTTCATACGTCATATTGTGGAGGTGACATAAAAAGACGCCTGCTCACTAGAGAGGCGTTCTGGATGTATAATCTTGATACTCGCTTCCCTAGAGGTATGAACAAAAGAAATGAAATTTTGTATCATTATATTTAATGTTTTAAATGTGGTTTGTATATTTTCTTTTAAAGTATTTGGAATATATGTGGTTTCAGGACCTTACGATTTAATCATGTGACACATGGGTGTGTGTCCCCAGATCTGATTCTACTATATTATGGCGTTCAGTCCTGGAACCACACAGGCATGAGTAAGACCTATATTGGTTGAAATGCGTAGCCGTATTCACACTATCACCTGTTTGGTCTACCTGGCGTAAGGAACTTTTATATTTTCATGGTGTTATAAATAAAGACTTTTTTACCCATCTTGCTGGAGCTGGAATATTTTCGGTGTTTGGAGTTGCTGCTGCAGGACGTCTTGGTCTGGACGGATTCCGTGCTCCGCATCTGATGGTCTGGTTGGTGAGCTGGCTTCGGCTTTTTTAGCCCCTTTTTTTTCCTTATTTCTTTGTAGCGCTTGATGGTTTTTGCCACTGCACTTGGGGACACACTCAAAGTTTTCCCAATTTTTTAGACTGACTGACCTTCATTTCTTAAAGTAATGATGGCCACTCGTTTTTCTTTACTTAGCTGCTTTTTTCTTGCCATAATACAAATTCTAACAGTCTATTCAGTAGGACTATCAGCTGTGTATCCACCAGACTTCTGCTCAACACAACTGATGGTCCCAACCCCATTTATATGGCAAGAAATCCCACTTATTAAACCTGACAGGGCACACCTGTGAAGTGAAAACCATTCCCGGTGACTACCTCTTGAAGCTCATCAAGAGAATGCCAAGAGTGTGCAAAGCAGTCATGAAAGCAAAAGGTGGCTACTTTGAAGAACCTAGAATATAAGACATATTTTCAGTTGTTTCACACTTTTTTGTTAAGTATATAATTCCACATGTGTTATTTACAATTTTCATAGTCATGAAAATACGGAAAAATCTTTAAATGAGAAGGTGTGTCCAAACTTTTGGTCTGTACTGTACATACATACATATTCTAGAATACCTGATGCGTTAGAATCGGACCACCATCTAGTAGACTGTATAACGGCCTAGGCAGAAAATGTGACAGCTATTTTATGATGATTTAAGATGGTGAGGTGACATCAGAGCTCACTAATCTGTAATATAGATTACAAGAAACGGTCACAATGCATTGGGCACATTTTTCAGTTTTACCAGCTGTGAGAAGGTGAGAGTAGTAGTCTGTGAGTAATACAGAGATTTGGTGGAGGGAAAAAGAAATAGGAAATGTTCTAACAACAACAGTGTCAGACTCTATGCTATGGAATAGCTGGCATACAGTATATCCTACTGCATTTGAACTACAATTATACTTTTTTTTAACAAGTAGTTGCTAGCTAATGTTAATTTTAATAATTGCAGTTGTGAACAAAAATGTATTTTTTATACCTCATAGTTTTAAGACATTTCTTAATTCTAAGAGACCTATTGTCTTAGGGGACATCATGTTTTTCTTCTGTATTGCATTGTATTGTGTTTTGTTCTTAGCTGTCTCCTACTAAACTAAATGTTAAAATTGAATATGGCATTTAACCCCTTTCTGACCTCGGACGGGATAGTACGTCCGAGGTCAGATCCCCTGCTTTGATGCAGGGCTCCGCGGTGAGCCCGCATCAAAGCCGGGACATGTCAGCTGTTTTGAACAGCTGACATGTGCCCGTAATAGGCGCGGGCAGAATCGCGATCTGCCCGCACCTATTAACTAGTTAAATGCCGCTGTCAAACGCAGACAGCGGCATTTAACTACCGCTTCCGGCCGGGCGGCCGGAAATGACGTCATCGCCGACCCCCGTCACATGATCGTCAGGATGGTCCTAGAGACCTCTATGGTTACTGATCACCGGTGGCTGTGAGCGCCACCCTGTGGTCGGCGCTCACAGCACACCTCCATTTCTGCTACATAGCAGCGATCAGCAGATCGCTGCTATGTAGCAGAGGCGATCGAGTTGTGCCTGCTTCTAGCCTCCCATGGAGGCTATTGAAGCATGGCAAAAGTAAAAAAAAAAAATGTGAAAAAAATGTGAAAAAAATAAAAAAAATATAAAAGTTTAAATCACCCCCCTTTCGCCCCAATCAAAATAAATCAATAAAAAAAAAATCAAATCTACACATATTTGGTATCGCCGCGCTCAGAATCACCCAATCTATCAATTAAAAAAAAGCATTAACCTGATCGCTAAACAGCGTAGCAAGAAAAAAATTCAAAACGCCAGAATTACGTTTTTTAGGTCGCCGTGACATTGCATTAAAATGCAATAACGGGCGATCAAAAGAACGTATCTGCACTAAAATGCTATAATTAAAAACGTCATCTTGGCACGCAAAAAAATAAGTCCTCAACCGACCCCAGATCACGAAAAATGGAGACGCTACGAGTATCGGAAAATGGCGCAATTTTTTTTTTTTTTTAGCAAAGTTTGGAATTTTTTTTCACCACTTAGATAAAAAATAACCTAGTCATGTTTGGTGTCTATGAACTCGTACTGACCTGGAGAATCATAATGGCAGGTCAGTTTTAGCATTTAGTGAACCCAGCAAACAAAAAACAAGTGTGAGATTGCACTTTTTTTGCAATTTCACCGCACTTGGAATTTTTTTCTTGTTTTCTAGTACACGACATGCTAAAACCAATGATGTCATTCAAAAGTACAACTCGTCCCGCAAAAAATAAGCCCTCACATGGCCAAATTGACGGAAAAATAAAAAAGTTATGGCTCAGGGAAAGAGGGGAGTGAAAAACGAACACGGAAAAACGAAAAATCCCAAGGTCATGAAGGGGTTAAAGGCATAAACTGTCATAATCAGTCCTAACAGTTACCAACACATGTTAACTGTATAACAGAGCCCAAAGCTACGTGTTTTGCGGACTCAATTCCTGATCCCAAACCAAAGGACACGTTCACACATTCGTTGGTGAGTTCTGAAAAATACAGAAGTGGTGACGTGTTTCTATTATACTTTAAGTCTGACTGTTCCCTTACTGATTTTGGCTTACAAATACTGATCTAAAATAAACACCAAATGCTGAACATGACCTGACACTTGCAATCAACATGGCAGGTGTATAATTATTATTTTTTATTATTATTAATTTATATAGCACCATTGAGATATAGAAATATATATAATGAGATATATAACTACAGTATGTAACCAACTGCAAGTCACACCAGTAATATGTAAGCTGTACTGAGGTCTCAGCTGCAACCAATGACATAATTTTCAGTTGTGATCCTCCTATCATTTTGAAACAGAGGCCCTCAACAGCACATATAGACATATACAGAATTAGAAAGAAAAAAAATAGAAAGAAGATTGCCGTATATATTTGTGTATAATCTGAGTTTGTCAGCACATTTTTTATGCTGAAAAAGCCTCCCCTCAGCTTATACTCAAGTGTGGGTTCTACTTGCGGTATTTTTCGGACTATAATACGGAGAGGGACTGGCAGCAGTAGAGCAGCGGGTCACAGAAGGCAGGAGACGGCTGCTGTGGCTAACACCTGTGCCCGCTGCTAAAGATAAATTAATATTCACTGATCTCTATGCCAATGGGAGTGGACAGCAGTGAATGTTCATTTCTCATTAATAGCGGAAAGGTAAGTAGGATGGTTTATATTTTTCTAATGTTTTTCTGATGGGGGCCATGCATGCCAGGATGGGGATGAGGGTGCCTTGCATAGCAGGATGGGGATTAGGAGGTCATGCATACCAGGATAGGGATGAGGGGGCCATGCATACCAGGATGGGGATAAAGGGGCCATGCATACCAGGATAGGGATGAGGGGGCCATGCATACCAGGATGGGGATAAAGGGGCCATGCATACCAGGATCAGGATGAGGAGGCCATGCATACCAGGATTGGGATGAGGAGGCCATGCATACCAGGATAGGGATGAGGGGGCCATGCATACCAGGATGGGGATAAAGGGGCCATGCATACCAGGATAGGAATGAGGAGCCATGCATACCAGGATCAGGATGAGGAGGCCATGCATACCAGGATTGGGATGAGGAGGCCATGCATACCAGGATGGGGATGAGGGGGCCATGCATACCAGGATGGGGATAAAGGGGCCATGCATATCAGGATAGGGATGAGGGTGTCATGCATACCAGACTTATACTCAAGTCATTAAGTTTTCCCAGTTTTTTGTGGTAAAATTAGTTGGAACGGCTTATATTTGGGTCAGCTTACACTTGAATATATACGGTATATATTATAAAAATCAGATTACTAAAAAATAGTATTGAAAATATTGATCAAATAGGTAATTAATTTGAAAGTGAATTTTCTCAAAAATAGCACATTTACTAGGTAAAATGAATGTTCTAATCAGGCCTGCATCCTAAGTACCGCTACATAAGTCACTTACAATGTGAACACTAATATTAATGGTGATTTGTACCCACATTATACCAAATGTACCTCTGTACAGAAAACAGGAGAATAAGTATTTTCATTGAACCATTGGAGTCGCAAAGCTACAACATCTGTTCCATAATTTTAATGATATCTCTCCACAGTAATACGATATTGAAAAAATCTTTCACATCTTTAAATGTGTTTTAAAACAATGGTTTTAACAGTTGTTTAAAGACAAAGAATTTGTTGTACAGGCAGAAAATGCACATTAAACTTGCATTTTATTGACTCAAGCAAATGTTTCAGTACTTCAAGTCAATAAAAATGGCACCTGCCTATAAAATGAAGAGGTCTTATACAGAATGTTATATAATATATATTTTTCTGCTCTGCTTTATAAAGCGTCATTGCCTTCCTACTCTATGCAATTGTCAACTACTTGCCCTCTTTCATTGAACAAATTATATTTAATAAAAAGTAATAAATAAACCATCAACCATAAATCATTACCCTACATTTATAAACCAAAAAATGGTAAAGATGTCAGTGAAGATGAGGAAGCATAGGTTCCTAGGAAGAATAAAGAATATAAATATATAGGATTTTTTCTTTTGTACAAGGCATTCCTACACAGACAGCTTAAAAGTCAATGCTGAAGAAAAAAAATAAAACTTTGAACTGTTGCCATTTTCTCAGCTATGGGAATTAACACAGCAAGTGGTCCCACAGCAGAGAACTGACGGTAGACTGGCATTTTCCCCACTTTAAAAGAAAAGTGTTCTTTTTACAACTCAATAGAAAAAAAATATGCCTAGAGACATAAAGTATCTTACATTTGCTACCTCATTCATACAAGGTAATATGATGATTATATTATATTATAATGATATGTACTAGTTAATTATCAAGTTAATTTATAGATATTATTTTAATTAAACATCTTACCAACTTACTGATATTTCAAAGTTTATTACAAAGGAATTACAGACCGATTGCAATAGCGTAGGAAAAAAACATGTTAATATACCTTTTTTTATTGTTTAGGCTTCTTTATTGTTTTGTCAATAAAAGGCACCATTCATGATTACAACTGGAAGCTGAAAACTGATGCTGACTGAATACTTCTCATTGTAAACAATCTCATTAATCTTCAGAGAGCTAAACATTCTGCATTTCAGAATAATATAATGTACATAACTGAAGAATGTAATATATACAGTATATATATATATATATATATAGTAGTGCAGTGGTAGCACACTGTGCAGTGATGAGGCAGTGACCCAGCAAAGTTCAAAGCAAAATGTCTCTTTAATGTTCAACTCAAAAACACAGCACACAACATCGTCCGGATCGCAACCGGGAACATATCCTCTGGAATACAGTCACAAAACGCACCAGTCCACCTCTGACCAGTTCCCATGGGTGACTGCTCTGCCGTATCAATGTCTCTTTTCTCACAGCAATACACAGTACACAATATTCTCTGGATCACAGCCAGGAACCATATCTTCTGGATTACAGTCACTAAACACACCAGTCCACCTCTGACCGATTGTTGTGGACGAATGCACCGCTGTGTACGCTGTGGGTGCCAGGCATCTCAGCTCTCCTTGCTGTTTGGCTCCGCTGGCCTGTGTTGTCTCACACAGCGTAAAGCTCTGCCAAGGCGACTGCTCTGTACTCCTCCAAACACCAGACTGACACTCAAACTGACACACCCAAACCCTTTACTGCAGGGATTTTAACTGGGATCTGTGGCCTTCAGCCAACTGGAAGACCTGGGCTGGGAGAGAAACTGACTGCATGACTTCCATCCTGCAGTTTGTTTCAAAATACAAAAACTCCAGAGCAGGTTTTCCCAACTGTGCCCTGGACACTAATACTTTTTTTAGTCTGCATTGCAATCACAGCTACGCCTGTGACTGTTATGCATTCTCATGGCCTCCAAACGCCTCCGTGCACATCCTGAGGAGAACACACAGCGACGGCACTCTGGTCAAAACGGCAAACAAAATGGTAGCTCTACGTGCAGTCCTTGCATTAGTTGGGTTCAGCCCACTCAGGGTTAGCAATGTACTTTAACAATCACCACGTGCACAAACACTTTCCTGGAGTCCTTCCTCTACAGACACTCTAAATACAGACTGCCTCTGGAGCCCAGATGTTTAAGCCCAAACTATGTCACTCCTCACCCATGTGACTGATCACATGATTGTGACATTACACAGGTCCTGTCAGCACATGGCAGTATTGGTTCTGCAGGTGGAGATAAGGTGGACACCCTCCCACCCACTCTATGGATGTCCACATAAAAATAGCCCATTTATGCAACTTTATCTCAAGCTTCACAACACTTTAGTGTGGAGGAGGAAAATGCTCTGGCTTTATATCACTGGCGCCATTAAGCATAGTGACACATATCTCCCCTTCAGTACTTTACCAGCAACTATATATAGATAGATATATAAAGATATACAGCTCTGGCAAATGTTTAGAGACTACTGCAAAATTTTCAGTTTGTCTGATTTTTCTCCTTATAGGTATATTTTTGAGCAAAATGTAAATTGTTCTTTTAGTCTATAAACTTCTGACATGTCTCCGAATTTCCAAGCAATACATTTTGTATTTTGTTTCTGAAACGGAGGAATGGTCAAAGGTACAAACAAACAGTGCTTTCAGACCTCAAATAATGCAAAAAAAAGTTCATAATCATTTAGAAACAACAATACTAATGTTTTAACTCAGGAAGAGTTCAGAAATCAATATTTTGTGGAATAACCATGATTTTTAGTCATAGCTTTCATGCGTCTTGGCATGCTTTCCACCAGTCATTCACACTGCTTCTAGCTCTGCTTTGTGACTATCCTCATCCTTTTGATTACATTCCAGAGGTTTCCAATGGGGTTCAGGTCTGGAGATTGGGCTGCCCATGACAGGGTTTTTATGTGGTCATCTCTTAATTTTTGCCAGAGCTGTATATGTATATATATATATATATATATATATATATATATATATACACTAACTGTACTGCCCGGCTTCGCCTGGGTTAATGACTGCTGTTAGCAAAATAGACTGTTAACAAAAATTTATTCTGCACACAAAAACCACAAAACAAATAGATAGAAATGTTATTATTAAAAGGCAAAAACAAAGCTAATAGCAGCATTTCACAACATATATTTCAACACCAGAGATATTCCACACAGATTTAAAGTTCATTGGCCCTTGAGGAAGCAGCTCTTTTTTTCATGTCTGCAAACCTCACTTCCATCTCCTCAGAAAGTTCATTAGCCCTTGAGGAAGCAGCTCTTGTTTTCATGTCTGCAAGCCTCGCTTCCCTCTCCTCAGAAAGTTAATTGGCTCTTGAGGAAGCAGCTCTTGTTCTCTTGTCTGCAAGCTTCACTTCCCTCTGCTCAGAAAGTTCATTGGCTCTGGAGGAAACAGCTGCTGTTCTCATGTGTGTCAGCCTTGTTTCTCGGTGTTCACATTTTTCATTGGCCGTAATGCAGCTTTTCTTTTCGCATCAGCTGACATTCGTGCCATGGAATTCCTTTTCTTATGAGGCATTATTGTGGTAAAAATAGTCTGTAACTGGCAGTTTCTATATCCTCTCACATAGAGGTAATGTGACTGACATCAGCCTTTCCACCAACACACCCGAACTGACATGCTATTACCTCACACAAGCTTTGTTAGGCTGAGAATGTCCTTTGTTGCCTATATTAACCAATCAGAGCTCAGATTAATTAACTGTAGCAAAATAGAAGCTGAGCTGTGATTGGTTGCTATTGGCAGCCTGATAAATCCCCAGCCAACAGGACGCCCTCCCCCTGGCAGTGTATATTAGCTCACATATACACATAATAGACAGATCATGTGACTGACAGCTGCCGTATTTCCTATATGGTACATTTGTTGCTCTTGCAGTTTGTCTGCTTATTAATCAGATACCCACTTCTTTTTAATCATCCTTATGCACTTTATTAAATACTGGTTTCTGTACACTGTATGCACTTTATGCTTGTTAATATCAACTTAATAAAATATTACAATTTTTTGAATTACCTATACGCTCCTTTTGTACTCCTTCTCAACAGCTACTATGGAGTTGGTTTCTTGTTTTGGTGGGGGGGGGGTTTCTGCACTATTTAGTGCTTTAATTTCCCTCTCTTGTTAAATATGTTGCCTGGTTCTGTTATCATTATCAGATTTTTATTTTTGAAGGATAATACCAGACTTGTGTATGTTTTAGGGTGAGTTTCATGTCTCAAGTTGTCTTTGTTGAGTTGCGTGTGGCGACATACATGTAGAGACTTTTGTGAGATGAGTTTTGTGTGTCGGGTTGCATGTGACAGGTTAGTGTAGCAAGTTGTGTGCAGCAAGTTTTGCGCATGGTGAGTTTTGCACGTGGCGAGTTTTATGTGTGGTGCGTTTTGAGTATGTGCAAGTTTTGTGTGAGGCAACTTTTGCATGTGTTGCAACTTTTCTGCATGTGGCAATTTTTCCACGTGTGAAAGTTTTGCGTGCGGCAAGTTTTCCATGAGGTGAGTTTTGAATGTGTGGCGAGTTTTGCGTGAGCCTAATTTTGCATGTGGTGAGCTTTACATGTGGTGAATTTAGCGCGTGGCAAGGTTTGAGTGGTGACATTTGTGTTTCAACTTTTATGTGGCGAGGTTGGTGTATGTGTGGTGAAATGTGTGCTGAGGGTGGCATATGTGTTCATGCATGTGGTAGTGTGTAGCACATTTTGTGTGTGTATTAATATCCCCGTGTGTAGTGAGTATCCCATGTCGGGGCCCCACCTTAGCCATGGCTCTCATTCTTAAAGTCACCCTTGTTCACATCTGGCAGCTGTCAATTTGTCTCCAACACTTTTCCTTTCACTTTTTCCCCATTATGTAGATAGGGGCGACATAGCCTATGACGCTCTTGGGGTCCAGATCGGTGACTGTGCAAAATGTTGTATCTGTAGCTGCAACGGTGCAGATACCAATCCTGGACATACACACATACATACATAAATACACACGAGCACACACACATTCAGATTTATATATTAGATATATACATATGCAATTTTGTATTGAAAAATAAGTGCTAAAAAAACAGAGGAACGTATGCATAATAAAAATAGAGTGAAACCAAGGTGATGCTCACTCTCAATATATGATGTGTATGTCCCTAGACATAAATTATTAAATATAAAAGCTATGTAGTTTTACTTTGAGAGCTAGTGGCTGCTCCTTCCCTGGAGTTGACAAGTCTAAATCCTTGAAGTTGAAAAAATCAAATCTAATAGTTATGGCAAGATCACGTAGGAATATACATTTTGTCTGAGATCATGTTGAGATCCTGTGTGCCGTGGTAGTGGTTATTGTGCAGGGCACTTGGCCAGTATGGTCCATGGTAACTACCCATGTGAGTTCCTGGTGACAGGAATGTCAGATGCTTTGATGTAAGATGCTGAATGTACAGTGGCTGAAATTGGCCAGAAAGCTGCTATTGTGGTTCAAAGAAGTAGAACGTTTTGGGCTATATGCAAAATGCTAAGTGCAGAGGAATACTAACATGGTTTAGTTTCCTTAGTAACAGAAGTCTCCACCCTGTGGGTTTCTGAAGGCTCAATTTCCCAAGGCACAAGCTTATGCTTGAAACAAAAAGAGCCAGATACACATAGGTTATATGTTTGAATCGCTCTGAATCTATTTGAACCATTTACTGTATCACTGTTGAATGACTGACAACCAAAACATTTTGTACACTTGCTTCATGCTGTAAAAAAACTTACAAATAGAGTGCCAAATTCTTGGACTTTTTACATACAGATTGGGATGATTGTGGTAAATTTCTGCACTGCTGAATCACTAGAATTCCAGAATTATTAGTACTCGTAGCTTTATTATTCTACGCGTTTCAGAGTTCAAGACTCCTTCATCAGGAAACACCACAGGAACAACTTGTTAGTTGTTGTTGTTAGTTGTTCCTGTGGTGTCCTGATGAAGGAGTCCTGAACTCTGAAACACATAGAATAATAAAGCCACATGTACTAATAATTCTGGAATTCTAGTGATTCAGCAGCGCAGAAATTTACCACAATTTTCCCAATCTGTATCGAACGGCTGGTCCTTCCTGGACTCGTGGATCTGCACCGGCGAATCCTTTCAATGCTTCAACTTAGCTACATCTGGTGAGTGCAATCCTATGGACTAACCTTTTAATCTCCTCAGATAAGACACTATTTGCGCTCTTTCCTTCAACAGTTTTCATTGGACTTTTTATATGTAACAAGATGGGACCCTATCTGTGCACAAAGAACAAAAGAATTGCCGTTCTTCTTCCCTAGTATCTTTACCATCAAACATGGTGGTGACAGCATCATGCTATGGGAATGCTTTTCTTCAGCTAGGACAGGAAAGCTGGGCAGAGTTGATGGAAGATGGATGGAGCAAAATACAGAACAATCCTGGAGGAAAACCTATTAGACTACAGCATAAGTTCATCGTTCAGCAGGACAATGACAGTAAACATATTGTCAGACTTAAAATGGAATGGTTAACATCAAAGCATATTCATATGCTTGAATGGCCCAGTCACAGTTCAGACCTAAATCCCATTGAAAATCTGTGTCAAGACTTGAAAATTGCTGTTCTCAGATACTCTCCATCTAATCTCACTGAGCTAGAGCTAGTTTTCAAAGAAGATTGGGGAAAAATTTCAGCTTGTAGAAGTGCAAAGCTGGTAGAGACATACCATAAAAGCAGCAGTGAGTTCAGTGAAAAGAGTTTGTCTTGACACAGGGAGGCTGAATACAAATGCAAGTCACAATTTTCAGATATTTATTTTTCAAATATTTAGAAAACCATGATTCATTTCCTTTACAATTCACAAATACTTGCTACTTGATGTTGGTATATCACATATAATTCCAATAAATAATATGTAAGTTTGTGAGTGTAATGTGAAAAAATGTGGGGAATTTCCCTGGGTGTGAATACTTTTTCAAGGCACTGTATATAAATACAGATATATACAAGGCACTGCTACTTAACTAAGGAGGGTAATTAAAAACTCATACTTTTTTATCTCAGTGAGCCTTGGAAGAAATATCCGCTTAAAGGTTTGTTCTTATATAGTTAATTTGCCTTAGTTAGCATGAAATTCTGTGAGTTTGCAATTGATTTGCTTTTTGTATATCCTGTCATTCTCCTGGAGTGAGAGATTTTATCTTACATAGTGTACAGCTTGATTCCAAACAGCTCAGCCATAAGAACCTTGCAAAGAATATTGAAGTGGTTACATTTCAATAGATGAGTTAGCTTATGATGTCCCAGACAGCTCTCTCCAGTCCATTAACTCCTTAACCCCCGGAGCTTTTTTTAGTTTTGCGTTTTCGTTTTTCGCTCCCATCTTTCCCAGAGCCATAACTTTTTTTAATATTTCCATCAGTATGGCCATGTGAGGGCTTATATTTTGTGGGACGAGTTTTACTTTTGAACGACACCATTGGTTTTACCATGTCGTATACTACAAAATGGGAAAAAAATTCCAAGTGTGGTGAAATTGCAAAAAAAATGCAATCCCGCACTTGCTTTTGTTTGGCTTTTTTGCTAGGTTCACTAAATGCTTAAAACTGACCTTCCATTATGATTCTCCAGGTTATTACAAGTTCGTAGACACCAAACATGTCTAGGTTATTTTTTATCTAAGTGGTAAAAAAATTTCCGAAATTTGCTAAAGAAAAAAATGTGCAATTTTATGAGACCTGAAGCGTCTCCATTTTTCATGATCTTGAGTCTGTTGAGGGCGTATTTTTTACATGCCGAACTAATGTGTTTAATGATACCATTTTGGTGCAGATATGTTGTTTTGATCACCCGTTATTGCATTTTAATACAATGTTATTGCGACCAAAAAAAAACGTAATTCTGGCATTTTGAATTTTTTTATCGCTACGCCATTTAGCGATCAGGTTAATCCTTTTTTTATTGATAGATCAGTTGATTCTGAATTTGGCGATACCAAATATGTATGTTTGATTTTTTTATTGTTTTATTTTGAATGGGGTGAAAGGGGGGTGATTTGAACTTTTACATTTTTTAAATATTTTTTTAAACTTTTTTTTACTTTTGCCATGCGTCCATAGCCTCCATGGGAGGCTAGAAGCTGGCATAGCATGATAGGCTTTGCTACATAGGCGCGATGCTCAGATCTCTCCTATGTACTGTATCTGAATTACAGCAAGACCTCTGGTTGTCATGCCGACGCATCGCTGACCCCCGATCACGTGACGGGGGTCAGCAATGCACACATTTCTGGCCCAATGACTGGAAGCACATATTAAATGCCGCTGCAAAGATTGACAGCGGCATTTAACTAGTTAATAGGCGTGGGCGAATTGCGATTCCACCCGTGCCTATTGTGTTCAAAACAGCTGACATTTCCTGGCTTTGATATAGGCTCACCGCCGGAGCCCGCATCAAAGTGGGGGTTCTGCCATCGGACGTACTATTCCGTCCAATGGCAGAATAGGGTTAATTGAGTAGTAATGTGCTTACCTCACGTCATCCTCACTCTCAATTCCTGACTAAGGTGGCCTTATCAATCACAATAATGCAGCCCCACCCCCGCATGGACAGTTTCTAGAGTAGTTTTCTTAATTGTGGTGTTAGGGCTAGCGGAACGCACCAAATAATAAGATAGATTAAGGTGCGTTTGCAGCCCGGGGTACACCGTGCAGGAATGGAACCTGCTGCCAAGTAATGACGGACTATATGGCGGTACAAAGTGAATACACACACGGGTTAACTTCACCCTGTGGGAAGGAAGCGAACCCTGTTAAGTCACAGGGCCGCGGTACCGCACACAAGAGCGCAAGCAAGGAGTCACCAAGCTCAGTCCCAAGACTTGGGATCCGAGTCCGACTAGACTACTTGCGTTCGACACCGCTAATGGGGTGTCAGCGTAACCAAAGTAATAATAACTGATGCACAAGAGTGCATGTGGTGCCGCACTGGCGGACGCCACTAACCACCCAGGCTTGGGTCAGGAAAGCGCTGTGAAAGCGCACGGCGCTGCACTGGCGGTCATAGCAATTAGACGAAGTATGGTGTGTAACGTGCTGGTAGCTGAGTCGGGCGCTAGATAGCAATCACCCACCTGCCTCGAACAGTCATACAATAGGGAGTGGAATTTTAATGAACGACTTTTACTCACAACACACACACGTTTACAAATGTACACTAGCGCATGGCCGTGCGGTCATGCGCAGCTTATATAGCTGCAGCACGTTCAGGACCTTCCAATAAAGGACCAATGGGAACCGCTGCAGCATCTGAGCATGTGACCCTCGATCTCCAATGGGAGATCTCACCCTGGGCATGCTCAGAAGGGAAAAAGCAGGACTTAGATCCCAAAAGCGTGTGCTCGCCGCTGCCCAGCACTGGCTTCAATGGCAGAAGCAGGCAAAGCAGCAGTAATCCTATGCACAGAGTGAGACTGAGCAAGACGCTGGGACCGACATCTCCGCTGAGCAGACTCCACTGTGGCTGGAGAAGAATGGGAGACCGCAGCAGAGATGGTTCGAGATTCCCCCTGTGCAGAGGCGGGAACTCACCTAAAATGTGGCTTTCATTTTCCTGAGCTGTGTGCATGTTCAATGGCATTGATGACACTATAAACAAGGATAGTGATTACAGCATAGACTCAGAACAAACAATGACAAGTCATTAATCTGTTGCAGTAGGTCAGAACTTCAGGCTAGAATTGTCAAGTAGGAGTGCCTGCCTCCTAGCCAGCCTGCAAAGTTGAGAGACAACTAGAGAATACTCCTTTATGTAGAACAACCTCTTTAACTATTACAGCTACAGTATGTTGGTCATGATTTATTATGTCCCTTATGCTGTGGCTTTCACCACTAAAATATGTTTTTTTACATGTGGTGCCAAAACAAAATGAACCATACAAATAAATCTTATGATGAAACAAATTCTAAGCAAATCCAGTGACCAATGATCAAAGGAGAATATCTAGAATGCCAGAAATACATCTATTTGGGCATGCTCACACATGGCAAATTTGTTGCATACATCTTTGTGTTTTTTCCGTGATTCTTCCACATACAGTAGCTGGATGATGGGAAGGCTGTTATACCATAGAAGTAAAATAAAAATTCCGGAGTGATTTTCTTTGTTTATATGGCATAATCTCTCTTCTAATATACATAAATCTAATGGGGAATACTTTGTAGTTTTTTGGTGGGAGTCAACATAATTTTAAATTTAAATAATTAGCAAATTGCATATTAGCGCAATGAGGCCGATTCATCAAAGCTTTTACACTGGAAAACTGCCTTAAAAGCTTACAAAAGTCACATATATTTGTAATGGGGGTGGCACAAAAATATGTTTTCTTTTCAGTTTGAATCAGCTCAGGTGAAATGAGGAGAGCTAGGAAAGAGATGGGACAGGGCATCCCGGTAGCCTTTCTGGGGAGGCACATAGAAGCACACACAACTCAGAAGAAGTGACCAACACATTAAATGATGTGTGCTTTCTACTGAATTTGGCACTGTGGGCACCAGCCTCAATATCTATCAAGTCAGATCACATTGTCTGAAAGTATAAATATTATTTAAGAGCCAAATTAATATATTAAGAGAAGACACATTTAGAAGTATGGAAGGAAGTTCATTCTTTTCAACCATATTTTCAAAACAGCATCTTTCATTCTACTAAGGCAATACAAATTAGTATATTATGTAACTTGAATCCACATTAATGAATTCACTGTATTACAGAACCATTGTTTTCATTAAATATGTGCATTTGTGTATGGTGTGTAGTGTGAGTGTATTAATAAATTCACTTTCCGACACTTTCTGTGGGATCCAGCATTGTTCTTCACCTCCTCTCAATGGCATCTTAGCACTTCAGCTGGACACTTTATACTCTTTGACTGCCTCGGAAGTCTCTTTTACAATGTAAGCTTATGGAGTCTTGTTCTGAAGCTCCATCTATAATATAACGCTGGGAGCGTCACTCTGTCCGAAGCCTTTATAGACTGCGCAGGTGCAAGCGCCGGCGCAGTCTGGCCCCCACAGAGTGACGCTCCCAGGAGATCGCGTTATGCGTAAGCACTGAACGCATACCGCGATCTCGACCGGAGAGTCAGGGAATGCCAGGAGGGTAAGTATATTCACCTTTCCCTGTTCCAGCGCTGCGTGCGGCTCCGTCTCCCGGCTCCTCTGCTGTGCAGTTCAGAGGGTGCGATGACGCGCTTAATGCGCGCCGGCGCCACCCTCTGACTTACCAGTCACAGGCAGAGGAGCCGGAGTGTGTCTTCAAGAAAATGGCGCCGGAAAGCGCGGACTGCGCAGGCGCCGATTCCTTCTGCCGGAATCGGCGCCTACGCAGTCCGCGCTTTCCGGCGCCATTTTCTGGAAGACACACTCCGACTCCACTGCAGGTGTGTCTTCAAGAAAATGGCGCCGGAAAGCGCGGACTGCGCAGGCGCCGATTCCTGCTGCTGGAATCGGCGCCTGCACAGTCCGCGCTTTCCGGCGCCATTTTCTTGAAGACACACCTGCAGTGGAGCCGGACGATAGGTGAGTATGGTATTTTTTTATTTTATATATGGCAGCAGCATAAGGGGGCATACACACTGGAGCGTCTTATGGGGGGCATATAATACAATGGTGGCGCAGGATGGCAGCAGCACATGACAGAACGGGCGCAGCATGGCACCAGCACATGACAGAACGGGCGCAGAATGGCAGCAGCACATGACAGAACGGGCGCAGGATGGCAGCAGCACATGACAGAACGGGGGCGCAGGATGGCAGCAGCACATGACAGAACGGGCGCAGGATGGGAGCAGCACATGACAGAACAGGGGAGCAGGGTGGGAGCAGCACATGACAGAACGGGCGCAGGATGGCAGCAGCACATGACAGAACGTGCGCAGGATGGCAGCAGCACATGACAGAACGGGCGTAGGATGGGAGCAGCACATGACAGAACAGGCGCTGGATGTCAGCAGCACATGACAGAACGGGCGCAGGATGGGAGCAGCACATGACAGAACAGGGGAGCAGGATGGGAGCAGCACATGACAGAACGGGCGCAAGATGGCAGCAGCACATGACAGAACGGGCGCAGGATGGGAGCAGCACATGACAGAACGGGCGCAGGATGGCAGCAGCACATGACAGAACGGGCGCAGGATGGGAGCAGCACATGACAGAACGGGCGCAGGATGGCAGCAGCACATGACAGAACGGGCGCAGGATGGGAGCAGCACATGACAGAACAGGGGAGCAGGATGGGAGCAGCACATGACAGAACGGGGGCGCAGGATGGGAGCAGCACATGACAGAACGGGGGCGCAGGATGGGAGCAGCACATGACAGAACGGGGGTGCAGGATGGGTGCAGCACATGACAGGATGGGAGCAGCAAATGAGAGAATGGAGGCGCATGATGGGAGCAGCACATGACAGAACGGGCGCAGGATGGCAGCAGCACATGACAGAACGGGTGCAGGATGGCAGCAGCACATGACAGAATGAGCGCAGGATGGGAGCAGCACATGACAGAACGGGCGCAGGATGGCAGCAGGACATGACAGAACGGGCGCAGGATGGGAGCAGCACATGACAGAACAGGGGAGCAGGATGGGAGCAGCACATGACAGAACAGGGGCGCAGGATGGGAGCAGAACATGACAGAACGGGGGCGCAGGATGGGAGCAGCACATGACAGAACGGGGGTGCAGGATGGGAGCAGCACATGACAGAATGGGGGCGCAGGATGGGAGCAGCACATGACAGAACGGGGGCGCAGGATGGGAGCAGCACATGACAGGATGGGAGCAGCAAATGACAGAAAGGAGGCGCAGGATGGGAGCAGCACATGACAGAACGGGGGCGCAGGATGGGAGCAGCACATGACAGAACGGGGGCGCAGGATGGGAGCAGCACATGACAGGATGGGGATGCAGGATGGAGCAGCACATGACAGAATGGGGACGCAGGATGGAGCGGCACATACCAGGATGGAGACCATATACCAATATAAATGCTCGCCACCCGGGCGTAGAACGGGTTCAATAGCTAGTAAACTTATATTGTGAAAGCCACTTCCGAGTCACACTGAGCACCGCATGACCCAGAGAGTTTGCACAGCCCTGAGATCACTGTGAAAAGGAGCAGAATGGCGCTGGACACCAGACAGAGCGGTGTCATGAGAGGGCTTCTTTAATATACAGTATATCCAGGCATGCAATTCAGCTTGCAATTATAGCATGGCAAATTGATTATTTACATGTTTTTTATGGATCAGAATTTCCTAGTACCTCACATTTTCTGCAGTAACAGTAATGTAATGATTTGATGAAGTTATTTTGTTCAGAAGTTTTGGAAGAGTATTCCATATTCTTAAATTTTCATCTGGTGAAATAAATTGTAATCATGTCTGTAATTAACTTAAAGGGACTTTCTAACGGTTTTTCATTTTAATTATGTTATAATTATTATCTACTGGTTATTTTTTAAAACAAAATAAATTTTACTGTTCTAACGTTATTTTGTATTTTTATGCAATTTTTGTGCACATGGAAAGAAAAATCCAGCTCCAGGAATAAAAATTTATTTAAACATATTAAAATATGGAAAACTGCTGACAAGCAAAAAGTTACATCATTTGGATGGAAGCTACCATGTAGTCGCTGGATGCGTTTCGAGCACAAACGGCGCTCTTAGACTTCAGTCAGTGCATGTCAGGAAGTCTCTCAGGTCAGTGTACAGAATCTGCAGCGCTGACAGCTTGTATGGCACGCAGATCTGAAAAAAATGATTGTCCCAAATAAACATGGTTCTGCGGAAAACATCATCTTGTCCCGCAAAAAACAAGCTGCCATTGAGCATCATCAGCAAAAAAAATTAAAAAGTTATAGCTCTCAGAATAAAGCGATGCAAAAATAATTATTTTTTATATAAAATAGTTTTTATCGTATAAAAGCACCAAAACATAAAAAAAGATATAAATGGGGTATTACTTTAATCGTACTGACCCGAAGAATAAAACTGCTTTAACAATTTTACCACAAGCGGAACGGTATAAACGCCCCCCCACCCCAGGAAATTCATGAATTGCTGGTTTTTGTTCATTCTGCCTCTCAAAAATCGGAATAAAAAGCGATCAAAAAATGTCACGTGCCCAAAAATGGTAACAATAAAAACATCAACTCGTTCCACAATAAGCAAAATCTCACATGACTCAGTGGGCCAAAATATGGAAAAATTATACCTCTCAAAATGTGGTGACGCAAAAACTATTTTTTGCAATAAAAAGCGTCTTTTCGTGTAGGATAGCAGCCAAAAAAAAAAATCCGCTTTAAGAACCTGCTATAGATAGTAAATCGAACCCCCCTTTATCACCCTCTTAGTTAGGGAAAAATAATACAATTAAAAAAAAGTATTTCAATTTAGAAATTGAGGGTTTAGAATTGGGGGTTTCCATCATTTAGGCACATCTGGGGCTCTCCAAACGTGACATGGCGTCCGATCTCAATTCCAGCCGATTCTGTGCTGAAAAAGTAAAACAGTGCTCCTTCCCTTCTGAACTCTGCCGTGCGCCCAAACAGTGGTTTACCCCCACATATGGGGTATGAGTGTACTCATGACAAATTGTACAACAACTTTTGGTGTCCAATTTCTCCTGTTACCCTTTGTAAAATAAAACAAATTGGATCTGAAGTAATTGTTTTGTGAAAAAAAGTTAAATGTTCATTTTTTTAAACATTCCAAAATTTCCTGTGAAACACCTGAAGGGTTAATAAACTTGAGGGGTGCAGTTTTTAGAATGGTGTCACTTTTGGGTATTTTCTATCATATAGACCCCTCAAAGTGACTTCAAATGTGGTGTGGTCCCTAAAAAAAATGGTTTTGTAAAAATGAGAACTCGCTGGCCAACTTTCAACCCTTATAATTTCCTAACCAAAAAAAATGTTGGTTTCAAAATTGTGCTGATGTAAAGTAGACATGTGGGAAATGTTACATATTAAGTATTTTGTGTGCCATATCTATGTAATTTAAGGGCAAGAAGATTCAGTTGGAAAATTGTGAAATTTTCAATATATCTGCAAAATTTCCTTTTTTTTCACAAATAAACACAAGTCATATCAAGTAAATGTTACCACAATCATGAAGTACAATATGTCATGAGAAAACCTTGTTAGAATCACCAGGATCCATGGAAACGTTTCAGAGTTATAACCTCATAAAGGGACAGTGGTCAGAATTGTAAAAATTGGCCCGGTCATTAACGTGCAAACCACCCTTGGGGGTTAAGGGGTTAAAAGCTACCGAGGACCAAGGCATACCGGGCTTAGATTGTACAGCCGGTGCCGGATATGTGCTGCTCATGGGTCACACAGCAAGTATCAGCGGTCAGGTTGACTTTAAAGGGTTTGCTCAGCGTTGCTTACGTCTGCATTAGGAGGCGAGCAGCAGTAAAGACACAGTGTACAAATACCCAACGGGACAGATGCATGAATGGCAGGTATCATGGCCATATCTTGGTGGGTATGGTTTCACCACAGGGTATCAGCACCACTCAGTTCCCAATGTAGAAATAAACCTTTTAACCCAACTGTATAACAAGAACGACTCCAAACAGAAAAATAACTTTTAGTGGTCATATATCTTGGAACACGGTACCAAGATATATATCTTTTATGTTAGTGGTCAATGATTTTTTTTTGTGGAAAAGAAAAATGTACAAAAATAAATCAATTTTATATCTTTTTAATCATAGCAAGAGCCAGAATTAAGTTAACTTGTCATTTATACTTCAGTGAGCTTAAAAAACTAAATTTAGAAATACATACAAATATACAATATATACAATTGAAGACATACGCCTGTTCCTCCGCTGCAGTTTGTTGTCAAAGAATACACACTGCTGCTGCACCCGGCGTCTCTTAACGTCTGCATCTCTGACATCACGGCAATAGCGCTACAGAGAATTAGCTTCTAAGCTCCTGATTGGCTGCAGCACTATTGAAGTAACATGAGAACTGTAGACACTGGATCTGCGGAGTGTGGATAAAGTGCAGTTTGTTTGGGGCGTATTGCTATGTGATGTTGTATCGGATAGCACTCGGCCCAGTGTTATTCTATGGGGCAGAGCAGTTCAGCGATTATTTTCTCATGCTGAATTCGCATGAGAGAACAATGGCTGCATACTACGATTGGCAACGAGACATGGCTCACTCGCACCCCCATACAAGTCTATATATGAGTGTGTAGAGCAAAAAGGACAAAAAGAGGGAATAAAATAAAAATTGAAATCACCCTCTTTTTTTCCCTGTAAAAGAAGCATTGCCTTTTTTGTTACCTAAATGTATGTAAAATTGTATGTAGTGTAGTACAAGTGTATTGCTATACTCACCAATTGCCGTCTTCACCCGGTTCCTAGCATCACTCTGGTCCTTACACTGCAATAGCAACTTCCAGCTCAATCACCATGATATAGCAAAGAAGGCCAGAGCAGCATTGGGAACTATGTGGGACTGTGATTGGTGAGTATGTCAAAACAGTTATACCATACTACATATAATTTTACACAGGTATAGAGAATGAAAAAAATATACAGGTGTGCTTCTTTGAAAACAAATAAATAAAATATTCAAATAGTTGATGTTGCTGCATCTGTAAAAGTCTATGTTATCAAAATTAACCTTTAGAATAAATACCTTAATAATCAAAATGTCTGAATTACAATTTTCCGATCACCACACCTCCCTAAAAAATGCAATTGAAAGCATTCAGAACATTGGATGGCAATGTGCATACTGTGACCTTTTGGAGAGTTTTATTAATCAAAAAATTGGAAAACTGAGCAGAAATTCCAAGCTTTTGAGGAGTTATGCATTTTTAGGGAGCATTTGGAAAAGTGTCACTTAGTTTCTTGGTTTCTGCTTCACAAGCTCACAAAAAATCTAGGTTGTGCACTCTAAAATGGTATAAAAAAGAAAAGTTGGCTCACTACGCAGCGCAAAACACGTCCTGACTTATTTCCATCGATGGAATAATAAAAACGTAACGGTTTCAGAAAAACCTTTAAAAAAAGTTGAAACGTTTGAACATAATGTCAATGAAAAAAACAGCATGCTGTTCATATGTTCAGTCTTTTTTTACTTTTTTAACCACTTTAGTATTCAAAAACCCTGGAGTAGTTAAATTAAGTAACGTACATTTTCCAATTGAGTTTCACTTGGGAGCTGGCCAGTATCTTAATGGAAGAGACAGCAAAAATCTGCATAGCTGAGTCGAAAAAGACAGCAAAACCACTAGTGCAGCTGTTTAACCTTCGTCCGGCTGAGTAGGTACAATTTTAACTATTCCGCTTTAAAATTCCAATAATTTTTTTTCTTCGAAAAGCCGTAGAGGGCTGAAATTTGGTGAGATCTCTGCAGTTTTGGTCCAGAATATATTGGCCAAATTTCAATAAAATATATATGAAGGTACAATTGTACCTCTGCAGCCTGTTAACGTTGTAAAATTATGCAGCCTGACGAAGGTTAAGGAGAAAAAAATGGCTATTTTCTGAATTGACAATGTGAAAGAAAATTCCGGTGGCACAGACTAAAGACACATGAACATACAGAGGGTAAAATAAGTATTTGATAAACTGCAAATTTGGCAAGTTTTCCCATGTAATAAAAAATGGAGAGGCCTACAATTTTTATTGTAGGTACACTTCAACTGTGAGAGAAAGAATCTAAAAATAAAAAACAGAAAGTCACATTTTATGATTTTTAAATAATTAAATAGCATTTTATTGCATGAAATAAGTATTTGATCACCTGGCTCTTCTGGCTCTCACAGACCTGTTTGTTTTTTCTTTAAAAAATTCTCCTATTCCGCACTCATTACCTGTATTAATTGTACCTATTTGAACTTGTTACCTGTATAAAAAACACCTTACCATAAACTCAATCACACTATAACCGCTCCACCATGGCCAAGACCAAAAGGTTGTCTAAGGACACCAGGGACTAAATTGTAGACCTGCACAAGGATGGGATGAACTACAAGACAATAGGCAATCAGCTTGGTGAGAAGGCAACAACTGCAAGAGCCATTATTAGACAATGGAAGAAACACAAGATGACTGTCAGTTTTCTTCGGTCTGGGGCTCCATGCAAGATCTTGCCTTGTAGGGTAAGGATGATTCTGAGAAAGCTCAGGAATAAGCCAAGAACTACAATGTTGGATGTGGTCAATGATTTGAAGAGAGCTGGGACCTCATTCTTAAACATTACTGTTAGTAATACACTACGCCGTCATGGATTATAATCCTGCAGGGCACGCAAGGTCCCCCTGTTCACGCCAGCACATGTACAGGCTCATTTGAAGTTCACCAATGACTATCTGAATAACCCAGAGGAGGCATGGGAGATGGTTATGTGGTCAGATGAGACAAAAATAGAACTATTTTGGTATCAACTCCACTTACCGAGGAAGAAGAAGGATGAGAACAACTCCAAGTACACTGTCCCAACCAGGGGCGGATTATCAGAGGGTCAATATGGGCGGTAGCCCAGGGCCCAGTGGTCTGGGGGGGCCCTGGGCTACCGCACATATTAACCCTCTGATAATCATCTGTGAGACTGTGAATGCCCGCCGGGCGGCGTTTATGTGCCCCCGGACCCGGTGGGCAGAGAGAGGGGGCCCGCATCGGGCCCCTTCTCATCTGCTCACCGGGCCCTTTCCGGCGCTGCGGCGGTTTCCTATTGATGTGCGGGCGCGTGCCCGCACATCAATAGTTAACAACAACAGCCGCCAGCCAATTGGAGGCTGGCAGCTGAAGTCGGCCGCAGCACACACGTCGCCGGCGTCTGACGTCATTGTCAGTCGCCGGCGAGTGTGCGCTGCTGCAGGGAGCTCGCCGCCTGGAGCGCGGACAGGTGAGGAGGAGACTGTTTGTTTTTTTTTGATCAGTTAAACGGTGGACCGTGGACACACTGGGGGGCAATGCTGGAGGGAGGACACACTGGGGGGCAATGCTGGAGACACTGGGGCAGGTTGGAGGACACACTGGGGGCAATGCTGGAGGACACACTGGGGGCAATGCTGGACACACTGGGGCAGGTTGGAGGACACACTGGGGGCAATGCTGGAGGACACACTGGGACAATGCTGGAGACACTGGGGCAGATTGCTGGAGGACACACTGGGGGGCAATGCTGGAGACACTGGGGCAGATTGCTGGGGGGCAATGCTGGGGGGCAATGCTGGACACACTGGGGCAGGTTGGAGGACACACTGGGGGCAATGCTGGAGGACACACTGGGACAATGCTGGAGACACTGGGGCAGATTGCTGGAGGACACACTGGGGGGCAATGCTGGAGGACACACTGGGGGGCAATGCTGGACACACTGGGGCAGGTTGGAGGACACACTGGGGGCAATGCTGGAGGACACACTGGGGCAATCCTGGAGACACTGGGGCAGATTGCTGGAGGACACACTGGGGGCAATGCTTGAGACAGTGGGGCACATTGCTGGAGACAGTGGGGCACATTGCTGGAGACAGTGGGGCACATTGCTGGAGACAGTGGGGCAGATTGCTGGAGACAGTGGGGCAGATTGCTGGAGACAGTGGTGCAGATTCCTGGAGACAGTGGGGCAGATTGCTGGGGACAGTGGGGCAGATTGCTGGGGACAGTGGGGCAATGCTGGGGACAGTGGGGCAATGCTGGAGACAGTGGGGCAATGCTGGAGACAGTGGGGCAATGCTGGGGACAGTGGGGGCAATGCTGGAGACAGTGGGGCAGATTGCTGGAGACAGTGGGGCAGATTGCTGGAGACAGTGGGGCAGATTGCTGGGGACAGTGGGGCAGAATGCTGGGGACAGTGGGGCAATGCTGGGGACAGTGGGGCAATGCTGGGGACAGTGGGGCAGATTGCTGGAGACAGTGGGGCAGATTGCTGGAGACAGATTGCTGGAGACATTGGGGCAATGCTGGAGACATTGGGGCAATGCTGGGGACAGTGGGGCAATGCTGGGGACAGTGGGGCAGATTGCTGGAGGACACACTGGGGGGCAATGCTGGAGGACACACTGGGGGGCAATGCTGGAGACAGTGGGGCAGGTTGGAGGACACACTGGGGGCAATGCTGGAGGACACACTGGGGCAATGCTGGAGACACTGGAGCAGATTGCTGGAGGACACACTGGGGGGCAATGCTGGAGGACACACTGGGGGGCAATGCTGGACACACTGGGGCAGGTTGGAGGACACACTGGGGGCAATGCTGGAGGACACACTGGGGCAATGCTGGAGACACTGGGGCAGATTGCTGGAGGACACACTGGGGGCAATGCTTGAGACAGTGGGGCACATTACTGGAGACAGTGGGGCACATTGCTGGAGACAGTGGGGCAGATTGCTGGAGACAGTGGGGCAGATTGCTGGAGACAGTGGGGCAGATTGCTGGAGACAGTGGGGCAGATTGCTGGAGACAGTGGGGCAGATTGCTGGGGACAGTGGGGCAGATTGCTGGGGACAGTGGGGCAATGCTGGGGACAGTGGGGCAATGCTGGAGACAGTGGGGCAATGCTGGAGACAGTGGGGCAATGCTGGGGACAGTGGGGCAATGCTGGAGACAGTGGGGCAGATTGCTGGAGACTGGGGCAGATTGCTGGAGACAGTGGGGCAGATTGCTGGAGACAGTGGGGCAGATTGCTGGAGACAGTGGGGCAATGCTGGAGACAGTGGGGCAATGCTGGAGACAGTGGGGCAATGCTGGAGACAGTGGGGCAATGCTGGAGACAGTGGGGCAGATTGCTGGAGGACACACTGGGGGGCAATGCTGGAGACAGTGGGGCAGATTGCTGGAGGACACACTGGGGGGCAATGCTGGAGACAGTGGGGCAGATTGCTGGAGACAGTGGGGGTAATATGCTGGACACACTGGGGCAGATTGCTGGACACACTGGGGGCAGGACTGGAGGCATGGGCAGAATGTAGACACGGGGCATGATTGGAGACACGGGGTAGAATGAAAGACATGGGGCAGGATTGGATCATGGGGCAGGATGGATACGATGGAGACAGATGGGGCAGGATGGATACTCATGAGTGCAGGATGGGAGAACATATGGCTGGAGCGAGGAATGAGATACATGGGGTGGGGAATAGTATTACCATAGGGGCTAATTAAGGGATATTATTACTGCAGTGATGTATTTATTTTATTTTTTGAGTATACTGTTTTAAATGGGGGGGCGGTCCTGTTACTGTGCAGAGTGACACTATATCGCCCTTTTCTCTTCATGTGGTGTAATGTAGAAGTTGTGAAAAATTAAGTAATGTGTTCTACAAGCGGAGCTCGAGATAACTGTGTTATTTCCTGCAGAAACGAGTCATGGCTGGGAGAAATGATGGCGGTCTGTGCTGTATGAAAGATGAAGGACTTCACCTAGAGACGTCACTGGTGAGTCAGTGTTACCTATACACTGACACTATACACTATATACTATATACAGAGGTCCTGTGTACAATGTCACCAGTGATCACTGTATTACCTCTACACAGACACTGCATACTAAGTACAGGTCTCCTGTGAATACTGGCACTAATGGTGATAGTATTGTGTTTTTGTTTTTTTTTTGTTATTTTTTTACTGATCAGTATTGTAGTATTCAGTCACTATGTGGTGGTAATATGTGGTCTGGAAATGGTGTTGTGGTATTTGTCCCTTGTATGTGCTATTTGGTCACCAAGTGGTAATATGTGGTCTTGACACGGTGCGGTGGTATTTGTTCCTTGTATGTGATATTATTCGATCACTGTGGTTGTAATTTGTGGTCTGGTCATGGTACGGTGGTATTTGTTCCTTGTATGTGATATTATTGGTCAAGATATACCTAAATTGTATTGCAGATTTTAACAAATATTGAATAGGTTACAGTAGAGTAGGGCCCGGCCATTTTTCTGGAATAATCTGGTTCGGGTATATCATGACCCCCGTCACATGACCCCCGTCACATGACCCCCGTCACATGACCGGGGGGGCCCACAGTGTGTGAACAGCCCGGGGCCCTGGCTACCCTTAATCCACCCCTGGTCCCAACCATGAAGCATGGTGAGGAAAATATCATGCTTTGGGGGTGATTTTCTGCAAAGGGGACAGAATGATTGTACTTTATTGAAGGGAGGATTGATGTGGTCAATATCACGAGATTTTGGCCAACAATCTACTTCCCTCCTTAGGAGCACTGAAGATGGGTCGTGGCTGGGCCTTCCAGCATTACAATGATCGGAAACACACAGCCAGAGCAACTAAAGAGTCGCTCCGTAAGAAGGATCTCAAGGTCCTGAAGTGGCTCTGTCAGTCTCCAGATATGAGCCCAATTGAAAATGTTTGGATAGAGCTAAAACTCAATGTTGCCTAGTGACAGCCTGAAACTTTAAAAACTGAAGATGATCTGTATGGGGGAGTGGGTCAAAATCCCTGCTGCAGTGTGTGCAAACTTGGTCAAAAACTACAGAAAACATGTGACCTCTAATTGCAAACAAAGGTTTCTGTACCATATATTAAGTTCTGATTTTCTATTGTATCAAACACTTATTTCATATTAAAAAAAAAACAAATTAATTATGTAAAAATCATACAATATGTTTTCTGGATTTTTTTTAAGATTCTGTCTTCCACTGTTGAAGTGTACTTACAGTAAAAAATTACAAATCTTTCCATTCTTTGTAGGTGGGAAAACTTAGTAGTAGTAGTATATCAAATACTTATTTTCCCCACTGTAGTCCCTGAGCAGATCTCAAAGGAACCCACTTTCCAATTTGGCTGTTGCATGCTATTGTCCATCACTGCTTCAAAGCTGTTTGCATAGATGCTCCAATATATGCAACATCAAATGGGTTGAGATGTGGTATATAATCTGGTGCTCTGGCAGACTGTTCTGTTTTTGCCTAGCTAGGAAGGTATGCCTTGCTGCCTTGCCAAGTAAGATTGGTTGAAATATGTTATGGTCATCACATTTCTGAACTGGGTATAATTAAGAATGAAACGTTGAACAATTACATTCAGGATGTATGTCATGCAAGGAGCTTGACTTAGGGTATCGTCACACTATACGATTTACCTACGATCACGACCAGCGATATGACCTGGCCATGATCGTAGGTAAATCGTAGTGTGGTCGCTGGGGAGCTGTCACACAGACAGCTCTCCAGCCACCAAGGATGCCGAGGTCCCTGGGTAACCAGGGTAAACATCGGGTAACTAAGCGCAGGACCGCGCTTAGTTACCCGATGTTTACCCTGGTTACAAGCGTTAAACTAAAAAAAAACAAACAGCACATACTTACATCTGGTGTCCGTCAGGTCCCTTGCCGTCTGCTTCCCGCACTCAGTGACTGCTGGCCGTAAAGTGAAAGTGAAAGCACAGCCGCTGTGCTCTGCTTTCACTTTACGGCCGGCAGTCACAGTGCGGGAAGCAGAGACGGCAAGGGACCTGACGGACACCAGAATGTAAGTATGTGCTGTTTTTTTTTTTTTAGTTTAACGCTTGTAACCAGGGTAAACATCGGGTAACTAAGCGCGGTCCTGCGCTTAGTTACCCGATGTTTACCCTGGTTACAAGCGAACGCATCGCTGGATCGCATCGCTAGATCGCTAGATCGGTGTCACACACACCGATCTAGCGATGACAGCGGGAGATCCAGCGATGAAAGAAAGTTCGATACGATCTGCTACGACGTACGATTCTCAGCAGGATCCCTGATCGCTGCTGCGTGTCAGACACAGCGATATCGTAACGATATCGCTGGAACGTCACGAATCGTACCGTCGTAGCGATCGAAATGTTATAGTGTGACAGTACCCTTACTTTGCTCAACCCTCTGGCAGATAAACCCCACCATGCATTTCACAGGGAGCCATCTAGGATTAGATTTGTTGCTTGATATACAGCAGCAACTTTTCTGCTGTATAAATTGTATCCCTCATGCTTTCGAGTCATTCAACTGTTTGCCAATGCTTTATCTTGCATGAGCTAAAATAATGAGATCAGTGTATGCAAACATTGCTATGCACTGTACTTGTTGGGGATAGGGTCATGTCTGTTGAGCAATTTTCAGACCGATACAAACCGATAACCCTCTGGCAGAGGTGTAGCTAGGGTTTTGGTTCAGGAGGGGCGAAACTTCTGAGTGGACCCCTAACCAGGTAACCTTGATTACAACTGGGTGACTCACCCTAATAGTGGAGGAGAACCTCAGCAGATGACCGTGCTGTTGCTGAAAATAATTTCTATATAAAGACCAATATTGATATTACCGCCATATGGTCAGTGGTAAATACCAGTCCTACAGAACATATAAAAGATCACAGCACAGTTACAGATGACTTGCCGCTGAGGTTCTTTCTGATGGAGTTGTTGTCTTTACCATCCGGCCCAGACTAACATGACAACTTCTTCCAGCACATTTTCAGCACTGGCCCTAATGGGACTATTCCCAATCTGCACAAAGTCCTTATCTTGCTTATACCCCAATATTGAGTCGCTGCTGCTGTATCTGTCACTATTACTGCATCTATTGTGCAGTTCTCTCTAAATTCTAAAGCACCCCTCTAAAATATAGTAAAGCTGGGTGCAAGTGCCCTAGAAAACAGTGCCCACATTTTGTCCCCAAAAAGTAATAATGCTCTCTGTGTGCCCCTTTGACAGTCACAGTAACCTGAGTTCTCTATAACAATAAGGGCCCACTTTACATTAATGTCTCGAGTCTCCCCTGTACAGCTCCCCTATACACAGTATGATGCTCTCTTATACACAGTATAATGCCCCCTCACTGTATATATACTGACCCCTTAATATCTCCAAAACTATTTAATGGCTCCAACACTGTATGATGGCCCCAACACTGTAATCTCCACACTGTATGATGGCCCCCTAGATAGCCTACATAGGATATAATGCACCTGATAGTCCTCAATATAGTATAATGCACTCCCCATAGGCAGACTCTATATTGCATAATGCATTCCCCATAGGTCTGCATATAGTATATTGCACTCCCAATAGGCCTCCATATGTCTCCATATAGTATAATGCCCTCCCCATAGGTCTCAATATTGTATAATGCACTCCCCAGAGCCCTCCATATAGTATAATGCACTCCCCATAGGTCTCCATACAGTATACTGCACTCCCCTTATGAAGACTCTATAGTAAAATGTACCTATAATAATGTATAGTATAATGCATTCCCTATAGGCAGAGTCTATAGTATAATGCACTCCCCATAGGTAGAGTCTATAGCACAAAGTGCTCCCCATAGGCAGAGTCTTTGGTATAATGCAGCCCCTAATATAATGCACCCTCATAGGCAGCCTCTATATTATAATGCACCTCATAGGCCGACTCTATAGGGTAATGCACCCCCATAGGCATCCTCTATATTATAATGCACTCCCCCATAGGTAGCATCTATATTATAATGCAGCCCCATAGGCAAACTCTATAGTGTAATGCACCCCCATAGGCAGCCTCTGTATTATAATGCACCCAAAAACAAATAATGTAGGGGTATATTCAATATGTAAACCAAAAAAGAAAACAACGCCCTAAAAAATATCTGTGATATATCATCATTAAAATGTAATAGTATAGATAAATAATCACTACCAACACCATAACTCTAAGGTCTGGGCAGGGAATTGCTACAGCCAAAGTACAACAGGAACTCTTTTAGTAAAGAAAACTCTTCCTAGCTAAATCCCTATTAGGACTCCTAGTAAACTAGATACCTTCCTGGCAGTGGAGGTTGGCACCCTAAAATTCGACTTGGCACCCCACTCAACGTCGGCTGTCCCTTCTGGCCCTAATCGGACCCTGACGTCTACCCACGCCCACACCCCAACACCATACACACAACAAAACCTAGGTCACGCTGTGAAATGTGGAAAAAATAAAAAATATCAAAGATGAGGCACAAGATATGTTGCTACACTAGCTATAATATTTGCACAGGTTATTGTAGAGCACCAAAAAATAATAGGGCACAAGATATGTTGCTGCGCTAGCTAAAGTATTTGCACAGGATATCGCACAGCAAAATAACTTATCGGTTAGAGACCACAATAATTTATAAAGTGCTCTTGTGCATATAAATTATTCTGCTGCCATCATTAACTGCACAACAAAACTTGTCATGACCCAGTACTGGTTATTATTATTATTATTATTATTATTGTGGTCTCTAACCGATAAGTTGTGGAAGGCCCTGTTCCCCTCCACCCGATATTTGTCATCTTTTTATGTGTTTTGCAGACTGCAGACGCATGTACAATACACAAGAATAGGTTAGGTCACATCCTTGGCCTCTAACGTGTATAGAAGGGTATCAGAGGGCTTATTTTGCTGTGCGATATCCTGTGCAAATACTTTAGCTATCGCAGCAACATATCTTGTGCCCTATTATTTTTTGTTGCTCTGCAATAACATGTGCAAATGTTATAGCTAGTGCAGCAACATATCTTGTGCCTCATATTTTACTAAACACATCAGTATTTAGTTATATACTAGCTGAAGAGCCCGGCGTTGCCTGGGCATAGTAAATATCTGTGGTTAGTTATAGCACCTCACTTCTCTTATTTTCCCATCACTCCTCTCATTTTCCCAATCACATCTTTCATTTTCCCCCTCACATCTCTCATTTTCTCCCTCACACCTCTCATTTTCTCCCTCACTCCTCTCATTCCCCCCTAACACTTGTCATTTCAACCTCACATCTGTCATTTTCTGATCACTCCACTATTTTTCCTCACTCCTCTCATTTTGCACTCACACCTTTTCATTTTCACCTCATCACCTCAGTATATACATGTTTGTCATCTCCCTTATATATAGTATACATCTGTATGTCATCTCCTGTATATAGTATATACCTGTATGTCATCTCCCCTGTATATAGTATATACCTGCTGTGTGTCATCTCCCCTATATATAGTATATACCTGAATGTCATCTCCTTCTATATATAGTATATACCTGTATGTCATCTCCTCCTGTATATAGTATATACCTGTGTGTCATCTCCCCTGTATATAGTATATATCTGAGTGTCATCTCCTCCTGCATATAGTATATACCTGCATGTCATCTTCTATATATAGCATATACCAGTATGTCATCTCCTCCTGTATATAGTATATACCTGTGTGTCATCTCCCCTGTATACAGTATATATCTGAGTGTCATCTCCTCCTGCATATAGTATATACCTGCATGTCATCTTCTATATATAGCATATACCTGTATGTCATCTCCTCCTGTATATAGTATATACCTGTATGTCATCTCCTCCTGTATATATATGTACCTATATGTCATCTCCTCCTCTATATAGTATATACCTGTGTGTCATCTCTCCTGTATATAGTATATATCTGTGTGTCATCTCCCCTGTATATAATATATACCTGTGTGTCATCTCCTCCTGTATTAGACCTCGTTCACACGTTATTTGCTCAGTATTTTTACCTCAGTATTTGTAAGCTAAATTGGCAGCCTGATAAATCCCCAGCCAACAGGAAGCGCTCCCCCTGGCAGTATATATTAGCTCACACATACACATAATAGACAGGTCGTGTGACTGACAGCTGCCGTATTTCCTATATGGTGCAATTGTTGTAGTTTGTCTGCTTATTAATCAGATTTTTATTTTTGAAGGATAATACCAGACTTGTGTGTGTTTTAGGGCGAGTTTCGTTTGTCAAGTTGTGTGTGTTGAGTTGCGTGTGGCGACATGCATGTAGCGACTTTTGTGAGATGAGTTTTGTGTAGCAACATGCGTGTAGCAACTTTTTGTGTGTCGAGTTGCATGTGACAGGTTAGTGTAGCAAGTTGTGTGCAGCAAGTTTTGCGCATGGTGAGTTTTGCACGTTGCGAGTATTATGTGTGGTGCCTTTTGAGTATGTGCAAGTTTTGTGTGAGGCAACTTTTGCATGTGTTGCAACTTTTGTGCATGTGGCAATTTTTCCGCGTGTGCAAGTTTTGCGTGTGGCGAGTTTTTCATGAGGAGAATTTTGCACTTGTGGCGAGTTTTGCAAGAGCCTAGTTTTTGCATGTGGCGAGTTTTGCGCGTGGCGAGTTTTGAGTGGCGACTTTTGTGTTTTGACTTTTATGTGGCGAGGTTGGTGTATTTGTGGTGAAATGTGTGCTGAGGGTAATATGTGTTCAAGCACGTGGTAGTGTGTGGCGCATTTTGTGTGTGTTCATATCCCCGTGTGTGGTGAGTATCCCATGTCGAGGCCCCACCTTAGCAACTGTACGGTATATACTCTTTGGCGCCATCGCTCTCATTCTTTAAGTCCCCCTTGTTCACATCTGGCAGCTGTTAATTTGCCTCCTACACTTTTCCTTTCATTTTTTCCCATTATGTAGATAGGGGCAAAATTGTTTGGTGAATTGGAAAGCGCGGGGTTAAAATTTCACCTCATAACATAGCCTATGACGCTCTCGGGGTCCAGACGTATGACTGTGCAAAATTTTGTTGCTGTAGCTGCGACGCTTCCAACACTTTTCCTTTCACTTTTTCCCCATTATGTAGATAGGGGCAAAATTGTTTGGTGAATTGGAACGCGCGGGGTTAAAATTTCACCTCACAACGAAGCCTATGACGCTCTCAGGGTCCAGACGTGTGACTGTGCAAAATTTTGTTTCTGTAGCTGCGACGCCTCCAACACTTTTCCTTTCACTTTTTTCCCCATTATGTAGATAGGGGCAAAATTGTTTGGTGAATTGGAAAGCGCTGGGTTAATATTTCACCTCACAACATAGCCTATGACGCTCTCGGGGTCCAGACGTGTGACTGTGCAAACTTTTGTTGCTGTAGCTGCGACGCTTCCAACACTTTTCCTTTCACTTTTTCCCCATTATGTAGATAGGGGCAAAATTGTTTGGTGAATTGGAACGCGCGGGGTTAAAATTTCACCTCACAACGTAGCCTATGACGCTCTCAGGGTCCAGACGTGTGACTGTGCAAAATTTTGTTTCTGTAGCTGCGACGCTTCCAACACTTTTCCTTTCACTTTTTTCCCCATTATGTAGATAGGCGCAAAATTGTTTGGTGAATTGGAACGCACGGGGTTAAAATTTCACCTCACAATATAGCCTATGACGCTCTCGGGGTCCAGACGTGTGACTGTGCAAAATTTTGTGGCTGTAGCTGCGACAGTGCAGATGCCAATCCCGGACATACATACACACATACACACACACACACACATTCAGCTTTATATAGTAGATGTTAGGTATATGATACTGTAACTGTATGAGTCTTTGCACACGTTGCGTTTTGTTGCATTTTTGTTTTGCTTTTTCAGCACAGATTTGTTGCAAAACCTGAAGGATATCCGAGTCCTAGCAAAGTGAAAGTTATTCCTGAAGTCTCATGCACATGTTGTTTAACTCAAAGGAATTCATTGAAATACAAATATATAAAATCCCAAAACTAGTGGACTCGCTGAAAGATGGGATTTTCAAGAAAACTTAGATTTTAATAAATCTCAAATGTTAGTCATCTTGTGAAATATCTTGGTTAAATCAAGATTTGAAATACTGAAGTGCACTGTATGTACTATGCCAATTATGAGTTTATGTATTATGGTACTTTTTAAAAGTTTTGTTTTATGGTAAATCCCTTTTTTAAGTAAGGGCTAAATCAGACACAAAGACTTGGAATTTGTTTTTACAACACTTACGTTATATGGTTTACTGAACAATGTACAAGCAGAATACTCTACAAAAGAAGTGAAATTTACATAAAGTCTGGCAGTAGGTCAATATCTTGGGCACATAGATAAGAGCATGAAAAACCTAATCTATTCATATTGCATTCCTTTCAATCTTTATGCCAGTCTACACTGGTTCTGCGAAATTCCTGTGCCTCAGTAATATTGTGCACATTGGTATATAACAGCCGAAGGACTCTAAAAGACAATGCAGCCACATGAATGCAACATTGGGCAAGCATAGTAAATTCTTGGAACCTTTAGTGCCAGAAGCAAGTAGTGACATGAAAAACAAGAATTAATACCTATGTAATAATATTTGAGTTTTTGAAAAACAGAAAAGCTCAGATGATCATTATTTTAATAATAATTTAGTAAATTACTTGGTTTATTTAGCAAGAATTTAAAAAGATCTAAATCAAAGATTTAGCAACGCAGGAATAAACATATTATTAATCTCTTTAGTTTAGCATAGAGCAAAAAAAAATTATTTTAGTTGTGCTAATGATAATTAAGATCATTTCAAAGAAAAGGTGTAAATCTTCCCACTGAAAACTTGTTTTATAACGAACGACTTTCAAGATGCTTGTCTAAAAATGGATGCAAATGGATGCTGGAATTTTACCAAAGTGTCTCATCCTTCCTAAATCCAATGTAGTGAATCACAATTTTCATTGTTGTTGAAGATGTTGCAGGATATGTATTGATTTTTAGATAGCTCTGCCAGAACAATAACTTGTTGTGAGTGCCTGCTGCGAAATGCTCACAGTCTTATTTGGCACCTGCATCACAGTGACATATTCAAGGTTATATGGAGATTCGATAGTCGAGATCACAACACTCATACCAATTCACAGGCAAAGACACTCAATATCAAAGATCAATTAGTATCATACAGAGTGTTTAATTACAGGCCATGTCAAGTATCTTAGTTTGACGCTTGACAAAAATGTTTGTAAAATGTCAAGATTAAAGACTACCTATCACCAGTCAGAAGCTGTCCTTAAAATTTGAGAAAAGAGTTGGCAGCTTGAGACTGATATCAGCTTGATATCAACAAAAGTGGTCATAAAGGTCACTAATTTCCCAAGGAAGGACCCAATTTTCTAGCAAGAGTCGAGATTGAACTTCTGGGTTGTGACATCCCAGCATGTATTGCAGAATCTTACAAGCCTCCATAGGTGTGAGACGTTATATTTTTTCAGAAGATCTTGTTATTTTAACTAACTTTGCACTAAGTATTATTGTATTTACATCCTTTACTAAACAGTCACTGAAGAGTAACTGCTCAAATGGTGTTACCATTTTGTAAATGCTTAGTAAAGGAGGTGAAACCACTGAGTTTCAGAAAAAAGTTATATCTTGCAACTTCACAATGAGGAGGATCACAGAGAGTTGTAGAATTCCATTCTACATGCAAGGATCTCACAACTTAGAAGTTGATACCTGAATTTTGCTAGAAAATCCGGTCTCTTAAGTTAGCATTAAGGACCCTTGTAACAAATTTTTCTACCAGGTGATAATTAGAAAAACTAACAGTTTGAGGTTGCTTACTGTTTTCTCAAATAAGAAGGGCAGTCCAAGGCTGGTGATAAGTGATAGTTACTCTTTAAGCCCATGGGATCTAGAATGGAGCTATAACACAAGTGGATTAAATTCTGGTGAAAACCAAAATAAATTTCATGCTGAAAAAGGCACAAATCAAAACTATTATTGTCAATGGCACTTAGCTAAAGGTTCACAAGCTTCTATACACAGTTTGGAGGTTACAGTTTATGATACATAACTTGGAATTTTCACACACATATTGCCGCTTAGAGTAACTCATGGCAACACCACAACTGAGGCATCAAGAAGGCACTGGAACCGATTTTCTCTCTCCTTCTGGTCAGCCTAATTTTGCAAATTCCAACCAGAAAAAAAGTTAACTGGAAATTGCTTTCAGGCAACATGCATTTCTTACATTTGACTTGCTAATTGAACTAAGGTAGCCCAAAATGCTGTCCATGTATGACTTGAATCACTTTGTGCTTTCACCCTGCTACAATGTTCAGGCATCAGCACCTGACTAGATACTTCTGCCTTCTCCATGGAGGTACAAACAGTATTTATTTTTTCTTTTACACATCAGCCAACTCTATAATCCCTCTAGATGTTCTTTCCATCTTAAAGATTGGTATGTTTTCTCCATTCTAGGCTAAAAAAAAACCATTTGCTCATAGCTTAAGAAAGCCTGAATTGATGTATTTGTATTTAAGACCTCTTTATTCATTGAACTGGTTACCATCTTAGTGAATTGCCAAGGTTTACTCAAGGTTTTTAATGAGACTGTCCAAGATTAGATGAGCAAATCGATTTGAGGCAAACCAAATTTTGTTAGGTTTCCCCCCAAAATATTTGATATTCATTGAGAACAAATTCAGTACAATGGTCTGCCACCGACAGTTTGCTAGATTACAAGTGGACAGGAAGAGGTTGAAAACGCAAAAAACTTACCTATATGACCCTCATAGGTCCCACCATTAATAACTCCCCTCAGGTCCTGTCATTTTCTTCAGTCTTGTCTTCCCTTGGCAACCTTTGGAATCTTTAAGTGATTGGCCACTAGAACACACATCTGGAGTTATGTGTACACATGTGTAAGGTCATCTATATCTTTAATTTTTTAAATGTTATGAAACAAGAATAATAACAATTCGTATTTGCTTAACTATTCTAAATATTGGTTTCCTGTGTGGGAAAATACCCTAATATACAACAAATTTACTGTGATTAAAGTATTTGGTTTGTTTTCATCTCCTTATAAAGGTAACACTCATTTGTTAACCACTGTCAAACTCATAATCGTACGCAACAGTGGCAATATTAAAATCTGTCTGTCATTCACAACTGTGTTTCCAAAACTAGAGAAAAAAATCCATAGTAATGAAGCCACAGCACACAGTTCTCACTATGATGGCTTTGTTTCCTAATTTGCTTCCTAATATGTGCAAACATGCTATTAACAAATCTGAAAAACTCCATCAGAGTCATGTAGTTATACCCAAAGGGGAACTCTAACAGGGAATTAATGATCCCCCAAGTTAAATAGAAATATTGAAATTGAAAATGCACATTTATTCATGGCCATATAATTGTTGTTAATGAACCACTAAGTATGATATAAGACTTTGTTTCGTAAGTTAAGTTTTGTAAAAAAGAGTTGCTAGCTACTCCAATATGATTCCCTCTCACAATAACATGAGCAGCTAGGTACCATGTTACATTCACCTCTTCATTACTAGAGGGAAATTCTTCATGTAATGAAGCCAGGGAACAAAAACATTTATTTATTTATTTATTTATTTATTTATAGATAAGTCAATTGGTTTGCAGCAGCCATTTTTTTTAAATGTAGAGGGGTGGTGAAGGGGTAAAAAAAGTACTCACCTTCCAACAACCCGGTCATGCCACAGAAGATCCCCCATTCTTCATGCAGCTCCGTTCTGCCTCTTCTCTCCTCCAGCACCATGTGCAACTTTCTCTTCATGCATCTTCACTCTGCCAGGGCTTCTTATGTAATAATGTACATCATAATGTCATGATATACATCCCATGAGGCACTGAGTAGACTTCAAGTGATGCATGTCAGAGGCCTCCATAGCATTAGGATAAGTGAGCAGTGAGCTAAGCATTATTATTTTTTTTTTACCCTATGATTAACAGGTTCTAAGGTCTGTGGAAACCTCAGGCATAATAAGGAACATTCTATTTATGTGAAAAAACTTTGATGCAAAACAAATTTTCTGTACAAAATCTAGCAAATTTTGGAAGGTTCTAATTACTAATGACATTGTCTCTATATTACCTTTGTTTCCATATATGTATAGATCATTGGTAAGAGTCAAAGGGGTAGCTTTAAGATATTTCACCAGTTTGCACAAATTATTTGGCAGAAAAATGTTTGCAAATTTTAGTAGATATCTGTTTTGAAACTCTGTTCAATTTTACATCATATTTGCCTAGAATTCTTAATTTGGTGTTCAGTTAAAAAAGCACTGCCACAAAACTTTTTATTGATGAACTTGTCTTAATGTATGGTAATGGCCAAAAGTTTTGAAATTCACACAAATTTTGTTTTCACAAATTTGCTGGTTGAGTGTTTTTAATCAGATTTTTCTATTGTTATTGAGTTACAATTATAATAATTTAAAAATTGAGTCTTTGCAATAAACTTGATTTGTCAATAAAATATGAAAAATGTATTATAATCTTGACTCTTATTTTTCAATTCACCCAGACATGCTGGATATCAGCTTCTAGGCCAAAGCCTGAAGGATGGCAACCCATTTTTGCTTAATTAGTGGTTGGATTTTATATATTTTTTCTGATTTTGTTTTTCACCTGCTTTTGTTGATTTACAACAAGTACTCAATGAGGTTTTCCTGGCCAAGGACCCAAATTTCAATGTTTTGCTCACTGAGCCACCTAGGTACTACTTTTGCCTTTGTAATAAATTTCTTCATCATGCTGGAAAAAGCATTGTTCATCACACATTTCCCTTAAATCATTGAAAGAAGTTGCTATTGGAGGAAGAAATTTTGTGTACATCACAAGGAACCTATCCAAATTACAATCTCATTGGGAACCTGCAGTCAATCAGTGGGTGAACAAATGAAAAGACAGAAATTGTGATCGATTTCAAGCATTAATTAGACAAGAATTGGTTGCTTTCAGTTAAATTTTAGGCCAGAAACTGACATCCAATATGCCAAGACGAATTGCAAAAATCTTGAAAAATAAGGGAAAACACTGTAAATATTGAGTTTTTGCATACATTTTGTGTTTGTCAATGAAAGCTTAAAAACTTATGAAATGCTTAGACTTGTTCTTCAATTACATATGAGACATTGGACTAAAAGATCTAACAACATTGAAGCAGCAAATTTTTTGTCAGTCTCAAAACCTTTGGCCATGACAGTATATGTAGTGTACTGTAAGGGCGGTAATATACACCTATCTTAAATTAGAGATATAGTTAGGGTATCAAAAACAATATCATATAAACTCCCTATCCAAAAAAATATTTTATTGATTAAAAGAACCGGAAACAATAGTTTCACACCAAGCAAGTGACTAAATCAAAAAGCAAAGAAAAAGTCCTCAAAACCCAGTTTAGAACTATTGGGGTAGACTATAAGTCCCTGGTGTGTTGCCTAAGCTAAGATCTACCTGGCTGCAGAGGTTGGCACCCTGGGGGGGAACGTGTGGCTATCCCTAGGGGCCCTGATATACCCTGCAGTCACTAGGGAGACCCTCTACCCAATCTCTAGAGGGACCCCTAGCAATGAACATAGATCACCTATGCTAAAGGAGACCCTAGACCCCAAAACATTAAAAACATTAGAAAAGAACACATAAGGCAAATAGTGGCATAAAGGGTTAAGAGCCTTTCGTAGACTAGACTCTTGATATTGATGTTGGTGGAAATAAGATACACCACATCAACATCACTTGTATAGTATACTGACCCACACAGTAATTTGTTAGTGTCATGCAATAATTATAAGCTCCTACAATGTTAGGTGTCGAGTTCCCGCCGCTGCACAGGGGGAATCTCAAACCATGTCCATTGCGGTCTCCCATTCTTCTTCAGCCGCAGTGGAGCCAGCAGAGACGTCGGTCCCAGCGTCTTGCTCAGGCTGATACTGTGCAACTGGTTACTGCTGCCTTTCCAGGCTCTGCCTTTGTAGCCAGTACTGATCAGCAGCGAGCAGGTCTTTCTGGGACTAAGTGCCGCTTTTCTCATACTGAGCATGCCCATAGGATGACCTCTCATTGGAGGTCGGGGGTCACATGCTCAGGTCCTGTTGCGGCTCCTATTGGACCATCTGGAAGGTCTTGGAACGCTACTTCTATAAAAGGTTCGCATGGCCGCTCGGCCATGCGCTAGTATAAACTTGATAATGTGTGTGTGTAGATGAATGACTGTCGATGGATGAAAGCTCCTTAATCATTCCCATTCCTAGTGTTCTTGATTGCTCATGAATGGTGGAAGCTATCTAGCGCTCGACAGTGCTACCTGCACACCTAGCACACATTACAGTGCCTTTTTGCAGTGCCCGCTTATACGGCACTATGTGCAATCAGTGCGCTTTCCTGACAGCCTGTCAGTGTAGGGTGGGAATTCCTGCTTGGACTCTGCATCTGACTTGGGCATCCTCAGGCGCGGGCTCAAAAGCCTCCGAGGGTCAGATCGAGTCCAATCACCAGATTAGTGGGAGTGATTCATAGGGATCCCACTAGTGTCTTGCAGCTGCACCCTGTGACTGTTAACAGGGTGCAGCATATTTTGGCGACTCTGTGAAGCAACAGAGTTCGCTACTATTCACATTTGGTGAAGTGTAACTCATATGTGAGCATGTGTCCATCCGCCATTACTCAGCAGAAGGTACCATCTCAGCACGGTGGACCTCGGGCTGTGAACGCACCCCATATCTACCTCTTTATTATTTGGTGCGTTCCGATAGCCCTATCATACGATGGAAAAAACAAAAAAAACTATAGTAGGCTCATTGGCACACATGGGTCACTCTTGGGAATTAATAAATTCACTTATCTCTCACTGATCCACCCCTAGTGATTGATCTAGCCAATCCAATTCCACCATCTCTACAGCATACAATGCTGACACATAAACATATCAAAAATAGTCAGGCCAGTACATCAAGAAAGAGAATCAGATACACAAAATATTGATACTCATCGTTTTCTTTTTCACCCGCCACCTTCCATTCTTATATTAGCACCTCAACGTGTGTTTCACCTCATTAGGCTCATCAGGAGGCCTGATAACTGGATATCATGTGTCCCTATATAGTGACTAGTAACTAAGTAATGATGAAAAAGATCCTCCATTTAAACCTACCACCACAGCCGTATTCAGAGTGCTCGCCAATTGTCAGCAGGCCCCGTGTCTTACTGGTACCGCCCCTCACATTCAGGGCGCATGCCCCAGCTGGAACGCATGAGTTGTTCCACCAACCCACCGCCGGAGAATGGAAAGCAGGGATATCTTCACCACTCAGATGCCGAGAGTTGCTGTTCCACTTCTGGGTGGTGAAACTACGGTAATAGCGCCAGACTATTGCACATGTTCCGGGACACCCAGTATTGTATCCTGGTCAGCATTGTGACACGCAAACCTCCCCCATGATGGCTGACGAACTCAAGAGCGCAGAATCAAGGCGGAATGCACCGCCATATCAGAAGATGCACCCGTCAAGGCAATATATCACCAACATGCATAAGTCTCTGCCACCAATAAAATAGCTTTATAAATCGTAAATGCCATCATGCTAAAAGATACATCTGTAGGGGCAAGTAGATCGCTGACATTAATACCATGCAGGCCTCTTCTGTCATATCAACTGCTATATATATATGTATATATATATATATATATATATATATATATATATATATATATATATATATATAGCAATGACCAGAATTGAAATAAGAGGATAAAGTCAACATAGCAAAACCCTTGGGCAATCATCATCCATTACTTATGGCCAGTATTAGGAGGACAAAAAAAATAAATTTTTCATAGTGATCTATGTAACTCCCATATAAAAGGGAGATCATCCAAAATATGGGATGGATCAGCTTTATTGGAAAGTGTCATTAGGTACACATTCCCACAATGATTATAAGAAACATGCAAAAGACAATTGTTCGGTTATCCCTTTTGACTCCAACGTCTCCATCCTGAATATCCACTCACATTCCCTTTTCAAAATGGCCTTGTCAGTATTTCCCCCTAGGGTTTATATTGACTACCTCAATAACCATAAATTTGTAACCATACTTCTCATTTGTGGTCAGACGTCAGCTGCTCTGGTGATGTGGCAACTTCAGATTGGACCACAGGCAAGGTCATGCCTGTCTGGACTTGAACTTAAGGTATGAAAGGTTTTCATAGGTGCACGCCGGTGTGCTAATATCAACTTCTGTTCATGTGTGTATGAACTTTGCTACTGTGTGGTCTGTGTCAGCATGTGCTCAGGGTCGGCTGTAAGCCGTTAGAATTCTGGCACCTCCAGAGAGGAGTTTGTTTATATGAATTCAGGGATGGTGTAGAGCCACTAGAATTCTGGCACCTCCGGAGGGGAGTTGTTTAGAGTGTGGTTACTGACTGTATGACCACTGTATGCTACCTGCTCCATTAGTGAGCTTCAATCCTCTGTGAGGTTAACAGGGATCGTGTGTAGCATCATATGTTTTGTTACTGTGTGCGAGTGACACAGTTCTATTGCAGAGCATCTGCTCCATTGCTGTGTGCGAGTGACACAGTTCTATTGCAGGGCATCTGCTCTGTTGCCGTGTGCAAGTGACACAGCTCTATTGCAGAGCATTAGCTTCATCTCTGTGTGCAAGTGACACTACTGCATGTGCTGTTCACTGGGTGACATCTAACTAAGTGAGAGCTAGCAATTGGACACTGCGTTCTCTGCCATTGTTCACATTAGCTGCAGTTTTACATCTCTGCATGGTGGACCTTGGGTGGCAAACGCACTTTATTATTATATTTTATTTAGTGCGTTTCGCCAACCCTAACATTCACTTCCTTGAAAAATAAAGCTCCCCCTCTTCCTCAAGTTTTAAGAAAATAAAGTATCTAAAGATATTTAAACACAAGAGAGGTATGGCAACTCTAGACTTGTCTTCATACGAGTATTAAAATGGAGGTGATGGGAGTCTTCAACAATTCCATAACTGGTATGAAAATGCTATCAACTTCCTGCAATCGTGTCATTATATGTGGTTAATAGGTGAATAAATTAATTCACCCTCATACCAAACCACTTCAATGGAGCTGGTAGTGATTAACAGCATCATCTAAGTGGATAAGCAGCAGCAATCAGAGCTGAACTCCATACATAAATACACAGACCACATGCTGTACATGTTTGCTGATGGAGGTAAGGAGTTCATTAAATCTAACCAAAACATTCATGGCATACAAATTGGCAATGACAAGCAAACATCACTCTATTCCAATGTTATTATTTTAGCCTTCGCTAATCCTTGCAAATCTTTACCTAAAGTATAAATAAATGTAGTAATTTGACCAAAGCTCATGCTATAAAATCAATAATTCCAAAACTCCTTTATAAGATATTGGAATAGATATAAATTGTAAGAACCCAATTCATCATTTGCATTTTTTTAAGTGACTTTTCTTTTTCTATTTTGTGACAATCATTAATGACTTTTCTACCAGTTCTTCAACATGATTTATGAATTTTGTGCAGAATCAAAAATGCTCTTCACTATTGTGATTGACCTGTTTAGCACATTTTTAAAGCAAAAAGTAACATGATCCACAAAAACGCACAAATTTCCAAACAAAAGTAAAATTACTCTCGAGGAGGGAAGGGACATTCACAATTGACAAATCAACTGAAAATTATTTGGAAAGTAAAAACCAGGCCAGCGGTGAGCATAAAACACCCCAGACAAATAGACTTTAAAAAAGGCACACATTAAAAGAAAAAAAAGGCAGAAATGAAAAACAACGAAAAACACCAAAATCTAGATTAAAAAAGCTGTAATAGTTAACAATATTTTCTTGCATTTGATACATTTAGCTATCATTAAACTATTTTACTATTTTTCAACAAGTAATTTACAAGTTTGTAAAGATTTATCATATTATTAGTAATATTATACTTAAAGCCATATTGCCTTATTTCCCAAATTTGCCTTTATCTTCCATTGAAGCCCTTAATATCTGAAACAAGTTATCTCTAATTTTTTCAATGATTCGATTTCATTTATGCCTTTAGAAATTCCTGAAATTTAAAAATGCGAGCAAAATCTTGATAGATAATTCACATGACATAATTAACCTAAAACTCTAGCATGGGACAGAAAAGCACCACTTGGCCTCTTTGGCAAATGATCCAATAACGTTTTACAATAGCATCTTTCTCAGTAAAGAATTTCTAAAACCAATGCATCAGTATTTGACTCTTGCCATAGGGGATATGACATGAAGGCATTTACTTCTATAAACAGTGGCCTTGCTCTGTGCCTCATTTATTTTGGCAAGACATTTTTGACATTGTCAAGAAAGGATGATGTTTTCAAGAAATTGAAAATTTCCAAACTCTTCCTCACTAATTGGAATAATTGAATCAGGATCACACACTTACATACTGGAATAAATATATATAAATTTTGCATTCACAAATCATCTGATATTTGGAAGAATGCCCCTCTAAGGCTTTTGCCCTGCGATTTTTTCACTCTATAACATTTATTCTTTACAAAGAGTCATGCTTACTTTTCAAAATCTATTCAATAAAGTACAGCAATACATTTTTTCTATCTTTCTGACATAGATGATTGGACAATCAATGTCATTTTTGGTTGTGAGACTTTCATCATATGTCTCAAAATAACTGACACAGGTATGTTGATAGTCTGTCTTAAGAAACAAAATCTTTTTTTTGCTATATATTCAAGTAATAATATATTATAAGTACCATACTTCAGATCTTAGTATATGATCATACTGCAACTTTTTCAGTTGTCATAAACATTTATTTTTCAAGCAGAAAATGTTTCAAGAATTGATCCATTCACTAGAGTTTTGTAAACCTGAAGCATTTTTTTTTAGCATTTTCTAGTAGTTTTCTTGGGTGATTTTTCAATGTTTTCATAAATTTATATTTACACCAATTTTTATTTTTTAACTGTATGTATCATTGCATTTGTGTATACATACAGTATATTAGAGAAAAAAACAGTATATTGTAATTCTAGCAATACACTTAATTTGGCTCATTATTTTCTGCACTTCTTCTTAGCAGACTATTGCACTTTTTCTTTTGGAGGCTTTGTAATACGCTGCTATCAAGCTTTTGTTTTGCATGGCATTATTTCTGCGCCAATCAATCCTGCATTGGCTGTCAGTGTGAGATCCGTTATGTTTGTACATGCTCCAATGCCCTCTTTCTCCACTTGGCTCTTGGCATCAATAAGATACCTGGAAATATTCCTGACTTTTTTGGTAATGCTTTTCTTTCCCTGACATCTTCATGTCTTGAGGCCAGTTGGTTGAGAGGCACAGCTGTGTGCACATATGCTATTGCCAACCGATGGCGCCGGCCTCTTTCTGGTCAAATTATGGGTTTATTATGTATTTAAGGGACTATAAGGAATATTGTCTATTGCATCCTCAGGAAGCAATTGGGAACGCTTAAGATGCACATTAGGGAACATGGTTAATGGTAATTTGTAGGACACACCTTATTATAGGTCAGATTATCATTGCTGTACATGCAGTATTTTTAGACGTACACTGTCTGTGTACAGATATCATATGTCTCTTCAAATATTAAAAAGCGGCCACATTGGTAGTGTTTGATAGTATACCAAAGCTATGTGAACTTACTACTACCTTCTACATCATGCTTGTGGCACAATACTTGGATGATGTTATACTAAGTCTACTAATTAGAATAGGTAATGAGATGCCAGCAAGTAATAGGAGGTTTACAACAATTATTTTACAGCCGGAGGGGAAAATGTCAGGCTTTTTGTCATTTAAGGGCAATAACAAAAGTATAGCAAAGCTTTTAATTTATCTGCAGGAAAGATTCCATTAGCAACCATTAGCACATATTTTAAGAGTCTTGCCAAGATGAAATGGACGGTTGGTTTTCTCCTTTCTACTGGATCTGACAGATATTTGTAATGTACAGTATATATAAAATGACACCAACAGTTTGACACATCTTCGTTCTTTGTACATTATCTAATATATTATATAAATTCATACATATGAACCATTTAGAATTGACAAAATAACATATCAAGCACCTGACCATGCTGATTCATTGCCAATCCAGTGATATCGACCTAGTTATCATGCCTAAACAACAACCTTTGCCGTCAAGAAACAATCTATGACCAGTGTGTCTGCTAATAATGACAAATAAATCCGCACATACCACAATCATTTTAGATTACAGTTAAAATATTAGGGCACTAGAAAGCAATTTATTAAATGGACCTAAAGTGTCCAAGATAGAATATAACAATTGAGTTAATCATTCTAAATAGACATTAATATGCATTTAATTTGTAAACAATTTCTTACCATGTTTATTGAAGACACTGGTCCAATGCTGTTGACATATATGTCCACATCAATAACTGTAGGCTTAACTATGGAAAATAAGACATGCAAATATATTACACATGTTTTACATTTTCAGTGCATTTTGCTAAATTTTATCATTCAAAAAGTTGAAAAAATATACTGCTGGGACTATTACTGCATCTAAAAGCAATAGTAATAAAAAAAAAAAAACCTGAAGTGTTACTGTAGAAGTTAATAATGAATTGACTTTATATTTTATTCTTAGCACTTTCTTGTAAACTATAGAAATACGTTCTTTCCTTGTGTTTTTTCCCTGTAATATACAATATTTACACTCAGTTTTGTGCAACTGCTAAATAATTAAATTGCAGTTGATACCACTAACCCCTTAAAGGGAACTTGTCGGGTGATGCATACTGCCAAACCGCAGACAGCATGTATCAGTTCCAGGATGTGTGATCAGAGCCATGTATATTTTACTCTGAAGCACTGCGGCATTTCTGAGAAAAACATACTTTTAAACACCGCTGGGTACCAAGGTGCTCAGGTGTCTAGTCAAACAGGCAGGTCCACAGAGGCTTTTACTCGCTAGCTGATAGTAACTGACATGCCTCTACCTATACACACACATAGGCAAAGGCTTGTCATTCATTGTCAGGAAGCGGGAAGAAGCCATCGAGGACCCAACTTTACTACTAGTCAATCATGCAGCTTGGTCCCCGGAGGAGATTCAAAGTATAATTTTCCCTGAAATACCGCAGCATTTCAGAGGAAAACATACATGGCTGTGATTTTTGCGATACAATCCTGAGTGACCAATTGCCTCCAGAAGTCACAAAATTAGTAAATTGTGCCCGCCTGTGCATAATTTATACTCAATCTAACTATAGCTGTTATGTGAAGGCCTCAGAGGTTTGTTTGAGAACATTAGGGATTGAACCGCATTATAAAAACCAAGGAACACTTCGGGCAAGTCAGGGATAACATTGTGGAAAATATTAAAGCAAGGTTAAGTTATAAAAAAAATAGCCTAAGTGCTGAACTCCTCATGGAACACTGTTCAATCCATCATTTTAGAATGGAATGTGTATGTCACAACTATAAACCTACCAAAACATTGCCATCCACCTATACTGACATCCCGAGCAAGAAGAACGCTAATTAGCTATTTAGAGAAGCAACCAAGAGGCCCATAGTCATTCTGGAAAAGCTGCGGAGATCCACAGCTAAGGTGGGAGAATCTGTCCATAAGACAATTTATAGTTGTTTACTCTACAAATCTGACCTTTATGGAAGAGTGGAAATAAGAAAAACATATTTGAAAGCAAGCCATAAGTAGTCCAATTTGCAATTTGTAAAAGCCATATAGCGGAGCAGGGTTATCATGTGGAAATAGTTGCTCTGGTCAGATGAGACCAAAGTAAACATTTTTGGGCTGAATGCAAAACGCTGTGTGTGCTGAAAACTAAAAGCCCTGAAAACATCATCCCCACCATCAAACATGATGATGGTAGCATTAAACTGTGGGGATTCTTTCCTTCATCAGGGACAGGGAATCTCATCAGAGTTCATGAGAAGATGGATGGAGCTAAATACAGGACAATCCTGGAGGAAAACCTGTTACAGGCTGAAACAGACTAGAGACTTGGGTGTTCATTTGCCTTCCAGCAGGACAATGACCCCAAACATACTGCTAGCCTGCCATGGAATAGTTTAGATCAAAACATATTCATATGTTTGAAGGGCCGAGTCAAAGTACAGACCTAAATCTCATTGAGAATCCAAGAAAAGACTTGAAAATGGACGTTATTATTATTATTTATTATTATCGCGCCATTTATTCCATGGCGCTTTACATGTGAGGAGGGGTATACATAATAAAAACAGGTACAATAATCTTGAACAATACAAGTCACAACTGGTACAGGAGGAGAGAGGACCCTGCCCACGAGGGCTCACAATCTACAAGGGATGGGTGAGGATACAGTAGGTAAGGATAGAGATGGTTGTGCAGTGGTTTGGTCGATCGGTGATTACTGCAGGTTGTAGGCTTGCCAGAAGAGGTAGGTATTCAGGTTCTTTTTGAAGGTTTCGATGGTAGGTGAGAGTCTGATATGCTGTGGTAGAGAGTTCCAGAGTAGGGGTGATGCGCGAGAGAAACCTTGTATGTGATTGTGGGAAGAGGAGATAAGAGGGGAGTAGAGAAGGAGATCTTGTGAGGATCGGAGGTTGCGTTCAGCAAAGTACCGGGAGACGAGGTCACAGATGTATGGAGGAGACAGGTTGTGTATGGCTTTGTATGTCATGGCTAGGCTTTTGTACTGGAGTCTCTGGGCAATGGGGAGCCAGTGAAGGGATTGACAGAGGGGAGAGGCTGGAGAATAGCGAGGGGACAGGTGGATTAGTTGGGCAGCTGAGTTTAGAATAGATTGGAGGGGTGCAAAAGTGTTCGAGGGGGGCCACAGAGCAGGAGGTTGCAGTAGTCAAGGCGAGAGATGATGAGAGCATGGACTAGGGTTTTTGCAGATTCTTGGTTTAAGAATGTACGGATCCGAGAAATATTTTTGAGTTGAAGGCGGCAGGAAGTGGAAAGGGCTTGGATATGCGGTTTGAAGGAGAGATCAGTGTCAAGGATCACCCCGAGACAGCGAGCTTGTGGGACTGGGGAGAGTGGGCAGCCGTTTATTGTAATGGATAGGTTTGTTTGGGGGGGTCACGTGAGATGGGGGAAAGACAATGAATTCTGTTTTGTCCATGTTAAGTTTTAGGAATCTAGTGGAGAAGAAGGATGAAATAGCGGATAGACATTGAGGGATTCTGGTTAGTAGGGTGGTGATGTCTGGTGCAGAGATGTAGATCTGTTTGTCATCAGCATAGAGATGATACTGAAAACCGTGAGCTGTCCCAGGCCAAAAGTGTAAATGGATAAGAGCAGGGGCCCTAGAACTGAACCTTGCAGGACTCCGACAGATAGGGGGCGATGTGACGAGGTGGTGTGTGAATGGGAGACGCTGAATGTTCGGTATCAGGAGATCCAGGATAAGGCCAAGTCTGTGATGCCAAGGGATGAGAGGGTCTGTAGTAATAGAGAATGGTCCACTGTGTCAAAGGCAGAGGATAGGTCCAGGAGGAGGAGGATAGAGTAGTGTTGCTTGCTCTTGGTGGTTAATAGGTCATTGGTGACCTTAGTTAGGGCAGTTTAAGTGGAGTGGTGTGACCGGAAGCCTGATTGTAAGCGGTCAAAAAGGGAGCAGGAAGATAGATGGGAGGACAGTTCAAGATGGACGTGTTGTTCCAGTAGTATTGAGGCATAGGGGAGAAGTGATATAGGGTGATAGCTAGATACAGAGGATGGGTCAAGAGAGGGCTTTTTGAGGATAGGTGTGTTAGGGGTCGAGTTCCCGACTCTGCACAGGTGGAATCTCGGGCCATCTCCGCTGCAGTCTCCCATTCTTCTCCTGCCGCAGTGGAGCCTGCTTAGCGGAGACATCAGTCCCAGCGTCTTGCTCAGTCTGACTCTGTACAAAGAGTTACTGCTGCTTTTCCTGCTTCTGCAATTGAAGCCAGTGCTGGGCAGCGGCGAGCAGACGCTTCTAGGTCTAAGTCCTGCTTTTCTCGTTCTGAATAAGATCTCTCAGTTGATATCAAGGGTCACATGTTCAGATACTGCAGCTAAATCCATTGGTCCTTCGGGAAGGTCCTGTAGGTGCACAGGCTCTGTGGCAGCCTCTCATTGGTCCTTCTAGGAAGGTCATGTACTTGCTGTAACTATATAAAGCTCACATGGCCGCACGGCCATACGCTAGTATCTTTCTAAGTTATGTGCTTTGTGCCAATGTGGTTATGTAAGATTGTGTTCAGGGACAAGGCTGAAATAAGCCCCTAGAATGCTGGCACCTCCGGCGACGAGATTGTTTGTGTGTATTCAGGGACCTGGCTGAAATAAGCCCCTAGAATGCTGGCACCTCCGGCGAGGAGTTTTGTGTGCATGTATGACCACTGGCTGCTCTCAGTTGGGTAGTTAGCCTGTGCCTCTGTGAAGTCTAACAGGGTGCAGTGCTTTGCTTTCACAGCTACTCTGTGAAATAACAGAGCTAGTTCATACCGCCATATAGTGCCGCCGTTTGTAGCAGCAGGTTCTCCAGCACGGTGGACCCTGGGCTGCGAACGCATCTATAACAGTAAAACATCTCTATTTACTCGGTGCGTTCCGCTAGCCCTAACAGAATACTAGCGCCAGGGTCTGGCTAGTAAATGGCGGACATTCAGCAATCCTTGCGGTATATCCAGCAGCTGGAGAGTAGGTTGGCGGCTCTTGAGAGCACAACCTCAGCTGTGGATGTTACCGCAGTTGCTGTACAGGCTGCTAGCGTGGCTGCAGCAACCTTGTCCACTGCCACCCCTGTTCCGACATTATCTCACCTCCCGCTGCCAGAAAAATTTTCTGTACATAGCAAATCTTGTAGGGGAATCGTGAGTCAGTGCTCTATTTACCTCGAGCTCCTGGCTGCACGTTTTCCCACAGAGCAGGCAAAGGTGGGACTTATTGTGTATATCTTGTCAGACAGGGCACTGGAATGGGCTAGACCGCTGTGGGAGCGTGGCGATCATGTGGTGAAGAGTGCTCCGTTGTTCCTGAGCACTCTGAAACAGGTCTTTTTAGGACCTCGAGTCACCCATGACACGGCGCTCCAACTGCTGGCATTGACTCAGGGTTTGTCCTTGGTCAGCCATTTTGCTGTCCACTTCCGTACCCTAGCATCTGAGCTGGAGTGGCCGAATAAAGCCCTTATCCCCATATTTTGGAGGGGGCTGGCTGACCACGTGAAGGACGCTCTGGCCACTAGGGAGATTCCTGCCACACTGGAGAAGTTAATAGCTGTCTCCACTTGTATTGACCTCCGTTTTAATGAGCAGAGGTTAGAGCGAGCCCAGTGTAGGCAGAGGTTTCAGCTGGTTTCCACCTTCGCCAAACCTCTGGATTCCCCGGTCCTGGTCCCTGAGTCACATAAGGCCATGGAAGTGTCACGAGCGGGATCTAAGTCCCAGACCGCTTGTGCACTCAAGGTCTGTCATGTTTGCCAGCAGTCAGGGCATCTTGCCACCAGATGTACCCAGCGGTCGAGGAAACGTCAGCGTCTAGTGGTAGTAGGTGGAGGTACACTAGAAACGGCGAGATTTGCCTCCAAATTGTCCTTTAACCCCTTTACCCCCAAGGGTGGTTTGCACGTTAATGACCGGGCCAATTTTTACAATTTTGACCACTGTCCCTTTATGAGGTTATAACTCTGGAACGCTTCAATGGATCCTGGTGATTCTGACACTGTTTTCTCGTGACATATTGTACTTCATGACAATGGTAAAAATTCTTTGATAGTACCTGCGTTTATTTGTGAAAAAAACGGAAATTTGGCAAAAATTATGAAAATTTCGCACTTTTCCAACTTTGAATTTTTATGCAATTAAATCACAGAGATATGTCACACAAAATACTTAATAAGTAACATTTCCCACATGTCTACTTTACATCAGCACAATTTTGGAACCAAAATTTTTTTTTGTTAGGGAGTTATAAAGGTTAAAAGTTGACCAGCAATTTCTCATTTCTACAACACCATTTTATTTTAGGGACCACATCTCATTTGAAGTCATTTTGAGGGGTCTATATGATAGAAAATACCCAAGTGTGACACTATTCTAAAAACTACACCCCTCAAGGTGCTCAAAGCCATATTCAAGAAGTTTATTAACCCTTCTGGTGCTTCACAGGAATGTTTTGAATGTTTAAATAAAAATGAACATTTAACTTTTTTTCACAAAAAATTTAATTCAACTCCAATTTGTTTTATTTTACCAAGGGTAACAGGAGAAAATGGACCCCAAACATTGTTGTACAATTTGTCCTGAGTATGCCAATACCCCACATGTGGGGGTAAACCACTGTTTGGGCGCATGGCAGAGCTCGGAAGCGAAGGAGTGCCATTTGACTTTTCAATGCAAAATTGACTGGAATTGAGATGGGACGCCATGTTTCGTTTGGAGAGCCCCTGATGTGGCTAAACATTGAAACCCCCCACAAGTGACACCATTTTGGAAAGTAGACCCTCTAAGGAACTTATCTAGATGTGTGGTGCTTCACAGAAGTTTATAATGTAGAACCGTAAAAATAAAATATCATATTTTTTCACAAAAATTATCTTTTCGCCCCCAATTTTTTATTTTCCCAAGGGTAAGAGAAGAAATTGGACCCCAAAAGTTGTTGTACAATTTGTCCTGAGTACGCTGATAGCCCATATGTGGGGGTAAACCACTGTTTGGGCGGATGGGAGAGCTCGGAAAGGAAGGAGCGCCGTTTGACTTTTCAATGCAAAATTGACAGGAATTGAGATGGGACGCCATGTTGCGTTTGAAGAGCCACTGATGTGCCTAAACATTGAAACCCCCCACAAGTGACACCATTTTGGAAAGTAGACCCCCTAAGGAACTTATCTAGAGGTGTGGCCGTAAAAATAAAACAAAATTTTTTTCCCACAAAAATTATTTTTTTAGCCCCCAGTTTTGTATTTTCCTGAGGGTAACAGGAGAAATTGGACCCCAAAATTTGTTGCCCAATTTGTCCTGAGTGCGATGATACACCATATGTGGGGGGAACCACTGTTTGGGCACATGGGAGGGCTCAGAAGGGAAGGAGTGCCATTTGAATGCAGACTTAGATGGAATGGTCTGCAGGTGTCACATTGCGTTTGCAGAGCCCCTAATGTACCTAAACAGTAGAAACCCCCCACAAGTGACACCATTTTGGAAAGTAGACCCCCTTAGGAACTTATCTAGATGTGTGCTGAGCGCTTTGACCCACTAAGGGCTTCACAGAAGTTTATAATGGAGAGCCGTAAAAATAAAACAAAAATTTTTTCCCACAAAAATTATTTTTTAGCCCCCAGTTTTGTATTTTCCCGAGGGTAACAGGAGAAATTCGACCCCACAATTTGTTGTCCAATTTGTCCTGAGTGCGCTGATACCCCATATGTGGGGGGAAACACTGTTTGGGCGCATGGGAGGGCTCGGAAGGGAAGGAGCTCCATTTGGAATGAGGACTTAGATGGAATGGTCTGCAGGTGTCACATTGCATTTGCAGAGCCCCTAATGTACCTAAACAGTAGAAACCTCCCACAAGTGACACCATTTTGGAAACTAGACCCCCTAAGGAATCCATCTAGATGTGTTGTGATAGCTTTGAACCCCCAAGCGTTTCACTACAGTTTGTAACGCAGAGCCGTGAAAATTAAAAAAAAAAATCTTTCCCCCCCAAATTATTTTTTAGCCCCCAGTTTTGTATTTTCCCGAGGGTAAGAGGAGAAATTCGACCCCAAAAGTTGTTGTCCAATTTGTCCTGAGTACGCTGATACCCCGTATGTTGGGGGAAACCACCGTTTGAGCGCATGGCAGAGCTCGGAAGGGAAGGAGTGCCATTTGGAATGCAGACTTAGATGGAATGGTCTGCAGACGTCACATTGCGTTTGCAGAACCCCTAATGTACCTAAACAGTAGAAACCCCCCACAAGTAACCCCATATTGGAAACTAGACCCCCCAGGGAACTAATCTAGATGTGTTGTGAGAACTTTGAACCCCCAAGTGTTTCACTACAGTTTATAACGCAGAGCCGTGAAAATAAAAAAAAAATTTTTTTCCCACAAAAAATATGTTTTAGCCCCGAGTTTTGTATTTTCCCAAGGGTAACAGGAGAAATTGGACCCCAAAAGTTGTTGTCCTATTTGTCCTGAGTACGCTAATACCCCATATGTTGGGGTAAACCCCTGTTTGGGCACACGGGAGAGCTCGGAAGGGAAGAAGCACTGTTTTACTTTTTCAACGCAGAATTGGCTGGAATTGAGATCGGACGCCATGTCGCGTTTGGAGAGCCCCTGATGTGCCTAAACAGTGGAAACCCCACAATTATAACTGAAACCCTAATCCAAACACATCCCTAACCCTAATCCCAACAGTAACCCTAACCACACCTCTAACCCAGACACACCCCTAACCCTAATCCCAACCCTATTCCCAACCGTAAATGTAATCTAAACCCTAACTGTAACTTTAGCCCCAACCCAAACTGTAGCCCTAGCCCTAACCCTAGCCCTAACCCTAATCCTAACCCTAGCCCTAACCCTAGCCCTAACCCTAGCCCTAGCCCTAACCTTAACCCTAGCCCTAACCCTAGCCCTAGCCCTAACCCTAGCCCTAACCCTAACCCTAGCCCTAACCCTAGCCCTAACCCTAGCCCTAGCCCTAACCCTAGCCCTAACCCTAGCCCTAGCCCTAACCCTAGCCCTAGCCCTAACCCTAACCCTAGCCCTAACCCTAGCCCTAGCCCTAACCCTAACCCTAGCCCTAACCCTAACCCTAGCCCTACCCCTAACCCTAGCCCTAACCCTAGCCCTAACCCTAGCCCTAACTCTAACCCTAGCCCTAATGGGAAAATGGAAATAAATACATTTTTTTAATTTTTCCCTAACTAAGGGGGTGATGAAGGGGGGTTTGATTTACTTTTATAGCGGGTTATTTAGCGGATTTTTATGATTGGCAGCCGTCACACACTGAAAGACGCTTTTTATTGCAAAAAATATTTTTTGCGTTACCACATTTTGAGAGCTATAATTTTTCTATATTTTGGTCCACAGAGTCATGTGAGGTCTTGTTTTTTGCGGGACGAGTTGACATTTTTATTGGTATCATTTTCGGGCACGTGACATTTTTTGATCGCTTTTTATTCCAGAATGACCAAAAACCAGCTATTCATGAATTTCTTTTGGGGGAGGCGTTTATACCGTTCCGCGTTTGGTAAAATTGATAAAGCAGTTTTATTCTTCGGGTCAGTACGATTACAGCGACACCTCATTTATATCATTTTTTTATGTTTTGGCGCTTTTATACGATAAAAACTATTTTATAGTAAAAATAATTATTTTTGCATCGCTTTATTCTCAGGACTATAACTTTTTTATTTTTTTGCTGATGATGCTGTTTGGCAGCTCGTTTTTTGCGGGACAAGATGACGTTTTCAGCGGTACCATGGCTATTTATATCTGTCTTTTTGATCGCGTGTTATTCCACTTTTTGTTCGGCGATATGATAATAAAGCGTTGTTTTTTGCCTCGTTTTTTTTTTTTTTTCTTACGGTGTTTACTGAAGGGGTTAACTAGTGGGCCAGTTTTATAGGTCGGGCCGTTACAGACGCGGCGATACTAAATATGTGTACTTTTATTGTTTTGTTTTTTTTATTTAGATAAAGAAATGTATTTATGGGAACAATATTTTTTTTTTTTTCATTATTTTGGAATATTTTTTTTTATTTTTTTTTTACACATTTGAAAAATTTTTTTTTTACTTTTTTACTTTGTCCCGGGGGGGACATCACAGATCAGTGATCTGACAGTTTGCACAGCACTCTGTCAGATCACTGATCTGACATGCAGCGCTGCAGCCTTCACAGTGCCTGCTCTGAGCAGGCTCTGTGAAGCCACCTCCCTCCCTGCAGGACCCGGATCCGCGGCCATCTTGGATCCGGGGCTCGAGCAGGGAGGGAGGGAGGTAAGACCCTCGCAGCAACGCGATCACATCGCGTTGCTGCAGGGGGCTCAGGGAAGCCCGCAGGGAGCCCCCTCCCTGCGCGGTGCTTCCCTGCACCGCCGGCACATCGCGATCATCTTTGATCGCGGTGTGCCAGGGGTTAATGTGCCGGGGGCGGTCCGTGACCGCTCCTGGCACATAGTGCCGGATGTCAGCTGCGATAAACAGCTGACACCCGGCCGCGATCGGCCGCGCTCCCCCCGTGAGCGCCGCCGATCGCGCTGGACGTACTATCCCGTCCATGGTCATAGGGGCCCACCCCACATGGACGGGATAGTACGTCCGATGTCAGAAAGGGGTTAAGGGGACAATTACTATAGGCTCATCCTTCCACTCGGTAGAGCTCTGCATGGATTCTGGGGCGGAGGGCAATTTTATGTCTTCTGCCTTCGCCCAATGTCACGCAATACCCCTGGTAATGCTAGCTCAACCAGTAACGGTACGAGTGGTGAATGGGTCGACACTGCCCTCACAGATCACACACCAGACCATCCCTTTTACTTTGTCCATTTCGCCATCCCATCAGGAGATTATATCTCTGCTCGTCATTCCTGAGGGAATTGATGAGGTCCCATTGGGGATACCTTGGCTACGGTACCACTCTCCTCATATCGAGTGGTCCTCAGGCAGAATTTTGGGATGGGGTGAATCTTGTGGGGATAGGTGTCAGAGGGAGTGCGTTCAGGTTGCTACTACAGAGGTACCCGCAGATCTTTCCTCTCTCCCCAAGCAATATTGGCCCTATGCAGACGTGTTTTCCAAAAAGGTGGCGGAGACCCTTCCGCCCCATCGCCCCTATGACTGTCCTATTGATCTCTTGCCTGGTGCTGAGCCTCCCCGGGGTCGAGTCTATCTGTTATCTCTCCCGGAGATGGAGGCAATGTCTGAGTACATTCAAGAGAATCTGGCAAGAGGGTTCATCAGGAAGTCAGTGTCACCTGCTGGGGCTGGGTTCTTCTTTGTGCAGAAGAATGGGGAACTGTGTCCATGCATAGATTATAGGGGTCTTAACGCCATCACCGTTAGGAATAATTATCCTTTGCCCCTGATATCTGAGCTTTTTGATAGGCTTCGGGGAGCAAGGGTATTTACTAAATTAGATCTGCGGGGTGCTTACAACCTGATTCACATCCATGAGGGGGACGAATGGAAGACGGCTTTTAACACCAGGGGTGGGTACTATGAATATCTGGTGATGACCTTCGGGCTCTGTAATGCCCCAGCTGTTTTCCAAGACTTTGTGAACGGCATCTTCCGGGATATGCGCTCCACCTTGGTCATAGTCTATCTGGATGATATTCTCATTTACTCTCCAGATATTGACTCCCACCGGAGAGATGTTTGCAAAGTCTTTGACCTCCTACGGGCAAACTCCCTCTATGCCAAGTTGGAGAAGTTTGTGTTCGAGCAGGAGTCTTTACCTTTCCTGGGCTATATCATCTCCGCCCAGGGATTGGCTATGGATCCTGCCAAACTCCAGGCTGTGATGGACTGGCAGGAACCCCATTCTCTTAAAGCGGTGCAGCGCTTTATGGGGTTCATTAACTACTATCGCCAGTTCATTCCACACTTCTCAACTTTGGTAGCTCCCTTGGTTGCCCTCATCAAGAAGGGAGCAAATCCCAAATTGTGGTCTGAGGAGGTCTCCAAGGCCTTTATCTCCATTAATTCACACTTCGCTAGCGCTCCCATCCTACATCGCCCCGATGTAGATAAGCCATTTATAATGGAGGTGGATGCCTCATCTGTTGGTGCTGGAGCAGTCCTTTCCAAAAGGATGCTCAAGGTTTGAAGCATCCTTGCTTTATCTTCTCTAATACCTTCTCACCAGCAGAGAGGAATTATTCCATCGGGGACAGGGAGTTGCTAGCCATTAAGTTGGCTTTCTCGGAGTGGATACATCTCTTGGAACGAGCTCGTTTTCCCTTCCAAGTCTTCACAGATCACAAGAATTTGGTTTACCTGCAGACAGCCCAGCGGTTAAATTCTCGCCAGGCCAGATGGTCCTTGTTTTTCTCCCGCTTTCATTTTACCCTTCATTTTCTTTCTGGGGAGAAGAACATTCGTGCTGATGCTCTCTCTTGCTCTGTTGTATCATCTGTGGAGGAGGAAGAGGAGCCTCGGCTTATTGTCCCCACCGAGAATCTAAGAACTGTGCCCCCGGTTTTGTTAGAGTCTGTGCCTCCGGGCAAGACTTTTGCACCATTCAGTTTGCGACTGGAGGTTCTCTCTTGGTCTCACTCGGCCAGTGTGGGTGGACATTTTAGTTCCAAAAGGACATCTGAGTTACTGGTGAGGACATATTGGTGGCCGCATATGGCTCGTGATGTCACAGACTATGTTCGGGTGTGTGTCTCTTGCGCCAAGAACAAGTCTCCTCGGCAACGGCCAGCTGGGTTGCTCTATCCTCTGCCGGTGGCGGACAGGCCCTGGGAGATTGTCAGGATGGACTTTGTGGTAGGCTTACCCAAGTCTCGTAGCTGCACCATTATCTGGGTGATCACCGATCATTTTTCCAAAATGGTTCATTTGGTGCCTCTTCCACAACTACCTTCTGCATGGGCTCTGGCAGCGTTGTTCATCAAGCATATCTTTCGCCTACACGGTATGCCAGACAAGATTCTCAGTGACCGGGGTCCCCACTTTGCGTCTCGTTTCTGGAGAGAGCTTTGTTGTCTGCTCAGTATTAAGTTGAATCTCTCCTTGGCTTATCATCCCGAGATGAATGGGTTGGTTGAGAGGGTCAATCAGACTCTGGTCACATATTTACGACATTTTGTTTCTGCCAGGCAGGATGACTGGGCATCCTTGTTACAGTGGGCAGAGTTTGCCCTTAACAACGCAGTAGCCGACTCCACCGGTCAGACTCCTTTCCTCCTTAATTACGGCCAGCATCCACAGGTTCCTGTGCCTATGCCCTTGTCTGGGCAGTGGAGGCACGGGACATTTGGGACCGCACTCAGGATGCCATCCGTGCCGCCAAGGAGAGAATGAGGTCCTCCGCCATTGCACATTGGCGCCCTGCCCCGACCTTTGCTCCTCGCGACTTGGTGTGACTCTCCGCCCGTAACATCAGGCTGTGTCTTGAGTCCACTAAGTTTGCACCGCGCTACTTGGGTCCCTTCAAGATCCTCGAACAGGTTAATCCTGTGGTCTACCATCTAGCCCTTCCTCCACGCCTTGGTATCACCGACACCTTTCATGTGTCCCTCCTTAAGCCCGTGTACATGTCCCAGTTTTCTGAGTCATCTGTCGGGACATCCGGTTCATCTACGGATGATTACAAGGTGAATGCTTTTTTGGGGTGCAAGGTGGTACGTGGCAAAAAAATTTATTTGGTGTACTGGAAGGGTTACGGTCCTGAGGATAGGTCCTGGGAGCCTGTTGAGCACATTCAAGCTCTGCAGCTCATTGCAGCCTTCGAGCGTAGCGAGGCCCAAATAGGGGGGCCCTAGGAGGTGGGTAATGTTAGGGGTCGAGTTCCCGCCTCTGCACAGGGGAAATCTTGGGCAATCCCCGCTGCGGTCTCCCATTCTTCTCCTGCCGCAGTGGAGCCTGCTCAGCGAAGACATGAGTCCCAGGGTCTTGCTCAGTCTGACTCTGTACAAAGAGTTACTGCTGCTTTTCCTGCTTCTGCCACTGGGCAGCAGTGAGCAGACGCTTTTAGGACTAAGTCCTGCTTTTCTCGTTCTGAGCTTGCCCAGAGTAAGATCTCTCAGTGGAGATCGAGGGTCACATGTTCAGATACTGCAGCTAAATCCATTGGTCCTTCAGGAAGGTCCTGTAGGTGCTCAGGCTCTGTGGCAGCCTCTCATTGGTCCTTCTAGGAAGGTCATGTACTTGCTGCAACTATTTAAAGCTCGCATGGCCGCACGGCCATGCACTAGTATCTTTCTAAGTTATGTGCTTTGCGCCAATGTGGTCATGTAAGATTGTGTTCAGGGACCAGGCTGAAATAAGCCCCTAGAATGCTGGCACCTCCGGCGAGGAGATAGTGTTTGTGTGTATTCAGGGACCTGGCTGAAATAAGCCCCTAGAATGCTGGCACCTCCAGCGAGGAGTTTTGTGTGCATGCATGACCACTGACTGCTCTCAGTTGGGTAGTTAGCCTGTGCCTCTGTGAAGTCTAACAGGGCGTAGTGCTTTGCTTTCACAGCTACTCTGTGAAATAACAGAGCTAATTCATACCGCCAAATAGTGCTGTCGTTTGCTAGCAGCAGGTTCTCCAGCACGGTGGACCCCGGGCTGCGAACGCATCTATAACAATAAAACATCTCTATTTACTTGGTGCGTTCTGCTAGCCCTAACAAGGTGTGATTGAGGCATGTTTAACCCCTTCAAGTCGCGGCCCTTTTTCATTTTTGCGTTTTCGTTTTTCGCTCCCCTCCTTCCCTGAGCCATAACTTTTTTATTTTTCCATCAATATGGTCATGTGAGGGCTTATTTTTTGCGGGACAAGTTGTACTTTTGAAAGACACCATTGGTTTTACCATGTCTTTTACTAGAAAACGGGAAAAAAATTCCAAGTGCGGTGAAATTGCAACCAAAGTGCAATCCCACACTTGTTTTTTGTTTGGCTTTTTTGCTAGGTTCACTAAATGCTAAAACTAACCTGCCATTATGATTATCTAGGTCATTACGAGTTCATAGACACCTAACATGACAAGGTTATTTTTTATCTAAGTGGTAAAAAAAAATTCCAAACTTTGCTAAAAAAAAAAAAAAAAAGTGCCATTTTCCGATACCCGTAGCGTCTCCATTTTTCGTGATCTGGGGTCGGGTGAGGGCTTATTTTTTGCGTGCCGAGCTGATGTTTTTAATGATACCATTTTTGTGCAGATACGTTCTTTTGCTCGCCCGTTATTGCATTTTAATGTAATGTCGCGGCGACCAAAAAACGTAATTCTGGCGTTTCGGATTTTTTTCTCGCTACGCCGTTTAGCGATCAGGTTAATGCTTTTTTTTATTTGATAGATCGGGCGATTCTGAACACGGCGATACCAAATACGTGTAGGTTTGTTTTTTTTTTAATTGTTTTATTTAGGATGGGGCGAAAGGGGGGTGATTTAAAGTTTTATATTTTTTATATTTTTTTCATATTTTTAAAAACATTTTTTTTTTACTTGTGCCATGCTTCAATAGCCTCCATGGGAGGCTAGAAGCTGGCATAGCCTGATCGGCTCTGCTACATAGCAGCGATCATCAGATCGCTGCTATGTAGCAGAAATGCAGGTGTGCTGTGAGCGCCGACCACAGGGGGGCGCTCACAGCAGACCTGCATCAGTAACCATAGAGGTCTCAAGGACCTTTATGGTTACCTTCCTAATGCATCGCCGACCCCGATCATGTGACGGGGGTCGGCGATGACGTCATATCCGGCAGCCCGGCCGGATGCGGTAGTTAAATGCCGCTGTCTGTGTTTGACAGCGGCATTTAACAGGTTAATAGCGGCGGGTGAATAGCGATTTCACCCGCCGCTATTGCGCGCACATGTCAGCTGTACAAAACAGCTGACATGTCGCGACTTTGATGTGGGCTCACCGCCGGAGCCCACATCAAAGGGGGAGACACGATATGAGCAGTACATGTACTGCTCATGTCATGAAGGGAAAACACCAGTTGTGACAGGTTGAAGAGATGGGTTAGAGTTGGGTTGAAAACTGTGGCGAGGTTTGGGATGGAGTGGGAAGGGATCGGGTCAAGTGCACAGGTGGTGAGATGCGATCCTGAGAGTAGAGTGGAGAGTCGATCTTCTGTAATAGTGGAGAAGTTGTTTTTGGAGGTGGAGGGCTGGGTATTTGGGAGGAAGGGCTCTGGGGGTTGTCAACTAAAACTATCTCTCATGTTCTCAATCTTCTGCTTGAAAAATGAGGCAAAGTCTTCAGCTGAGATGAGTGGGGAGGGAGGAGGTGCTGGGAGACGGAGGAGAGAGTTGAAGGTGTTGAATAACTGTTTAGGGTTGTGAGAAAGGGAGGATATGAGAGATAAGAAGTAGGTTTGTTTATCTGTGGTGAGTGTGGTCTTGAAAGTAGTGAGGGACAGTTTGAATGCGATAAAGTGCTTGTTGTGTTTGGAGACAGAGGATTGTATGTTAAGGAACAGTTCTGAGGAGGAGGTGAGATGGATGGGGAGGATTGAAGAGGAGATGAACAGTTCTTTACTAGGAGTAGTGATTAGGGGAGTTTGCATAAAGTGAAGAATTATAGGGGTGAAAGTGAAAACAAACAGAAACATTGTTTACAGTGACTTGCCAGTTACCTTCAGTTCCCTTCTGGTTCAATTATGATTTTAATTCTAAATTAATCTACGTTCACAATCTCTCTCCATCCAATCTCACTGAGATAGATGTAGTTTGCAAAGAAGAATGGGCAAACATTTCAGCCTCTAGCTGTGCAAAGCTGCTACAGACATACCCCAAAAAACTTGTAATGGTAATGGCAGTGAAAGTAGACCCAACAAATTATTGACTCAAGGAGGCTGAAAACAAATGCATGTCACTGTTTTCAGATTGATATTTTTTAAATATTTAGAAGACCATATATCATTTCCTTTACATTTCACAAATACTTGCTACTTTATGTTGGTATATCACATAAAATTCAAATGAAAACTTTTAGGTTTGTGGGTGTAATTTGAAACAATGTGGAAAAGATCACAGAGTATGAGTACATTTTCAAGGCACTGTATATAAAAATTCTCTGAAATTTAGATAATTTAGCAATTTTCAAAATGTAAATTTTTATGCTTTCATGGAAATAGTCACACCATACAAAATGGTTCGTAAATATCATTTCAAAGGTGTCTATTTTGTATCAGAATACTTTTTCCAGCATTATTTTAATTTGTTAAAATGTCTGACGGGTTTAAAGCTTAGCAACAAATTTATATTTCTTTAATAAAATTTACAAATCCTATTCTTTAGTGCCCTATTCAGGTTGAAATATCTTTGAGGGGTTAATTTAATGAAAAAATAACAAAAGTGTTACTATTTTAAAAACTGTACTCTCTAGTGTATTCAAAACTTCCGTCAGAAAGTTTCTTAAAGGAGTTTTCCAAGTAATATAAAAAAGCATACATTTAACCCCTTCCTGACCCAGCCTATTTTGACCTTAAAGACCTTGCCGTTTTTTGCAATTCTGACCAGTGTCCCTTTATGAGGTAATAACTCAGGAACGCTTCAACGGATCCTAGCGGTTCTGAAACTGTTTTTTCATGACATATTGGGCTTCATGATAGTGGTAAATTTAAGTCAATAAATGCTGCGTTTATTTGTGATAAAAATGGAAATTTGGCGAAAATTTTGAAAATTTTGCAATTTTCACATTTTGAATTTTTATTCTGTTAAACCAGAGAGTTATGTGACACAAAATAGTTAATAAATAACATTTCCCACATGTATACTTTAAATCAGCACAATTTTGGAAACAAAATTTGTTTTTTGCTAGGAAGTTATAAGAGTTAAAATTTGACCAGCGATTTCTCATTTTTACAACGAAATTTACAAAACCATTTTTTTTAGGGACCACCTCACATTTGAAGTCAGTTTGAGGGGTCTATATGGCTGAAAACACCCAAAAGTGACACCATTCTAAAAACTGCACCCCTCAAGGTACTCAAAACCACATTCAAGAAGTTTATTAACCCTTCAGGTGCTTCACAGCAGCAGAAGCAACATGGAAGGAAAAAATGAACATTTAACTTTTTAGTCACAAAAACTATATTTTAGCAACAATTTTTTTATTTTCCCAATGGTAAAAGGAGAAACTGAACCATGAAAGTTGTTTTCCAATTTGTCCTGAGTACGCTGATACCTCATATGTGGGGGTAAACCACTGTTTGGGCGCACGGCAGGGCTTGGAAGGGAAGGAGCGCCATTTGACTTTTTGAATGAAAAATTGGCTCCACTCTTTAGCGGACACCATGTCACGTTTGGAGAGCCCCCGTGTGCCTAAAAATTGGAGCTCCCCCACAAGTGACCCCATTTTGGAAACTAGACGCCCCAAGGAACTTATATAGATGCATAGTGAGCACTTTGAACCCCCAGGTGCTTCGCAAATTGATCCGTAAAAATGAAAAAGTACTTTTTTTCATAACAAAATTCTTTTAGCCTCAATTTTTTCATTTTCACATGGGCAACAGGATAAAATGGATCCTAAAATTTGTTGGGCAATTTCTCCTGAGTACACCAATACCTCACATGTGGGGGTAAACCACTGTTTGGGCACAAGGTAAGGCTCGGAAGGGAAGGAGCGCCATTTGACTTTTTGAATGAAAAATTATCTCCATCGTTAGCGAACACCATGTCGCGTTTGGAGAGCCCCTGTGTGCCTAAACATTGGCGCTCCCCCACAAGTGACCCCATTTTGGAAACTAGACCCCCCAAGGAACTTATCTAGATGCCTAGTGAGCACTTTAAACCCTCAGGTGCTTCACAAATTGATCTGTAAAAATGAAAAAGTACTCTTTTTTAACAAAAAAATTCTTTTCGCCTCAATTTTTTCATTTTCACATGGGCAATAGGATAAAATGGATCATAAAATTTGTTGCGCAATTTCTCCCAAGTATGCCGATACCTCATATGTGGGGGTAAACCACTGTTTGGGCACACGGCAGGGCTCGGAAGGGAAGGCGCGCCATTTGACTTTTTGAATGGAAAATTAGCTCCAATTGTTAGCGGACACCATGTCACGTTTGGAGAGCCCCTGTGTGCCTAAACATTGGAGCTCCCCAACAAGTGACCTCATTTTGGAAACTAGACCCCCCAAGGAAGTTATCTAGATGCATATTGAGCACTTTAAACCCCCAGGTGCTTCACAGAAGTTTATAACGCAGAGCCATGAAAATAAAAAATAATTTTTCTTTTCTCAAAAATGATTTTTTAGCCTGGAATTTCCTATTTTACCAAGAGTAATAGGAGAAATTGGACACCAAATGTTGTTGTCCAGTTTGTCCTGCGTATGCTGATACCCCATATATGGGGGTAAACCACTGTTTGGGCACACGGCAGGGCTCGGAAGGGAAGGCACGCCATTTGGCTTTTTAAATGGAAAATTAGCTCCAATCATTAGCGGACACCATGTCACGTTTGGAGAGCCTCTGTGTGCCTAAACATTGGAGATCCTCCAGAAATGACCCCATTTTGGAAACTAGACCCCCAAAGGAACTAATCTAGATGTGTGGTGAGGACTTTGAACCCCCAAGTGCTTCACAGAAGTTTATAACGCAGAGCCATGAAAATTAAAAAAAAAATTATTTTCTCAAAAATGATCTTTTAGCCTGCAATTTTTTATTTTCACAAGGGTAACAGGAGAAATTTGACCCCAAATTTTGTTGTCCAGTTTCTCCTGAATACGCTGATATCCCATATGTGGGGGTAAACCACTGTTTGGGCACATGCTGGGGCTCGGAAGTGAAGTAGTGATGTTTTGAAATGCAGACTTTGATGGAATGGTCTGCGGGCGTCACGTTGCGTTTGCAGAGCCCCTGATGTGGCTAAACAATAGAAACCCCCCACAAGTGACCCCATTTTGGAAACTAGACCCCGAAAGGAACTTATCTAGATGTGTGGTGAGCACTTTGAATCCCCAAGTGCTTCATAGAAGTTTATAATGCAGAGCCGTGAAAATAATAAATACGTTTTCTTTCCTCAAAAATAATTATTTAGCCCAGAATTTTTTATTTTCCCAAGGGTTACAGGAGAAATTGGACCCCAAAAGTTGTTGTCCAGTTTCTCCTGAGTATGCTGATACCCCAATGTGTGGAGGTAAACCACTGTTTGGGCACATGCCGGGGCTCGGAAGGGAAGTAGTGACTTTTGAAATGCAGACTTTGATGGAATGGTCTGCGGGCGTCACGTTGCGTTTACAGAGCCCCTGGTGTGCCTAAACAGTAGAAACCCCCCACAAGTGACCCCATTTTAGAAACTAGACCCCCCAAGGAACTTATCTAGATATGTGGTGAGCACTTTGAACCCCGAAGTGCTTCACAGACATTTACAACGTAGAGCCGTGAAAATAAAAAATCATTTTTCTTTCCTCAAAAATGATGTTTTAGCAAGCATTTTTTTATTTTCACAAGGGTAACAGGAAAAATTGGACCCCAGTAATTGTTGCGCAGTTTATCCTGAGTATGCTGGTACCCCATATGTGGGGGTAAACCACTGTTTGGGCGCACATCGGGGCTCGGAATTGAGGGAGCACCATTTGACTTTTTGAATACGAGATTGGCTGGAATCAATGGTGGCGCCATGTTGCGTTTGGAGACCCCTGATGTGCCTAAACCGTGGTAACCCCTCAATTCTACCTCCAACACTAACCCCAACACACCCCTAACTCTAATCCCAACTGTAGCCATAACCCTAATCACAGCCCTAACCAAAACCCTAATTCCAACCCTAACCCTAAGGCTATGTGCCCACGTTGCGGATTCGTGTGAGATTTTTCAGCATCATTTTTGAAAAATCCGCGGGTAAAAGGCACTGCGTTTTACCTGCGGATTTACCGTGGATTGCCAGTGTTTTTTGTGCGGATTTCACCTGCGGATTCCTATTGAGGAACAGGTGTAAAACGCTGCGGAATCCGCACAAAGAATTGACATGCTGCGGAAAATATAATGCAGCGTTTCCGCGCGGTATTTTCCGCACCATGGGCACAGCGGATTTGGTTTTCCATAGGTTTACATGGTACTGTAAACCTGATGTCACACTGCTGCGAATCCGCAGCGGCCAATCCGCTGCGGATCCGCAGCCAAATCCGCACCGTGTGCACATAGACTAATTCTAAAGGTATGTGCACACGCTGCGGAAAACGCTGCGGATCCGCAGCAGTTTCCCATGAGTTTACAGTTCAATGTAAACCTACGGGAAACAAAAATCGCTGTACACATGCTGCGGAAAAACTGCACGGAAACGCAGCGGTTTACATTCCGCAGCATGTCACTTCTTTGTGCGGATTCCGCAGCGGTTTTACAACTGCTCAAATAGAAAATCGCAGTTTTAAAACTGCAGTGAAATGCGCAGAAAAAACGTGGTAAATCCGCCATAAATCCACAGCGGTTTAGCACTGCGGATTTATCAAATCCGCAGCGGAAAATTCCGCAGAGGACCAGAATACGTGTGCACATACCGAAACCCTAACCCTAGCCCTAACCCTAGCCCTAACCCTAACCCTAGCCCTAACCCTAGCCCTAGCCCTAACCCTAGCCCTAACCCTAACCCTAACCCTAGCCCTAACCCTAGCCCTAACCCTAACCGTATTCTAACATTAGTGGGAAAAAAAATCTTTATTTTTTTATTGTCCCTACCTATGGGGGTGACAAAGGGGGGGGGTCATTTATTATTTTTTTTATTTTGATCACTGTGATATAATCTATCTCAGAGATCAAAATGCACTTTGGAACGAATCTGCCGGCCGGCAGATTCGGCGGGCACACTGCGCATGCGCCCGCCATTTTGGAAGATGGCGGCGCCCAGGGAGAAGACGGACGGACCCCAGCAGGATCGGTAAGTATGATGGGGTGGGAGAGAGCACGATGGGGATCGGAGCATGGGGGGTGGATCGGAGCGCGGGAGGGGTGGAACGGAGTACGGGGGGTGGAACGGAGCACGGGGGGGTGGATCGGAGTGCAGGGGGGGTGATTGGAGCACGGGGGGGTGATTGGAGCATGGGGGGAGTGGACAAGAGCACGGGGGAGCAGAGCACAGGATGGAGGGGAGCCGGAGCAGTGTACCGGACAGATCTGAGGGCTGGGGGGGGGGGCGATCGGTGGGGTGGGGGCACATTAGTGTTTCCAGCCATGGCCGATGATATTGCAGCATCGGCCATGGCTGGATTGTAATATTTCACCAGTTATAATAGGTGAAATATTACAAATCGCTCTGATTGGCAGTTTCACTTTCAACAGCCAATCAGAGCGATCATAGCCATGGGGGGGTGAAGCCACCCCCCCTGGGCTAAACTACCACTCCCCCTGTCCCTGCAGATCGGGTGAAATGGGAGTTAACCCCTTCACCCGATCTGCAGGGACGCGATCTTTCCATGACGCCACATAGGCGTCATGGGTCGGATTGGCACCGACGTTCATGACGCCTACGTGGCGTCATGGGTCGGGAAGGCGTTAAATATTAAATATTCTTCTAAGTACTGTATCTTTATTTAGCAAAAATGTATGCTTTACCTACTGAACTTGATGCCAATGTCACATTTCCACCAGGACCTTCTCCTGCAACATCTCCTTCTGTTGAGAGGCATCACCCTATTCATTTTGCGGGTGATGATTTTAATTGAAAATACATTGGAATCCGAAGTTCAGGATGGCACACACTCTCTCCAGACCCTTAGATTTGGGTTGCTGGGACCTATCCACTCTGGCAGTATGGGTGCGTGCTGTACAGCTGGAGTTATAAGCTCTCTGCTCCATCGAACCGGAGAGCATCCCACCCTACTTTATAAATCTTTAAGCTTTCCACTATTAGCTGCCAGACATAGACTTGTTCTTCTCTGGTTCAGTCCTGTCTCTTAGCTTCTTGTTGTTTTCATTGCTCCTTATTTTGACCTTGGCTCATGTTTTCTGACTATTTTTTGGACCTGGTTTATACCCTGTGTAAGTGCAGATCATTTTTTAGAGGTTAAAGGGTGTTGGTGTTTCTCTGGAATCAGCGAGTGCGAGTGGCTTGTACCAAGTCTGTCCAAGGTAGTCTTTTCGAACCTGTGGCCTCAGACAAACTTTACAGTCAGGATTTTAAACATGACAACTGCCAGGGCATGCAGTAAGATGGATTGCGTGAAGAACAAGGCAGATGCACTAAAACTGCCGGGTTGACTGAGAAGAATGTTCATTCACAGTCAGCTCAAGAAAGGTGTTTAGCTCCTCTTTTCTCTGCCGCCACTCAGTGTCCTGTCAGGTTGACTGAACAGAGGAATGTGTGTTGACAATGCTTGACCAGATGCTGCTTTAAGGGTACCGCTGTCTAGTGCTTTAAGTAGGCCATCCTACACCTATTGCATGTTCTCTGAGATCTAGGACGGGTTGTTATTGATGGTAGCCACTATATTGGAATCCTGACAGAGTGCAGTAGATAAAGCATACCTTTTTGCTTTATAAGGGTATTTATTAAAATATTTAATATTTAAATGTGTATAAATTATTTTATTTAGTTATTTTAGTACAATTCTTGGAGAACCTCTTTAACTGTTCAGATGTTTCACATAAATTAATGCAATGTAGAATAAAAGAATAAAAATCATATTTTTTCCAGTAAAATATTGCTTTAGCAATAATTTTTCACTTTCACAAGGAGTAATAGGAGAGAATGAACCCCCAAATATATAATGCAATTTCTCCCAAATGCCATAATATCTATGTGTGGTCAAAAACAACAGTTTTGTCACATGGCAATGCTTAGAAGGGAAAGAGCACCATTTTGATTTTTGGAGAAAAAGTTTGGCTGGAACAAACTGCGGAAGCCATGCTGCATTTGCAAATTTGGATAGGTGCCAAAGCAGCATAACCCCCCAAGTGACCTTATCTTGAAATCTTTACTATTCAAATAATTAATTTAGGGGTGCGTGGACTATTTTTGACCCAGAAGTTCTTCATAAAAGTTTTTAACAGTAGGTCTCAAAAAATAAAAATGCAATTTTTGCCTGCCAAAATGTTGTTTTAGACTAAATGTTTTTCACAAGTGATAATAGAAGAAAATGGATCACCTAATTTGTTTGCTATAGAGGATAAATAATTCCCTGTTTTTTAGTTCATGTCATTCCTTATGTGGCGATCCCAAATACGTTTACGTTTATTTTTTATTTTTACATAAAACCTGCACCATTGGTTGTGTAACAGTGACATGACTTTGTGGCTTCTTTTCTTATATTTTCACAAGTTTTGTAACTTTTTTGTTACATTTTTACATACTTCATATTTTGTTGGAGTAATCCAACACAGCACTTCTATGCTGCAGTGCATAAGAGATGTTGGTGTTATTTTTACTTTTGGAAAATTATAAAAAAAAACTATCTGATTTAATAAAAGTTGATAGACAAATTACCACATTTTTTGTACTAAATGTTCACTTGGATGATTTTTTGTTTGTATGTAAAATATATGTCAAAAACCTTAATAAAAATAATTTTGCTCAGAAATATTTTTTTTCATAAATCTATAGTTTTTTGAATCAGTAAAGGATTTAACAATAGTTTTATAGTATTTATTACATACATTGGTCATGCACCTCGTTTATACAGCATGTTCACTTTTTTACTGATGGTTCTAATCTGTTAAGAAGCAAAACTTTTGAAGCATGTGCTATATTTTGCAGTTAAGAACAGCTTAAGTAAACCATTTTGTAAACAGCTGTTAGGGCTAGCGGAACGCACCAAGTTATAAGAGAGATGGTATAAGGTGCGTTCGTAGCCCGGGGTCCACCATGCAGAGATGGAACCTGCAGCTGAGTAATGATGGACTATATGGCGGTACAATGTGGATACACACACAGGTTAACTTCAACCTGTGTGAAGGAAGCAAACCCTGTTGCGTTACAGGGCCGTGGTACCGCACCAAGAGCGCAAGCAAGGAGTCTCAGGACTCTATCCCAAGACAGAGAGTTAGAGTACATTCAGACGACCACTTGCGCTCGACACCGCAACTGGGGTGTCAAAGTAACAGAAAGTATAACTTAAAGCACGAGAGTGCGTGCTGTGCCGCTTTGGCGGACGCCACTAACCACCCAGACTTGGGATAGGAAAGCGCTCTATAAGCGCACGGCGCCGCTGGCGGTTACAGCAATAGACACTGTATCATGTGTCTTTATGTTGACAGCTTAGTCGGGCGCAAGACAGCAAGCATCCACCTTTTGCAAACAGTCATACATAAGGGAGGGGATTTTAAAGAATGATTTGCACTCATCAACACACACACGGTTCCAAATGTACACTAGCGCATGGCCCTGCGGCCATGGAAACCTTTTATAGCTGCAGCAAGAAGAGGACCTTCCCAGAAGGACCAATGGGAGTCAGCTATAGAAGAAGAACACCTTCAGACCTTTCTGAAGGACCAATGGGATTTCCTGCAGTATCTAAGCATGTGACCCTTGATCTCCAATGAGAGATCTTGCCCTGGGCATGCTCAGAAAGGGAAGAGCAGGACTTAGTCCCAAACACGTCTGCTCGCCGCTGCCCAGTACTGGCTACAATGGCAGAAGCTGGAAAGACAGCAGTAACCAGTCCTCCAGTATCAGCCTGAGCTACACACTGGTATCAACGTCTCCGCTGAGCAGACTCCACTTCGGCTGGAGAAGAATGGGAGAAAGCAGCGGAGATAGTTTAAGATTTGACACCTAACAACAGCAATTTGATATGCTGTATATTATTGATATATACATTCATTTGACTGTCAGTAAAATGACTATTGCATCATATGTCTCCATTCAGTGCTGTCATTTGACAGTGTTTTGTAGATACATTATTCCCTCTTCAAGACCGTATGATTTCAAGTGGAAAAAACATGAAAACAATGAGACATGGAGATTAAGTAAGGCCTATAGACTCATGTATGGGGCATTATAATCCATTATTGTGACACATAAGGTCACATTTGCCGTTTATAACAATCAGGTTAGAGCTAACCTCGTTTAGCCAGTACACAAAGAAGGACTGGACTGTCTTCCTTAATCCATAGACATGTTAAGTTCTTTCAAAAGAATATGGACATTACCAAAAGAAATGAAAGATACATGGCCAGTTCAATCCTAGAAAATTACTTTATTTTTGATTACCGTATTTTTGGGACTATGATAAGCACCGAATCATAAGATGCACAACAAATTTTCAGAAAGATGAATAGGAGAACCACACTGGCTCTGCTAGGAGAGGGGAGGGGAGGAGGAGAGGAAGAGAGGGAGGGAAAAGATAGATAGAGGCTGTGCTTCCCCCTATCGGATAATTAACCCAAAACAAGAAACACTGTAAAATACTGTGCTGCGAAAAAAATCCCATGGGAGTTGGGGGTTCAATTAACTGGAAATGAATACGCAGAAGGTACTGCTGTGCTCTATAGAGTCAATCACTAGCTGTTTGATCACACTTATAACTTCCTCTGGAAATGAATACGCAGAAGGTTCTGCTGTGCTCTATAGAGTCAATCACTAGCTGTTTGATCACACTTGTAACTTCCTACGGTATGTATTCATATTTAATCATCCCTATGTTAATCATGCGTTACCAGATTAGCATACATATGTGTTTCACATACCTTAGTGGCATGTGGAGTCTAATGCTGTGTGGGAGGGCATGCGTTGTTTGTGCAACCAGTACCTGTGGGTCTCTGCAGAGCCGAGGCAAGTGTGCACGTACCCGGTATAGCTTGTAGGCGGAGCAGTAGGTGGAGGGGAACATGTCAAAGCGAATAGAGCCAGAGGCGCCCCAGCCGGCGGCATCCCTGGATACACGTGGAGATACAAAAAAGATGGCCGCTGTTGCGCAGTCGCATGACTACGATGTGACATCACTGGACAATGGAATAGCAGAAGGGTCAAAATTAACCCTCCGCCTACAAGCTATACCGGGTACGTGCACACTTGCACAGGTACTGGTTGCACAAATAATGCATGCTGGAGCCCACCTGCGTAGTGCGGTATTTTGCAGTGTTTCAAATTTTCTGAAAGAAAATAGAGAAAAAAATATGTCAAATGGGGGTCCGTCTTACAGTCCAAATTCAGCTTACTAGGGAGGAGTTTTGGCACAGGTGGAGGAGTGGTCACAGGGGTTGTTCGGTGGTCCAGGCTGGTGCAGTGGCCTCCGGGAAATCCCATCCCAGGATGGTGCAGTGGTTCTGCTCTGTGGTGTGGCGGGGCTCCGCTGACATTTTGCAATAGGTGCTCTGTAGGGCGTCAGAGGCCTTTGGGGCTGCGGTGACCCATGGGGTGGTAGTGGCAGTGCTCTGTGAAACAGGGCGGTGGTGGTGGTGGTCTGTGGGGTGGAGGGGCTCTGCCGGTATTTCGTGAGTTGCCCAGAGGCCCATGCAGATCCCTTCCTGCAATGCAGTAGCTTCAAGGAAAATGGCCATCGGGGCGCCGCATGCTCAGATTCAGATCTCAGCAACGAGATCTCATCCTGAGATCTAGGGAGACGAGATCTCATTGCCGAGATCTGAATCTGATCATGCATCACCCCTGGTGGCCATTTTCCCAGAGGCCACCGTATTGCAGGAATTTATCTGTGCGGGCCTCCAGGCATTCACAAAATGCCCGCAGAGCCCCACAGCCCACTTCCCACAGAGCACCATCGCCCAACAGGCCACTGCTGCCCCCATCCCACAGAGCACCACCACTGCCACCCAACAGGCTACTGCCACAACAGAGAGCTGCACCAGTCTGGGCAGGGAGGCTACAGCATCGGACTAGGACCACCGCCACAGTATTTGTAAGTATATTCCGACTATAAGACACTTTGGGGAAAAAAGTGTCTTATATTTTGAATAATGTGGTACTTAATTTTTGTATAATTAAAAAAAATACCGTATTTTTCGGACTATAAGACGCACCGGACCATAAGACGCACCCCAAATTTGGGGTGAAAATTGCAGAAAAAAAGATTTTTTTATAACATGGGGGTCCGTCTTATTGTCCGAATTTACAGTATCTTATGGCGGTGGCAGAGCAGGGTCACAGGAGGCAAGGTGGGGTGATGCTGGGATGAGGAGGTGCTGGGATGAGAAGGTGCTGGGATGAGAAGGTGCTGGGATGAGAAGGTGCTGGGATCAGGAGGTGCTGGGATCAGGAGGTGCTGGGATCAGGAGGTGCTGGGATGAGAAGGTGCTGGGATCAGGAGGTGCTGGGATCAGGAGGTGCTGGGATCAGGAGGTGCTGGGATCAGGAGGTGCAGTGAGAGGTATGGCGTGAGAGGGGTCCCTGGCGTACCATGCAGGCTTACCTAGGTGGCAGAGGTGCGGTGGCAGAGGTCCGGTGGCAGAGGTGCGGTGGCGGGGGTGTGGCAGCAGAGGAGGCGCAGGAAGCGGGGTCCCTTTCCCCGGTATGGTGATGCAGCAGGCCCGGTATGCAGCAGAGCCGGGTGAATCCTCTTGTTATCGGTGGGCGCGGCCATCTTCCTGAGGCCGCGCGTGTGCAGATGAAGCGCTCTGCTCCCGGGGCTTCAGGAAAATGGCCGCGGGAGGCCGCGCGTGCGCAGATGGAGATCGCGGCGGCCATTTTCCTGAAGCCCCGGGAAGCAGAGCGCTCCATCTGCGCACGCGCGGCCTCCGGAAAATGGCCGCCACCACCGATAACAAGAGGATTCACCCGGCTCTGCTGCATACCGGGCCTGCTGCATCACCATACCGGGGAAAGGGACCCCGCTTACTGCGCCTCCTCTGCCGCCACACCCCCGCAACCGCACCTCTGCCACCGGACCTCTGCCACCGCACCTCTGCCACCTAGGTAAGCCTGCATTGCGACTATTAGACGCACCCCCCATTTTTCCCCCTTTTTTTGGGGGGAAAAAGTGCGTCTTTTAGTCCGAAAAATACGGTAATAGTATTTTATATTGTTATTACAATAAAAGGCTATGAAAAAATAAATGCCCTGTTACATGCAAATTCAGCAAATACAGTTTGAGCAGCATGACATTTATTTATTAATTTAAATCAAACTGCAAAAAAACAATTTACTAGCAGTAGTTGAGTTGTAAATGGAGAGAGATTTAGGCTGTCTTGTAAGTAAAGATAACAGAAGAGAGGATTTGTAGTATGTCTTGCAAATAAAGATAAAACCACTTTATGCAAACAAGGTTTTTTATTTTGTGAAGAAAGACCAATAGATTATTTCCTCCTGACCAGACATATGAATCTTGGCTATAATGCATAAAATTGTGTAAAAAAAAAATTCTTAAAACTGATTCATGGCTGACTAATAAGTGATGAAACTTTTATATGAAAAGTCATAAATTGTTTTCATAAGCAGATTACTAATGAGAGAATAATTAAATGTACTGAAAAGCAGTAAATATATACCTTAGCATGCAAACAAATCTAAGTCTGGCCAATCAGTATTCACATCAGATTGCTTTTGATGCAGATAAATGAATGTACTACCTGTGAAATATTTATCTCTGCAATTGCTATGAGAGTAAAAAAATGTGTAAAACATTTGAAACAAAATCCACAAAATCTTAATAAACACAACAAAATAAATTACAGCATCTAAATTGTTGAATTTTTTATAAAATACTAATCATACAAATTAAATAAATTAAACTAAATTCAGGTTTGTTTACCATTATTGATTTGATAAAATGTAATACTATTATTTGTATTTACAAAAGATCTCAGATGAATTCTCCTAGCATTCTTTCTTATCCCAATCACCACCTTGGGTTTTACCGTTTTTCAGTTTTTAACTGTTAATTAACGGCGCTGTGGAAAAAGTGAATGGCGGCCCCCAGAGTCGGATTTTCTCCAGGGTCTCGGCTGCCGGGGGTAGCCGAGACCCCAGAGAACATGATTCGGGGGTTTTTTTACCGACCCCGCATTTGCGATCGCCGGTAATTAACCGTTTACCGGCGATCGCAAAAAAACCCCAAAAAAGCGCTATCTCTTTTTAATTTCTCTGTCCTCCGATGTGATCGCACATCAGAGGACAGAGAAGTAGGGGGATTCGGGGACCCTATCATACTTACCGGTGTCCCTGGGTCCTCCTGCTGCTCCTCCTGGCCACCGGCATCTTCTGGGCAAAAGAAAATGGCGGGCGCATGCGCAGTGCGCCCGCCATCTGTCTCCATCTGCCGGCCGGCAGGAGAAGAGCAGTTGGGGCTAAAATTAGGGTTAGGGTTAGGGCTAGGGTTAGGGCTAGGGTTAGAGCTAGGGTTAGGGCTGGGGCTAGGGTTAGGGCTAGGGTTAGGGTTAGGGCTAGGGTTAGGGCTAGGGTTAGGGCTAGGGTTAGGGCTAGGGTTAGGGTTAGGGCTAGGGTTAGGGGTAGGGTTAGGGCTAGGGCTAGGGCTAAATTTAGGGTTAGGGTTGGGGCTAAATTTAGGGTTAGGGTTGGGGCTAAATTTAGGGTTAGGGTTGGGGCCAAATTTAGGGTTAGGGTTGGCGCTAAATTTAGGGTTAGGCTTCTTTCACACTAACGTCGGTACGGGGCCGTCGCAATGCATCAGCCCGACATACCGACGCACGTTGTGAAAATTGTGCACAACGTGGGCAGCAGATGTAGTTTTTCAACGCATCCACTGCCCAATCTATGTCCTGGGGAGGAGGGGGCGGAGTTACGGCCACGCATGCGCGGTCAGAAATGGCGGATGCGACGTACAAAAAAAGTTACATTGAATTTTTTTTGTGCTGACGGTACGCCAAAACACTGATCCAGTGCACGAAGGACGCGACGTGTGGCCATCCGTCACGATCCGTCGGCAATACAAGTCTATGGGCAAAAAACGCATCCTGCGGGCACATTTGCAGGATCCGTTTCTTGTCCAAAACGATGGATTGCGACGGATGCCAAACGACGCAAGTGTGAAAGTAGCCTTAGGGCTAGGGTTAGGGTTGGGGCTAAAGTTAGGGCTAGGGTTGGGGCTAAGGTTAGGGTTAGAGTTGGGATTAGGGTTAGGGTTTGGATTAGGGTTGGTATTAGGGTTAGGGTTGGCATTAGGGTCACGCTTGGGATTAAGGTTAGGTTTGGGACTAGGGTTAAGGTTAGGGTTGTGATTGGGGGTGTATTGGGATTAGGGTTAGGTTTGAGGTTAGGGTTGAGATTAGGATTAGGGGTGTGTTGAATTTAGGGTTTTGATTAGGGTTATGGTTAGGGTTGACATTAGGGTTGTTTTGGGGTAAGGGTTGTGATTATCGTTAGGGTTAGTGATTAGGGTTATGGATCAGGTTGGGATTAGGGTTAGGGGTGTGTTGGGGTTAGGGTTGGAGCTAGAATTGGGGGGTTTCCACTGTTTAGGTACATCAGGGGGTCTCCAAACACGACAGCCAAAAAGTCAAATGGTGCTCCCTCCCTTCTGAGCTCTGCCGTGCGCCCAAACAGTGGGTTACCCCCATATATGGGGCATCAGCGTACTCGAGATAAATTGGACAACAACTTCTGGGGTCCAATTTCTCCTGTTACCCTTGTGAAAATAAAAACTTGGGGGCTACAAAATCTTTTTTGTGGAAAAAAAAAATATTTTTTATTTTTATGACTCTGCATTATAAACTTCTGTGAAGCACTTGGGCATTCAAAGTTCTCACCACACATCTATATAAGTTCCTTGGGGGGTCTAGTTTCCAAAACGGGGTCACTTGTGGGGGGTTACTACTGTTTAGCCCTGCTGTTTTGTTCACATTTACTATACACTTGTAGTGTATGCCCCCCCACACACACTGAATAAATCCCCCCACATACACACTGAATAAATCACACACACTGAGTAAATTCCCCCACATACACACACTGAATAAATCCCCCACACACTGAATAAATCCGCCCACACACTGAATAAACCCCATCACACACGCACACTGAATAAACCCCCACACACACACAGAATAAATCACATGCACTGAATAAATCCCCCCACATACAGAATAAATCACACACACTGAATTAATCCCCCCACACACTGAAAAAATGCACAAAAATGTACACACACTGAATAAATACACACATACTCTGAATAAATCTAACCCCAACACACATATTCCGTGTCTTCAGCTCCTCAGCCACAAGAAAACTTACCAGCTCTTTCATCTGCGCGCCGGCTAGTGATGTTAGCAAGATGTCCACATGACATGATCATGCTGCTGGCGTCTCTGTGACCAGACGGTTAAGGCGAGTACAATTGATCCCTGGGAGCAGGTGTGCTGTAGCTCCTCTGTGCCGACTCCCAAAACAGCTGACATGTCCCGGCTTTGAGCGGGCTCACCGCCAGAGCCCGCATCAAAGCGGGGGTTCTGACCTTGGATGTACTATCCCATCCGAGGTCAGAAAGGGGTTAACAGGGGAGGGGCAACTACCATGATCAATAGTTCCTACAAATACTTTGTAGTGTTATGCCCAAAAATAATATACAACAATGCAACCAGAAAAACTATAAAAAATATACAAAATGTATTTAAAAAAACCATATAATTACAAATATGTATACGACATTTCAGTAAAAAAGAGATGGCTGGATGGTGATGATAAAAAAGGACACAAGGAGGCGGCATAAGACAATGTTTATTGCACTGTGTAGTATCAAAGGAAGCTAAATTTGGATGTGTCTCAAAACAGGCTATATCAGAAACTGTCCCATTGGGGGCTGGGAGTGGGGCATATAGTGCTTACCCATGTGGGATGAAGTAAACATGCGTGCCAAGTCCTTAGCACCTAAGGCTAAGGACCTGGCGCATATGTTTACTACGTCCCCCATGGATAAGCACTATATGTATCACTTTCATTTAATCACTTTTTTCTTAACCCCTTCATGACCCAGCCTATTTTGACCTTAATGACCTGGCTGTCTTTTGCAATTCTGACCAGTGTCCCTTTATGAGGTAATAACTCAGGAATGCTTCAACGAATCCTAGTAGTTCTGAGATTGTTTTTTCGCGACATATTAGGCTTCCTGTTAGTGGTAAATTTAGGTCGATAATTTTTGGGTTTATTTGTGAAAAAAATGGAAATTTGGCTAAAATTTTGAAAATTTTGCAATTTTCAAATTTTGAATTTTTATTCTGTTAAACGAGAGAGCTATGTGACACAAAATAGTTAATAAATAACATTACCCACATGTCTACTTTACATCAGCACAATTTTGGAAATTCAATTTTTTTTGCTAGGAAGTTATAAGGGTTAAAAGTTGACCAGCGATTTCTCATTTTTATAGCAAAATTTACAAAACCATTTTTTTTAGGGACCACCTCACATTTGAAGTCAGTTTGAGGGGTCTATATGGCTGAAAATAGCCAAAAGTGACACCATTCTAAAAACTACACCCCTCAAGGTGCTCAAAACCACATTCAAGAAGTTTATTAACCCTTCAGGTGCTTCACAGCAGCAGAAGCAACATGGAAGGAAAAAATGAACATTTAACTTTTTAGTCACAAAATGATCTTTTAGCAACAATTTTTTTATTTTCCCAAGGGTAAAAAGAAAAACTGGACACCAAAGTTATTTTACAATTTGTCCTGAGTATGCCGATACCCCATATGTGGGGGGGGAATGACTGTTTGGGCTCACGACAGGGCTCGGAAGGGAAGGAGCGCCATTTGACTTTTTCAATGAAAAATTAGCTCCAATCGTTAGCGGACACCATGCCGCGTTTGGAGAGCCCCTGTGTGCCTAAACATTAGAGCTCCCCCACATGTGACCCCATTTTGGAAACTAAACCCCCCAAGGAACTTATCTAGATGCATAGTGAGCACTTTGAACCCCTAGGTGCTTCACAAATTGATCCGTAAAAATGAAAAAGTACTTTTTTTTCGCAAAAAATTTCATTTAGCCTCAATTTGTTCATTTTCACATGAGCAACAGGATAAGATGGATCCTAAAATTTATTGGGCAATTTCTCCTGAGTACAGTGATAGCTCACATGTGGGGGTAAACCACTGTTTGGGCACACGGCAGGGCTCGGAAGGGAAGGAGCGCCATTTGACTTTTTGAATGAAAAATTAGCTCCAATCGTTAGTGGACACCATGTCGCGTTTGGAGAGCCCCTGTGTGCCTAAACATTGGAGCTCCCCCACATGTGACCCCATTTTGGAAACTAGACCTCCCATGGAACTAACTTAGATGTGCGGTGACCACTTTAAACTCCCAAGTGCTCCACAGAAGTTTATAACGCAGAGCCGTGAAAATAAAAAAATCATTTTTCTTTCCTCAAAAATTATTTTTTAGCCCACAATTTTTTATTTTCACAAGAGTAACAGGAGAAATTGGACCCCAAAAGTTGTTGTCCAGTTTGTCATGAGTACGCTGATACCCCATATGTGGGGGGGGGAACCACTGTTTGGGCACACGTCAGGGCTCAGAAGGGAAGTAGTGACGTTTTGGAATGCAGACTTTGATGGAATGGTCTGCGGGCATCATGTTACAGAGCCACTGATGTGCCTAAACAGTAGAAACCCCCCACAAGTGACCCCATTTTGAAAACTAGACCCCCAAGGAACTTATCTAGATATGTGGTGAGCACTTTGAACCCCCAAGTGCTTCACAGAAGTTTATAACGCAGAGCCGTGAAAATAAAAATAATTTTTCTTTCCTCAAAAATGATGTTTTAGCAAGCAATTTTTTATTTTCACAAGGGTAACAGGAGAAATTGGACCTCAATAGTTGTTGCCCAGTTTGTCCCGAGTATGCTGGTACCCCATATGTAGGGGTAAAGCACTGTTTTGGCGCACGTCGGGGCTCGGAAGGGAGGGAGCACCATTTGACTTTTTGAAAACAAGAATGGCTGGAATCAATGGTGGTGCCATGTTGCGTTTGGAGACCCCTGATGTGCCTAAACAGTGGAAACCCCTCAATTCTAACTCCAACACTAACCCCAACACACCCCTAACCCTAATCTCAACTCTAGCCATAACCCTAATCACAACCCTAACCCCAACACACCCCTAACCACAGCCCTAACCCCAACACACCCCTAACCCTAATCCCAACCCTAAACATAATCCTAACCCTAATCCAAACCCTAACCCCAACACACCCCTAACCACAACCCTAACACCAACACACCCCTAACCATAACCCTAACCACAAGCCTAATCTTAACCCTATTTCCAACCCTAGCCCTAATTCCAACCCTAACCCTAAGGCTATGTGCCCACGTTGCGGATTCGTGTGAGATTTTTCCGCAACATTTTTGAAAAATCCGCGGGTAAAAGGCACTGCGTTTTACCTGCGGATTTACCGTGGATTTCCAGTGTTTTTTGTGCAGATTTCACCTGCAGATTCCTATTGAGGAACAGGTGTAAAATGCTGCGGAATCCGCACAAAGAATTGACATACTGCGGAAAATACAACACAGCATTCCCGTGCGGTTGTAAGAGGGTGAACTGTAGTCCCACTGAGAGGGCACTAGGACCCTGTGGTTTTTGCCTATTGCAGAAGAGAACAGACCGTGCAAAACTCCCAGAGACAGTGTGTGCTGCTGGGTGGGGTCTGGTGTCTCGTGTGTAAAGTGAAACTAGGAAGTGAGGGCTGAGAGAGAAAAAGGCGGGAAGCAAAGGCAGAAGCTGCTGTGATATCTTAAAGAGAGACTGTGTGTGGATTTACTGCAAGTGTTTTTGGAGGAAAAGAAGCTTTTGAGAGACTTTTTGTTGCTAACGTTCCCCTGGAGAAGAACTAACCTTTTGTTTAACTCTGTGAGAGACTTGTGTTGCTAACGTTTCCTGGAGAGGAGTTAACCCTTTATTTAACAAAAGACTGAGACTTTACTAAGAACCCAGTACGTATTTGGAAGTCTGTGGATTCCCTGTGCATTGAGTGGAGGAACAAGTCTGGACAGACTGCTGATACAGAGACGGACGGATTGTCGTGGAAGCATTCCTAGGAGCTACAGAAGCAGAGACAACATCGTGAGACCACTAAGTCCCCGGCGTTTGGGCTCGGCATCGGCCGACAAGACAAGAGGAGTTTGCTGTAACTTATTGGCGCTGAAGATATGAAATGGCTGCAGCCTGTGCGGATTCCTGCCTGAGAGGAAATCCATCTCAGGATACGGTACCATAGTTATAGATACCCGGGTATCTCTGCTCAGAGTGTTAGATTGTTACTTTAGAGGTGTATCTTATATTAGAGTTGTGTAAGTTATACTCAATGTGCCATTCCAGGGGCTCCCTTAATAACACTACATTCAATTTACACTTGTTCCTGTTTTTAGTTGCCTGTTAGGTAAATTTCTTACTAGTCTGTTGTAGTACACAGTTCTCAGGAGACCTTGGAGTGGCACAGTGATTTCAGCTGCTGCTGAATTAGTGTATCTTTGGGGTGCATCTGCCTTAATATTCTCCATATTACCTTGATTAATTTGCCTTTGAGTAAATACCGTTGGAGATTTCTGCCTTGGTCTTGGTTTGTGACTCACTGGATCTTATTCGGACCTCTGGTCATTACATTTTTGGCGTAGTCGGCAGGATCCAGTGTTTGTCATGGACGAGGGCGAGGGTGGAAATGACCCCGCTGTATCCGCATCCTCCTCGGGGGTTGGGGTTCCCCTGGCAGCCGCGGCGACTTCGGGAGGGTATGTGCCTGTAGGAGCTTTACTTCAGCACATGCCGAAATACGATGGGCGCAATATGGCGTTGCAAGATTGGGCTGAGAGAATCCGGAGTATTCTGCGCATGTGTAATTTGACCCCCGCGTTACGCGCTGAGCTGGCATTAAATGCACTGGAGGGTGATATTAGGCGTATGGTGATGGTGCGCCCAGAATCAGAGAGGGATACATTAGAAAAGATTTTGGAACTGTTAGAGGGGAGTTTGGGGGGCCGAGCGCGCGTGGCCCAGCTTCGGTCCCTATTCTTTAATCGTCCCCAGAGAGAGTGTGAGTCCCTGATGCAGTACTCTAATATTTTGCAAGAGATGTTGAATGAGATGCAGCGACTAGACCCGGGGGCCATGGGGGCATTCCGGGAGGTAGACCGCTTGCTCCGGGACCAATTCATCACCGGTGTAGCCAATAGACTTCTCCGGGACAAACTGTTGGAAATGGCCCGGGTTGCACCAGAGTTATCTTTCTGGCAGATTTACCGAGCTGCAGTGGAAAGGGAAGAGAAATCGGCCTATGTTCCCGAGGGGTCAGTGAACAGTGCCCAGCTGGAGGAAGGTGGTTCATCAGGGTCGGGGGGAGAGGGGCTGGTAAGCGTGGTACAAGCTCTGCGTGCTGAGGTGAAGGAGTTGAAGCTGAAATTGTCTCAACTGACAGTTGATCCCGCCTCTACCCCCTCGCGGGAACCTCCTGCCTCACCCCCTGGAACGGTGACCCCGCAAATGGCCAGGTCGTCCTATCAGAATGAGTCAAGCCCTCGCCCACGAGGAACAATCACCTGCTGAAAGTGTGGCCGCCAGGGACACATCTCGCGTTACTGCCGGGCGCTTACAGCCCCAGAAACCCCGTCGCCGGCTTTAAACTTCCGGCCGCTGCCATGAGAGGGCAAGCAGCAGCGGCCCCACCCACACAAAGCCCTCGACGGAATGAACAAGATTTGTTTGCATGTAGTCCAGTGATAGAAGCAGAGTTTGAAGGGCGGAAGATGAGGTGCTTGGTTGACACGGGATCCGAATGTACTATAATGCCTCTAGAAGTATATGAGAGATACTTCAGTCGACTAGTGATTCCAGAGGATGGCCGAGTGATACGACTGACCGCCGCAAATAATGGTCAATTGTCAGTAAAAGGGATCGTGTGGATGCAACTAAAAATGTTTGGTCAAGAGCTGGGGCAGAAAGGGGTAGTACTGGTGGATCACCCCCCTAGAAGAGGGATGGAAGTGACGCTCGGAATGAACGTGCTGCGAGATTTGAATCACCAGATGTATGCCAGTGAAGGACCCCGATACTGGGCCCGTGCGACAAGACACCGACCCACACAGAGAATTCTACACCGTCTAGTGCTGAGTTGCGACTTGCTGAAAAGTGCGGTCCCAGGTGGCCGGGTGGGCCGGGTCCGAGTGACTTCGAGGGCCCCGATCCTGCTGGGACCCAGACAAGAGGAACTCTTAATGCTACCTGTGGGAGCTGCACAGAGATTGAATGGGCTTGAAGTGCTACTTGAGCCCGCCCGAGAGGGTTCCTCATTTGCCAAGGTACATGTGGCCCGTTCTTTGGCGATTGTGAAGAATGGACGAGTACCGGTCCGATGCATCAATGTTTTAGATGAAGCTGTTGCAATTCCCGCTGGGACCATACTGGCTGAACTGTTCGTACCGGCAGAGAAGGTGCCGGAAAATGCAGGGTTCGAATTGCGACCAGACCAACAGTCATCCTGGACATTCGCGGTCGAGGTAGGCCGGACTGAACCTCCTACGGAGGAATGGAATGTTCATGTGATCATGGAGCAGATGGGAGTGGATCGGGAGAAGCTGACCCCCGTGCAGTTGGAGCAGTTGGAGAGAGTTTTGTGGGAACATCAAGAGACCTTTTCCCGACATGGAGAGGACTTCGGGTGTACCCAGACGATTGAGCATGAGATTCCAACGGGGGATACTCCACCCATTAGAGAAAGATATCGCCAAATTCCTCCGGCGCTCTATCAAGAGGTGAAGAGCATGGTGGCCAGTATGCTGGACAACCAAGTGATCCGAGAGAGCCGGAGTCCCTGGGCGGCCCCTGTAGTCTTGGTCCGCAAGAAGGATGGGACACTCCGATTTTGTGTGGACTATCGGAAATTGAATGCCCACACCGTACGGGACGCATATCCTTTACCCCGTATTGAAGAATCCCTGTCGGCCCTGGGTCGGGCCAAGTATTTCTCAACGTTGGATTTGGCAAGCGGGTACTGGCAGGTCCCAATGGCTGAAAAAGATCGGGCCAAGACGGCGTTTGTATTGCCAATGGGGCTCTTTGAGTTCAACCGGATGCCCTTTGGCCTCGCTACCGCCCCGGGAACCTTCCAACGCCTGATGGAACATTGCTTGGGCGATCTAAATTTTGAATCAGTCCTGATATATTTGGACGACATTGTGGTGTTCGGAACCTCATTTGAAGATCATCTGGAGAAGCTGCGTCAAGTTCTCCGGCGGCTCAAGAGCTACGGCCTGAAAATAAAGCCAAAAAAATGTCAGCTGTTACGAAACCAGATTGAATATTTGGGGCATCTGGTGACCCCGGACGGGGTACTACCTTTAGCCAGTAAGATTAAGGCGGTACAAGAGTGGCCACCTCCTTGTGACCTGCGAGAAGTGCGGGCCTTCCTGGGCCTAGCAGGATACTATCGGCGGTTTGTGCCTAAATTCTCACAAGTGGTGAGTCCCTTGAATGAACTTTTGAGAGGGACAGCGCTGGGTCCTCGAAATCGCCCCATTCCATGGGGGCCCCTACAGAAAAAGGCATTTGATGGAGTGAAAACCGCCCTAACGAGTGCCCCATTGCTGGCCTACGCCTGGTTTGACACCCCTTTTTTGTTGTATACCGATGGTAGTCTTCATGGGTTGGGGGCAGTACTAGCACAGGTGCAGGACGGCCGAGAGCGAGTGATTTCTTATGGCAGCAGATCTTTAAGAGACTCCGAGCGAAATCCGGCTAACTACAGCTCATTCCGGCTGGAATTGCTGGCCCTGGTGTGGGCAATGACAGAACGCTTCGCCGAGTATCTAACAGGAGCTGAGGTGCTAGTCATGACAGATAACAACCCGCTAGCTCACTTAGAGAATGCAAAACTGGGGGCGTTGGAGCAGCGGTGGGTCGCCAGACTGGCCAAGTTCAATTACCGCATTAAATTTCGCTCTGGTCGAGAGAACGGCAATGCAGATGCATTGTCAAGAGTGCCCCTTGGGTCATCCGGGGAAGATGTTGATGAACAACTTGAGGATACTGAAACTCCAGCTTTGGGGCAAATACCTATCTTCCAAAGTGTGGTACACTCAAGTGGGGTGGCCACCGGGATGCCCTGTGTCCTGGGTAAAACACCCTCAGATTGGACAAGAGTCCAGGATGAGTGTCCGGACGTTGCACTTGTGCGCCGTTGGGTACAAAACAAGGCCTGGCCCAGTGCAGAGGACAAGGCTCAGTTGTCCATGGAAGGAATGAAACTCCTTCGACAATGGGATAAATTGTGTGTGGAACAAGGTCTTTTGTATCGTAAGGTGTACCTGCCATCGGAGCTGCAGCATCGGTACCAACTGATAATTCCTGTGGGGATGGGGCCGGTGGTCGCTCGTGAGGCGCATGAGAAGGGGGCCCATTTTGGAAGTGAAAAGACACTTCAGTGGTTGCAGCGAGTCCTCTACTGCCCTGAGTTGGGAGGGATGGTGGCCGACGCGTGTCGGCAGTGCCGAATTTGTGGGCTCAACAAAAGCCCTGAGCAGCGGGCTCCCACACAGTCTATTAAGACTTCAGCTCCACTGGAACTACTCATGATTGACTACGTGTTGATAGGGTACTCTACATCAGGGTACTCCTACTGCCTGGTGATGACAGATCACTTTACCAAGTATGCTGTAGCGGTGCCGACAAGAGATCAGACGGCCAAGTCGGCGGCTGAGGCAGTGTGCCGACATTTCTTCCAAGTGTTCGGGTGTCCGCAGAGAATACATTCAGATCAAGGGGCCTGCTTTCAGGGAACGCTGATGAAAGAGTTGCACCAGCTCTATGGTATCGAGCAGTCGAGAACAACGCCTTACCACCCTCAGGGTAACGGGGCGTGTGAGCGTTTTAATCGGACCCTGTTGCAAATGTTGAGGTCCTTAGAGAGTCAGCAACAGACATGCTGGCCTGAGTATCTCCCCGAATTGATGTGGGCTTACAATAACAGGGTGCACAGTACTACTGGTTACTCACCACACATGTTGATGTTTGGTAGACCTGGCCGAGACATTGAGGATTTGAGCATGCCAGATCCCTCCTCCGCCCCCCTTCGGACTGCATCCGAGTGGGTACGAGAGCATCGGCGGCGGTTGAGGGTGGTGCATCAGGTGGTGGGTGACCGCCTTCGCCAGGTGGTCCATAAGGACACGCGACCTGTACAAACAGAGCTGTTCTCTCCGGGAGACAGAGTGTTGGTGAGGACAAAACGACGGTCAGGAAAGCTGAGTGACCGATGGGAGGCGATACCGTATCTGATAAAAAAACAGGTGAACCCTGAGATTCCAGTGTACGAGGTCGAACCGGTGGGGACAGGGGGGCCAACCTGTAATTTGCATCGTAACATGTTACAGCGGTGCTGGTTTGAAGATTCGGCGCCTACCCCCCTAGAGCCAGAGGCCATGTTTCAAGGGGCGGAAGCTCTGAATGATCTTGAGTTTGATGGTGTGCTTACTCCTGCGCCTGCTTATTTGCCCCCTGTGACCGATCTGGCCTCGGGTGATGAGAATGTTGGGGATATGGAGGATGTTGTTGAGGAGAGTGCATCAGGTCAACTGCTTGGTCCTGACGCTGTATCACAGGACATCGAGCCGCAGGAGGAGACAACTCCACTTACGCCCACTAACACGACCATGGAAGAGACTCTAGCTCCCTCTAAGGTCGCACCTGTTGATGTAGGACTCAGGAGAACTACACGATCTACGGCAGGAATACCGCCTCAGCGATATGCTCAAGATGAATTTGAGTGGGAAGGTATGTCGAGGACGCCAACCTCTAGTGGGGTGGCATGTAAGAGGGTGAACTGTAGTCCCACTGAGAGGGCACTAGGACCCTGTGGTTTTTGCCTATTGCAGAAGAGAACAGACCGTGCAAAACTCCCAGAGACAGTGTGTGCTGCTGGGTGGGGTCTGGTGTCTCGGGTGTAAAGTGAAACTAGGAAGTGAGGGCTGAGAGAGAAAAAGGCGGGAAGCAAAGGCAGAAGCTGCTGTGATATCTTAAAGAGAGACTGTGTGTGGATTTACTGCAAGTGTTTTTGGAGGAAAAGAAGCTTTTGAGAGACTTTTTGTTGCTAACGTTCCCCTGGAGAAGAACTAACCTTTTGTTTAACTCTGTGAGAGACTTGTGTTGCTAACGTTTCCTGGAGAGGAGTTAACCCTTTATTTAACAAAAGACTGAGACTTTACTAAGAACCCAGTACGTATTTGGAAGTCTGTGGATTCCCTGTGCATTGAGTGGAGGAACAAGTCTGGACAGACTGCTGATACAGAGACGGACGGATTGTCGTGGAAGCATTCCTAGGAGCTACAGAAGCAGAGACAACATCGTGAGACCACTAAGTCCCCGGCGTTTGGGCTCGGCATCGGCCGACAAGACAAGAGGAGTTTGCTGTAACTTATTGGCACTGAAGATATGAAATGGCTGCAGCCTGTGCGGATTCCTGCCTGAGAGGAAATCCATCTCAGGATACGGTACCATAGTTATAGATACCCGGGTATCTCTGCTCAGAGTGTTAGATTGTTACTTTAGAGGTGTATCTTATATTAGAGTTGTGTAAGTTATACTCAATGTGCCATTCCAGGGGCTCCCTTAATAACACTACATTCAATTTACACTTGTTCCTGTTTTTAGTTGCCTGTTAGGTAAATTTCTTACTAGTCTGTTGTACAGTTCTCAGGAGACCTTGGAGTGGCACAGTGATTTCAGCTGCTGCTAAATTAGTGTATCTTTGGGGTGCATCTGCCTTAATATTCTCCATATTACCTTGATTAATTTGCCTTTGAGTAAATACCGTTGGAGATTTCTGCCTTGGTCTTGGTTTGTGACTCACTGGATCTTATTCGGACCTCTGGTCATTACACGGTGTTTTCCACACCATGGGCACAGCAGATTTGGTTTTCCATAGGTTTACATGGAACTGTAAAGCTGATGGAAAACTGCTACGAATCCACAGCGGCCAATCCGCTGCGGATCTGCAGCCACATCCGCTGTGGATCCGCAACCAAATCCGCACCGTGTGCACATAGCCTAATTCTAAGGGTATGTGCACACGATGCTGAAAACGATGCGGATCCACAGCGTTTCTGCCGCTGTGGGTCTGCAGCAGTTTCCCATGAGTTTACAAAAAAAGCTGTGCACATGCTGCGGAAAAAACTGCGCGGAAACGCAGCGGTTTACATTCTGCACTTTTCACTTTCTGCGGACTCCGCAGCAGTTTTACAACTGCTCCAATAGAAAACCGCAGTGAAATCACCAGAAAAACCGCGGTAAATCCGCCATAAATCCGCAGCAGTTTTGCACTGCGGATTTATAAAAACCGCTGCGGAAAAATCCGCAGAGGGCCAGAATACATGTGCACATTCCCTAACCCTAACCCTAATCCTAACCCTAACCCTAACTCTAGTTCTAACTGTAGTGGAAGAAAAATTTCTTAATTTTATTATTGTTCCTACCTATGAGAGTGATAAAGGGGGAGTTCATTTACTTTTTTTTATTTTGAGCACTGTGATAGGTTTTATCACAGTGATCAAAATGTACATGGAACGAATCTGCCGGCCAGCAGATTTGGCGGGCGCACTGCGCATGCGCCCGCCATTTTTGAAGATGGAGAAGACGGACGGACACCGGGAGCCCCGGTAAGTATTAGGGGGGGAGATCGGGGCACGGGGGGCGTCAGACCACAGGGGGGTGGCATAGGAGCACGGGGGGAGCGGGCATGAGGACGGGGGCGCGGGGCACAGGATGGAGGGGAGCGGACCACAGATCGGTGACTGGGTGGAGGATCGGTGGGGGGGCACATCAGTGTTTCCAGCCATGGCCGATGATACTGCAGCATCGGCCTTGGCTGGATTGTAATATTTCACCAGTTTTTTAGGTGAAATATTACAAATTGCTCTGATTGGAGGTTTCACTTTCAACAGCCAATCAGAGCGATCGTTGCCATGGGGGGGTGAAGCCACCCCCCCTGGGCTGTAGTACCACTCTTCCTGTCCCTGCAGATTGGGTGAAATTGGAGTTAACCCTTTCACCTGATCTGCAGGGACGCGATCTTTCCATGACGCCACATAGGCATCATGGGTCAGATTGGCACCAACTTTCATGACGCCTACGTGGCATCATGGGTCGGGAGCCAGCGGGTAAGGAAAGGGTGAATCAAAACCCGAAAACCCCACCACATATGGCTGAAGATTGTTCCCTCCAAATTCAGGTGACAGTGTCCCTTTAAGGTGTGCGTTGTGTAAGTGGTCCACTGTTTACATTGCTGACTGAGTCTGTGGGTACATTATGTGAATGTGCACAGATTTCTCGAACCTCGGTTACAGCATATATGCTGCCCCACTCCCAGCCCTCAATGGGACAGTTCTCATTTAGCCTGTTTTGACACACATCCAAATTTAGTTGCCTTTGGCCCTACACAGTGCAATTAACTATCTTTTTGCCGCCTCCCTGTGTCCTTTTTTCTCTTTTTTTACTGAAATATTATACATGTCTGTAATTGTATGCTTTTTTTTAAATAAATGTTGTATTTTTTTGTTATTCTGGTTGCCTTGTTTGCATATTATTTTGAGGCATAATACTCTAGTATTTGTAGGAACTACCTATGAATATGTGTTGGTATGCATCGACCAGGCGACATTTTTGATAATGTAAATGAATATTTATTTGATGACCTTAATGTTTAATCAGCCTATATGAAACAGCTCATTGATATTTATATTCATTCACCCCCCACATCTGATCACTGGCTCGCTCTTCTTATCTGCATCTCAAAAACATTTCTAGAATTCGCCCTTTTCTTACTTTCAACTCTGCAAAAACTCTTACTGTTTCACTAATTCATTCTCGTTTGGACTATTGTAACTCTCTACTAATCGGCCTCCCTCTTACCAAACTCTCCCCGCTCCAATCTGTCCTGAATGCTGCAGCCAGGATCATATTCCTCACCAACCATTACACCGATGCCTCTACCTTGTGCCAGTCATTACATTGGTTACCCATCCACTCAAGAATCCAGTACAAAACTTCTACCCTCATCCAGAAAGCACTCCATGGCTCAGCACCACCCTACATATCCTCTCTGGTCTCAGTCTACCACCCTACCTGTGCCCCCTGCTCCGCTAATGACCTCAGGTTAGCATCCTCAATAATCAGAACCTCCCACTCCTGTCTCCAAGACTTTACTCATGCTGCGCCTATTCTTTGGAATGCACTACCTAGGTTAATACGATTAATCCCCAATCCCCACAGTTTTAAGAGTGCCCTAAAAACTCATTTGTTCAGATTGGCCTACCGCCTCAACGCATTAACCTAACTATCCCTGTGTGGCTCATTAAAAAAAAAACATAATTGGTTTCCTCGCATCATGTTCTCATACACTTTATGCAGTTAATAGCCCTCTGTGTCTGTACTGCTACATACTTAGGCAGTTAACTGGTTCATGCAGCTTTACATGAACACCCGAGCCTTACACTATGGCGGGTCCGAATAACTAAAGCAATTGTTACCATCCACCTCTCGTGTCTCCCCTTTTCCTCATAGTTTGTAAGCTATTTTGAACTGTGATTTCTGTTATGCTGTAATGTCTATTGTCTGTATAAGTCCCCTCTATAATTTGTAAAGCGCTGCGGAATATGTTGGAGCTATATAAATAAAATTATTATTATTATTAATAGAAGCACTTTTTAGAGGGGTGGTTCATCAGATCATGGTTATTATGGACCACAAGAACCTGTTCTACATTGAGTCACCTGGGCATCTCGGCCATTTCTAGGCTGTTTTGGTGGTCCTCCATGACCTATGATGTCGCTGTGTTTGTGTCTGCTTGTGATACCTGTGCCCATGCTAAGAGCTCCCAAAACTGGACGGCTGAGGAATTGGTGCCATTGCCAATTACGGATAGACCTTGGACTCATTTGTCCTCGGATTTTATCACTGATCTCCCTCCTTCCAATGACAAAACTGTGATCTGGGTAGTGGTTGACAGATTCAGTAAACAGGCACATTTTGTACCTTTGGCAGGACTGCCTAATGCAGAAACACTATCTAAGTTTGTTGAGCACATTGTGCAGTTGCATGGCGTGCTTTTGAGTGTGGTTTCTGATAGAGCTGTACAATTTGTGTCCAAATTTTGGAGGGCATTTTGTCAAAAGATTGGGTATTTGCTTGAACATTTCTCATTGCCTACCATCCAGAGACCAACGGTCAGACAGAGAGGACCAATCAGTCACTTGAACAGATTTTGTGGTGTCTTGCTACGTCTCAGCAAGATAATTTGTGTTCTTCATTGCCCATAGCTGAGTTTGCTTTTAATAATTGGATTAATCAGTCCACTGGCACCTCACCACTCTTCTGTAACTATGGTTTTCACCTCCATTTTGGTGAATTTTCCAGACTAGATTTGTGGTGTCCATGGGCTGATTCGGCGGTTCAGTGTCTGGAGGAGGTGTGGAGGGCGGTTCAGAAGAGCATTGAGGTGGCTCAGGACAAACAAAAACATTTTGCTGATAAGCGACGATCTGTGGGACCTAAGTTGCTGGTGGGAGACAAGGTGTGGTTGTCTACCAAGAACATACATCTGAAAGTTCCCTCTATGAAGCTGGGTCCCAAATTTATTGGTACTTACGAGGTAATTGAAGTTGTCAACCCAGTTGCCTTCCGTTTACGGTTATCTCCATTGCTTCGGATGCCCAATGTATTGCATAAGTCCATTCTTAAGCCACATGTACCTTCCTCTGCTGGGTCACCATCCCCTCCGCCCCCTGTCTCGATGAATGGTAACACTGAGTATGAAGTTGAACGGATTGTCAATTCTCAGAGGGTTCACAATTTGCTTCAGTACTCCCTGACTGTTCCCGTGTCTGTTTATTTCCCTTCCCCCATTCCGACTCAATGTTTTCCCTTTGTGTTTGGACTCTCTGGTACTTGACTCGGCTTTTGTCTCTGATCTGACTCTGTCTTTTGCTCCTAGTACTTTTGCTTCCGTCTGGTATTGACCCTCTGGTGTGGCTCTGACTCTGAGTTGATTTTCCCTTTTGTACTTTGTTACTCTCCTGGTTTTTACGTGGCTTGTTTGACTACCCTGCAGCCACCTGGTGTTGGCCTCGCTGCAGTACTGCAGGTCTGCTCTGGCAAGTGTTCCCTCCACTCTACTGCCATCTACTGGAGCGTGCATCTACCTGCAAAGCTGTGGCATGAGAACAGGCATTCGGATGAATGCAGCTTCATCTCTCCTAAGGAGACTACGGAAGCCAGTAAAAAGTTTTTAAAAAGTGTTAAAATATACTTAAGAAATGAAAAACATAAAAGTTCAAATCACCCTCCTTTTGTCCCATTCAAAATAAAACAACTAAAAAAAACAAAAAAACAACACATATTTGCTATTGCTGAGTTTAGAAATGTCCAATTTATCAAAATATAATGTGAATTATTCCGATAGTAAAGGGTGTAACCAGAAAAAAATCTGCCGCAACATTGCAACAAAATGCAATAAAGGCGATCAAAACATTGCATTTACCCAAAAATTGTATCAATAAAAATGTTAGCTTGGGGCACAAAAAATAAGGCCTCACCCAGCCCCAGCCCCAGATCCCTAAAAATGGAGATGCTACAAGTCTAGAATAAAAGCAGCATTTTCTTGCTTTTTTTCTTTTTTTTTTTTTTTTACAAATTTAGAATTTTTTTTCACCCAATAAATAAAAAATTAACTATACATGGTTAGTATCTGCGTACTCGCTTTGACCTGGATGATCATGTTGGCTGGTCAGTTTTAGCATGTAGTGAAAATAGTAAATAAGAAGAAAAACAATTATGGAATCGTACTTTTTTTTTCAATTTCACCATAAGTGGATTTTTTTTTCCTGTTTTCCAGTACACGATATGTAAATAAATCACAAAATATGAAGTGCAGTTGAAATCAAATACACACAAATATAATAAAAAATATATATTTTCTGGGAAGAAGGAGAGCAAAAAACAAAAAGCACAAAAATGGTATATCGCAAGGTGATGAAGGAGTTAATCCGAATGAATATTAAAGTATAAAAATATTTTTTGTTGAATAATACCCATCTGATTTATTCCTTCTACAGGACTGTATCAGAGACTTTACTTCACAACTTTCTTATGATTGAGTCGGCACAATAGATTTATTAATGACCATTCAGATGCAAACCTCTCCTAACACTCCATTCTCCCCCCTTTTTCATTAGCTTTGACTATATCTGCATGTGTTGTTTAATTAGATGTTTAAAAAGCCTATTATTTCCTATTATCTGTACATGTCTACTTCCAGGCAATGCCTGAAATATTCATGCTCCTAACAATAATGGAAAAAATGAATTATTTGTCAGTGACATATTACACTGGTTAAAGTTTAAACCATTGTACGCTTCAAGAAGGGAGGGAAACAAAGTTATCTTCTAATAGCCAGAATGGGAATTTTACCTTATATTTTGGGAAAGAAAAATTAGGAGAAAATAAAAAAATAAAAAATAATATATATATATATATATATACACACATATATATATATATATATATAAGCATGAAATATATCAACTCCTTAGTGATTGGATGACACGACAGTAACATCCAACAGTATGCCAACCATGTTAATCTATCATGATTCTAGGGACTGACATGCTTAATGAAGGGTGCAGATAGCACCAGAAACACGTTACTTCAATTTCTGTACCACTGTTCACATATGGACTATAAAAGATAAGGATTTATAATAAAGCTTGAAGATTTTTTTTATCTTTGGATGTGCTTATCCACTTTTTCCACATTATTGGACATTCCTTTTTGGTCAGGAGTTTCGGAAGAGTCCTTCAGAATATCAATACAGGTGTTTATTTTCTAAATATTGTGATTACTACTGGGAATTTTTTTCATTTGAAAAATGGAAGTTGATCCAGATCTAATGAACAAGCAAGCACATTCTTCATTATTTACATGGCTATGTACAGAGGACAAGCAGTAAAAACTGCATAGTAGGATAGCGTTACCATCCTGCTAACATTGATGTCTACGCATTTCAGGTGTTGCAGCACCCTGTACATTTGATATAATTATTATTAATAAGAATGTATTCAGTTGTGAATATATTTTGAATTTGACATTTCCATAATTATAGTGAATGTATATTTAATAAAGAAAAAATTGTAAAGTATAAAAGACAAGTAATAATCTGGTATAATTTTCCTTGGATTCGACGTCATAGTGCCATATTACTGTAACTTTAGATCTCAAATTCTCTTTGTATATATTTATCCGATGTATTACTATTAGTAGTGCTTTATAAATGAAACTTGCTTGATTCGTGCTAACTAATGAAGTAACAGAGGATCACACCAGATCAGGAAAGCATTTAAACGCACTTTTGTTATAAGAAGGTATGGTGACTAAGTGTGCTGTGAAACCTGAAACCCGTAGATACTGATGTCAGCGCGATGGCAGCGATATTCTAACATGACGATTTTACTACTTGTCCTTTGTATCATATCCATGTAAATAAAGGAGATTTCTTGCTTGTTAGTTAGACCCGGGTCAACTTCCATTTTTGTCTACGTTCACGTGCCATGGCAGAGCCGTCATTTGAGCATCAAACACCACAGAAATGATGGGCTGGAATATTTCTTTGTATTACAAAAGAAGGATGCTATTATTTGGCCATTCTATTGCAGTGTTATTTGGCAAAGTATAGTAGTAGTCTGTTAGCACGGAATAGCAACGTGTCATACTATAGCAAAAACCATCACTTTTGATGATGCTCAGCAATGAAAGTCTAATTCTATGGTAGAAATAAAGAAATTGTGGCATACACCCGTGCATAAAATTCAGGGACCAGGAAGAAGCACCTGCTCTGCATGAAACGGTTGTTAACCGTACATAGGGGTATATTATTCACTACAACATGGATATTTTCATCTTTATGGAAATAAAATCTTTGAATTTTATACACGGTTAAGTGCCATAATTTATTTTTTTACTACAATACTATAAATTAATACTCTAAATGTCAGTCTTATTGGGAAAACTGTGAGGCATTATCTCTATAATCTATAACTACATTGCATATAGTAAATACTTTGACAAACAGTAATCTTCTTATAAATTTTGTTACTATCAAGTCACCACCTTCATTAAAAATTTCATAAAGAATTTAATTTTTATGGGTCAGTGTTGGAAAAGTACAAAATCCCGGCAACTCCCTTGACTATTGCCAAATGTAAATTTCTATTATCTATCTTTATTAGGTCTATAACTTCAAGAAAATATATCATGGTAACAGACTTGCCTAAATTAAGGAATAAGTACAATTTTTTTACATCCACTAAGTAGACTCCCAAAACACCAGAGAGCTTAAGAAAAAGGAAGTTATTGGCTTTGTAGAACACATATTATATCATTAAGTCCATTTTAGAACTGCTGAGTTTAATTCTGAATTAAAATGTATTACTTACATTTTGTATAAACAGACACAAACCAAATATACAAGCTCTGCTGACTTCAGACATTGCTAAAAATTTTAGATACTGACAATTTAACATCTTTGAGTGCTGCTTACTTTGAATATTAATAAGCAAGAGATACAAATATAAAATGCAATAATTATAACCACTGAGCTAGCAAGGATTGAACTGAAGAATGTTGATCTATTTCCAAAATGGTATTTGAAGAACATAAATAATAAAAATTTAAAACCTTCACCTTTTCTACTTTAACCTTATCTTGAAAAACACATTTATGACATTTATGATTCCATATCTTACTTTGCTTTATAGGAAACATTTACTGCACTCGAAAATACTTAATTCATGGGTATTAAAGTATTAAGCATTAAAATTAACGTTTTCACATTGCAACATTTCTTAATATAAATTTAATACATATTGTTTTTGCATATTTTAAATACCGGATATACTCGAGTATAAGCTGACCCGAGTATAAGCCGACCCCCCTAATTTTGCCACAAAAAACTGGGAAAACTTATTGACTCGAGTATAAGCCTAGGGTGGAAATGCAGCATTTACTGGTGAATTTCAAAAATAAAAATAGATCATTATTTCCCCATAGCTGTGCCATATAGTGCTCTGCACCGTTCATTATTTCCCCATATCTGTGCCATATGGTGCTCTGCACCGTTCATATTGCCCCATATCTGTGCCATATAGTGCTCTGCACCGTTCATTATTTCCCCATATCTGTGCCATATGGTGCTCTGCACCGTTCATATTGCCCCATATCTGTGCCATATAGTGCTCTGCACCGTTCATATTTCCCCATATCTGTGCCCCATATAGTGCTCTGCACCGTTCATATTGCCCCATATCTGTGCCCCATATATGCTCTGCACCGTTCATATTGCCCCATATCTGTGCCATATAGTGCTCTGCACGGTTCATATTTCCCCATATCTGTGCCCCATATAGTGCTCTGCACCGTTCATATTGCCCCATATCTGTGCCCCATATATGCTCTGCACCATTCATATTGCCCCATATCTGTGCCATATAGTGCTCTGCACCGTTCATATTTCCCCATATCTGTGCCCCATATAGTGCTCTGCACCGTTCATATTGCCCCATCGCTGTACCATATAGTGCTCTGCACCATTCATATTGCACCATATCTGTGCCCCATATATGCTCTGCACCGTTCATATTGCACCATATCTGTGCCCCATATATGCTCTGCACCATTCATATTGCCCCATATCTGTGCCATATAGTGCTCTGCACCGTTCATATTTCCCCATATCTGTGCCCCATATAGTGCTCTGCACCGTTCATATTGCCCCATAGCTGTACCATATAGTGCTCTGCACCGTTCATATTGCACCATATCTGTGCTCCATATATGCTCTGCACCGTTCATATTGCACCATATCTGTGCCCCATATATGCTCTGCACCATTCATATTGCCCCATATCTGTGCCTTATAGTGCTCTGCACCATTCATATTTCCCCATATCTGTGCCCCATATAGTGCTCTGCACCGTTCATATTGCCCCATATCTGTGCCCCATATATGCTCTGCACCGTTCATATTGCCCCATATCTGTGCCCCATATAGTGCTCTGCACCATTCATTTTTGTCCCATAGCTGTACCATATAGTGCTCTGCACCCTTCATATTTCCCCATAGCTGTGCCATATAGTGCTCTGCACCGTTCATATTTCCCCATAGATGCTCCACATATATCTGTGCCGCTGCTGCTGCTGCAATAAAAAAAAAGCCATACTCACCTCTCTTGCTTGCAGCTCCCAGCGTCCGGTCCCGGCGTCTCTCCGCTCTGACTGATCAGGCAGAGGGCGCCGCGCACACTATATGCGTCATCGCGCCCTCTGACCTGCACAGTCAGAGCGGAGAGACGCCGGGAAGATGGAGCGGCGCCCGGCGGCTGGAACGTGGACAGGTGAATATGACATACTTACCTAGTCCCAGCGATCCTGGCGCTCCCCGCCTGTCCCACGGTCTTCTGTGCTGCAGCCTCTTCCTCTATCAGCGGTCAACGGCACCGCTGATTAGAGAAATGAATAGGCGGCTCCACCCCTATGGGAGCTGGAGCCGCCTATTCATTTCTCTAATGAGCGGTCCCATGTGACCGCTGAAGAGGGGAAGAAGCTGCAGCACAGAAGACCGTGGGACGGCAGGGGGAGCGCCAGGACCGCCGGGACTAGGTGAGTATGCCTCACGCCCTCTCCCCCTCACCCGCCGACCCCACCGCTACCGTGACTCGAGTATAAGCTGAGAGGGGCACTTTCAGCCCAAAAATTTGGGCTGAAAATCTCGGCTTATACTCGAGTATATACGGTATTTATCATAAATGTTTACAGTAGTTTTGTAAAATAATCAATTCAACAAAGTATATGTAATGTATTTAAAAATTATGAATGTTTAAAGTTAAAATTGTTAATAGAAACACTGAAATGTAACACATTATTTTTACTAAAATACTGTTAAAACATTATCACACTTTAAAGACTGCTGGTACAATTTTTTACAGTAGATATTAAAGGTCATTATTCCTCATTCCTACCATTGGCAGAGTTGAAGAATAAGTGAGTAGTGCCCCCTGTGGTTGGTAGTTGAGTCTACTTTCAAGCACCGATGATGGTTGTTTAGCTCTTAAGGTACCTTCACACTAAACAACTTCACAACGATATCGCTAGCGATCTGTGACGTTGCAGCGTCCTGGCTAGCGATATCGTTGTGTTTGACATGCAGCAGCGATCAGGATCCTGCTGTGATGTCGTTGGTCGGGGCTAGAAGGCCAGCACTTTCTTTCGTCGCTGGACCTCCTGTAGATATCGCTGAATCGGTGTGTGTGACACCGATTCAGCGATGTCTTCACTTGTAACCAGGGTAAACATCGGGTTACTAAGTGCAGGGCCACGCTTAGTAACCCAATGTTTACCCTGGTTACCATCGTAGAAGTAAAAAAAACAAACACTACATACTTACCTTCTGCTGTCTGTCCCCGGCGTTCTGCTTCTCTGCACTCCTCCTGCATCCTGTGTCAGTGTCGGCCACCTGGAAAGCACAGCGGTGACGTCACCGCTCTGCTTTCCGGCCGCTGTGCTCACAGTCAGTGCAGGAAAGCAGAGCGCCAGGGACAGACAGCGGAATGTAAGTATGTAGTGTTTGTTTTTTTTACTTTTACGATGGTAACCATGGTAAACATCGGGTTACTAAGCGCGGCCCTGCGCTTAGTAACCCGATGTTTACCCTGGTTACCGGCATCGTTGGTCGCTGGAGAGCTGTCTGTGTGACAGCTCTCCAGCGACCACACAGCGACGCTGCAGCGATCGACATCGTTGTCGGTATCGCTGCAGCGTCGCTTAGTGTGAAGGTACCTTTAGATGCCATTGTCAAAAGTGACAGTAATATCTAGATCAGTGTTTCCCAAACCCTGTCCTCACTCCCCCAAACAAATTAAGTTTTCAGAATTTCCTTCTTATTGCACAGGTGAGAGAACCTGTGACCGTTTCTAATGCCTTAATAATAATTCTTTCCCCTTACGATACAAAGGAAATTCTGAAAACATAAAGTGATGGGGCCATGAGGACTTCAGTTTGGGAAACACTGATTTGAATGGCTGACACGATGAGGAAGCTCCCTCTTTAAACTCATCTGCATTCCTGCTATGCAAGCATGGGTTGCCAGTGGTTGATAAGGCAAGCCGAGGCTAAATAATAGACTCAAGATCTATCAGCTATAGTGACCTTTTAGGCCCTACCATAATCATGGCCTAACAGGACATGTGTTTATGTAAAACTGACATAACATTTTACAATTTAATTGCTGGTCTAATGGGTTACATCAAATTTTAAAGTGTCTAATGAACTGCCATCAAGTGGATTAAACCAAGGATCATAGAGCAAATCTTTAAATAAAATACAGCACTCAAAATATGACAATGCAAAAACACTTTTTTTTTTAAATAATATTTTTGCATTAAAAGGAAGCAAAATAAAACACACTAATTCATCATCAGCATCATTTTAATATTACTGACACAAAGAATAAAATTGTTTTATCAAATTTACCACACAACGAACAGCATAAAATAGAAAAAAGATCCTACACTGCTGTTTATTTAATTCTGAGTCCTAAAAATCAGAATAAAGCTTGGTTCACAATTAAACTGAGTTATGTGCTGAGCACATATGCAGTTTTACATTTGAGTCCCCATAAAAACTGATTCAGGCTGGACTCCCAATTAAAGCATTCGCTATATTGAGGCAGCTGAACTCACTTTGGACTCGATTTTGACTCTTTTCCTTTTGTATAATTTTTGTTACTGCTTAAAAAGACAGCACACCTCTGAAATACAGGCCAGATGGAGTCAAATGACACTCCACCTGCCTTATTATAGCAAATAGTTCCAGCAGAGGTGCTTTAATTAAATCCTGTATTTTCGGGAATTAGATGAACGCCCCATTGCAAGTGCTCAACACAAGCATTGGATAAATGTGAGCTTAGCCATTTAAAAAGGTCTTTGTTACTGGTAAATCAAAGGTTCTTGAAAATAAAAATAATCCTCCCCCCATAAGAAAAATCACAAACCTTGCTACTAAAGTCAACAGGCCTTCCTCTTTTTTGCATTTTTCTTGATATCATGTGTTACGTGACAAAAGCTGTCATTTAAACAAGAGTGTGTAGACTTTTTACATCCACTGTATACGATATAGCCATAGTTATAAAAAAAATGGCATAACAAATTGTGTGGTTCATTTTATCTCATTAGCCCTCAAGGAAACTATTTGATCCTAAAGCACCCTTTCAGTTCAATAACGTAAAGTTAGCCCTTAAGAACATTTCTTTTCTGCAATGCAATAGTAATTTTTTTTCACTTTTTCGTTTGCAATTCAACTGAAGTTTATATTTACGAATGTTTTATGGAATACACCAATCATATCTAAGCCTATAAATTAATTGAACAGGTTGGTAGGATCGAGACGTTACCAAAATATGTGTGGATTATACGTGTGGAGTGTATTATTTTATGTTTTGGGATTTAGATAAAACATACGATGTTTGATCTGTGTCAGAAAAGTAATTATCAAGCCTATCTTAGGGAAAACAGGATAGATCATATTACATTCCAATATGACCCCATATATTATTCTCAAGTGACATAAAGCGCCCCCTCTCTGATTCACACATGTACATTTATCTGTGAACCAAGTCTGCGTATGTGTTGGGAGGTCAGGTGGACTAACTGTTCGGAAAATACCTAGATTGATAGATCACATAGCTATGGACATATTTCGTTGTTTTCCTGCAAATTAAAACTACACTTCATAAAAGACACAATGGAACTTTTTTTACAGACACTAAAAAAAGGGGGCACATTTCAAATTTGAAGCCTATTGAACTGTAATTGCAGGTCTGTGTTTTAACGTAAGTTGTAAGTAACTAAGGATCAGTACACAATGAGTAATGTATTTGTAATACTCACTTCTTATGTTAATTCTATAAAAACATTATGAATTGCCATGCAGAGGTGAATATATAAATTATTCAAGCACGAGCATTGTGAAAACCTTTTGGATCTTGAACATTATGACATCCGGATCTCAACCTTCATGCATTCTTCAGAGAACTATAAGCTGAAGGCAACAATTTTAGTAGAAATTAAACTTTTGCATTTTGGAAATGCTTTCCAAGTAATTTGTTTCACATGAAATGTCATTCTGCCTTCTACTGTTCAGTCGAACATTTCGCAAATACAACTGTGAACAAATTCCAAGTAGTGGATAAGGAGACACTCATACAACTATAGATGTTTAGCAAACAACTTCCCATATATGCATACTATAATATGTCATTATAACTTTGTGGACACATTTTTATGTGTGTGTCAAAAAAGCAAGGCTTACATGATATTTTCTCAAAATATTTGTTATCCTGTGCAATATAATGCAGAAAAACTGATTGTCACGATATGGTATGAAATATCATAAGTAGTTCTCTGGCTAGCCTGCGTGGGCTAAGCCCCCCTTCTTGGAGTGATACTGCAAATTCCTGGCTTTCCTTCTCAGAGAGTGTGGGGGTTAGGAGAGCCAAAAGTATTTACGACCGGCATTTCCTGTGTAAGCTCTTGTTCAGCTATAAGTGAAGTAGAAACTTCGAGGATCCATGAAAGATTCTTTGTTTAGTTTTTGTTAGATATTAGGCAAACGATTTAAGCTAGACATACGAAAATATATATTCTTATTCTCACTCGGTGTACCTACCCATTCCCCGAAACACGGGCTTCTAACTCCGTCTGGTAAAGAAGTAGAGTTTTCTCTGTAAATATGTATCCCAGATAGGACATATTTGATCTCATTAGAATGCTCACGTTAATCCGAGATGAATGATGGATTGGTTAGGACTATGAGATGTTTTGTAGCAGAATTATAGAAATTAGATATAGGTTAGGGTAAAATCAGTAAACTGAAGAGGTAGGAGGGACGAGGTGATCCAACCCCTTTCTGGGATGTTACAGGCTTAAGCTATAACTGTCTGCACACATCCCCAGCTTCCTTCTTGTCCTATTTTCCTGGAAGAGCTGAGTACATCCCATGAGTTGGGACGTATGGAAAACTGCCCTAGCCTGGTTGCCTGTCATGCTTTGAACATGTGAGTGTTGCTTTTTCTCATTTATTCCCTTTATGTTATAATTACCCTTGTACATATTTGCAATTGTCTCATTTATAACATCTTTATAAACTATTTTTGATAAAGCACTGCCTAATTTTTTATGGGATATAATATTATATGTTAGTTCATTCTCCATGCTCTAAACGCACCCTGTCTCTGGAAGAGAATTACGCTACTGTGTTGGGTTAGCTTCGGACCCGTTTAATCGAAGCTAGTGGCAGTGATACCGTGCAGACTTTTGGGTTATGCTGAAGCGACTGCGGCGTTGCTAATTATTGTTCCTGCCTGAGTGGGAGTAGTTTATCGCGTCGCTGCAGCGTGCCCAATAGCCAGTACATAGCAGGCAGCCTTTCTGGCGACTAATTACCATAGGTGCAGTACCTAATCTGACCTGAGAGTAAGGGGGGCGCCAGAGAGCTGCAAGTGTTAAGTGGAACTGTAAGCGGGATATACATAAATCCCTGCAGTTTGTGGTATATTGAAAGCAGTGGGATACCTAGAATAAGCCCCTGCTGTACACTAAGAGGTCAATAGCCTTGTGTGTGTTTTCTCATCACATCGTGGAGTGGAGGGATAACTAAGATAAGCCCCCCTGCACATGTGATAGCCGTCTGTTGGCCTAAAGTCACCTCAATCCGTGACGTAGGGGTGACGGTCACGGTGTGAATCCTGACCCATTGGTGACAGCGGTCAGGGGAATCGTGACAATTGGTGGCAAGGCGGTGGGATATCTTAGAGCATTAGTGATTTGGTTTGAGTAATCATTCCTCTCACTAAAAAACTTGCAGAAAGCTCTTGCGAGGACTCTGCGCAAATAAGTTTGGAGAACGAACTCAGTGTTTCATTAGTCTTGAGACAATTGTGTACGGGTAATTATGCCCTCCCTTTCTCTTCGTTTTTCTATCCTATCTTTTATTTGGCAACCATGGTTGTGCAGGGAGAAACCTTCTATGAGCAGCAGACGAGAGACACCCTTGTTGCCTTATGCAAGTCACAGCACATTGACTTTGCGGGCAAAAACAAAGCCCAACTGGTCGCAGTTCTGGTGCAATGGGAAGCCGACCAAGCCAGGTCACAGAGCCCAGAGGCCGCAGAAGCCAGCACCAGCGAACATGGTGCTGCAGCAGAGGTCCAACCACTGAATGCTGGCCCTGTTAGCAATCCGGGCGAATTGGACCCCCACCTGCAGGCTGCCTTGAAAGAATTCCCCACTGACGACCATGAGGGACGTCGGCAGCTGATTCAGCATTACCGGCAGGAGGCCCAGGCCCAGCAAGCCGAGAGAGAGGCCCGAGCTGAGCGAGAGGCCCAGGCCCAGCGAGCCGAGCGGGAGGCTGAGAGAGCCGAGCGCCAAGCCCAGCGAGAACATGAACTGGAGATGCTCCGGCAGGGGGGATGCCCTCCACCGCCCAGAGACGTGAGCCCAGCAGCGCTCAGATACCTAAGCCACGGCCCGATCACTTTCTTGTTATGGAAAAGGACGGGGACTTGGACACTTTTCTGCGGGCCTTTGAGAAAGCCTGCAGACAGTACCGGCTGCCTACAGATGAATGGGCCCGATACCTGACACCAGGGCTGAGAGGCATGACAACGCGCGAGCTCCGAAGACGTATCCGGGAGCACATCTTAGACATAGAAGGAGCCGCGAATGTGGAAGACATTCTAACATTGAAATCCATCCCACGTCATATTAAGGCGGTACATAACTGTGATCCTACAGGTCTGAAATTCAAGGGCATCGATAGGGTATTCATAGGCCCACGTGGGGGAAATTGGATGCGCCTTTTAGCGCAAAAAGAAACAAAATGGATCTTTAAACTTAATACCATATCCCCGTTCGGATTGAATGAATATAATAGCTTTCAGCCTTTTCTGTAGTTGTATACGTTCCATATTTGATATTGGCTATTGTATCTCCTTTCCTCTCTCCAATAGTTCTGGTTGTTTTTAATTATGTTGTGTCTTTTTTATAATAAATGTCTGTTTGAGCTGTTGTGTGTGTCGTTGGTTTTAATAATGTTATTTGTATCTTTTGTATTTAGGCTGTGGATTATTCTGTATTCCTTTTGGCACTATGTCCACCTCATGGAGCCCTTCGGTTGTGGATCAAGGTCTACTTTCTCTTGGCACATTATCCACTTTACGGAGTTCTCACTGTATTTTATTCAGCTTTTATAACTAAAGAGCTTATTAAGCTGATTTTTATCACTGTCACGGTGTTTTTACATTAAAGTGATTCTTTCATGTGTATTTAGATCTTTCTGGCTGTTATTAATTGCAATTTATTTGTTCACATTACAGTGTTGCATACGGTGTTTTCATATTAAAGTGATTCTTTATGTGTATTTAGTTTATTTTGATTGTTATTGATTGTTATTCAAATGGTCACTTTATAGTGTTGAATGTTTTTTATCTTATGTATGTGGGCATTCGCCCACCATTCACACTTTATGTAATGCCACTCCGGTATGTTAATATGCATTTGTTTTGCTCAATAACCATACAAGTATTCCTTCCTATAGGTTTTTTATTATTCATTTTACTTTTTCTCTCTTTTTTTCACACGTCCCCATTGGTCTTCCTATGCGTTCGTTGCTGGGTTACTGTTTGTAAACAGCGCGGCGCACTTACATTGTATTCCCGGCACTTCCGGTACTCGGCACTTTCGTTCCTACGTCACTTCACCTTTGCGATCACCCGGAAGTACCCTCAGATGGGATCACGCTGATACCGCGGACTTCTTGTTTGCGCTCCGCACTTACTACGGCAACATGTGCCGATGAGTTCACGTTTTTGTTCTGTACCGCTACATATTTTTAACTATTATTTTCTGTCTACCTCCGTGTGGTTGTTTTGAGCATTGCCATGGCAGCGGTTGTCACTATCTTCGTCACATCCGGTTTTCTAGGTGTTTGCGCCTCCTCCCACAGCTGTTTTGTTGTATGTGATTTTATTTCCTCTTTAAAAAGGTACCTTACCAGCGTTCCACCACCCCTGGACGAAGCAACTCCTTGCGAAACGCGCGTCGGGTGTGGTGGACGCCTGGCTACTTATCCCACTGGGTAAATGATGAGCTGATGCAGCACTTTACTTTGTAGGCTATCACAGTCCTTGTTGTTTTCATTTATGTGGCATATTTGGCCCCTTCCCTCATTATGACTACATATGTCAGAGGTGTGTAACACTGTACTGTGACAACTGTGTAATTACCATTGTATTACATGTATATATATTCTTTTACGCTTATTTAGTATTTAACATATTCCAGTGATTTTTGCCAGGTGTCCCCCCTTTTTTATCTTGTGTATGTAGTTATCTCTCACTTGCTGCCCATTGTGGGCTATTTCCAACTATGGTTGGTGTTTTTTTATGACATTTAATAAAGTGATCTTTTTCATATCATCAATGTGTAGTGCCTTTTTGTAGGTATATATCAATTATATGTGGCTTAACAATGTGGGTTACATTATTGGTGTTTTGACCAAGGCTGAGAGGTAAAGCTCTGGAGGCGTTTGCTGCCCTCCCTCAAGAACAAGATGGTGACTATGAGGCCATCAAGCAGGCTCTGATAGCCAAGTACCAGCTTACACCTGAGGTGTACCGTAGAAAGTTCCGGACCCTCCAACGTGGCCCACACGACAGTTACAGTGATGTTGTGCATGGACTGGGGACCCACTTTGACCAGTGGACCCAAGGACTGTCAGTGACCACCTTTGCACAGCTGCGAGACCTGATGATCAAAGACCAGTTCTTTCATCTTTGCCCAGCTGAGGTGCGACAGTTCGTGATGGACAGAGAACCCAAAGACGTGACGAAAGCAGCCCAGATTGCCGATGCCTATGAGGCCAACCGTAGATCGGAAGTGCGGAAGCCAGTCACCACCAGCTGGAGAGGGGGTAAGCCTGCAACCAACGCCAGTACCCCTGCCAGCCAGCACACCAGAGGTCCTGTCCCCGTAGCCAACAGCACCAGACCTACCACCGAACCTTGCAAGTGTTTCACCTGCCATCAGACTGGTCATATCAGTCCCTCCTGCCCAACCAAGCAGAAGAACACCCCAGCCAAGGCCCCAGGGCCTACTGCAGCAGTTTTTTTGGTGGGTGGTGTGGTTGGGAGGGTGTGTGACAACGTACAGCCCGTCACTGTGGGAGGCCATGTTGCTACAGGCCTCAAGGACACCGGGGCTGAATGAACCCTCATCCGACCCGAACTGGCGGCCCCTGAAGAAATCATTCCAGGGAAAAGCCTAACTGTCACTGGGATTGGGGGCATCAGCTGTCCCTTACCGATGGCCCGGGTTTTTATTGATTGGAGTGCCAGGAGCGGGGTGAAGGAAGTGGGGCTGTCTGATAATTTGCCCACTGATGTTTTGTTGGGGACTGATTTGGGGAGGTTGGTTGCCCACTACGTCACTGATACCCCTCCCCAATCTACTAATAAGGGTAACGTTAACCCTGATGATGATGATGATGATGGGAGATCGCATGTGTTACCTGACCATGCTTTATCTTGTAATGATGCATCTATTAACCATTTTTTTCCTAGGATTGATGGTGAAAATGTTGTACCTGTGCCAGCTGAACCTGATAATGATTTTTCTGTGAAGGTTAATGTGTCCATAGGTACAGGCGTGCCCAGCCACGTCGCTCTGCGGAGTGAGACGGCTGAGGAACCCCTAACAGGGGCAAGTGTCGGTGCTACAGGAAATGGGGAGATGCATGGGAACCGTGAGGAAGGTGATGCCATGAAAGTGACCAGTGCCACCGAGGAAGGTAACTGGCCCATAAGTAGCACTGCCCCTGGAGTGTTGGGGGTGGATGGGGAGGTAGAGCCCATAGCAGCGCCGGCTGATGGGTCTGTAGAAACCCCCGGGGAGACAGCCTACGTAGCTGCTGTCACCCGCAGTCAGAGTGCCCGGAACGCAGGTAACTGTCAGCCTTCCAGACCCTCCTCAGTCATTACTGTGACTGAACCAGCGGTGGACCCAGAGCAGGTCCAAGAGGGTTCCTGTGGGGAAGGGACCCTGACGTCGCTTCTGGCTTCCCCTAGCCAGGAGTTTCAGGCCGCTCTGCACACAGATGCGAGCCTAGAGAGTTTGAGACAACTTGCCCGGACGCACTTCTCCGAGACTGATAAGGAGAAGGTGTTCTGGGAACAAGGAAGGTTGTTCCGGGAGACAGTACCCGGAGAATCACAAAAGGAGTGGTTGAGGGAAAGACAGCTGGTCGTCCCGCAGCAATTCCGGGGTGAGTTGTTGCGGATTGCCCATGAGATCCCGCTAGCTGGACACGTGGGGATCAGCAAAACTAAGGCCCGGCTGTCTCAACACTTCTATTGGCCTAAGATGGGGACAGATGTGTCAAACTACTGCCGCTCCTGTATCACTTGTCAAAGAGTGGGGAAGGCGGGGCCTGCTCTTAAGGCTCCCCTGATCCCTTTGCCAGTGATAGAGGAGCCTTTCCAGAGGATCGCGGTGGACATTGTGGGCCCGCTGGCCGTCCCCAGCAGCTCTGGAAAGCAATACATCCTTACTGTGGTAGACTATGCTACCCAGTACCCAGAGGCAGTAGCTCTGTCGTCAACTAGGGCAGATAAGGTGGCGGATGCCCTGTTGGCCATCTTTTCACATGTAGGGTTTCTCAGGGAAATGCTTACTGATCAAGGGACCCAATTTATGTCTCGCCTAATGGAGGCTCTCTGTAAGAGAATGCAGGTGAAGCACCTGGTATCGAGTGCGTATCACCCACAGACCAATGGCTTGTGTGAACGCTTCAATGGTACCCTCAAACAGATGCTACGCATGCTGGTTGAGACTCAAGGGTGCGACTGGGAGCGGTACCTCCCACACCTGCTGTTCGCTTACCGAGAGGTTCCGCAGGCCTCGACGGGGTTCTCCCCCTTCGAGCTCCTGTACGGCAGGCGAGTCCAGGGACCCCTGGGGTTGGTAAGAGAATCCTGGGAAGAGGAGCCAAACCCTTCTGAAGTGTCCATAGTGGAGTATGTCATGCGCTTCCGTGACAAGATGCAGACCTTGACGCAGTTGGTGCATGACAACATGACGCAGGCTCAGGCTGATCAGAAGCACTGGTACGACCAGAACACCCGGGAGCGGACCTACCACGTGGGTCAAAAGGTGTGGGTGCTGGTCCCCGTACCAACGGATAAGCTTCAGGCAGCCTGGGAGGGCCCGTATGTCGTCCACCAACAGCTCAACCCGGTCACTTACGTGGTCACGCTTGACCACGCTCGGGGTAGACGAAAGGCCTTTCACGTCAACATGATGAAGGCTCATCACGAACATGAACCTTTCGTCCTACCGGTCTGCAGCTTGCCCGAAGACGGTGAGGAAGACACCCTCCTGGACATGCTGGCCCAAGCCAAGGCCAATGGGTCCATCGAGGACGTGGAGGTAAGCACCTCGTTAACTGAATCCCAGTGGTTGCAGTTGCAAACCACACTGGAACCCTTCCGGGTCGTGTTCTCCAACCGACCTGGGAGGACTCAGTTAGCAGTCCACGAGGTGGACATCGGGAATCACGCCCCATCGAATCTCTGACCAGGTGCAGCAGACTATGCGCCAAGAGATCGATGAGATGTTACAGCTGGGGGTGATTCGACGGTCAAAGAGCGTGTGGGAATCACCTACAGGGGGCTCAATGCCATCACAGCCTCGGATGCGCACCCAATGCCGCGCATCGAGGAGCTGCTTGAGAAGTTAGCTGGCGCAGATTACCTAACAATAATGGATCTGAGTCGAGGATACTGGCAGATTCCCCTGAGCCCCGAGGCGCAGGAGAAGTTCGCCTTTATCACACCCTTTGGACTGTACGAGTCCACGGTCATGCCCTTCGGCATGAAGAATGCCCCTGCCACTTTCCAGCGGATGGTCAACCTCCTGCTTCAGGGACTGGAGACGTACGCCGTGGCGTACTTGGATGACATTGCCATCTTCAGTCCCTCCTGGAAGGAACACCTGCAGCATCTCGAGGAGGTGCTCAGGCGAATTCACCAAGCAGGACTGACTATCAAGCCGGGAAAGTGTCAGATGGGCATGAGGGAAGTTCACTACCTGGGGCACCGGGTAGGCGGGAACAGCCTGAAGCCAGAGCCTGACAAAGTGGGAGTGATCGTGAACTGGCCCACTCCCGTGAGCAAGAAACAGGTGATGTCCTTCTTGGGCACTGCAGGGTACTATAGGCGCTTCGTACAGCACTATAGTAACCTGGCAAAACCTTTGACGGACCTCACCAGGAAGAAGCTACCCCACATCGTCAACTGGACAGATGGCTGTGAGGGGGCCTTCAAGGCGTTGAAAACCGCACTGTGCAACGCCCCTGTATTGAACGCCCCTGTACTTGGTGCAGACCGACGCCAGCGAGTTTGGCCTTGGTGCTGTGCTCAGCCAGGTTGACTCGGAGGACCAAGAGCACCCCGTGTTATACCTGAGCCGGAAGCTTTTGCCGAGGGAAGTGGCCTACTCCACCATCGAGAAGGAGTGCCTGGCCATAGTCTGGGCCCTGCAGCGCTTGCAGCCCTACTTGTACGGTCGCACCTTCACTGTGGTGACCGACCACGGCCCTCTGCGCTGGCTAAACACCATGTGTGGAACCAACGGCAGGTTGCTACGCTGGAGCCTTGCCCTTCAGCAGTTTGACTTCACCATTGAACACAAAACGGGCAGGGAGCATGGGAATGCAAATGGACTCTCCCGCCAGGGTGAACCTACTGAGGTGCCCATGGAGGCATACCGTGGGGTACTGCCTCCCTAGCGCACACCAAAAGGGGGAGGTGTCACGATATGGTATGAAATATCATAAGTAGTTCTCTTGCTAGCCTGCGTGGGCTAAGCCCCCCTTCTTGGAGTGATACTGCAAATTCCTGGCTTTCTTTCTCAGAGAGTGTGGGGGTTAGGAGAGCCAAAAGTATTTACGACCGGCATTTCCTGTGTAAGCATTTGTTCAGCTATAAGTGAAGTAGAAACTTCGAGGATCCATGAAAGATTCTTTGTTTAGTTTTTGTTAGATATTAGGCAAACAATTTAAGCTAGACATACGAAAATATATATTCTTATTCTCACTCGGTGTACCTACCCATTCCCCGAAACACGGGCTTCTAACTCCGTCTGGTAAAGAAGTAGGGTTTTCTCTGTAAATATGTATCCCAGATAGGACATATTTGATCTCATTAGAATGCTCATGTTAATCCGAGATGAATGATGGGTTGGTTGGGACTATGAGATGTTTTGTAGCAGAATTATAGAAATTAGATATAGGTTAGGGTAAAATCAGTAAACTGAAGAGGTAGGAGGGACGAGGTGATCCAACCCCTTTCTGGGATGTTACAGGCTTAAGCTATAACTGTCTGCACACATCCCCAGCTTCCTTCTTGTCCTATTTTCCTGGAAGAGCTGAGTACATCCCATGAGTTGGGACGTATGGAAAACTGCCCTAGCCTGGTTGCCTGTCATGCTTTGAACATGTGAGTGTTGCTTTTTCTCATTTATTCCCTTTATGTTATAATTACCCTTGTACATATTTGCAATTGTCTCATTTATAACATCTTTATAAACTATTTTTGATAAAGCACTGCCTAATTTTTTATGGGATATAATATTATATGTTAGTTCATTCTCCATGCTCTAAACGCACCCTGTCTCTGGAAGAGAATTACGCTACTGTGTTGGGTTAGCTTCGGACCCGTTTAATCGAAGCTGGTGGCAGTGATACCGTGCAGACTTTTGGGTTATGCTGAAGCGACTGCGGCGTTGCTAATTATTGTTCCTGCCTGAGTGGGAGTAGTTTATCGCGTCGCTGCAGCGTGCCCAATAGCCAGTACATAGCAGGCAGCCTTTCTGGCGACTAATTACCCTAGGTGCAGTACCTAATCTGACCTGAGAGTAAGGGGGGCGCCAGAGAGCTGCAAGTGTTAAGTGGAACTGTAAGCGGGATATACATAAATCCCTGCAGTTTGTGGTATATTGAAAGCAGTGGGATACCTAGAATAAGCCGCTGCTGTAAAGTAAGAGGTCAATAGCCTTGTGTGTGTTTTCTCATCACATCGTGGAGTGGAGGGATAACTAAGATAAGCCCCCCTGCACATGTGATAGCCGTCTGTTGGCCTAAAGTCACCTCAATCCGTGACGTAGGGGTGACGGTCACGGTGTGAATCCTGACCCATTGGTGACAGCGGTCAGGGGAATCGTGACACTGATAAACTGGGTAAATACTGTTCCTTGATTAAGATGTAATCAGAGTCCAAAGTTGACAAACATAAACTAGATTTTGATGTTGAAAAAAAATAAAATTAAAGAGTAAAAAGACATAAAATTGTAAAGCTATTTTATGCTGTCATTATTCAAGACTGAACAATGCTGGGAGCTGTTCATTTATTGTGCTATTTTCTGCAATAGAAGAGTTTATAACACTTCTGCACTGCATAAGCTATGTAGCAGGACTCATAAATCTTAATCAATTTATTGAAGATTGCTTGTAGATGGCATTCATTAAGCTATGGTAGTAGCTCTTCTGGTATTATTGCTTTGGATCTCCCACAGCCGTTCTCTCCAGCACAATAGTACAATCTTATTTCTTTATTGAAAGTCATACCAGCAAGAGAGTTGTGTATAAAAAAAGAGACTTGTACAAATAAAGTTGAAAACACCATTTGGATTATATGAGTAAATACTGAGAGATTTGTTATACTAATTTTAAATAACGTCATCTAATAACTAAAACTATGGCTATGAAGATCTTTGACATGTAAACTTTATTGACAACTTTAACCCCTTTCTGACCTCAGACGGGATAGTACGTCCGAGGTCAGAAGCCCCGCTTTGATGCGGGCTGCGGCGGTGAGCCCGCATCAAAGCCGGGACACGTCAGCTGTTTGAACAGCTGACATGTGCCCATAATAGGCACGGGCAGAATCGCGATCTGCCCGCACCTATTAACTAGTTAAATGCCGCTGTCAAACGCAGACAGCGGCATTTAACTACCGCATCGCCGACCTCCGTCACATGATCGGAGGTCGGCGATGCTTGTGAATTGTAACCATAGAGGTCCTTGAGACCTCTATGGTTACTGATCGCCGGTAGCTGTGAGCGCCACCCTGTGGTCGGCGCTCACAGCACACCTGATTTTTTGCTACATAGCAGCGAACAGCAGATCGCTGCTATGTAGCAGAGGCGATCGTGCTGTGCCTGCTTCCAGCCTCCCACGGAGGCTATTGAAGCATGGCAAAAGTAAAAAAGAAAAGTAAAAAAAATGTGAAAAAAATAAAAAAAATATAAAAGTTTAAATCACCCCTCTTTCGCCCCAATCAAAATAAATCAATAAAAAAAATCAAATCTACACATATTTGGTATGACCGCGTTCAGAATCGCCCGATCTATCAAGTAAAAAAAGCATAAACCTGATCGCTAAATGGCGTAGCGAGAAAAAAATTCAAAACGCCAGAATTACGTTTTTTTAGTCGCCGCAACATTGAATTAAAATGCAATAACGGGTGATCAAAAGAACGCATCTGCACCAAAATGCTATCATTAAAAACGCCAGCTCGGCACGCAAAAAATAAGCCCTCAACTGACCCCAGATCATGAAAAATGGAGACGCTAGGAGTATTGGAAAATGGCACAATTTTTTTTTCTTGTTAGCAAAGTTTGGAATTTTTTTTCACCACTTAGTTAAAAAATAACCTAGTCATGTTAGGTGTCTATGAACTCGTACTGACCTGGAGAATCATAATGTCAGGTCAGTTTTAGCATTTAGTGAACCTAGCAAAAAAGCCAAACAAAAAACAAGTGTGGGACTGCACTTTTTTTGCAATTTCACCGCACTTGGAATTTTTTTCCTGTTTTCTAGTACATGACATGCTAAAACCAATGATGTAGTTCAAAATTACAACTTGTCCTGCAAAAAATAAGCCCTCACATGGCCAAATTGATGGAAAAATAAAAGAGTTATTGCTCTGCGAAGGAGGGGAGTGAAAAACGAACACGGAAAAACGAAAAATCCCAAGGTCATGAAAGGATTAAAGCAACTTAATCATAAAATCAGGTCACTAAAGTTTGTTTTGTTTGTCCAAAATTTGGACATTGCAGATGCCACTGACTGATATCCAGCATAACTGTAGGTATGAATTGTATAAGAGCAGTGGCTTACCACTAATAGCGACATTTGATTTGGCTACTGTGGGGTCAAAGTGTTGGGTGTGCCCGGTGTGGAGACACAGCATTGTATCTTAATTAACCAGACGTCTATTTTTAGCAAACCAAGAAGAATAAACTGTTATCTTTATATTGGCTTTTGAATTTTTTTTTCTTTGGTCAAGAAAACAGACATTTTTTTGTGTAAACCTATAATATTGACTTGTAAGCTGATATGTGAAATAACAGTGTGCGCTTATCCTTGATGACTAGTGATATGCTAATTATGCATTTTGGTAGCCCAGATAACTTGTTAATTTTTAAAACATAATCAAACAAGGCAACCTGGTCATCACCATTATTCCCCTTATCTGTGATGCTGGACCGAATGATATTGTTAAATACAAAAATACGTTAAATGCCTTTGTACAGAGAAACAGAGAGAAAGCCAGAGATTCTGCCAAGACATCCAAATATCTAGGGGACCCTACAGAACTGCTGCCAATATATCATGGCCCCATCACGAGGGAAAAGGATCTATCATTCTACAGGAAACAACGCAGGGTACCTCGGTTCTGGTTGGAAGAATACAGATCTGCTCCATTGAACATCACTGAACCATGGATATGTTTGAAGAAAGCCAGGATTGCGACCCACTGGTCACGTGGCTCCATGGAGATGTTAGGAGAACTCTCCTACTTCCTCTCTGTGCATACCACAGGTGGGGTAGCCGACTTTGGCAGCCATGAAGTAACAGCTGCCATTATCTAGGTGAGTTAGCAGAAGGGTGAGACTCTGTAATGTGCACCATCTTGGGGTATTTTGCTGTGACTGTTCTATGTGTTATCTGCCTGCTTTGTGGTTCAATAAAGTATTGCCACAATGTTTAACCCTTACCCTGTGTTGTCTGAGTATCATTACACCAATGTTAAAAGGAGAGCAGTCGCTCGGTGGGATGATCCCTGGTCCTTGTGGTTTTGGCTAGCAAACCTGGGTGCCCGCCAGCCACTGTGTCTTCACACCTGGTGCCAGTGTTGGAGCTGCAACCTCTCCCCCATTGCCTGGTATCACACATTAAACTGTACTGCACCCTGGATGCTCCCTCCTTCATCCTTCTCCCTGAACACCCTCTCTGAACATTTCTTATATATTAACGCAATGTCCGGTTATTATGTGTGTTTAATTAACGTGGGTTGTAGGTGTGGTTAGTTAGGGATGACAGAGTTTATAACTGGCCAGCCAATATGTGGTTACAGGGCAGTTAGGGATGTCAATTCCTGATTACTAGTTAGAAATTGCACACAGAATGAGGACACTCTGTCAGATCTGCAGTTTGACTGTGTGCAGAAGAATAGACTTTATATGGAGGTAGCAAGTCAACAGCTCATTCAAAAGTGTCAGTAGATTCTACTACAGCAACTAAGTTGGGGACTGTTGGGCTATCATACTGTTTGGAAGGCTATGTGGAGGGTTATTAAACAGTTTGGATGGCTATGTGGGGGGCCATTATACTGTTTGGAGAGCTATGTGGGGGCCATTATGCTATTGGGAGGGCTATGTCGATGCCATAATACTGTTTGGAAGGCTGTATGGGACAATTATACTGTTTGGAGAGCTATGTGGGCTGCTATTATATTCTATGGAGGACAATGTAAGGGCCAATAAACTGTTTGGAGGACTATTTTGTGGCCATTATACTGTTTGGAGGGCCATTACACTGCATGGCGTGCCATTATATTGTATGTAAGGCCATGATAATGTATAGAAGGCTTTATGGGTGCCATCATATTGTGTGTAAAACTGTATGGCAGGACTTTGCCGGGGTTATTCTACTGTATGGGGGGACTATGGTGGCCATCATACTGTATGCGAGGCTGTGAGGGCCATCATACTTTCTTGGGATCACGGTGGGGGAAACATACTATATTGGGGTAATTTGGGGGGTATACATTGCGGGGAGGGGTAATGTGAAGAAATTCACCATAACTGTATTATATTCTATTTGGGGGGAATTTTGTTAGCATCATACTTTATGGGGACCATGACAGTGGCATCTTAGTCTGTGTGAACACTAAGGGGCTTCAATAGGAGCAACATTACTTTGTTAGGCCTGAAAAGCTGTGAGATATGTTCTTCTCTGATACCGCCTAACATTTTTTTTAGGAGTGGTTGAAATCCCAATTAGGACTTCTGCTATGCGGCTCAATGAATTCTATGTATGCATCTGTATAAGAGTACATATATATGTATCTTCCTCTGTTTATGAATATATATCCTAGTAAAAGAGAGCTAAGAAGTCATCCACTAATCCAATCTTGCATAGATGTTTCCATTATTTAGATGACATTTTAATTTAGTTTCAAGACTTTATTTATGAAACTTCATTGTTAAATGGGTTGTCCACCACTAGAAAAGCTCCTTCTTAAATATCATATTCCTTATTGCTCAATAAAAATACCTAAATTACTGCACTGCTGCTGCTCCAAGGCTCGCTAGAAATTGTTATATGTGTGCCATGCAACCAATCAGAGGCCACTATTGGCCACTATGCCAATATAAAGTGAGCTTTGTGAGACTTGGCGTAAACATCACTGGAACAGTGCTGACATTAAAGTTCAGTATAAGGCGTTTTTATGTTACAAGGGGAATAAAGTATTTAATCAACCAATCAACATTAAACTTTTGTGAATAAAACCATAATTGGAAGATATCTGCACAGTTAGATTAGGAAATGCACATGCTGCTCTTCTGATCTTGACTCAAAAAATTATGTCACTTGAACCATACTGTATATGAGTATATAAATATAAGAAGGAAAATAAGTGCTGTTCTGAATTTTTTTTACACTTTTAAATTCAGTGAAGCCTCTTGATTTCAGATTAAAAAAATCTCTCATGGTCTAAGCAGAACAAATATCAGGTATACCACATCAATCTCTCTCTTTCCCTCATAAATTGAATCTTTTTATCATTCACAAACTACTGCAATCATCTTCACTGCTGCAGTTATATAACACATTGGTCTCATGGGTGTTTGTCAAATGTTTTACAACTGTCTCTAATGCTGAGATGGGAGCTATAAAGTTCTTTCATTATTCTAAAATCACACTAAGGCTGATTTCACATTTGCAGCTGAGGGCTTTGCAGAGGGCAACATGTTGCGCCTGACGCAGGTCGGTGCAGCATCAAAACGACGCATGTGGAGGCATCTGCATATATCCGCATGGCTCTAAGTACCCAATGTTGAAGATATTGTATGCAGGACGCATGCCGACGTAGGCGGAGCTGAAGAAAGAAGTGCGGCAGTGGGCAGGGCTTAACAGAGGAACTACGTTGCCCTCTGCAAAGCTCTCGTCCGCAAATGTGAAACCGGCCTGAAATGGATGCTGTGTTCTCTGCCTAGGCTTTGATACAGGCTATGATAGACATTCCGGATCCTCACATCTAGGTCATTTAGGCCTTCTATGACTGAAGCAATCTTCTGCATTTTTCAAAAAGTTGGTGGACATTATTTGTTAACTCACTTAAATCGAATCGCAAAGTTGTTTCTATTTACCAGGACTTGTGAATTTCATAAAATTCGACTTTAATTCACATCAAAATGATTTGGTTTTCACTAATGACAAATATTATATTGTGTTAATGTTACTGTAAAGCAGTAACAGTTATGCAGAGTACCCTTAATTCTTCGGCTCTCCATCCCAGAATTACTTGTGCAAAAATGCCATTTGTCTCTTGATATAATTATGGATTTTTGACTCATGTGCTTTTAAGGAAAATGGAATAAAAGTTACTTTTCATGAATATGACTTCTGCTTCACCTTCATACTACTTGCAGCACTGCATGATCCACGCGGTGGGACTGGAGAGGAGGTGAGCTGATCTTTGTTGCTTCTTTTCACCCTTGAAATTGTTACAGAAAATGAAGTATTTCTCCCATAAAATTATTTCAGTTACACATGTTGTACATGTGCTATACATGCGTTTATTTCCTTTGTGTGTATTGGAATAACACAAAAAAGTGAGAAAAAAGCTAACTTGGACATAATTTGAAACAAACCCCTAAAAAAGGACTGGACAAAAATGCTGCAACATTTCCAAAATTCTAGGTAAACAACTTTTTCAAGCATGTGATGCTTGTTCAAGCTCACCTGTAGTAAATAATAGGTGTGGCAATATGAAAATCACGACTGAAAGAAGATAAAAAGGGGAGAAGTTGACTGGATCTTTGCATTGTGTGCCACACTAAGCATAGAGAACAGAAAGACGAGAATAGAATTGTCTGTGGACTTGAGAACAAAAATTGTTACTTACCACCCATGGTGTTAAGTTACAACCATGGCACTGTAGCCAATCTTCCTGGTTATAGACAGCAGAGAAAAATTGGTGAAAGGATGCAATGCAGGATTGTATGGGTGTTAGATAAACAGATCCAATCAAGTTCCGAAGAAATTCAAGCTTTTTTGGCATACAGCACTGGTAAACTTAATATTATTGAAGGAAGGATGAATGTACAAATGTACGGAGACATTCTTGATAAAAAATGTGCTGTCATCTGCCAGGATGATGAAGATTAGGGATAAGCAAACCCAAACCTCAAACACAAACTTTTTAATGTACAGCTGGTTTCCTGTACAAGTTTGGCATAAAAGCTTGTTGAATGGCTGCAGAGCAAAAAATCAACAAGCTTTTAGACTGAGGGCACTTCCAGATCCATCACAGCCATGTGAAGTATTGGCACATAATGCAACTCGACCTGTATAAAGGCTGGATCACAAATGTCGCCGTTAGGGTTGAGCGAAATGGGTCGGCCATTTTCAGAAGTCGCCGACTTTTGGCAAAGTCGGGTTTCATGAAACCCGACCCGACCCCTGTGTGGGGTCGGCCATGAAGTCGGCGATCTTCTGAATCTGGTATCGGAATTCCGATCCCGAGTTCCGATATGTTTGCAATATCGGAAATCGGTATCGGAATCCATATTTAAGTGTAAAATAAAGAATTAAAATAAAAAATATCGCTATACTTACCCTCTGACGCGCCCTGGTACTAACCGGCAGCCTTCCTTCCTAAGAATCAGCGCTTGCAGGACCTTGCGGTGACGTCGCGGCTTGTGATTGGTCGCGCGAGCGGTCACATGGGCGGTCGCGCGACCAATCACAAGCCGCGACGTCACCGCAAGGTCCTGCAAGCGCTGATTCGAAGGAAGGAAGGTTCCCGGTTAGTACCAGGGCGCGTCCGAGGTTGAGTATAGCGATATTTTTTATTTTAATTCTTTATTTAACACTTAAATATGGATCGCAGGGCCTGAAGGAGAGTTTCCTCTCCTTCAGACCCTGGGAACCATTGGAAACCCAATGCACTGCATTGGGTTTTGAGTTTCGGCCGACCCCGACTTTTTTATAGGATCGGCCGATTTCACTCGACCCGACTTTTGAAAAAGTCGGGTTTCGTGAAACCCGACCCGATCCTATAAAAGTAAAAGTCGCTCAACCCTAGTCGCCGTCATTCTGCTCTCATAAGACTAGGGATAGCATTCAGATTCTGACTTCGCACTCTGCAAAAAGGTCACTATGTGTACTAAGCAAACAGTATCTTTGGGAATACTGTGCCAAAAAGATGCTGTTTGTACTCTGCAACCCAGGAGCGTAGCTACCGGGGGGTAGAGGGGGCGGTGGCCCATGGCCCCATGCTCTGAGGGGGCCCACCCGGAGATATATTACTGTAACTGTATCGGTGTGCAGGGTGCACCCATACAGTTATATTCTGTGGAAGAGCAGGGAGAATAGATCTTCCTGCTCTGCCACCCGGCCGCTATGATGCCCCTGTGCAGTTAGGGGGGCCTAGTGTTGTATCAGCATCCCTCCGATACAGCTGACCGCATTGATGAGAGAAGGAGCATTATGCTCCTTCTCCCGCCATCCCCCTGCCAGCGTCAGTGCCTGACACAGTCGCAGACACTGACAGCTTGCGCAATGATGTCACTACTCGGAGCCCGCTGTCAGGATATGAGAGGGAACTGGGAGCAGCGCAGGAGGAAGAGAGGTGAGTATTGGATTTATTTATTTTTTATGGGCTGCCTTACATTACAGGCTGTCTTACATTACAGTCTGCCTATGAGGGGTGCCTTACATTACAGTCTGCCTATGGGGGTGCTGTCTTACATTAGTTTGCCTATGGGGTTGCTGCCTTAAATTACAGTCTGCCTATGGGGGTGCTCCCTTACATTACAGTCTGCCTATGGGGGTGCTGCCTTACATTACAGTCTGCCTAATGGGGGGTGCCTTACCTTATAGTCTGCCTATGGAGGGTGCTGCCTTACATTATAGTCTGCCTATAGGGGTGCTGCTTTAAATTAGTCTGCCTATGGGGGGTGCTGCCTTACATTACAGTCTGCCTGTGGGGGTTGCTGCTTTGCATAACAGTCTGCCTATGGTAGGTGCCTTACATTAAAGTCTGCCTATGGTGGGTGCCTTACATTACAGTCTGCCTATGGGGGTGCCTTACATTACAGTCTGCCTATGGGGGTGCCTTACATTACAGTCTGCCTCTGGTAGGTGCCTTACATTAAAGTCTGCCTATGGTGGGTGCCTTACATTACAGTCTGGCTATGGGGGTGCCTTACATTACAGTCTGCCTATGGAGTGTGCTGCCTTACTGTTACCTATGCCGCTTCTCGGCATCGTCGCTCCTCCGCTGCTCTGCCTGGGCGCCGCGGCTCTCGTCGCTCTGTCTCCGGGTCTGCTCCCGCCCGTCCTGCTCCTGGTCCTCTTAGCGCCAGATCCTCCTCTGCTGCAGCGCGCTCCCGGCGTTCCTCTTCCGGGTCCGTGCGCTTCTGTGCTCCCTCTGCACTTCCGGTGTCCGGGTCCTCGGCTGGTGCGCTCTCTTTGCGCAGGCGCTCTAGGTTTCCTCAGGGACGCAGGCGCAGTGTTGTGAATTCTGTGGCTGAATTCACTCCTGTGGTCACAAGTGGTACTGCAGGTGTTCTGGTGAGCTCGTTAACTGCTTCATTACTTAACTCCGCCTGATGCTGCTATCCTTGCTCCTTGTCAATGTTTCAGTGTTGGATCTGAGCTTCTCCTGATTGTTCCTGTGACCTGCTGCTCTGTATAGCTAAGTGCCTTTTGCTTTTTTGTTGCTTTTTTTCTGTCCAGCTTGTCTTTTGTTTTGCTGGAAGCTCTGAGACGCAAAGGGTGTACCGCCGTGCCGTTAGTTCGGCACGGTGGGTTTTTTTTGCCCCCCTTGCATGGTTTTGCTTTAGGGTTTTTTGTAGACTGCAAAGTTCGCTTTACTGTCCTCGCTCTGTCCTAGAATATCGGGCCCCACTTTGCTGAATCTATTTCATCCCTACGTTTTGTCTTTTCATCTTACTCACAGTCATTATATGTGGGGGGCTGCCTTTTCCTTTGGGGAATTTCTCTGGGGCAAGTCAGGCCTATTTTTCTATCTTCAGGCTAGCTAGTTTCTTAGGCTGTGCCGAGTTGCCTAGGTAGTTGTTAGGCGCAATCCACAGCCGCTTTTAGTTGTGTTTAGGATAGGATCAGGTGTGCAGTCTACAGAGTTTCCACGTCTCAGAGCTCGTTCTTGTATTTTTGGGTATTTGTCAGATCACTGTGTGCGCTCTGATCGCTAAGCACACTGTGTTTCTGGATTGCCTTCATAACACCTGTCATTAGCAAACATAACAGCGCAGGTTCTCTGTTACCGCTTCCTTAGGTCATGAGGTCAGTCTTCACTTACCCAATCCTGTTCCTGCCTCTACTATAAGAGGTAGGCTCTCCGGTTCTCTGGTGCCAGATTGTTTTAGCTCTTTTGCTATTGCCTTTGGCTCTCTCAGGTTCCCTCTCCTACGTGCTCTCCGTTTTCGTCTGTGGATTCGCTTCCCCTTTGTTCCTGCCCTCTCTTGGTTTTGTTCCTTTCGCTTGCTGGTCGTCCTGCCTTTGGTGTTTATCTTCCTTTGTTCTTTTGTTTGGTTCCTCAGCGTCCTCTTCGTTTCAGCTTCCCAGTGTTCCGGTTTCGTCCTCGGATTCCTGTATGTTTCTCGTATCCAGCCTTCTCCTTCCCTTCTTCCTGGAGCCGTCCCTTCTGGTATCTTCACTGTGGGTAAGTGACCTCTGGGCCTGCTCCTAGCGGTCCCTGTATAGGGGTCGTTTTCCATCTTAGGTCGCTCGCCCAGGGGTAGGTCTCCCCACGGTCCAGAGGATCCACTCTTGTTCTCTTCGGATCGCTATAGTACAATCTGGCCATGGACCCCGCGGGTACCCCTTGTTCGGCTCAGAAGGAGTTAGCCCTTTTGCGTGAAAATCAGCAGCGCATAATGGCTTTTTTGAAGTCCTTGGAGTCACGCTTAACCTCCATTCAGACCTCTGACCCTGTCAATGCCGCTCAATTGGCTAGTCTCCAACAGGAGCTTACTCAGCAACGGGATACTCAGGCCCGCATGCTGAGCTATATGGCTTCTATTGATGACCGCTTGTTCAGTCTCCAGTCTGCCCCCGCCGCAGCTGTGCAAGCACCCTCTCTCGCCTCCACTCCCCTGTCTACTCCTCCCCCTCGCTTGGGCAAACCTCCCAGGTACTCCGGCGATCCTAAGCTTTGTCGGGGGTTTCTAAATCAATGCCGTCTCCATTTTGAGCTTATACCCCTTCAGTACCCCTCAGATCGGGCTAAAGTGGCGTTTATAGTGTCTCACCTGGAGGGAGAGGCGTTGGCTTGGGTGAATCCCTTGTGGGAGCGTGACGACCCCGTAGTCTGCCACCTGGAGGATTTTCTTGAAACCTTTCGTAAAGTTTTTGATGAGCCCGGTCGTCTTGCCTCTACTACCGAGTCTCTCTTTAATTTACGTCAAGGTTCCTCTTCTGTTGGACAATATGCCATTCGCTTCCGTACTCTGTCCTCGGAACTGGGGTGGAACAATGAGGCACTTGTGGGCGCTTTTTGGCGGGGTTTGTCCAGCCGGATTAAGGACGAGCTAGCCGGTCGTGATACCCCAACTTCTCTTGAGGATCTGGTCTCCCTCGCCACCCGGATTGATCTCCGCTTTCAGGAGCGGTCTCGTGAGTCAGCTAGAGAGAAGAGACCTAATCCCATCCTTTCTACCTTCCGTCAGCCTAGCAGCCCTCGTGCTTCCGTTTCTGTTCCTTCTTCTGTGCCAACCTCTGAACCCATGCAAGTGGATCGAGTAAAAATGGCGGAACAACGCCGCAAGGAGAGGCGCACCCAGGGCCTCTGCTTTTACTGTGGCAGTGCCGCTCACTTGCTCCGCAGCTGTCCTGATAGACGGGAAAACTCTTCCGCCTAGGACAGGTAAGAGAGGCCTCCCTAGGTGTCCGTGTTTCCTCTCATCCTTTGACTCTTAATGTACTTTTTGTCTCCAATCAGTTTTGATCTTCCGAGGTGGCGTATGTGGATTCAGGCGCAGCAGGCAATTTTATCAGCCTTGAGGCGGCTCGGCGGCTTCGCGTTCCTGTAATCTCTTTGGACTCTCCCCGCCTGATTGCTTCTGTGGATGGAAGACCTTTACAGGAGGAGATTTCTTTTGTTACATAGGAGGTGGAGATTCAAATCGGGGCTCTGCATCAAGAAAGGATCGCTTTTTATGTTTTACCTAACCTCTATCACGCCTTTTTGCTTGGTCTCCCCTGGCTTCGAGTTCATGAACCTACCCTGAATTGGCGCACAGGAGACGTGCTTCGGTGGGGCTCTTCGTGTCATGGTCGCTGTCTTCAGCCTATATGTCCTGTTTCCCCTTCTCAGCCTACTGGAGTTCCTGTTGGTTTGCCTACTCCTTACTGGTCGTATGCTGACATCTTCGATAAAAAGGAGGCTGAGAGTCTTCCTCCCCATCGTTCCTACGATTGTCCGGTGGATCTTCTTCCCGGTTGCTCTCCACCCAGAGGGAGAATTTATCCACTTTCTGCAGCTGAGACCAAGTCTATGTCTGAATACATACAAGAAAACCTGGCTAAAGGATACATCCGCAAGTCCTCTTCTCCTGCCGGAGCTGGGTTCTTCTTTGTGAAGAAGAAGGACGGTTCCTTAAGACCATGTATAGACAATCGAGGATTGAACAGTATCACGGTTAAAAATAGGTATCCTCTGCCTCTTATACCGGAGCTCTTCGACCGCCTTCGAGGTGCTCGTATTTTTACTAAGCTTGATTTACGAGGTGCCTACAATTTGGTCCGGATCCGCGCAGGCGACGAGTGGAAGACTGCCTTTAACACCCGGGATGGACATTAAAAGTACTTAGTTATGCCCTTCGGCCTCTGCAATGCTCCCGCAGTATTCCAAGAACTCGTTAACGACGTGTTCCAGGATCTTCTCTACTCTTGTGTTTTGGTTTATTTGGATGATATTCTTGTTTTTTCTTCTGATCTTCCTTCGCATCGCAGGAGTGTTCGTGAGGTCTTGCAACGCCTAAGAGACAACCACTTGTATGCCAAGTTAGAGAAATGTGCGTTCGAGCAGACCTCTTTGCCATTCCTTGGATACATTGTCTCGGACTCTGGTCTTAAAATGGATCCTGAGAAGTTGAATGCCATTATTAAGTGGCCGTGGCCCTGCGGAGTGAAAGCCATCCAACGCTTCATTGGATTCTCCAATTACTACAGGCAATTCATCCCGCATTTCTCTTCCGTGATCCGTCCTCTTTCTTCTCTCACTCGCAAGGGTTCCAGTTCCAAGGAGTGGACTCCTGAGGCAGAGGAGTCCTTTGCTCTACTTAAGAAGTCTTTTTCTTCCGCGCCTGTCTTGCATCACCCGGAGAAGAACAAGCCATTTATTCTGGAGGTTGACGCCTCTTCCACAGGTGCAGGAGCCGTGCTCTCTCAAAAGACCCCAGAGGGTCGAATGGCTCCATGCGGCTTCTTCTCTAAAGCCTTTTCGACTTCTGAACGAAACTATACCATTGGAGATCGAGAGTTGTTGGCCATCAAATTGGCCTTAGAGGAGTGGAGGTACTTGCTTGAAGGGTCTGTTCATCCTTTTGTAATCTTCTCCGATCACAAGAATCTTACTTACCTGCAAACTGCGCAAAGATTAAACCCACGTCAAGCTAGATGGTCTTTGTTTTTTGCTCGTTTCGAGTTTGAACTTCGTTTCCGGCCCGGCAACAAGAACATAAAAGCTGACGCCTTGTCCAGGTCATTTCTATCGTCAGATGCTGTGGAGGAGCCAGCATACATCATTGATCCTACTAAAATTGTAACCGTCGCTCCACTTAAGATGTTCCGTCCTCCACCGGGCAAGACCAGGGGCGTAGCTAGAGCTTTTGCCGCCCGGGGCTGCTCCCGAGTTTGGCGCCCCCCCCCCCTCGGCTCAATACACACAAAGGTTACCAAAAATAGGGCAACACACATGATAGGGTCTGCAAAAAAAAAGTTCTGCTTACCTGACCGCGCTCCTGCTCTCTCCACGCAGCTGAAGCGTGCACTCGCCGGCGACTGACAATGACGTCAGAAGCCGTCGACGTGTGCGCTGCGGCCGACTTCAGCTGCCAGCCTCCAAATGGCTGGTGGCTGTTGTTAACTATTGACGTACGGGCGCGGGCCCGCACGTCAATAGCGTTAAACAGCTGCAGCGCCGGCCGCGGTTTTAGAGGGCCCCGGGCGAAAGAGTCTCAGTGGGCCCCCCCTTTAACACATAGCATGATTCATGATGCAGATACAGCAGAGAAATATAGCATAGCCACATAGCATATAACACAGCCCACGTAGCATATAGCACAGCCACGTAGTGTATAACACAGCCCACGCAGTATATAGCACAGCCCACATAGCATATAGCACAGCCACATAGTATATAACACAGCCACGTAGTATATAACACAGCCATGTAGTATATTGCACAGCCCACGTAGCATATTGCCCAGCCACGTAGTATATAACACAGCCATGTAGTATATTGCATAGCCCACGTAGCATATTGCCTAGCCACGTAGTATATTGCCCAGTGATGGAGTATACAGCACAAAGCCACGTAGTATACAGACTTAAAATAAAAAATAAACATATACTCACCCTCCGATGAATTCTGGCCCTGTATCGCACGAGGCAGCTTCCAGTCCCAGGGTTGGTATGAGCGCAGGACCTGTGATGACGTTGCAGTCACATGACCGTGATGTCATGGCAGGTCCTTCTCACATACCATCCTTGGCACCGGAAGCTGCCGCTTGCATGGAGCGGGCACTGGAGCATTGCGAGGAGCGGGAAAGGCGATGGAGGGTGAGTATAGCAGGTTTTTTCATTTTTTTATTATTTTTAACATGACATATTTTTACTATTGATGCTGCATAGGCAGCATCAATAGTAAATAGTTGGGGACACACAGGGTTAATAGCAGCGGTAACGGAGTGCGTTACACCGTGGCCCGTTACCGCTGCTATTAACCCTGTGTGAGTGGTGACTGGAGGGGATTATGGAGCGGGCGCTGATTGTGGGGAGTATAGAGCAGGCGCCGGGCACTGACTGCAGCGGAGGGACTAATCGGACTGTGCCCGTCGCTGATTGGTCGCGGCAGCCATGACAGGCAGCTGCCGAGACCAATCAGCGACGACAGACAGAGGCCGCGACCAATGAATATCCGTGAAAGAAAGAAAGACAGAAGGACAGACAGAAAGATGGAAGTGTGACCCTTAGACAATGATGTAATATATATATATATATATATATATATATATACTTCTCACCTGTGTCTTGCCTCTCTGTTGTTTTCTGTCTCTGTTCTCACATCTTTTCTGTCTCCCGCTCTGATTTTCATATTTCCTTCTGCCTCGACTTCCTGCTTGTCCGTGGCTCCGCCCCCGACATTTAGCCCCGCCCCTCCATGGCTCTTCACATTGTGAGAGCTGTGACGCTGCTGGAGGGGCGGGATCGGAGCTTCTGCTGCTGACTGCAGGTACGGGGGTGAGTCACAGCGTGTGTGACTGTGTGCCCCTGCTACACTGCAGCCAGCAACTCTGCACGGCCGCGTGCACTGCCAGCGCTCTGCTCCAGTCCTCATAATGCTGGGAGGAAGGAGCAGAGAATGAGTGCGCGCAGCCGTGCTGATAGCCGCCCCCACATTGTGCCGCCCGGGGCGGCCCGATCCCCCCGCACCCCCCTTCCTACGCCACTGGGCAAGACGCTAGTCTCGGATGAAGACACTAGAAGGGTTTTATCCTGGGGCCACTCTTCCAAGTTGGCTGGTCATGCAGGTACCAAGAAAACTTACCTTCTCATCTCTCGGTACTATTGGTGGCCCACTCTACGTCTAGATGTTAAGGAATTCGTAGCTTCTTGTCCCTCATGTGCCAGGAACAAGGTACCTAGACGACTACCACTTGGGAATCTGCTTCCTCTTCCAGTTCCATCTGCACCGTGGCAGCATATTGCCATGGATTTCATCACCGATCTTCCTTGTTCCTCCGCGTGTACAGTCATCCTTGTTGTAGTGGACAGATTCTCAAAGATGGCTCACTTTATTCCGCTGGCCGGTTTACCTTCTGCTCCTAAGTTGGCAAACATTTTTATTCAAAACATCTTTAGATTCCATGGACTTCCTCAGCACATCGTGTCAGATAGAGGGGTACAATTTACTTCTCGCTTTTGGAGAGCCTTGTGCAAACTTTTGAAGGTGAACCTGGACTTCTCTTCCGCATATCACCCGCAAACCAACGGTCAGGCGGAACGAATCAACCAGACTCTTGCTATTTATCTCCGGCATTTCTCTAATGCTCATCATAATGACTGGGTCAATTTGCTTCCTTGGGCAGAGTTTGCCTACAACAACCATTCCAGCGAGTCCTCTGCAAGGACTCCGTTTTTCATTGTTTTTGGACAGCACCCTGGTGTTCCCCTACCAGTCTCTCCGGCCTCTGGGGTTCCAGCAGCTGACTCTATGGCTCTCAAGTTTTCTTCGATCTGGGACGAGGTCAAAGAGACGTTAAAACAAGCTTCTTCTAAAATGAAGAGACAAGCAGAAAAGAGGCGTTTAGATTCTCCTCCTTTCTCTCCTAGTGATATGGTCTGGCTTTCTTCAAAATTCATCAGACTCAAGATTCCTTCCTACAAACTAGGTCCACGTTTCATTGGTCCTTTTGAGATTCTGCATCGAGTCAACGATGTCGCTTACAAGCTGAGATTGCCTGCTTCGCTTCGTATACCCAATACGTTTCATGTCTCTCTTCTCAAACCAGCCATCTTTAACTGTTTTCATCCCTCCTCTTGTACCCCTTCTCAACCAGTCAGCACTGACAACGTCTTTGAGGTGAGGGATATCTTGGCTGTTAAGAAGATTCGGGGAAAGGAATTTTTCTTGGTTGATTGGAAAGGTTTTGGTCCTGAGGAGAGGTCCTGGGAGCCTTTGGAAAACATCGATGCTCCTCATATTCTTAATACATTTTTTGCTGCTTTACGTGGGGGGGTTGTAAGGAGGGGGGTACTGTTACCTATGCCGCTTCTCGGCATCGTTGCTCCTCCGCTGCTTTGCCTGGGCGCCGCGGCTCTCGTCGCTCTGTCTCCGGGTCTGCTCCCGCCCGTCCTGCTCCTGGTCCTCTTAGCGCCAGATCCTCCTCTGCTGCAGCGCACTCCCGGCGTTCTTCTTCCGGGTCCGTGCGCTTCTGTGCTCCCTCTGCACTTCCGGTGTCCGGGTCCTCGGCTGGTGCGCTCTCTTTGCGCAGGCGCTCTAGGTTTCCTCAGGGACGCAGGCGCAGGTTCTCTGTTACCTCTTCCTGAGGTCATGAGGTCAGTCTTCACTTACCCAATCCTGTTCCTGCCTCTACTATAAGAGGTAGGCTCTCCGGTTCTCTGGTGCCAGATTGTTTTAGCTCTTTTGCTATTGCCTTTGGCTCTCTCAGGTTCCCTCTGCTACGTGCTCTCTGTTTTCGTCTGTGGATTCGCTTCCCCTCTGTTCCTGCCCTCTCTTGGTTTTGTTCCTTTCGCTTGCTGGTCGTCCTGCCTTTGGTGTTTATCTTCCTTTGTTCTTTTGTTTGGTTCCTCAGCGTCCTCTTCGTTTCAGCTTCCCAGTGTTCCGGTTTCGTCCTCGGATTCTTGTATGTTTCTCGTATCCAGCCTTCTCCTTCCCTTCTTCCTGGAGCCATCCCTTCTGGTATCTTCACCGTGGGTAAGTGACCTCTGGGCCTGCTCCTAGCGGTCCCTGTATAGGGGTCGTTTTCCATCTTAGGTCGCTCGCCCAGGGGTAGGTCTCCCCACGGTCCAGAGGGTCCACTCTTGTTCTCTTCGGATCGCTATACTTACATTATAGTCTGCCTATAGGGGTGCTGCTTTAAATTACAGTCTGCCTATTGGGGGTGCTGCCTTACATTACAGTTTGCCTATGGGGTGTTGCTGCCTTAAATTACTCTCTGCCTATGGGGATGCTGCCTTACATTACAGTCTGCCTGTGGGGGGTGCTGCCTTACATTACAGTCTGCCTATGGTGGGTGCCTTACATTACAGTCTGCCTATGGTGGGTGCCTTACATTAGTCTGCCTATGGGGGTACCTTACATTACAGTCTGACTGGGGGTGCATTATATTCCAGTCTGCCTATTGGGGACTGCCTTATATTAGAGTCTGCCTGGGGTTGCATTATATTACAGTCTGCCTATGGAGGGCTGCATTATACTACAGTATGTCTATGGGGGGCTGTCTTACATTACAGTCTGCCTATGGGAGCTGCATTATACTATAGCGTCCGCCTATGGGGGGGCTTCATTATACTGTAGAGTCTGCCTATAGGGGTCCTGTATTATACTACAGAGTCTGCCTATGGGGGCTGCCTTATACTATATAGAGTCTCCCAATGGGGGCTGCATTATACTATATTGAGAACTATCTGGTGTATACTATATGGAGGCTATCTAGGGGGCCATCTACAGTGTAGAGATTACAGTGAGGGGGCCATCATAGTGTTGGAGCCATCAAACAGTTTGAGGTATTCTAAGAGGTCAGTTTGTATACAGAGAGGGGGCATTATACTGTGTATAAGAGAGCATCATACTGTTTATAGGGGAGCTGTACAGGGGGAGACTCAAAACATTATTAAATGTAAAGTGGGCACATATTTTTATATTGGCATTCAGGTTTACTGGGACTGTCAAAGGGGCATACAGAGGGCAATGTTACTTTATATGGGACAATGGCACCCGGCATTACTATATTCTATAGGGCTGCTTTAGAATTTAGAAGGCACAGAGAACCACACAATAGGTGCAGTAATAGGGACACATACAGCAGCAGTGGCTCATCTTTGGGGTATCAGCAGGATGAGGCGTTTTTGCAGGTTGGGGATAGATGGTGATGGGGCTGGAATATGAAAAGTGAAACGTGTCTTTGTTGTATTCTCTGCAGACGAGTCCTAGCTGGAAGGAGCTGTCACGTCGGTCTGGGCCAGATGGAAAAGATGTGAAAACAGAACGATTCCATCAGCAAGAACATCAGCGGTAAGTCAAAATCTGTAACTGTGCTGTAATCAGTTATATGTTTTGTAGGACTGGTATTTACCACTGACCATTTGGCGGTAATCTCCATGTTGGTCTTTATATAAAGAATATTTTCAGTAACAGTGCAGTCATCTCCTACATCCACTATTAGGGTGCGTCACCAAGTTGTAATCAGGGTTACCTGGTTAGGGGCCCACTCAGACGTTTCGCCCCCCCTGAACCAAAACCCTAGCTACGCCTCTGCTGCATCCCATATATGTGTGAGCACTGTGCCAAAAACCGCTGTATGCACTGTGCAATGCCTCTATGTGGGAGTACTGTGACTTTAGGCCACTGCATGTACTCTGTCCCCCATCTGTGAGAGTACTATGCTTTAAGCAGCTGTGTTTACTCAGCACCCTCCACCTATGGGAGTCCTGTGCTTTTAAGCCACGGTATGTACTGTGCCCCTCCACCTGTAGGAGTACTGTGCTTTAAAGCTGCTGTGCGTATGTACTATGCAACCCATATGAGGCCACTTCAAGATCCATCACAGCCATGTGACCTATATAAAGGCAGGATCACAAATGCCACTGCCATAAAGCTTTCATTAGAGTAGGGATAGGATGCAGATTCTGACTGCGCACTCTGCAAAAATGTCACTATGTGTGCTAAGCAACCCGTATCTGTGGGAGTACTGTGCCAAAAAGCCATTGCATGTACTCTGCAACCCATATCTGTGGGAGCATTATGACAAAAACAACTGTATGTACTCTGCAATGCCTGCATGTGGAAGTACTGACCTTTTAAGCCGCTATGTGTACTCTGCACACTCCGCTTGTGAGAGTACTGTGCCTTTAAGCCGCTGTATGTACTCTGCCCCTCCTGAGGTAGTAACGTGCTTTAAGCTGCTGTATGTACTCTGTACCCTCCACCTGTGGGAGTACTTTGCCTTTAAGCCACTGTGTACTATGGGCCCCATCCATGAGGGTGCTGTGCCTTTATGCTGCTGTGTGTACTCTACACTAGGGTTGAGCGACTTTTACTTTTTTAGGGTCGAGTCAGGTTTCGCGAAACTCGACTATCTCTAAAGTCGAGTCGAGTGAAATCGGCCGATTATGGCGAAAAGTCGGGGATCGACCGAAACACGAAACCCAATGCAAAGTCAATAGTTTTTTTTCTCTCTCTCTCTCTCTCTCTCTCTCTCTCTCCTCCGTCCCTGAACAGAAAAACTGGTGTTACAAATTTCAAATCGCTACAGCACACAAGCGACAAGATGACGATAGGCATCCACGCCCCTAAGACCTATGTCATCACTCTGCCCACGCTCCTTCATTGGCTGAAAAAATGGCGCCAAGCGCGTCATACGAAACGCGACTTTGGCGCGAAAGTCGCGTACCGCATGGCCGACCCCACACAGGGATCGGGTCGGGTTTCATGAAACCCGACTTTGCCAAAAGTCGGCGACTTTTGAAAATGAACGATCCGTTTCGCTCAACCCTACTCTCCACCCTCTGCTGTAGGAGTACTTTGTATTTAAGCTGCTGTGTGTACTCTCCACCCTCTGCTGTAGGAGTACTTTGTATTTAAGCTGCTGTGTGTATTCTGCACCCTCTGCCTGTGGTAGCACTGTGCCTTTAAGTAACTGTGTGCATTCTGTCCCTTCCTCCTAAAAAATTACTAGGCGCTAGGCTACTGTGTGTTTTCTAATAGTCTTGGAAATAAATAATTTGTATTAGCTATCTTGTTGCCATTTCTAGGGCAAAGAAATAATTTTTCTGGACCAGTCTGTTTTTTATAATAGTCTGGAAAATACATATCTGGCATCATTCGTCTTGTTGCCATTTATAGATCAAATAATAGCAGTGTTAAAAAAAAATTCTAAACTGCAGCTGTGATTTTAGGAGTACTATTTCTTTTAAAAATTCCACTCTGCAGCTATTTCTTTCCCATTTGTGGGCTGAAAAATTATTTTATTGTACCATTGTGTCAAGATGACAAGTGTTTCTAAAAAATTAATATACTCTTCAGCTGTCTTTTTCTCAATTGTGTATCTAAAAAAAAATTTCTACTCTGCAGCTGTGTTTTTGTGAGTCGTGTATCTAAACATTTTTGGACTATTCAGCCAACTCTTTCCCATTTGTGGGCAGAAAAAAGTATTTTATTTTATCGCTATGGCTATCCGAGTAGTGTTTAAAAAAACTGTACTCTGCAGCCACCTTTTTGTGAGTGGTGTTTCGAAAAAAAATTCTAATATGCAGCCATATCTTTATCGTATGTGGGCTAAAAAGCTTCTTTTTCTACTGTTCCAAAAAGTGTTTGGAATTACTGTGTCAAAAAACCTCAGTGTGGACTGTGCGAAAATGGCTCTGTTTATACTTTACTAAAAAGCCTATGGAAGTACTGTGCAAAAAAGACTTAGTACTGGAACAGTATCAGATGGTGGTGCTAGATTTTGCAACATGCTGAGTAAGGTTTTCCACATTTCTGCTGTTAGGGTTGGCGGATTGCACTAAATAAATGTAATAAAGTGCAATCACAACCCGGGGTCCACCGTTCAGAGATGTAAAGCTGCAGCTAATGTGAACAATTGTGGAACACGTAGCGTGCGATTGCTAGCTTGCACTGAGTTACACATCACTCAGAGAACTGCACACAAAGCTGTGTCACTCGCACACAGAACCGGAATAGATGCTCTGCCATAGAGCTGTGTCACTCGTACTCACACAAAGTAACAAAAGAGATGCTCTATGGTAGAGCTGTGTCACTCGCACACAGTAACAAAAGAGATGCTCTACAGTAAAGCTGTGTCACTCGCACACAGTAATGAAAGAGATGCTCTACAGTAGAGCTGTCACTCGCACACAGTAATGAAAGAGATGCTCTGCAGTAGAGCTGTGTCACTAGCACACAGTAATGAAAGAGATGCTCTACAGTAGAGCTGTGTCACTCGCACACAGTAACAAAAGAGATGCTCTACAGTAAAGCTGTGTCACTCGCACACAGTAATGAAAGAGATGCTCTACAGTAGAGCTGTGTCACACGCACACAGTAATGAAAGAGATGCTCTGCAGTAGAGCTGTGTCACACGCACACAGTAAAAGAGCAGGTTTGGTGCTAAACATGACCCCTGTTAACCTCACAGGGAATCGAAACCTGCACAAGGGGTAAATAGCAAATAGTGGTCACACAGCCAGCAAGAACACACAGCCAATTCCTCTCTGGAGGTGCCGTAATTCTATTGGCTAAACACCAACCCTGAATTCACTCATACTCCGCTCTGGAGGTGCCCGAAATTCTAACGGCTTACTGCTGACTCTGAGCACATGCTGACATAGACCACGCTGTTGCAGCATCTCATACACACATGTAAAAATGGTTGATACTGGCACACCGGTGTGCACCTCTGAGAGCCTTTTATACATAAAGCTCGAGTCCAGTCGGACAGGACTTTGCCCGTGGACCATTCCAGAGCTGCCACATCACCAGAGCAGCTGACGGCCGACCACCAATGAGACTTTGTCACATCACGAGCATGCTCAGTAGGGTGATTTCTGGACTTAGTCTTCAGAGTGTTTGCGCGTCGCTGACTACCGCTGGTTACCATAGGCTTGGCTAAAGAACCAGCAGTAACCAGATGAATAGCACGAGCAAGACACTGGGACTGATGTCAATGCTCAGCAGCACCCGCAGTGGCCAAAGCTGGATGGGAGACTGCAAATGCAGGAAAGGCTTGGGATTTACCCTGTGTATCAGGAAAATCTCGGGGCCTAACACCTGCCATGCTAACTTTGCCTGTGCAAGACTAACTTACAGCACAAGTCTTTCAGAGATTTTACAGTACCCATTTAAATTTATGTGTAATAGGAATGGCAATCACCCAAAGGGACTCAGGAAACATATGTATCACTTCTACTTGTTTTAACCACAAAGGATTGTTATGTACACATCTTTCTCTGAACCAGGTGATAATACTCAACAAATGTTTAGATGCAATATTTCTCCCCATAGCAATACCAGATAACTGTTTAGAAAAAGCTCCACTATCGCCTTCCATACCTCGCACAGTCTCCCCCAAATATGCAAGGTGGAATTCCACTTAAATATTCAAACTGTCTCTTCAGAGAGGAAGAGGACAAGAACTCTTGTGCCACCTATTGGAAGTAGCAATCCAAAAATTCAATATTGAACCTTTAGCGAGCCTTGCCACGTGACTCAGTTGTAGTCCTTTTCCTTTCTGAAGAGACGATTTGCATATTTATTTTCTCAGACATTTACACTGAAATCCCAATGAAAGTGCTCAGCGTTGAGCACAGAATACATATGAAACAAGCCTTATTGTGATCTTTCGGAGGCAGAATGAACAATTCAATGGAAGTTAAAGAATTGCTTGCATCATTGTTTTTAAGCCATTCCCCATGCATTGTAAGTGATAGGCAGCTTTTTCCATCAGGTCAGTACGAATACGGAGAGACCAGATTTATATAAGTTTTTCAGGTTTTGGTAATTTTGCACACAAATAAATGGTTTTTTTTTTACCAAACAAAAAGGTTTTTTGTGTCACCATATTGGACAGCAATACTTTACAGTGGAAACCTCCCAATTTTATCTCCAATCCTAACACAGCCCTAACCCCAACTCTAACCCAAACACACCCCTAACCCTCATCCCAACCATAACAATAGCCACAACCCCAGCGCCAACACCCTAACACCAAAAGAACCCTAATCCCAACCCTAACCATAGCCCCAACACTAGCCCCAACCCTAACCCTAGCTCTAATCCTAGCCCTAGCTCTAACCATAGCCCAACCCTAACCCTAGCCCAAACCTAACCCTAGCCCAGCCTTAACCCTAGCCCAACCCTAACCCTAGCTCTAACCCAACCTTAACCCTAGCCCCAACCCTAACCCTAGCACTAACCCTAGCCCTGACCCTAACCCTAGCCCCAACCCAAACCTTAACCTTAGTTCTAACCCCAACCCTAACCCTAGCCCCAACTCTAACCCTAATGGAAAATTGGAAATACATGATTTGCTTCATTTTATTATTTTTACCTAACTAAGGGGGTGATAAAGGGAAGTTTGATTTACAATTTGTTTTATTTTGATCACTGTGATTGGGTCTATCACAGTGATCAAAATGAACCAATAGGAGAAATCTTCTATTGTTGCTGGGTGCTGCCCGGCAGATCTCTGTGGGCACACTGCGAATGCACATGCCATTTTCTTCCCAGAAGAAGATGCTGAGGGTAGGGGAACATCACCAGGGGATGCAGGAGGTGCCAGAGTTATCGGGGGGGGGGCTTGAGGGATCCCATTTCTATATCCTCTGACTTCTGATATACTATCCCACCCATGTGGGCTGGGCCCATCTGATCATGGATGGGATTGTACATCGTAGTCGATCGGCCGCGCAAACGGGTGGTGTGCGGCTGATCGGGATCGGGTGACAGCTGATTGTCACAGCTGACATCTGGCACTTTAACCCCATGAACACTGCAATCAAATGTGATTGCAGCATTCCGGAGCTGCCTTTGGATCGGAGATGCCGAGGGGTCCTGATCGCTGCCATGGAGACCCGATGTTGTCATGACATCCGGGTATCCAGAGTTGAGAGATTTCCTGTCATGCTCAGTGCATGTCAGGAAGTCTCTAAGGTTAGTGTACAGAAGCTGCAGCACTGACAGCTTCTATAGCATGCAGATCTGTAAAAATGTTAAACATATTTCAAAATTTAAAAAATAATAAAAATCAATATTTATTCTATCATTAAATAAATATTTGAATTAAAAAAATCTAATCAATAAAAGTACACATATTTGGTATCACCGCATCCGTAATGACCCGACCTATAAAACTGTCCCACTAGTTAACAACCTTCGGTGAACAACATTAAAAAAAACAAGCCAAAAAACAATGCTTTATCATACCACCGAACAAAAAGCGGAATAGCACGCGATCAAAAAGACAGATATAAATAAACTTGGTACTGTTGAAAGCGTTATCTTGTCCCACAAAGAAAACAAGCAACCATATAGCTCCATTACCAGAAAAATAATAAAGTTATAGCTCTTAAAGTAAAGGAATTCAAAAATATTTTTTTATATAAAACAGTTTTTATTGTAAAATAGCGTAAAACATAAAAAATTATAAAAAATGAGGTATTGCTGTCATGGTACTGACTTGAATAATAAAACTGCTTTATCAATTTTACCACATGCGGAACGGTGTAAACGCCCCCCAAAATAAATTTTTAAATTGCTGGTTTTTGTTCATTCTGCCTTTCAAAAATCGGAATAAAAAGCGATCAAAAAATGTCATGTGCCCGAAAATGGTACCAATAAAACCGTCAACTCGTCCCTATAAAAAGAAGACCTCACATGACTCTGTGGGCCAAAATATGGAAAAATGATAGCTTTCAAAATGTGATGCAAAAATTATTTTTTGCAAAAAAATGTGTCTTTTAGTATGTGACACGTGCCAAACATAAAAATCCGTTAAAAATCCCAACTATAAATTGTAAATCAAACCCCCCTTTATCACCCCCTTAGTTAGGGAAAAATGATAACATAAAAAAAGTATTTATTTTCATTTTCCCACTAGTGTTAGGGTTGGGTTATGGTTGGCGCTATAGTAAGGGTTAGAATTGGGGTTAAAGTTAGGGTTGGGGCTAAAGTTAGGGTTATAATTGGGATTAGGGTTAGGGGTGGGATTAGGATTAGGGTTGGGATTAAGGTTAGGGGTGTGTTAGGGTTAGGTTTGTGGTTAGGGTTATGTTAGGGTTGGAATTGGGGTTAGGGGTGTGCTAGGGTTAGGGTTGGAGTCAGAATTAGGGGTTTCCACTGTTTCGGCACATCAGGGGCTCTCCAAACGTGACATGGCGTCTGATCTCAATTCCAGTCAATTCTGCATTGAAAAGTCAAACGGCGCTCCTTCCTTTCTGAGCTGTGCCATGTGCTGAAACAGTGATTTACCTGCATATATAGGGTATCAACGTACTCAGGATAAATTGCACAACTTTTGGGGGGCAACTTCTCTTGTTACCCTTGGTAAAATAAAACAAATTGGATCTGAAATAATTTTTTTGTGAAAAAAAGTTAAATGTTCAGTTTTTTTTTAAACATTCCAAAAATTCCTGTGAAGCACATAATGGGTTAATAAACTTCTTGAATGTGGTTTTGAGCATGATGATGGGAGCAGTTTTTAGAAATGTGTCACTTTTGTGTAATTTCTATCATATAGACCCCTCAAAGTGACTTCAAATGTGATGTGATCCCTAAAAAAATGGTGTTGCAAAAATGAGAAATCTCTGGTCAACTTTTATCCCTTATAACTCCCCAACAAAAAAATGTTGGTTACAAAATTGTGTTGATACAAAGTAGACATGTGGGAAATGTTACTTATTAAGTGTTTTATGTGACATATCTGTGTGATTTAAGGGCATGAAAATTCAAAGTTGTAAAATTGCGATATTTTCAGAATTTTCACCAAATTTGTTTTTTTCACACAAAGCGGGTCATATCAAAGAAATTTTACCACTATCATGAAGTCCAATGTCACAAGAAAACAATGTTCCAGAGTTATAACCTCATAAAGAGACAGTGGTCAGAATTGTAAAAATTGGCCTGGTCATTAACATGCAAACCACCCTTGGGGGTAAAGGGATTAAACTCCCCTTCCCCCAAAAAATTCCTGAATTGCTGGGTTTTGTTCATTCTGCCTCCCAAAAATCAGAATAGAAAGCGATCAAAAAATGTCATGTGTCCGAAAATGGTACCAATAAAAAGTCAACTCGTCCTGGAAAAAACAAGCCATCACAAGACTGTGGGACAAAATGGGAAAAAATATGTGGGAAAAATTATAGCTCTCAAAATATGGTAATGCAAAAACTATATTTTTGAAATAAAAAGTGCCTTTTAGGGTGTCACAGCAGCCAAACATAAAAACCCGACATAAATCAGTATCGTAATCGCACAGACCCATAGAATAAACATGTCTAATCACTTATGCTGTACGAAGAACGGTGTAAAAAAATAAATAAACCCAATTTTGCACCTGCTGTTGATTTTTACATTCTGCCTCCCAAAGATTGCAGTAAGGCTCGGCGCACATTTATCCAGCACTCTGCACTGAGCGCTTGCATGGGGGTTTCCGTGTAAATTTCTGAAAAACATGATTTAGATGAAACCTCTAGCAGAAGATTCCCTATAATGAGGCAGATGGAGGCACTGTGGATGCCGTCTCACCTGTGTTAGGGGGTGCCTTTTTTATTGCATAAAAGTGCCGTTGGCCACAGATTTGGACACTTCTGAAAAGAAGGACACCTGCTGAATAGAGGCCAAACGTGACTCTGCTGCCTCATTAATTATAGTGAATGGGTTCCTCAGGGGTTTCATTTGAATCATGTCACTCAGAAATTTAGATGGAGACCCCAAAGTAAGTGGTCAGAATAGAGCACCAGAGTGCTGTGATACAAAGCTTTACGTAAAATGTTCCAAATAAAAGCTTCAACTCATTCCATAAAAAAAGTCCCCACTCATGTCTGTCATCTGTTAACAGAAATATACATTACCGGTAGTACAAAGGCTCTGGAAAAGTGAAGTGGCTCCTCGCCCACCAAAAGAAATGTAGCAAATTCTGCACTCTCAAATCCAAATGCCCCCTCCCTTCCAAGCCCCAGAGTGTGCCTAAACCACATATAGCATCCACATGTTTGACATTTCTGAAGCGATAACAGCCCATCTAGTTTACAGGTGCATGCCTCCAGAAGTATGGACTGGATACAATGTATTGGTGACTGTAACATACTGGTGACTACAGCATATTGGTCACTACAACGGCAGTTTGCAATGTTCACTTGGCAACATTTATTGCTGCTTGTTTCTGGAAAATAACCATAGAGTAAAAATCATAACTACACCTGTAGATAAGTTCCCTAAGTGGTATAGTTTCCAAAATAGGATCACGTCAGAGGGGATTATGATCTTCTAGCAATTAGGGGCTCTGTAAATGGAGTCCTCAAACTGCTCCATGAGGCAAATAGCACTCCATTTCTCACAAGTCTCTCCGTACTGCTAAGTAGCACTGTACAGCCACATATGGGATAGTGCCACGTTCAGTCGAAATTGTGGGACAAATTTTAGAGCCATTTTTACCCACTTCTTGTGTTAAAATTTAAAATCACAGGCTAAAACAACATTTTTGTGGTAAAAATGTAGTTATTTTTCTTCACTGCCCAGTGGAATAAAATTCTGTAACACACCTGTAGTATCAATATCATCACTGCACTCCTATATGAATTCGTTGAAAGGTGTAGTTTGTAAAATGAGTTCACTTATGGGGAGCTCTGCTGTTTTGGCACCTCATGGGTTCTCCCATTGAGTCATGCACCTGCAAACCATAACAGTAAAATCTGGTGCTCCTTGCCTTCTTAGCTTTGAACTGTGCCTGAAAAATATTTCCCGATTACATGTAGGGTACTGGTGCACTCAGGAAAAAATGGACCTCAGTTTCTTGTAAAAAAAAATAATCCTGTTAGCCCTTAGAAAAATTAAAAACTTGGGGCTAAAACAACAAAGTGGTGATCAATTCACTGGAGAGTGTAGTTTGTAAAATGAGTTCACATATAGGGTTTTTTGGTTGTTCTGGCATCTCAGGGGCTCTGGCAATGTGACATGGCACCCTCAAACCATTCCAGCAAAATCTGAACTCCAATATGGCACCTTAACTTCTGAGCTTTGCACTGTGCCTCAAAAGTAGTATTCCCCACATACGGGGTATCGGCATACTTAGGAGAAATTGCACAACAAACTGTAATGTGCAATTTCTCTTACCCTTACAAAAATGCAAAATTTAGGGCTAAAATATCATTTTTGTGAGGAAAATGGGTATTATTACCTACCGATAATTCGGTTTCCAGGAGTCCATCCTGACAGCACATTGGAGGACGTCCTCCTCCTCCTTGCAGGGACAGGAAACACAACACGAGAGGTTAAAAGGTCCCACTCCACCCCCTTTTCCTCAGTGTTTTGACAAGTACCACACCATGGATAGATATACTTTTGAAAACTTTATTTGACCAAACATATTACAGCATATGAACTGGCATGCATAGGGGGGGAAATAACGGTGCTGTCAGGATGGACTCCTGGAAACCGAATTATCGGTAGGTAATAATACCCATTTTCCAGGACGTCCCCCTGACAGCACATTGGAGAATACCAAAGAAAACTACGTTTAGGGTGGGACAACTGCTTGGAGAACTTTCCTCCCATAAGACGTCTGCTGAGCTGCTACTACGTCTAGCTTATAGTGCTTACAGAACGTGTTTACTCTGGCCCAAGTTGCTGCCTTGCAAATCTGATCTAGTGACGCTCCTGCTCGCTCAGCCCATGATGCTGAAACAGCCCTAGTAGAGTGAGCTTTAATCCCTGTTGGGAACGCTATCCCTTCTGATGCGTAGGCTTTTGAAATTATAGTAGTAATCCATCTAGCTATAGACGCCTTGGAAGCTTTTTTACCTTTATTCTTACCTCCAGATAGGATAAAAAGATTAGAAACCTTCCTCCAGGAGCTAGTGGCCTCTAGATAGTTTAATACTGCCTGCCTAACATCCAGGGAGTGTAAAGCCTGTTCTTTTTCATTAGAAGGGTTCTCACAAAAGGAAGGTAAAATTATTTCCTGATCTCGATTTTTTGCTGAAGCTATTTTTGGGATAAAAGCTGGGTCTAATTTTAGGATTATATGATCCTCTCTGACTTGAAGATATGGATCCTTAATTGATAGAGCCTGAATTTCCCCTACGCGTTTAGCTGTTGTAATCGCTACTAGGAAGGCCGTCTTCCAGGTACGAACTGAAATAGGCATGTCCTCCTCTAGAGAATAGGGATTTTTACATAGAGCCCTAAGGACTAAATTTAAGTCCCATGTGGGAGCTAGCTGTCTCAAGGTAGGCCGTAATCTTTGGATAGCCCTCACAAATCTGATTATCCAGGGGTGGGAAGCTAATGGATAATCCAGAAAAGTACTAAGGGCCGAGATCTGGACTTTAATTGTACCTGGCCTGAGCCCCAAGTCAAAGCCTGCCTGTAAGAATTTTAAGACTCTAGGAACATCTAAGACCCCCGGAATCACAGCTGACCCGCCACTTCCCATACAAAATTTTTTCCAGATTTTGTGGTAGATGGCTGAGGTGACAGGCTTCCTACTAGCCTGGATGGTTGTAATTACTTCATCTGAAAGACCTCTGGATTTCAAGATGTCCCTCTCAGGATCCATGCTGATAGATGCAGTCTCTCCGGGTTTTGGTGTAAAACAGGCCCTTGATGAATTATATCCTTCCATAACGGGAGTATGATAGGGTCTTCCGTTGCCATGGCCCCCAACAATGGGAACCAACTTCTCTTTGGCCAGAATGGTACAATCGTCAGCACTGTTGCCTGGTCTTCCTGAATCTTCCTGAGCACTACTGGAATTAGTGCTATTGGTGGAAATGCGTAAGACAGAGGTTCGCTCCATGCTTGACTTAAGGCGTCGACTGCTTCCGGCATGTCTAGAGGGTTGAGGGAATAAAATCTGGGAACCTTTGAATTTTTCCTTGTGGTGAATAAATCTATCCTGGGCGTTCCCCAACGGTGGCAAAGAATTTGGAACATTTCTTGACTTAGTTCCCATTCGGTTGGAGAAACTTTCTTTCTGCTTAGATAGTCGGCTAGTATGTTCTGTGACCCTTCTAGATGCACTGCTGTTATAGATAAGACGTCTTCTGCCCAGGCAAATATTCTCTGCGCTAGACCTTGAAGCGCTTTGTGTTTGGAACCTCCCTGATGCCTCAAAAAGGATACCGCTGTTACATTGTCGGATAGGATTTTTACATGTTTGTCCTTTAGGCGTGAACGGTTTCTTCTGAGAGCTTCCCAGACTGCGTATAATTCTCTGTAATTTGACGACATCTGACTGATCTCCTCGGGCCACTTGTCCTGAAAGAATTTTCCTTCCAGGTGCGCTCCCCATCCCCACTGACTTGCATCTGTGGTGATTATCACACAAGGGGTTGATATCCAAGGGATGCCCTTTTTTAGATTGTAGTCCTGGATCCACCATCGTAGTGATCTTCTTGTCTTCATTGATAGCTCCAGCCTCTTGTCTAATGTGGAACAACGTCGATCCCATACCATGAGTATCTGTTCTTGTAAAGGCCTTGAGTGAGCCTGAGCCCATCTGACACACGGAATGCATGCTGTCATCTTCCCCAAGACTTTCATAGCTGCTCTTATCGTCACTGGACTTCTTTGGAATTCTAAGATCATCTTTTTTAATAAGGTTCGTTTGTCCCTTGGTAAGAAGGACTGCCTGGTTGTAGAATCCAAGAGTACTCCTAGAAATATCTTCTGGGATTCTGGCTTTAAATGTGACTTTTTCCTGTTGACCACCCATCCTATTTCCTCTAATACTGCTATGACCCGATCTCTGTGTTGTAGCAGAATGGCCCTTGATCGTGCCACAACCAGAAAATCGTCCAAGTATGGAATTATTGTTATTCCTTGGTTTCTTAAGAAAGCCACCACCTCTGCTACCAATTTGGTGAAAATTCTTGGGGCGGATGCTAGACCGAAAGGGAGGCATTGAAATTGGAAGTGGCAGGTCATGTCCGAGAGACTTACTGAGAATCTCAGAAGCTCCTGAGAAGAGAGATGTATCGGGACCTGATAATACGCACTCTTCAGATCGAGAGTGCACATTACCGAATCTTTGTTTATAAGATGAATGATGGACCTGATCGACTCCATTCTGAACCGTTTGTATTTGACGAAAACGTTCAGAGGTTTTAAATTTATTATTGTACGGGATTCCCCTGACGGTTTTGGAATAGAAAAAAGAGAGGAATAGTGACCTGCACCTATTTCTGGAGTAGGAACCCGAACTATAACCCCGGAGTCGAACAGTTTTTGTAGGTCTAGAAACATAGGGGAATCTTTGGCTAACATTGTTGGTAAGATACACCTTTGAGGTACGCGGGATGTTAACTCTATTCTGTAACCCTCTGAGATTATCTTGAGGACATAATCGTTGTCTGAGATCTGACTCCATTGTTTGAGGAAGAAACTTAATCTCCCGCCTATCCCTATGGCGTCATTGTTTCCTTGGTCTATAGCCAGAACCGAACAAGGAATTCCTACCCCTTCTATTCTGAGCGTAGGAACTCCTAAAAGATCCTCTACCTGATCTCCATTGTTCTCTATACTCTGGAAATCTGCGGGGGGGGAGGGGGAGGGGGGAGAGGCCTCCTCCGAAAAGGCTGAAACTTCTTGGGTTTATCCTCGGGAAACCCTCTTTTACTATCAGCTGCTGCCTGACCAAATATTCTGGAACCTGAAAATGGAATGGCGCATAATTTATTTTTGGATGCATTATCCCCCGACCAAGATCTAAGCCAAATAGCCCTTCGTGTTGCATTGGACAAGGAGCTATTCCTAGCCGCAAATCTCACAGATTCAGCTGATGTATCTGCCATAAAGGCCGTGGCTGACTTAATGATAGGCAGAGAAGCAAATATATCCGCCCGTGAAGTCTTATTAATTAAATGTTCTTCCAGCTGTTCCATCCACAGGAACATGGATCTCGCTACAGAAGTAGCTGCGATGTTGGTTTTTATTAAAGCTGCTGAAGTCTCCCAGGCTCGACGTAAAAGGATATCCGCCTTGCGATCCATTGCATCCTTAAGACTAGATGAATCTTCGAAAGGTATGGATGTTTTCTTTGCCACCTTGGCTAAAGGGACATCTACCTTCGGAATCTCTTCCCATGTCTTGATCTCTTCTGAATCAAACGGAAGACGGTTTTTAAACTCTCTGGACATCACCAATCTTCGTTCCGCATCTTTCCATTCTTGCGAGATCATCTTACGTATGTGTTCACTCACCGGGAACACCGTCCGTTCCTGATATGTGAGCCCTCCGAACATCTGATCTTGTCTAGATCTCGGCTGTGGATCTTCTTTCACCTGCATAGTACGTCTGACTGCCTGGACCAGTTCTTCTGTTTCTTCAACTGGAAAGTAGTACCTCTTCCCTTCTTGTTCTTCTACTGGCAGTTCTCCTTCTTCTTGATCAGAACCTCTATATTCTGATTCCGCCTCCGACGAACCATCCTGAACCTCCTGCTCTGGATCTTTCCTTGGTCTTTTACGAGCCGGGCCTGGACTGTACACTTCCCGTTGTGACATTGAAGCTAAGGAATTCTGGACCTCCTCCCGGATTATATTCCTCATTTCAGACAACATTGATGGTTGTTCTTCTCTGACAATTTTCTTAATACAAGAGCTGCACAGATCCTTCTTGTATGTTTCTGACAGTTTTGTGTTACAAAGAGAGCACCTCTTAGATTTAGTCAATACCTTGCCAGACTTTTTAGACTGAGGGAGGGGAGCTTGACTGGCCTCTTTATCCTAAATGTAAGAATAAGGACAAGAACGGCTCAGTGTGTGCAGGCGTATATTTGAGTACTCTGCGCATTGCGCACTTACCCCTATCTCCTCATTCCTGTTCTCCATATCTTCTGTGGAGAAATACTACTATAAGTACATGATCTCATATGATCCCATATGTATAAAAGGGATATAGCAGCGTCTGCTGCACTCACCCTTGGTCTCCGGCATGTCTGCAGCAGACTGCTCGCACGTCTGTCCTGCAGCAAATATTCTCCAGGGATTCAATCCGGCGCTCTCCTACCACCAGAGGAAGCGCTGGATAACCATCTGCGAGTGCCCTGAGCCTTGCGCCCTTAAAGCTGCATACTTCCGCGTTCCACCAGGTGGAACGCACGCCGAGATGGCCCCGTCTCCGGATGTGACGTCACCTTACCTGCGCCTGACACCGGACGTACTGCACTCGGCCTAACAATCCTACTTCCGCGTTCCACTCAGTGGAACGCACGCTGCTGCCGCTGGCGCCGGACCTCTTGCGGCGCCTCTTCTCCTGGCGCCCGAACCGAGAGCCCCCCACCGGGAGGAAGCGGTTCGACCCAGGAGTTCGTCCGCTCGACTGGTCTTTTGGCAGAGGGACTCCCCACCGGGAAGTTTCTGCCTGGGGCTTAATGATGCGGGGAAAGGATATTGGCGTTAGCCGCACGATCCCCCGAGCCCTCCGGACTGGTGAGTCTTCCCGCTTGTATAGCGCTGTATCCTCTCGTGTGTCCCTCCATGCAGGGACAGGAAAAACACTGAGGAAAAGGGGGTGGAGTGGGACCTTTTAACCTCTCGTGTTGTGTTTCCTGTCCCTGCAAGGAGGAGGAGGACGTCCTCCAATGTGCTGTCAGGGGGACGTCCTGGAAAATGTGATTTTATTATTTTAACAGCTCAACATTATAAACTTCTGTGAAGCACCTGGGGTTTCAAGGTGCTCACCATGCATCAAGATACATTCCTTGAGTGGTCTAGTTTTCAAAATGAGGTCACTTGTGGGAGTTTCCACTGTTTAGGCACATCAGGGGCTCTCCAAATGGGATATGATGTCCTCTAATGATTCCAGAAAATTTTACATTCAAAAAGTCAAATGATGCTCCTTCACTTCCGAGACCTGCTGTGCACCCAAACAGTAGTTTTCTCCCTCACATTGGTAATCAGCATACTCAGGAGAAATTGCACAACAAATTGTATTTTGCAATTTATTATGATACCCTTATGAAAATGCAATATTTTCTGCTTAAAACTTATTTGTGGGGAAAATTCGATTTTTTTATTTTTACAGCTCAACATTTTAAACTTCTGTGAAGCACCTGAGGGTTCAATGTGCTCACCTCACATCTAAATCAGTTCCCAGAGGGGTCTAGTTTCCGAAATGGTGTCAGTTGTGGAGGATTTTTACTGTTTAGGCACATCAGGGGCTCTCCAAATGCAACATGAAATCAGTGGTTTTCTGTTAGGGCTAGCAGAACGCACCAAATAATAAGACAGAGAGTATGGTGCGTTCGCAGCCCGGGGTCCACCGTGCAGAGATGGAACCTGCTGCCAAGTAATGACGGACTATATGGCGGTACTCATAAGTATACACACGTGGGTTAAACTTCACCCAGCGTGAAGGAAGCGATCCTGTTGCGTCACAGGACCGCGGTACCGCACATAGAGCGCGAACAAGTAGTCAGCGAACTCAACCCCAACTAGGATTGAAGTCCGATTAGACCCTTGCTGGCACAACACCGCAACTGGGTGTGTAAGGAAACTATATAACAATACTTAGGCGCAAGAGTGCATGCGGTGCTGCACTGACGAACGCCACTAACCACCCAGGCTTGGGTAAGGAAAGCACAGAGGAAGTGCACGGCGCCGTACTGGCGGTCACAGCAACTGGACGCTGTAATGTGTGATTCGTGCAGTAGGATAAGTCGGGCGCTAGATAGCAGCCATTCACCTTCCGCGAACAGACATTCAATAGGGTAGGGGTATCCAAGGACAACTTGCACTCACAACATACACACATTACCAACTGTACACTAGCGCATGGCCGTGCGGTCATGCGCAGTTTATATAGCTGCAGCACAGGAAGTGGCCACAGAAACTTTGCCCTTCCAAGACCTGCCAAGAGGACCAATGGAATGTGCTGCAAAGCCTGAGCACATGACCCTCGATCTCCAACGGGAGATCTTGCCCTGGGCATGCTCAGTGTGTGCAGACAAGGACTTAGTCCCAAAGAAGTCCGCTCGCTGCTGACCAGCACTGGCTTTAATGGCAGAAGCTGAAGAAGCAGCAGTAACTCTCTGTACAGAGTGAGACTGAGCAAGACGCTGGGACCGACGTGCCTGCTGAGCAGGCTCCACTGCGGCTGAATAAGAATGGGAGACCGCAGCGGAGATAGCTCGAGATTCCCCCTGTGCAGAAGCGGGAACTCGAGACCTAACATTACCCCCCCTCCTAGGGCCCCCCCCTCCTTGGGCCTCGCTACGCTCGAAGACAGCAATGAGCTACGGGGACCGAATGTTTTCAGCAGGCTCCCATGACCTGTCCTCTGGGCCATAACCCTTCCAATCCACCAGATAGAACTTTTTGCCGCGTACCACCTTGCACCCCAAAATAGCGTTCACCTCGTAATCGTCCGTAGACGAACCCGATGTCCCGGCAGATGACTCGGAAAACCGGGACATGTACATGGGTTTCAAGAGGGACACATGAAAGGTGTCGGTGATGTCCTTTTGGTACCAAAATGTCCACCCACCCTGGACGAGTGTGCCCAAGAGAGAACCTCCGGTCGCAAACTGGATGGAACAAAAGTCTTGCCCGGGGGCACAGATTCTAGCGAAACCGGGGCCACAGTTCTCAAGCTCTTGGTGGGGACAATAAGCCGAGGCTCCTCCTCCTCCTCCGCAGATGACACAACGGAGCGAGAGAGAGCGTCGGCCCAAATGTTCTTCTCCCCAGAAAGAAAATGGAGGGTGAAATGAAACCGGGAGAAGAATAAGGACCATCTGGCCTGGCGAGAATTCAACCGCTGGGCTGTCTGCAGGTACACCAAATTTTTATGATCTGTGAAGACTTGGAAGGGAAAACGTGCTCCCTCCAAGAGATGTCTCCAATCCGAGAAAGCCAACTTCATGGCTAGCAACTCCCTGTCCCCGATGGAATAATTCCTCTCTGCTGGTGAGAAGGTCTTGGAGAAAAAGAAGCAGGGATGCTTCCGACCTTGAGCATCCTTTTGGAAGAGGACTGCTCCAGCACCAACAGAAGAGGCATCCACCTCCATGATAAATGGCTTATCAACATCGGGGCGATGTAGGATGGGAGCGCTAGCGAAGTGTGACTTTATAGAGTTAAAGGCCTTGGAGACCTCCTCAGACCACAATTTGGGATTTGCCCCCTTCTTGGTGAGGGCAACCAAGGGAGCTACCAAAGTTGAGAAGTGCGGAATGAACTGGCGATAATAATTAATGAACCCCATAAAGAGCTGCACTGCTTTAAGAGAATGGGGTTCCTGCCAGTCCATCACAGCCTGTAGTTTGGCAGGATCCATAGCCAATCCCTGGGCTGAGATGATGTAGCCCAGGAAAGGTAAGGACTCCTGCTCAAACATACACTTCTCCAACTTGGCATAGAGGGAGTTTGCCCGTAGGAGGTTGAAGACTTTGCAAACATCTCTACGGTGGGAGTCAATATCTGGAGAGTAGATGAGAATATCATCCAGATAGACTACGACCGAGGTGGAAAGCATATCCCGGAAGATATCGCTCACAAAATCTTGGAAAATGGCTGGGGCATTACAGAGCCCGAAGGGCATCACCAGATATTCATAGTGCCAATCCCTGGTGTTAAAAGCCGTCTTCCATTCGTCCCCCTCACGGATGCGAATCAGGTTGTAAGCACCCCGCAGATCTAGTTTAGTAAATACCCTTGCTCCCCGAAGCCTGTCGAAGAGCTCAGATATCAAGGGCAAAGGATACTTATTTTTAACGGTGATGGCATTAAGACCCCTGTAGTCTATGCACGGACGCAATTCCCCATTCTTCTTCTGCACGAAGAAGAACCCTGCCCCAGCAGGTGACACTGACTTCCTAATGAATCCTCTTGCCAGATTTTCCTGAATGTACTGTGACATTGCCTCCGTCTCCGGGAGAGATAGCGGATAGACTCGACCCCGGGGAGGCTCAGCACCAGGCAAGAGATCAATAGGACAGTCATAGGGGCGATGGGGCGGAAGGATCTCCGCCGCCTTTTTGGAGAACACGTCTGCATAAGACCAATACTGCTTGGGGAGAGAGGAAAGATTTCAGTAGTAGCAACCTGAACGCACTCCCTCTGACACCTACCCCCACAAGATTCGCCCCATCCCAGGATTCTGCCAGAGGACCACTCGATATGAGGAGAGTGGTACCATAGCCAAGGTATTCCCAACAGGACCTCATCAATTCCCTCAGGAATGACGAGCAGAGATATAATCTCCTGATGAGATGGCGACATGGACAGAGTAAAAGGGATGGTCTGGTGTGTTATCTGTGAGGGCAGTGTCGACCCATTCACCACTCGTACCGTTACTGGTTGAGCTAGCATAACCAGGGGTATTGCGTGACGTTGGGTGAAGGCAGAAGACATAAAATTGCCCTCCGCCCCAGAATCCACGCAGAGCTCTACCGAGTGGGAGAATGAGCCTATAGTAATTGTCCCCTTAAAGGACAATTTAGAGGCAAACGTCGCCGTGCCTAGTGTACCTCCACCTACTACCACTAGACGCTGACATTTCCTCGACCGCTGAGAACATCTGGTGACTAGATGTCCTGACTGCTGGCAAACATGACAGACCTTGAGTGCACAAGCGGTCCGGGACTTAGATCCCGCTTGTGACACTTCCCTGGCCTCATGTGACTCAGGAACCAGGACCGGAGATTCCAGAGGTTTGGCGAAGGTAGGAGCCAGCCGAAACCACTGCCTACACTGGGCTCGCTCTAACCTCCGCTCGTTAAAACGGAGGTCAATTCGAGTGGAGACAGTTATTAACTCCTCCAGTGTGGCAGGAACCTCCTTAGTGGCCAGAGCGTCCTTAACGTGGTCAGCCAGGCCCCTCCAAAATATGGGGATAAGAGCTTTATCCGACCAATCCAGCTCAGAAGCTAAAGTGCGGAATTGGATGGCAAAATGACTGACCAAGGACTCACCCTGAGTTAATGCCAGCAGTTGGAGCGCAGTATCATGGGTGACTTGAGGTCCTAAAAAGACCTGTTTCAGAGTGCTCAGAAACAGCGGAGCACTCTGCACCACATGATCGCCACGCTCCCACAGCGGCGTAGCCCATTCCAATGCCCTGTCTGACAAGGGAGACACTATAAATCCCACCTTAGCCCGCTCTGTGGGAAAACGTGCAGCCAGGAGCTCGAGGTGAATAGAGCACTTACTCACAAATCCCCTACAAAATTTGCTATCACCAGAAAATTTTTCTGGCAGCGGGAGGCGAGAAAATGTCGGAGCAGGGGTGGCAATGGACAGGGTTGCTGCAGCCACGCTAGCAGCCTGTACAGCAACTGCGGTAACATCCACAGCTGAGGTTGCGCTCTCAAGAGCCGCCAACCTACCCTCCAGCTGCTGGATATACCGCAAGGATTGCTGTTTGTCCGTCATTACTAGCCAGACCCTGGCGCTAGTGTAATGTTAGGGCTAGCGGAACGCACCAAATATTAAGACAGAGTATGGTGCGTTCGCAGCCCGGGGTCCACCGTGCAGAGATGGAACCTGCTGCCAAGTAATGACGGACTATATGGCGGTACTCATAAGTATACACACGTGGGTTAAACTTCACCCAACGTGAAGGAAGCGATCCTGTTGCGTCACAGGACCGCGGTACCGCACATAGAGCGCGAGCAAGTAGTCAGCGAACTCAACCCCAACTAGGATTGAAGTCCGATTAGACCCTTGCTGGCACAACACCGCAACTGGGTGTGTAAGGAAACTATATAACAATACTTAGGCACAAGAGTGCATGCGGTGCCACACTGACGAATGCCACTAACCACCCAGGCTTGGGTAAAGAAAGCACAGAGGAAGTGCACGGCGCCGTACTGGCGGTCACAGCAACTGGACGCTGTAATGTGTGATTCGTGCAGTAGGATAAGTTAGGCGCTAGATAGCAGCAATACACCTTCCGCGAACAGACATTCAATAGGGTAGGGGTATCCAAGGACGACTTGCACTCACAACATACACACATTACCAATTGTACACTAGCGCATGGCCGTGTGGTCATGCGCAGTTTATATAGCTGCAGCACAGGAAGTGGCCACAGAAACTTTGCCCTTCCAAGACCTGCCAAGAGCACCAATGGAATGTGCTGCAGAGCTAGAGCACATGACCCTCGATCTCCAACGGGAGATCTTGCCCTGGGCATGCTCAGTGTGTGCAGACAAGGACTTAGTCCCAGAGAAGTCCGCTCGCTGCTGACCAGCACTGGCTTTAATGGCAGAAGCTGAAGAAGCAGCAGTAACTCTCTGTACAGAGTGAGACTGAGCAAGACGCTGGGACCGACGTCCCTGCTGAGAAGGCTCCACTGCGGCTGAATAAGAATGGGAGACCGCAGCGGAGATGGCTCGAGATTCCCCCTGTGCAGAAGCGGGAACTCGAGACCTAACATTTTCTCCTTTATATGGGGTATCGGCATGCTCAGGAGAAATTACACAACAAACTTTGGGGTCCATTTTTTCATGTTACCCTTGTCAAAATAAAAAAATTAAATCTGAAGTAATTTTTTTTGTAAAAAAAGTTAAATGTGAATCTTTTTTTTTTAAGCATTCCTGTGACGTACCTAAAGGGTTAATAAACTTCTTGAATATGGTTTGAGCACCTTGAGGCATGCAGTTTTTAGAATGGTGTCACATGTGGGTATCTTTTATCATATACACCCCTCAAAGTGACTTCAAATATGACATGGTCCCTAAAAAAATGGTTTTGTAAATTTTGCTGGAAAAATTAAAAATCGTTGGTCAACTTTTAACCCTTATAACTTCCTAACAAAAAACATTTTGGTTCCAAAATTGTGCTGATGTAAAGTATACTTGTGAGAAATGTTATTTATTAACTATTTTGTGTGACATATCTGTGATTTAAGAGCATGAAAATTCAAAGTTTTATAATTGCTAAATTTTTGCCAAATTTCCATTTTTTCCCACAAATAAACTCGAGTAATACCGAAGAACCCCTTTACCACTATTATGAAGTACAATATGTTATGAAAAAACAATTTCAGAATCAGTGCTGTTGTGAATTCAGCTTTTGGGCTCCCTCCGGTGGTTGTAGAATGTAATGCAGTTGTGACTGGACTGCAGGATTGGACAGGTGTATCTTCTAATTGCAAAACTGACTGGGGTATATAGCCTTGCTGGACTCTTTAGTCCCTGCCAGTTGTCCATTGTTTTTGAAGGATTCACTTCCCTGCTGGTCTCTCCAGTTTGCTGTGCTTTTCTACAAAGATAAGTCCTGGCTTTGTTTTTGCTGTCCACCTGCGGTGGACCTTATAGTTCTGTGCATATTCATGTTTTTGTCTTGTTCAGCTTTGTCTGTGAAGGATTTTTTGCAGCTAAGCTGTGTCTCTGGAGATGCAGATATACCCCCCATGTCTTTAGTGAGATGTGGTGATTCGTATTTTCTGTGGTGGATATTTTCTAGTGTTTTTATACTGACCGCATAGTACTCTGTTCTATTCTTTTAAGCTAGTATGGCCTCCTATGCTAAAATTTGATTTCATATCTGCGTATGTTATTTCCCTCTCCTCTCACCGTCAATATTTGTGGGGGGCTATCTATCCTTTGGGGATTTTCTCTGAGGCAAGATAGGTTTCCTGTTTCTGTCTTTAGGGGTAGTTAGATCTTAGGCTGTGCCGAGGGGTCTAGGGAGTGTCAGGTACCCCCCACGGCTACTTCTAGTTGCGCTGCTAGGTCCAGGGTTTGCGGTCAGTACAGGGACCACCTTCTCCAGAGTCCGTCTCATGCTGCTCCTAGGCCACCAGATCATAACACAGTGCCTGGCACTAAGGATTTTGTAGTCATTTTTCATGTGCCTTAATTTTTTGGAAAGAGATTCCTGTTTGGGGTGATTGCAAATTTGTACCCCCGTGCATTTACATGTTCAATTAATTAGACCTGGGGATGAAATATGGTGTATAATACTGATATTTAAATCTCCAATTTTACCAGATCTGGCATTATATGGCCATATGGTTTCCTAATTAAGAGACTTGCTTTATGATATGGCATACTTTTACCTTAAAGCATATATTTACCTACATTTTGGTTATAACTGCTGTAGCTGTCCTTCCCACTTTGTGTGATATGGTGTGAAGCAGCATTTTACAAGATTTGTTTTTTGCAAAAAAAAAAATAATTTTAACTTGTGTTTAAATACAAGTATATTTATTTTATTATCATTGTGTCAACACTTCTTGATCTCTATGCTGCATAATTTCTGCATGATCAATATGGTTCTAATTTATTTGGAGGGTTTCCCACTCCTTGTGTGTGAAAATGGGCTTGGGTAATGTGCTTATTGTATATTTAGCAAACCAGAATTATCTCTCATCTGTATTCTTTAGGGGAACCTGATCACAAGTGTCCAATTTCCCTGCAGTCCCACAACAGCAAAACCATTAAGTGGTGTCAATTGACAATTGACATCAATAGGCTGCACATGTAATGCAAGAATGAGTTGCGTATTCCAAAATGATATATGCTCCTTCACTTTGACAAAATGATGAAAACCTCAAATGACAGCTTTTTTCTATTAAGTAAAAATGTTTGAATACTTAATAGCATATTTGGTCATGCTTTTTACAAACCAAGCAACCCAGTTAAGAACATTAAATAGTGCTAGACTGAATACTTTATTATCGGATAAGGAAGAAAAACAGTTAATAAATCAATTCTATATCTCAGGGAAATAAGCTAAACAATTCATCCTAAGTTACACAATTTATCAGAGTAAAGCATGTGAATATAAGTCATTGATGACAGCCCTATTATTTCAATTACTTGCTCTTTAGGTCACTAATAAGAATTTTAGAAAAGTCCAAAATTGTTATTCTTTTAAAACTGCTAATCATTACTCTGTAGAGCCAATCTAATTAGAATTTTTTTCATTCCTGCATTATAAAAGCCATATTTACATTGCTCAGAATTTGTAATGATAGTGCAAAAATAAGGTCAAACTTTTGAGTAGCTTGAAGGTCTTTGTCACATCTTCTTTCTGCATAAACAAATCTAATTCATAGGATTTATTTTTAGGATGTTAAGATATCCCTTTTCCAAACAATAAAAGAATAAGGGAATACTTTCTAATTGCTGCGGGTCCGACCTTTGGAAACCCTACCTGAAAATATCAGAGATAGAGCATATGTACCTCTGCACCATTTAGTTTCAACGAGAATGCCGCAGATAGCGCTCCCTCAAAACACATGTGTTCAGAGTGGCCTGTCACATTCACTAATCAAAGTCATTTTATGTTTGTGTGTGTGTAGCCCCTTCACCAATTCCATCTATCCCCCACCCCCCTGAAGATGGCTGGACCATCATTGTAAATACACCATTGTAAATACACACCTTGATATTTTGCCATTGATGGAGCGGTGTGATGACTTGCGTTTTGCATAGTAAACTGATGGGTGTTTTATACCACTTTGGGGTACATATGACATTTGGATTTATTTTTTTGCATTTTTTAAGGAGATATAGCCATTCTGGGGGTTTTATTTTTTATTTCTCCTTGCGGAGTTTGCCACATGGGTTCACTTATCTTATATTTTGCAACATTTTGATAACCTTTTAAGGACTCAGCAATACCCAATATCCTTATTTTATTTTACTTTCTATCTCTTTATTTTTATATCAAGAAAAAGAGGGGAGATTTGGAATACTTACAATTTTTATATTTTTAAAAACAGTTTTCTTATTTTTTCCTTTATTTCTCACTCCCATTAGAGCAGCTCAACCTGCAAATGTTTAATCAATGGTTCTATATAAAGCAGGATTGTAGAGTGTAAAGAAAATTATAGTGTCTATGAAGGTCAGTCACAGGTTGGGTTTCAAAGGATGCGTAAGAGGGGTCTTCAGCAGTTGCTATGTCAACCCTTCAGAACTTTGACATCCCCAACAAAGTGATCACAACGAAAGCTGGTGCACACTACTTGGCAACCTAGCCACTTAATGACGCTCTCATCTGTAATTTCTGAAGCGCAGCTAACATTATCATCACAATGAGTGTTAGACTCACTCCTTAGATTGGCATGGGATAACTCAGTGTCCCCCTTAACTCTGTATGCTCATCCTCCTCTTCTTCAAGTCCTCTATTTTTGTGATCTTCTGCAATTTCCTGTACCTGATATTCTCTCTGCCACCCCCAACCTACCCAGCATGACAAGTATGATGTAGAACTTGTTGGTTGTCTTCCATCTCTTGCTACATAATTTTGAGAAACATGAAGGATAATAATGTTGATATCCCATTTGACCCTACTGGCAAATCTGGTGACCTCTTTGAAGGGCATGAATAGAAAGCAACCATTCCTAATCCACTCCCAATTCCTTATTTCAAAGAAACACAAACTTTATGTGATCTGTTGCGATGTGATCCATAAAGAGAATTAGATGCACTACATCTCCTAATATAAAATTTAAACATAAGTTGAGGACTTAGTACCTTGGGCTATGTTTAAATAAACATATATATTTTTAAAATCGATGGCATTAGAGAGACCAAAATCTGGTTCTAAACTTCATGTTGAATTTCCTAAAATTTGTGGCTCCACGTGGTCCGAATGGTAAGGATCGCAAAAAATACGTTCATAGCACCATTTCATACTTTGCATCAAAGAGCAGGATACTGATGTTTTCTCCACAATGACCTGCAGCTATTACTTGTGAGATAATTTATTTTTGCCTCATTGAATGCATTCCAATGCACAATGCATGCTATCAAAGTGTCAAAGCCTCTTAGAATGAGAAATTATGCTCTATTTGTAAAAAATACCGGATTACGTACCGGTAATGCTCTTTTATAGAGCCCACGACAGCACCCACTAGAGAGAGGGGATCCGCCCCTAGGAACAGGAAACCTACAGAGAGATAAAAGGGGCGGCCCCCCCTCGCTCCTCAGTTGTTTTACAGAGAATAGGAGGAACCGCCGCCAGGTTTTAGTTAACAGGTTCAGGTATATCCATATATATATATACATATTTACAACCTTATGCTACTTTCTTCTAATATTTACACCTCACCAAAGAAGCACCACGTGCGACTATATACAGAAAAGGGAGGGATGTGAAAGGGTGCTGTCGTGGGCTCTATAAAAGAGCATTACCGGTACGTAATCCGGTATTTTCTATTCGCCACGACAGCACCCACTAGAGAGAATTTCAGAGACTATAGACTGGGTGGGTTTACTGAGTCAAGGACCGATACCCCAAAAGTCAGATCAGAAGCAGAGGATAGATCTAATCTATAATGTTTATAGAAGGTATTAGGTGAAGACCAAGTTGCAGCCTTACATATAAGGTCTATTGGCACATTCGCCCTTTCTGCCCAGGAAGTCGACAAGGCTCTTGTAGAGTGTGCTCCTATATGCATTGGAGGATCTCTATCTCCAGCTTTATACGCCAGGATTATGGCCTCTCTGATCCAGCGAGATAATGTGTTCTTTGTCAACCTGGTACCTTTGGTATTACCCTGGAAAGACACAAAGAGAGCCCTACTCTTCCTCCAGTCCCTGGTTCTCTCTAAATAGGCTAGCACAATTCTTTTTACATCTAGAGTATGAAGTTTTACTTCTTCTGGAGTTGAGTGGTTCTCATAAAAGGTAGGTAACAAGATCTCCTGGGTTCTATGAAAAGTAGTGGCTACTTTAGGAAGATAACAAGGGTCTGTTTTCAAAATTATCCTATCTGATGTTACAGATAAAAAGGGAGGATCTATAGATAATGCCTGGAGATCACTCACTCTTCTAGCAGAAACTAATGCCACTAACAATACCGTTTTCAAAGAAATATTTTTTAGTGAGGCTGTATGGAGAGGCTCAAACGGTGGCTGTGTCAATGCTTCCAGGACTATGGATAAATCCCACTGAGGCACCTGCGGTATGCTAATTGGTCTTGAACGCTCACAGGCAGATATGAATCGGGATATCCACCTATTACCCGCAACATCATAATTAAAAAGAGCTCCTAAAGCTGAAACCTGGACCTTCAGAGTGCTTACGGAGAGTCCTAATTCCAAACCTCTTTGTAGAAATTCCAACACTGGAAATATAGGAACCTCAGATGAAAGTTGTGCAGTATGGAATTGAAGAAATTTTCTCCAAATTCTAACATAAATTCTAGTAGTTGAAGGTTTTCTACTCTTCATAAGAGTGTTAATTAACCCACTAGAAAACCCCCTTATACTTAGTAACTGCCTCTCAAACTCCAGGCAGTCAGGTTCATGCCCTTTGCCTGAGGATGAAGGAATGGTCCCTGAGAGAGCAAGTCCTTGGACTGAGGCAGAATCCACGGGTCTGACACTGACATCGCCCTCAGCCATGAGAACCATGGCCTTTTGGGCCAGAATGGGGCTATTAACAGAACTCTTGCGCCTTCCTCCCTTATTTTTCTTATTACTATAGGTAATAGATTCCATGGGGGGAAAGCATAGGCCAGGTCGAATGTCCATGGTACCTGGAGGGCATCGAGTATGTCCGGCTTGTCCTCCCTGCATAGAGAGGCAAACCTCCTGACCTGACGGTTGGCTCTTGTGGAAAACAAGTCTATTTGAGGAACACCCTATCGAGCTGTTATTAATCTGAAAATCTTCCTGTTCAGCATCCATTCTCCCTGATGAAGAGTGTGACGGCTGAGGAAATCGGCATGAAGATTGTCTATGCCCCTGATGTGCACTGCTGACAAGGATAGCAGATGACCTTCGGCCAACTCCATGATGTCTGAAGCCACTTCTCTGAGTTTGTCCGACCTTGTACCTCCTTGATGGTTCAGATACGCCACCGCAGTGGTGTTGTCGGAGAATACTCTTGTGTGTGAGCCGCTGAGCTGAGGAAGAAAGTGAAGTAGGGAGTAGTATATAGCCCTCAACTCTTTGACATTTGAGGAATTATTAAGTTCTGAACTGGACCAAAGACCCTGGACCCATTGATCCTGAAAATGTGCCCCCCAGCCTTCAGGACTAGCGTCTGTGGTCACTATACTAGAAGGGGTGATTACCCATAGAACCCCTCTCGAAAGATTTTTCCGATTCAACCACCACATAAGGGAGTGTACTACTTCTGACGTTAGGAAAACTGTTCTATCCAGACATCCTCTATTTTTAATATCCTCATCCAATACAAATTTTTGTAGATGTCTAGTATGGAACTGCGCCCACTGGACCGCAGGAATGCACGATGTTAAAGAACCTAGTAGTGACATGACATTCCTTAATGACATACTACGCTTTCTGATCGCTAAGGACACTTTATCGAATATGGAAGTTTTCTTATCCTCAGGAAGCTTGCAAATCTGGTCAACTGAATCTAGAAGGAGCCCAAGGAATTTCTGACACGTTACTGGCTGGAGTCTAGATTTTTCCCAATTAACCAGCCAGCCCAGGTTTTGTAAGGATGACACTACCTCCTGTAACCTCTGCTCACACTGTAGGGAGTTCTTACCTACAATCAATAGGTCATCCAAATACGGAATGACCAAGGTATCTTTTACCCGTAAAAAGGACATTACTTCCAGTAGCAATTTGGTAAAAACCCTTGGGGCCATAGATAAACCGAAGGGCATTGCCCGGTATTGTAGATGACGAATTTGCCCTTCTATACAAACTGCTACCCGAAGAAATTGCTGATGTAAATGGTGTATAGGAATATGGTAATAAGCATCTTTAAGATCCAATACTACCATGTAACAGTTTGGAAATAGATTTTTTATGGCCGAACGTATGGATTCCATTTTAAATGTTTTGGGTCTTATAAAGGAGTTCAGTTTTCTCAAGTTAATTATAGTTCTGAAAGAGCCATCAGGCTTACTAATCAGAAATAAGGGAGAGTAAAATCCCCTCCCTATCTGGGAAGATGGAACCTCTACCAGCACTTGTTTGAGTAAGAGGGATTTAACTTCGGTTTCAAGTGCCTCTTGTTGAGGCCTGGATCTTAAGGTGGTAAGGAGGAAGGAGTCCGGAGGTCTTCTAATAAAGTCTAATGTGAGGCCTGAAGATATTAAATCAATGGCCCATGGATTAACCGTTATGTCTTTCCACTGCTTACTAAATTGTTTTAGTCTTCCTCCCACCGGTGAAATATAATCAGCGGAATTTATCTGCTGGCTTGAAGGGGCGCTTATTGAACAAATTTCCTCTTTGTTTGAAATCCTTGTTATACCATCGGTCCCTGAAGCCTCCTTTCCTTCCGAATGGTGGCTTCTTGAACGCCCTTCTGTAAGAAGGAATAAAGGGATTAGGGAACCCCTTCTTCCTTTCACCTGCCTTAGTGAGAATTTCGTCTAAGACCGTTCCAAAGAGGTACTCACCCTGGCAGGGTATAGTACACAATTTAGCCCTGGACTGGGCATCCCCTTTCCAATTCTTTAACCATAAAGCGCGCCGTGCCGTATTAGTAAGGCTGGCTGTTCTGGCTGCTAGGCGGAGAGAGTCTATAGAGGCATCAGAAATGAAGGCTGCCGCCCCCTTAATCAAAGGAATAGAGGCACGTAGTTTCTCTCTAGATACACCACTCTTAATATTTTGGTCCAACTGTTCCAGCCAGACCAGCATAGATCTACTAGTGGACGTGGCTGAGATCGCCGGTTTAAATGCCGTGACACAAGCTTCCCATGACCTCTTAAGCAGAGCGTCTGATTTTCTATCCATGGGGTCCGGCAAGGAGCCCGCATCCTCTACGGGTAAGGAGGATCGGCGAGAAGTTGATGCTACAGCCGCATCCACTTTAGGAATTTTAGACCAAACTGCCAAGTCCTCATCATCAAAGGGGTACCGCCTCTTACATGATACCGGTACAAAGCCCTTCTGTCCTTTAGCCCATTCTTTTTTAACAAGGTCTTTAATGGCCTGATTCACAGGGAATACTTGGCCCTTTCGCTGCGATAAACCTGCGAACATGATGTCCTGTGGTGTCTGGGGATCTTTAGACTCTGACACCCCCATTGTTCCTCTTACAGCTTTAACCAAATTATTTACATTGTCTGTAGGAAAACAGACATAATCTTCCTCCTCCGAGGAATCCAATCTCTGAGAGATGTCTGAGTCCACCTCTCCACTTTCTGCTGATGTGTCGGCTATAGGTGAAAGAGTCCTTCTACTTCTCCTTTCCATATTAACCGCCGGACTACCCCTCAAGGACTGAAGCTCTTCCCGGATCATGAGACGTATGTCATTCATCCTGACCGAACTCTCCTGCTGTAAAGTGTTATCAATGCAATGTTGACATAGCTCCTTAATATATGAGTCAGGTAGGGGCTCATTACATATCTTACACTGCTTATGTTTAGATTTTGAAGTCCGCTTAGCCTATAAAAAAGACACAAGCAGAGGAGACTACTGTAAGAGATATGAAGCTATATATACACTTATCCGGAAAATAAAATATATACCGGCTGTAGAGTTGTCTGGTCGGCCTGGGGTTTGGAACGGGACGATTTTTTCCCTGATTTATCCGTGGAATCACTCATTTTTGAGTGTCCGCTGATTTTCTTATTAGCATCACCACTAGGCAGGATTACAACCTCCAGTGGGCGCTCAATATCTTCCTGAGACGACATGGTGCGCACAGTGCCATGTGTCTTCAGCCTTATATAGAGCCGTTCTTACAAGGGATACACGCCCCCATGTTTCCTCCCCCCTTTTTTTTTTTTTTTTTTTACCTGACCAACTTTATTGGTCCTCTCCACCGCTGTTGAGCGCCAAGGCGTCCACGCCAGCATGCTCAGCTGACCCCGCATACCCGGAAGTTGCTCTTTACATCCGGGTACGCCGACCATACAGCGCCTGCATGCGCTCGCGCGTCTTCCTTCTCTGCAGAGGAAGAGAAGCTCCTGCTACCGCGGCCGTTCATGCCCCACTGTGGCCGGAGGGTAAGCGCTTTCCATAGCGACACTTACTTGGTGTGCTGACGGGGATTCTTTAGGCGGTGGAGCAAAAACCAACGGTCTCCCAACAGGGAGACTGTTGTGATCCCGGCATGCTGATGTATCCAGATGAGGGGGGAACCAACAGGAACCCCCGTCTCTGATGCTCGCTCTGGGGCCCCTGTCGCTCAGCAGAGACGTACAGGCTGTGTTCCAGGCGAGCTTTTCCTCTTCTTAGCTGCAGAGATTCTCTCTGAGGGTTCCCTCCTTGGGAACAGGAAACCAACTGAGGAGCGAGGGGGGGCCGCCCCTTTTATCTCTCTGTAGGTTTCCTGTTCCTAGGGGCGGATCCCCTCTCTCTAGTGGGTGCTGTCGTGGCGAATAGAAAAAAATATTCTGCACGGTTTACCATTAGGGGCAAAAGGTGTGATCTTAAAGCTCCATACAAACTATATTACATAATACCAGCTTTTCTCTGTGTTGTTTTATAAAAATGGATGTATCCTACCTTATTTTATCTTCGCCCAACATATCCCTATGATTTATAGTGCAAGGTTATGAGCTTTTCATAACAACATGATTTTGTGATCTCCTGTCAGTATACGATAATGCATTTTATTTCTGTGTGGCCACCCAGTTGTTGTGATGTGAATTGCAACCTGTCAAGGGATTTTCTAGCGTCTAGCTACTATTCTGCAGATTTCATTTAGTAAGAAATTGCAATTAAATTAAATACAAAATGTTATGATGGATATATAATTAGTATTTCTGAGTATTTGTTAATGGCTGCTGATCACTTTACACTCTTTTTTTAATATTACACTGTTGTTTATACAGCAAGAAATATATATATTTATCAACTGATAAGGAGTCTCAATTTTTATGTTTATGTTCTATGTTGTTTGCAGCACTATGTAAAACAGGTAAAACATAATGATTTCATTCTATAACATAACACATATAATAGATCTAAACAAATTAAAACAACAAACTGCATGGTAAAAGAAGCTGGGTACAAAATACAAGTCAAACAAACATACACAACGATCACGTCACACAACGTTGGTTCTTTTATTGCAATAGACATATCGGAGCACAAAAATCTAGTTTGCCCATATTAGTGTCTAGAGCTGCCCAGAGAGGTGTCACATACATTAACTGACAGTGAGGGATGGGCCCATGCAAATAATGATTTTCTTCCTTTACAACTAAGTCTACCTTCATTTGGTATCATCAAATATTCTCAGTGGATAATTCCGTTACCAGCTATTAGCCTTGTGTCTCTCAAGTTAAGAATGCATACAGTGCTATGGCTCAGTACAGTCAGAAGCTGTGTTCAGTGAGAGCTTGAGCTCTACTTCAACTGTCTTTCTAACCACAGATTGGATTTTAGTTGTTTTTAGCAGAAATATCAACAGGGACAAATTGAATTATTATAAATGACCAAAAATACACCAAAATTATTATTATTGAGTACTGCCACGAGCATAATAGTGTAAATTATGAGCCAAAGAAAGATACTTATGAAAACAAATACAAAATTCTACAATATTGCGGAATGATAAGTGCTAATACTTTTTCTACCAATATCTTAAGATGGCGAGGCATGGTTGAATTAAAAGTGGTAGATATCAATGAAATGATCTACTGATGTCTTCTTAATGGCTTGATACATTTATCTCTGCTTCTCTGTGCCCAATGCAGAGAATAAATGTTCTTCTTCAACCCTTATAAAATGATTCCAGAAATAAATGCAAGAAGACCTCTGCTAATGATCTGATATTTTACAAACCACTCACTTATGTTAGGCTAGGTTCCCATTGCGTTAATGGGACCACGCCAACGGACAGCGTTGCACGGTGAAATTAACGCCGTGCAACGCGTCCGTTAGCACGCCCATTAACAGCAATGGGGACGCGCATCACTAGCGCGTGCCATTTTCGGCACGCGCTAGCGATGTGCCAGTGTTTTGTGGCACGCCGCGGACACTGCTTGCAGCGTCCGAAGCGTGCCTGCGGTCCGTTCCCCGCTCTCACAGATCGGAGATCTGCGAGAGCGGGGACGTTTAACGCAACCCCTTTAAAACACATTGCGTTAGCGCAATCCGCTAGCGCTAGGCGCTAAACGGATTGCACTAACGCAATCTGAACCTAGCCTTATTGTTCTTGATATACCACAAAATAATTCCATTATTAGCACTAAATATTGTTACTGGTATTATTTTGTCTAACGACATCCATCGAGTTTGAGATCAGTACCACCATGTACATTAACCTATCCCACTTAGAAAGCTTATTTTGCAATATCAAAGAAACTTACTTCCAATATCAGGTCTCAGTTTCTTATCATATTCTTTCAGCAACTTATTGAGAATCAGAGTGGCATCTGTGTCTTGCGTTTTTGGCGCCAGCACCCATTTTTGGTTAAATGTTAAGTCTTCATACTCATCATCTTCTATTTTCCTGGAACTGCAGCAATATATTTCAATGTAAGATTTTTTAATAAAAATTCTAAATTAAATAACTAACTTTCAATAGCAATTTAAAAAGTTTTTTTTTTAACTAATTGTTTCATTATTCCGAGACCATGTATTTCCACAATAACTATGTGCATCACAAGCTTTTTACTTTTTTAAGTTTGGTAAATTATTTCTTAGTCACAAACAAATTCAACATTTTATGTAAAATTAACATCATGCCTTAAATCAGAAGCCAAATACGCCAATATAGATGTGATGTATGTATATGTCAAGATCTATTAATAAAAGTTAGCATAATGCTGGTTAAATTATACAGAATTAAACTACTTCAACTTATTTTATAATTTATTTTAAATATGTTCTAATACATATAAAACCAGAAAAAATGTACAACTGAGCAGAGACTCTGGATCTTCTATTATTAATATGCCTTAGCTTTTTGCCTCTATAAAACACCTTTATACTTGGAAAAATCAAGCAGTCAATTAAACAGTCAATCATTTTAAGATTTTAGCTATATAAATTACTTGAATCTTGCTCGCTTGCAAATAAAACTTTGTGAACATTCAATAATAATAATGCAATGCTACAAATATCTACCTATAAGATTCTGGAGCTCAATTTCCAAGCTATAAATCAGACAAGACCAAGGATAAGCCATCATAATGACAATGCTCTTAGGCATTACTACATGTAATAGAGCTTGGTTGGAAAAGGGAATTTGACCAGTGAACGTTAAAGAATTAATATCCTTGTCACAGGCCTTAGAAGAAAAATGTATTAGAGTCTTAGAGTTAGCTAGACAGAGACACTAGACTTTCCTGACATTTTTCACAGGCCGTTACATTGTCTCAAAGTTTTCAAGGGGAAATACTACATAAAGATTTCATAACTAGTTATTAAAGTGCCTTTTTTCTAATGAATGGAGAAAAACCGGCCAACATTGGACCCCATCATGCTCTTCATCTCTATTTCTCCAACACTTCTTTTTGCTAAAGTGTGTGTATTATTCTGAATCCTCAAATAGGAGCCAACAAAAAAAACCTTGCAAAGATTCAACACAATAAAACAACGTCTACTGATGGAGAAGGTAATGCTCCACACAATATAACAATGTCTACTGATGGAGAAGGTAATACTCCACACAATATAACAATGTCTACTGATGGAGAAGGTAATGCTCCACACAATATAACAATGTCTACTGATGGAGAAGGTAATACTCCACACAATATAACAATGTCTACTGATGAAGAAGGTAATACCCCACACAATATAACAACGTCTATTGATGGAGAAGGTGATACTCCACACAATATCACAACGTCTACTGATGGAGAAGGTAATACTCCACACAATATAACAATGTCTACTGATGGAGAAGGTAATACTCCACACAATATAACAGTGTCTACTGATGGAGAAGGTAATACTCCACACAATATAACAGTGTCTACTGATGAAGAAGGTAATACTCCACACAATATAACAATGTCTACTGATGGAGAAGGTAATACTCCACACAATATAACAGTGTCTACTGATGAAGAAGGTAATACTCCACACAATATAACAATGTCTACTGATGAAGAAGGTAATACTCCACACAATATAACAATGTCTACTGATGGAGAAGGTAATACTCCACACAATATAACAGTGTCTACTGATGGAGAAGGTAATACTCCACACAATATAACAGTGTCTACTGATGGAGAAGGTAATACTCCACACAATATAACAGTGTCTACTGATGGAGAAGGTAATACTCCACATAATATAACAATGTCTACTGATGGAAAAGGTAATACTCCACACAATAATGTCTACTGATGGAGAAGGTAATACTCCACACAATATAACAGTGTCTACTGATGGAGAAGGTAATACTCCACACAATATAACAGTGTCTACTGATGGAGAAGGTAATACTCCACACAATATAACAGTGTCTACTGATGGAGAAGGTAATACTCCACACAATATAACAGTGTCTACTGATGAAGAAGGTAATACTCCACACAATATAACAATGTCTACTGATGGAGAAGGTAATACTCCACACAATATAACAGTGTCTACTGATGAAGAAGGTAATACTCCACACAATATAACAATGTCTACTGATGAAGAAGGTAATACTCCACACAATATAACAATGTCTACTGATGGAGAAGGTAATACTCCACACAATATAACAGTGTCTACTGATGGAGAAGGTAATACTCCACACAATATAACAATGTCTACTGATGAAGAAGGTAATACTCCACACAATATAACAGTGTCTACTGATGGAGAAGGTAATACTCCACACAATATAACAGTGTCTACTGATGGAGAAGGTAATACTCCACACAATATAACAGTGTCTACTGATGGAGAAGGTAATACTCCACACAATATAACAATGTCTACTGATGAAGAAGGTAATACTCCACACAATATAACAGTGTCTACTGATGGAGAAGGTAATACTCCACACAATATAACAATGTCTACTGATGGAGAAGGTAATACTCCACACAATATAACAGTGTCTACTGATGAAGAAGGTAATACTCCACACAATATAACAGTTTCTACTGATGGAGAAGGTAATACTCCACACAATATAACAATGTCTACTGATGGAGAAGGTAATATTTCACACAATATAACAATGTCTAATGATGGAGAAGGTAATACTCTACACAATATAACAGTGTCTACTGATGGAGAAGGTAATACTCCACACAATATAACAATGTCTACTGATGGAGAAGGTAATACTCCACACAATCTAACAGTGTCTACTGATGGAGAAGGTAATACTCCACACAATATAACAGTGTCTACTGATGGAGAAGGTAATACTCCACACAATATAACAATGTCTACTGATGGAGAAGGTAATACTCCACACAATATAACAGTGTCTACTGATGGAGAAGGTAATACTCCACACAATATAACAATGTCTACTGATGGAGAAGGTAATACTCCACATAATATAACAATGTCTACTGATGGAAAAGGTAATACTCCACACAATAATGTCTACTGATGGAGAAGGTAATACTCCACACAATATAACAACGTCTACTGATGGAGAAGGTAATACTCCACACAATATAACAACGTCTACTGATGGAGAAGGTAATGCTCCACACAATATAACAATGTCTACTGATGGAGAAGGTAATACTCCACACAATATAACAATGTCTACTGATGGAGAAGGTAATGCTCCACACAATATAACAATGTCTACTGATGGAGAAGGTAATACTCCACACAATATAACAATGTCTACTGATGAAGAAGGTAATACCCCACACAATATAACAACGTCTATTGATGGAGAAGGTGATACTCCACACAATATCACAACGTCTACTGATGGAGAAGGTAATACTCCACACAATATAACAATGTCTACTGATGGAGAAGGTAATACTCCACACAATATAACAGTGTCTACTGATGGAGAAGGTAATACTCCACACAATATAACAGTGTCTACTGATGAAGAAGGTAATACTCCACACAATATAACAATGTCTACTGATGGAGAAGGTAATACTCCACACAATATAACAGTGTCTACTGATGAAGAAGGTAATACTCCACACAATATAACAATGTCTACTGATGAAGAAGGTAATACTCCACACAATATAACAATGTCTACTGATGGAGAAGGTAATACTCCACACAATATAACAGTGTCTACTGATGGAGAAGGTAATACTCCACACAATATAACAGTGTCTACTGATGGAGAAGGTAATACTCCACACAATATAACAGTGTCTACTGATGGAGAAGGTAATACTCCACATAATATAACAATGTCTACTGATGGAAAAGGTAATACTCCACACAATAATGTCTACTGATGGAGAAGGTAATACTCCACACAATATAACAGTGTCTACTGATGGAGAAGGTAATACTCCACACAATATAACAGTGTCTACTGATGGAGAAGGTAATACTCCACACAATATAACAGTGTCTACTGATGGAGAAGGTAATACTCCACACAATATAACAGTGTCTACTGATGAAGAAGGTAATACTCCACACAATATAACAATGTCTACTGATGGAGAAGGTAATACTCCACACAATATAACAGTGTCTACTGATGAAGAAGGTAATACTCCACACAATATAACAATGTCTACTGATGAAGAAGGTAATACTCCACACAATATAACAATGTCTACTGATGGAGAAGGTAATACTCCACACAATATAACAGTGTCTACTGATGGAGAAGGTAATACTCCACACAATATAACAATGTCTACTGATGAAGAAGGTAATACTCCACACAATATAACAGTGTCTACTGATGGAGAAGGTAATACTCCACACAATATAACAGTGTCTACTGATGGAGAAGGTAATACTCCACACAATATAACAGTGTCTACTGATGGAGAAGGTAATACTCCACACAATATAACAATGTCTACTGATGAAGAAGGTAATACTCCACACAATATAACAGTGTCTACTGATGGAGAAGGTAATACTCCACACAATATAACAATGTCTACTGATGGAGAAGGTAATACTCCACACAATATAACAGTGTCTACTGATGAAGAAGGTAATACTCCACACAATATAACAGTTTCTACTGATGGAGAAGGTAATACTCCACACAATATAACAATGTCTACTGATGGAGAAGGTAATATTTCACACAATATAACAATGTCTAATGATGGAGAAGGTAATACTCTACACAATATAACAGTGTCTACTGATGGAGAAGGTAATACTCCACACAATATAACAATGTCTACTGATGGAGAAGGTAATACTCCACACAATCTAACAGTGTCTACTGATGGAGAAGGTAATACTCCACACAATATAACAGTGTCTACTGATGGAGAAGGTAATACTCCACACAATATAACAATGTCTACTGATGGAGAAGGTAATACTCCACACAATATAACAGTGTCTACTGATGGAGAAGGTAATACTCCACACAATATAACAATGTCTACTGATGGAGAAGGTAATACTCCACATAATATAACAATGTCTACTGATGGAAAAGGTAATACTCCACACAATAATGTCTACTGATGGAGAAGGTAATACTCCACACAATATAACAACGTCTACTGATGGAGAAGGTAATACTCCACACAATATAACAACGTCTACTGATGGAGAAGGTAATACTCCACACAATATAACAATGTCTACTGATGGAGAAGGTAATACTCCACACAATATAACAGTGTCTACTGATGGAGAAGGTAATACTCCACACAATATAACAGTGTCTACTGATGGAGAAGGTAATACTCCAACAGGTAGGAGAGTCAGGGAATGTGTTAATAAAATGCAGATAAATTGCATTGATTCCAGGATGAATATTTATTATACAGCTCTGACAGTCTTATAGAAGTTCATATATTTTATAAAGCAATAAACTTTCCTGTTCAGCTATGTTATCCATGGCCGCAGCTCTATTTCCTCACTAATATGAGAGTAATTAATCACTTTCATGTGAACGCTCTGAATGAGGAAGGATTTGAGTGCAATAATAGCAGAAGAATGAGAACATACAAGAATTTTCTATTATAGTGCAATGCCATCACCACAAAACACATCATTATACAATGCCAGTATTACTTACCAGGCTTGGAAAACTGACAATAAGAGAAAAATCACTAACAGCTTAGAAGACATGACTGCTGTGGGTTCAATCAGGTAAAAGAGAGGAAAAATAGTAGCGAGGAACATAAAATATCCAAGATGTAAATCTTCTTCTGTGATGGACAGTAGAATGGCTGGCTACTTTGTAGGTTTTCCAGATGAAAGAACAAGCCAAGCTCCTTAAACCATCAGTGCGAGATGTGTTTCCGGCACTTTTATTGCAATTATACTCTGCTTGGAGTAATGCAGTCTCTTCTGCTTCACTTACTGTATGTACAGTGGATTTTCTATTGCAATTGGTGATTCAAAAGCAATGAGGCACGGTGAATGGAGCACACCTATTTCCATAAAATAAGAATAAAACCCTCACTTTCAACAGGCATCAGAGCAATGAAGTCTGACTCCCTCCTCTACAAGGAGCTATAGGGTTTACACCCAGCAGCACCATATTCCTGCATTCCAGGAACCTAATGGCAACATGTGCACTTATGCAGCCAGCTTGACTCTCTAAAAAGAGCATCCCAATAGCAGGAGAAGAGTGTCATTAAGTGCAATCTGCATGAAGCCAGAGCTTTGGACTCAGTACATTACCAATCATACAGTACTTGATGTCCTTGCACTGAGGAAATGATCCTTAAGAATTGAGGAGTGATAGAATAAGAGTGCCATGACTGGATACCTTGTGAACAGTAGTTGACAGACATAAGTCATAAAGGATGACAATCGTGAGATGGAAATTTACATATTCCAATAGACGACAGTCTAAGAAACATTTGGTTATGAGAGGCACAGCATCGTGGAATTGTCATGAGTCCAACAGCTCAGTGTAAAAAAAAAAGCTACTGACTTGTACAGGAACCAAGAATATAATAACATGTCCATAAATCAGCTACTGGAGATGAAAACGTTGAATTTCATCATCTTCTCGTAAGGGAAATTCACCAGGTCGGAGTGCCAGGACTATGCACTAGACTGCTTCATTAGCTACTGTTGCTTCTGAGCATATAAACTGCCAGCAGAAAGTTCATTCTTCTGGAACAGCCTTAACCCCTCCAGTGACAGAAGATTTTCCCCTGAACTGTTAGACAGATAATCCTTTTGATATTTTCAGGCACCAGGTGTTTTCGATGACCTATAACACATTACTTTAAGGATGGTTGATGGAGACCTCCAATACTTGATGAGCACCATGATGTGAATGTCAAATTTATTATAGGTGACATGGAAGGATCAGGAGATTTTTATTGTAGTGGAAGAATCAAGGATGAAATGGAGATCAGTCTTTCTAGCTAGCCATCTGTCTACGCTTTTTCTGACAGTCTTCTGGAAGAGCATATGTTTTATAAAGCAATAAACTAGGAGAACTTTCTTACCGGAGAGATACACCATCAGTACAGCTACATTATCAGTCGTCACAGCTCCATTTCCTCACTAATATGAGCCCAATCAATCACTTTCATCAGGATGCTCTGAATGAGGAATGATTTGAGTGTAATAACAGCATGAGAAGGAGAAGATGCAAGGATTTTCCATAGCACTGCAATAAGATCACCACACTACACAACATCATTATACAATGCCATTATGACTTACCAGGCTTGGAAAACTGACAATAAGAGGAAAAGCACTGGCAGCTTAGCAGACATGACTGCTGTGGGTGCAATCAGGTAAAAGAGAGGAAGAAAAAAAGAGTGATGCACAGAAAATATCAACGATGTAAGAGTCTTCTTCTTCAAAGTACAGTAGAATGGCTGGCTACTTTGCAGGTTTGCTCTGCTCTGATACAAATGCTCCCAGATGGAGGAACAAGGCAGACTCCATAGATCAGTTGTGCTAGAGGAAAGAGCCTGCACTTTTATTGTAATTGTGCTCAGCATGAAGCAACACAGCCTCTCCTGCTTCACTCACTATATATATGCTCAGTGGGTTTTATAATGCTGCTAGTGATCCAAAAGCAAAGCAGAGCACAAGGCACAGGGGAGGAAGCACACCTGTGCCCAATGAGGAGCTATCAAACCTTCTCTTCAACAGGCATCACAGCCATGAAGTCTGCTATCTCCCACTGTAAGCAGGTATAGAAGTGTAAGGATTTAAAGCCAGCATATTCCTCTATACATCAGTTCTGAGTAGAAATGTGGAATCTCATCATCTTCTCATGAGGGGAATACACGACTTCCCAGTGCCGGTACTAGGCACTATGCTGTTTCATTAGCTAGCCTTGCTTCCCAGCTAACTGCAAGCAGAAAGTTCATTTCTCTGGAGCAACGTTAACTCTTCCGATGACAGAAGATTTTTTTTTCTTTTACCACTGGCACAGATTAGGAGACATCTTGCTGCTTCCAGGCACCAGGTGTTTAAATGACCTAATACATTACATTAATGATAGGTGAAGGAGCCCTGCAATACTCCATCAGCACACCGACGAAAGTGTGAAGTTTATCACAAGTGGAAAGGCAGGATCAGAGATTTTGTAGGTATAGATAGAACTGAACACACCTGGTGGAAATGGTGGTGGGGTGTATTCTATTATGTTTATCTATGGCTTCAAATTTAACGATTTATATTGTGCATAATAACTGAGCTAAGAGTAAATCATTTTGTCTGTGTAATTATTGGTTCTTTTCCTTTCTAACTTCCTTAATTTTTTCTTTCTTTCCTTCTTTCATTCCTTCTTTCCTTAATTCCCTTTTCCCACCTTCCTTTCTCCCTTCCTTCTCTTTTTTCTTTCTTTCTTTGTTGTTCTTTCTTTTTTTTCTTTCATTCTTTCTTTCTCTCTTTCCTTCCTTCTTTCTCATTTTTTCTTTCTTTCATCTCTCCATCCTTCCTTCATCCATCCACCTTTATTTACATTTATTTATATAAACTAAACTTCCAACTGTTAGTATTTTTTTGGTTTATGAAATGTAGAACTCAATGCTACCACATGAGATTATTGCTTTTGGTAGATTAATATTCTTTGATTATTACATAAACCAATGTAAGATTTTTTAATAATATTTAATTTAAAAATCAATTGTTAGTTGGAGCATAACCTTAGTTAACTTGTAATTGTTTGAAAAATATATAGGTTACATAAAGGGTTCCAAAAAGGGGTACCATTGTCTGTCCAAAAAAACTTATGTTTTTTGACTCTCAATGAGTGACATATTCCTTATGCATTTCTATAAATTACTGTAACACTACTGATTTTGTAATGGGAAATACTACCTGGCAACAAGTGTAAATTAGCTTATTGTTATGCAGGAACCATATTTATGCACTTTTTATGCTAATTGTTATTTTTATGTTGTTTCTTCAGTGCTGTGGACCACTAGCAATATACTCTATAGATAGCATTCTGTTCATACACTTTGGTAGGCAAAGCAATTTTTACACTGCTGATTTTACAAGTTTTCCCACTCAAAAAGAATGGAGAGTTCTGTCATTTTTATTGCAGGTACAAAATTTAATGTTTGGTACAGAATAGTGATGAGCAAATATACTCATTACATAAGATTTTCTTGCCGCAGCTGAATGATTTACATCTGTTAGCCAGCATGATTACATGTGGGGATTCCCTAGCAACCAGGCAATCCCCACATGTACTAATGCTGGCTAACAGATGTAAATCATTCAGCTGCGGTAAGAAAAACAATCTACGAGCACTAAAAAATACTCGGAGGACCCCCAAGCGTGCTCGAGAAATCTCAAGTAACGAGTGTATTCGCTTATCACTAGTACAGAAACCTTTGTTTGCAATTACAGAGGACAGATGTTTCCTGTAGTTGTTTATCAAGTTTGCACAAACTGCAGGGATTTTGGACCACTTCTTTAAGGAGATATTCTCCAGATCTTTCATGTTTCGAAGCTCTAGCTAGGCAACATTGAGTTTCAGCTCCCTCCAAAGATTTTCTATTGGGTTTAGGTCTGGAGACTGGCTAGGCCACTGCAGGACATTGAAATGCTTCTTAAGGAGTCACTCCTTAGTTACCCTGGCTGTGTGTATCGGGCCATTGTCATGCTGGAAGACCCAGCCATGACCCATTTTCAATGATGTTACTGAGGCAAAGAGGCTGTTGACCAAAATCTCGCAATACATGAACCCATCCATTCTCCCTTCAGTTCGTTGCAATCGACCTGTCCCCTTTGCAGAAAGGCACCTCTACATATGATGTTCCCCCTCAATGCCTCACAGTTGGGACAGTGCTCTTGAAGTTGTACTCATCCTTCTTCTTCCTCCAAACTCGATGAGTTAAGTTAATACGAAAAAGTTCTATTTTGGTCTCATCTCACCATATTTTAAAAACCTGACCGTCACATCCAAACATAGACTAAGTGTGAACAGGTGCTGAACCTAAAGTTGCCAACTTGTATATAGTTAAGTAAATAAGGCAGCACACTGCAGCGCTAGAACCTGCAATCATGAAACACGAAAATTGAACTGTATTACTGCACTAGAAATATGAAAAATGAGAGCGTTTAGCGCATAAAACCTTTCCTCGCTGAGAATAAACGTCTCCATCTGTACCCATTCAGATGGAGACGTTTATTCTCAGCGAGGAAAGGCAAGTTTAGGACCTGGTATAAGAGAGATGCCCTAATAATAATAATAATAATAATAATCTTTATTTTTATATAGCGCTAACATATTCCGCAGCGCTTTACAGTTTGCACACATTATCATCGCTGTCCCCGATGGGGCTCACAATCTAGAAACCCTATCAGTATGTCTTTGCCCTAATGTGGCTACCAGGTACACATAAAATTGGCCATTTTTATGTGCTAAACGCTCTCATTTTTCATATTTCTAGTGCAGTAATGCAGTTCAATTTTCGTGTTTCATGTTTGCAGGTTCTAGCGCTGCAGTGTGCTGCCTTATTTACTTTACTCATCTCACCATATGACAGTCTCCCATGCCTCGTCTGGATCATTCAAATGGTCATTGGTGAACTTCAAAAGTGCCTGGACATGTGCTGGCGTGAGCAGGGGGACCTTGCGTACCCTTCAGTATTTTAATCTGTGGCAGCATTGCTAACAGTAATGTTTGAGACTGTGGTCTCAGCTTTCTTGCAGGTCATTGTGTAGTTCTGCACTGATTCTTGACCTTTTTCAGACTCATCCTTACCCCACCAGCCAAAATCTTGCATGGAGCCCCAGACCAAGGAAGATTGACAGTCATCTTGTGTTTCTTTAATTTTCTAATAATTTTGCCAAAAAATGTTGCCTTCTCTTCAAGCTGCATGCCTATGGTCATGTAGATCTTCTCCACATTGTGCACAAATTTTGTCCCTGGTGTCCTTAGACAGCTCTTTCGTTTTAGCCATGGTGGAGTGTTAGATGTCGAGTTCCTGCCGCTGCACAGGGGGAATCTCGAATCATCTCCGCTGTGGTCTCCCATTCTCCTCCAGCTGCAGTGGAGCCTGCTCAGCAGAGACGTCGGTCCCAGTGTCTAAGGCTGATACTGTGCGGCTGGTTACTGCTGTCCTTCCAGGCTCAGCCATTGTAACCAGTACTGATCAGCGGCTAGCAGGCATCCCTGGGACTAAGTTCTGCTTTTCTTCTTCTGAGCATGCCCAAGGGACGACCTCTCATTGGGGTTGGGGGTCACATGCTCAGGTCCTGTAGCATCTCCTATTGGACAACTAGGAAGGTCCTGGAGAGCTTCCACTATAAAAAGTTTGCATGGCCGTACGGCCATGCGCTAGTATAAACTTATTAATGTGTGTGTGGATGTATGCCTGTCGATGGATGAAAGCTCCAAATCATTCCCATCCCTAGTGTTGTTGACTGTTCGCGAATGGTGGAAGCTACCTAGCGCCTGACAGTGCTATTCCGTATAGCTAGCACACTATGCAGCGTCTGATAGCAGTGACCGCCAGTGCGGCGCCGTGCGCTAATAGAGTGCTTTCCTGGCCCAAGTCTGGGTGGTTAGTGGCGTCCGCCAGAGCAGCAGTGCACACACTCTTGTGCATTAAATTATTATTTCTGTTAGTCTCTGACACCCCAGTAGCTGTGTCGAGCACAAGAGGTCTAGAGGAACTCTTTCCCTGAATCTTGGGACAGAATTCTGTGACTCCTTGCTTGCGCTCTTTGTGCGGTACGGCGGCACTGTGACACAACAGGGTTTGCTTCCTTCATACCGGGTGAAGCTAACCTGTGTGTGTATCCACATTATACCACCATATAGTCCGTCATTACTCAGCAGCAGGTTCCATCTTTGCACGGTGGAACCTGGGCTGCGAGCGCACCTTATACCATCCTTCTAATTATCTGGTGCGTTCCGCTAGCCCTAACATGGAGAGGTTGGAGTGTGATTGATTGTGGGGACAGGTGTATTTTATTCAGGCAATGTGTTCAAACACGTGCAATTAATACAGGTAATGAGTGCAGAATAGGAGGGCTTCTTAAAGAAAAACTAACAGGTGATCAAATACTTATTTCATACAATAAAATGAAATTTAATTATTTAACCCCTTTCTGACCTTGGACGGGATAGTACGTCCAAGGTCAGATCCCCTGCTTTGATGCAGGGCTCCGCGGTGAGCCCGCATCAAAGCCGGGACATGTCAGCTGTTTTTAACAGCTGACATGTGCCCGTAATAGGCGCGGGCAGAATCGCGATCTGCCCGCACCTATTAACTAGTTAAATGCTGCTGTCAAACGCAGACAGCGGCATTTAACTACCGCTTCCGGCCGGGCGGCCGGAAATGACGTCATCGCCGACCCCCGTCACATGATCGGGGGTCGGCGATGCGTCTCCATTGTAACAATAGAGGTCCATGAGACCTCTATGGTTACTGATCCCTGGTGGCTGTGAGCGCCACCCTGTGGTCGGCGCTCACAGCACACCTGCATTTCTGCTACATAGCAGCGATCAGTAGATCGCTGCTATGTAGCAGAGGCGATCGCGTTGTGCCTGCTTCTAGCCTCCCATGGAGGCTATTGAAGCTTGGCAAAAGTAAAAAAAAAAGTTGAAAAAAATGTTAAAAAAATAAAAAAAATATAAAAGTTTAAATCACCCCCCTTTCGCCCCAATCAAAATAAATCAATAAAAAAATATCAAATCTACACATATTTGGTATCGCCGTGCTCAGAATTGCCCGATCTATCAATTAAAAAAAAGCATTAACCTGATCGCTATACAGCGTAGCGGGAAAAAAAATTGAAACACCAGAAATACGTTTTTTTGGTCGCCATGACATTGCATTAAAATGCAATAACGGGCGATCAAAAGAACGTATCTGCACCGACATGCTATCATTAAAAATGTCATCTGGGCACGCAAAAAATAAGCCCTCAACCGACCCCAGATCATGAAAAATGGAGACGCTACGAGTATCGGAAAATGGCGCAATTTTTTTATTTTTTTTTTAGCAAAGTTTGGAATTTTTTTTCACCACTTAGATAAAAAATAACCTAGTCATGTTAGGTGTCTACGAACTCGTACTGACCTGGAGAATCATAATTTCAAGTCAGTTTTAGCATTTAGTGAACCTAGCAAAAAAGCCAAACAAAAAAACCAGTGTGGGACTGCACTTTTTTTGCAATTTCACCGCACTTGGAATTTTTTTCCCGTTTTCTAGTACACGACATGCTAAAAGCAATGATGTCGTTCAAAAGTACAACTCGTCCCGCGAAAAATAAGCCCTCACATGGCCAAATTGACGGAGAAATAAAAAAGTTATGGCTCTGGGAAGGAGGGGAGTGAAAAACGAACACGGAAAAACGAAAAATCCCACGGTCATGAAGGGGTTAAAAATCATACAATATGATTTTCTGGTTTTTATTTTTAGATTCTGTCTCTCACAGTTGAAGTGTATCTATGATAAAAATGACATACCTCTTCATTCTTTGTAGGGAAAACTTTCAACACTGGCAGTGTATCAAATTGTCAGGAACACCGCACTGCACTTGCTCACTGAGCCAGTGCGTGTATCCTGAGTAAAACAAACTGTGCCCAAAGATACCTGTGGAGCAGGGCAGCAGCGGTGAAGATGTGTGCTTCAGACAAACAGGACCTGAAGCACGTGACTGCTGGGGCCATGGCATAAGCTCCAGAGAGCTAGGAGCTGAAGGAAAACTCCTAGAAAGGTAACTACGTGACAAAGTTACCAAGGGATTAGAAAGAATGGATAGGACGTGGCCAAAGGGTCATACACAGAGAGTGCAGCATAGTACAAGAGAAGCAGGCAGAGAGTAGTCAGGTCATAGCCAAGAGGTCATACACGGGTCAGCTCAGTACAAAAGGGGTAGGCAAAACTCGTAACAGAGACACAGCCAAATCAGAACCAGACAGACGTAATGTACTACAAGCACAAAGCACAACAGGGTCAAACACACTCGGCCAAGGGTCAGAGTATAAGCAACAGGGAATGGCCCCACAATGAGGCTATAAGAAGCCTCCCAGAATCCCAGAGTGAGGCCATCCCTGTTAACCATAAAATAACCTTATCCCAGAAACTTAGCAGACCATGACACAAATCATAGTAACATAGTAACATAGTTAGTAAGGCCGAAAAAAGACATTTGTCCATCCAGTTCAGCCTATATTCCATCATAATAAATACCCAGATCTACGTCCTTCTACAGAACCTAATAATTGTATGATACAATATTGTTCTGCTCCAGGAAGACATCCAGGCCTCTCTTGAACCCCTCGACTGAGTTCGCCATCACCACCTCCTCAGGCAAGCAATTCCAGATTCTCACTGCCCTAACAGTAAAGAATCCTCTTCTATGTTGGTGGAAAAACCTTCTCTCCTCCAGACGCAAAGAATGCCCCCTTGTGCCCGTCACCTTCCTTGGTATAAACAGATCCTCAGCGAGATATTTGTATTGTCCCCTTATATACTTATACATGGTTATACATGTATCCAGACCTCTTTTAATGCACCCCATGATCCTGTTTGCCTTGGCAGCTGCTGCCTGGCACTGGCTGCTCCAGGTAAGTTTATCATTAACTAGGATCCCCAAGTCCTTCTCCCTGTCAGATTTACCCAGTGGTTTCCCGTTCAGTGTGTAATGGTGATATTGATTCCTTCTTCCCATGTGTATAACCTTACATTTATCATTGTTAAACCTCATCTGCCACCTTTCAGCCCAAGTTTCCAACTTATCCAGATCCATCTGTAGCAGAATACTATCTTCTCTTGTATTAACTGCTTTACATAGTTTTGTATCATCTGCAAATATCGATATTTTACTGTGTAAACCTTTTACCAGATCATTAATGAATATGTTGAAGAGAACAGGTCCCAATACTGACCCCTGCGGTACCCCAACCCCTGCGGTAAGCCAAAACCAGGAGTGGAACAATCAGAGGAAAAGTATAATAGAAACATGTGCACCACTTCTGTATTTATCACCCACTCCTGGTTTTGGCTTACAAATACTGAGGTAAAATACTGACCAAATACTGCTAGTGTGACAGCAGCCTAAGGAGAATAATTCTTGTACAATAATTTATTAAGAAAAACACGAAAAGTCATTCATTGTGCTGAATTTTTAAATGGGCTGTTAGTTTTAACTATTCCTATGGTGAGGACACTTTGACATTACTAATACCAAGTTTGTGTTAAAGAGGTTGAAAAATGTTGAATATGGTCCTAATAGACCTCAGAATGTAACACACGCCATTTGGAAAAATTAATCGAAATGGGGGGTATAGTAGGCCACAAATGAGAAAGTAGGAAGTTTCAGCCTGCTCTGCTGCTAGTTTAGTATGTATGAGGTGGTATAGATTAGTCCAGGATTGCAAAAGATTGCCAGAAATGGGGCAGCAGCAGGAGCAGACTGGGATGTGGGAAGAGGGGCATATACCCCCTGGGCTAATACCCTTGCAGCTGCTTAGGGCTTCCCCACCTTTTCCTGGTTTTGGTTTCAGGGCCAACATTTGGTCTTTAAATGTGAAGTGTGCCATAATAAAAGAGCTGCAAGAGCCTTCATACTGCATATGGGGAGGGGCCATGGTATTCATTTGTCTGGGGGGCAGGATTCATCAAACTGTGTATGGGAGTCTTGTGGGGGCAGATTGACTGTGGAGGTATAATTCTATGGGGTTATAGTGTCTGGAGGACATTTGTAAATGCAGCTATATGCTATGACCTTGACTGCTCTTTTAAAAAAAAAAAAAATATATATATATATATATATATATATACATATATATATATATATATCTACTATATAAAGCTGAATGTGTGTGTGTGTGTGTGTATGTATGTATGTGTGTATGTCCGGGATTGGCATCTGCACCGTCGCAGCTACAGCCACAAAATTTTGCACAGTCAAACGTCTGGACCCCGAGAGCGTCATAGGCTATGTTGTGAGGCGAAATTTTAACCCCGCGCGTTACAATTCACCAAACAATTTTGCCCCTATCTACATAATGGGGAAAAAAGTGAAAGGAAAAGTGTTGGAAGCATCGCAGCTACAGCCACAAAATTTTGCACAGTCACACGTCTGGACCCCAAGAGCATCATAGGCTATGTTGTGAGGTGAAATTTTAACCCCGCACTTTCCAATTCACCAAACAATTTTGCCCCTATCTACATAATGGGGAAAAAGTGAAAGGAAAAGTGTTGGAGGCGTCGCAGCTACAGCCACAAAATTTTGCACAGTCACACGTCTGGACCCCAAGAGCATCATAGGCTATGTTGTGAGGTGAAATTTTAACCCCACGCTTTCCAATTCACCAAATAATTTTGCCCCTATCTACATAATGGGGAAAAAAGTGAAAGGAAAAGTGTTGGAGGCGTCGCAGCCACAGCCACAAAATTTTGCACAGTCACACGTCTGGTCCCTGAGAGCATCATAGGCTATGTTGTGAGGCGAAATTTTAACCCCACGCTTTCCAATTCACCAAACAATTTTGCCCCTATCTACATAATGGGGAAAAAGTGAAAGGAAAAGTGTTGGAGGCAAATTGACAGCTGCCAGATGTGAACAAGGGGGACTTAAAGAATGAGAGCGATGGCGCCAAAGAGTATATACCGTACAGTTGCTAAGGTGGGGCCCCGACATGGGATACTCACCACACACGGGGATATGGACACACACAAAATGCGCCACACACTACCACGTGCTTGAACACATATACCACCCTCAGCACACATTTCACCACACATACACCAACCTCGCCACATAAAAGTCGAAACACAAAAGTCACCGCTCAAAACTCGCCACGCGCAAAGCTCGCCACATGCAAAAACTAGGCTCACGCAAAACTCGCCACAAGTGCAAAACTCACCTCATGGAAAACTCGCCACACGCAAAACTTGCACACGCGGAAAAATTGCCACATGTACAAAAGTTGCAGCACATGCAAAAGTTGCCTCACACACAACTTGCACATACTCAAAAGGCACCACACATAAAACTCGCCATGCGCAAAACTCGCCATGCGCAAAACTTGCTGCACACAACTTGCTACACTAACCTGTCACATGCAACTCGACACACAAAAAGTTGCTACATGCATGTTGCCACACAAAACTCATCTCACAAAAGTCGCTACATGCATGTCGCCACAAGCAAATCAACACACACAACTTGACAAACGAAACTCGCCCTAAAACACAAACAAGTCTGGTATTATCCTTCAAAAATAAAAATTAGATTAATAAGCAGACAAACTACAAGAGCAACAAATGTACCATATAGGAAATACGGCAGCTGTCAGTCACATGACCTGTCTATTATGTGTATGTGTGAGCTAATATATACTGCCAGGGGGAGGGCTTCCTGTTGGCTGGGGATTTATCAGGCTGCCAATTTAGCTTACAAATACTGAGGTAAAAATACTGAGCAAATAATGTGTGAACGAGGTGTAATTCAGGAGGAGATGACACACAGGTATATACTATATACAGGGGAGATGACACACAGATATATACTATATACAGGAGAGATGACACACAGGTATATACTATATAGAGGAGATGACATACAGGTACATACTATATACAGGAGGAGATGACACACAGGTATATACTATATACAGGAGCAGATGACCTACAGGTATATACTATATACAGGAGGAGATGACATACAGGTATATGCTATATATAGAAGATGACATACAGGTATATACTATATACAGGAGGCGATGACACACAGATATATACTATATACAGGGGAGATGACACACAGGTATATACTATATACAGGAGGAGATGACATACAGGTATATACTATATATAGGAGATGACATACAGGTATATACTATATATAGGAGGAGATGACATACAGGTATATACTATATACAGGGGAGATGACACACAGCAAGTATATTATATATACAGGGCAGATGACATACAGGTATATACTATATACAGGAGATGACATACAGGTGTATACTATATATAAGGGAGATGACAAACATGTATATACTGAGGTGAAAATGAAAAGGTGTGAGTGCAAAATGAGAGGAGTGAGGGAAAATAGTGGAGTGATCGGAAAATGACAGATGTGGGGTCGAAAGAGGAGTGAGGGAAAATAGTGGAGTGATCGGAAAATGACAGCTGTGAGGTCGAAATGACAAGTGTTAGGGGGGAATGAGAGGAGTGAGGGAGAAAATGAGAGGTGTAAGGGAGAAAATGAGAGATATGAGGGGAAAATGAAAGATGTGATTGGGAAAATGAGAGGCGTGATGGGAAAATAAGAGAAGTGAGGTGCTATAACTAACCACAGATATTTACTATGCCCAGGCAACGCCGGGCTCTTCAGCTAGTATATATATATATATATATATATACAGATGTGCTCAAAAGCTTACATACCCCGGAAAAATTTTTGCTTTCTGTGCCTTTTTTTCAGAGAATATGGATGATAACACCAAAACTTTTTCTCCACTCATGGTTAATGGTTGGTGACGTCATTTATTGTCAAATACTGTTTTCTCTTTTTAAATCATAAAGACAACCCAAAACATCCAAATGACCCTGATCAAAAGTTTACATGCCCCATTTCTTAATACCGTGTATTGCCCCCTATAACATCAATGACAGCTTGAAGTCTTTTGCAGTAGTTGTGGATGAGTTCCATCCTTTATTTTCTTCGATGGTAAAGCTGCCCACTCTTTTTGGCAAAAAGCCTCCAGTTCCTGTAAATTCCTGGGCTGTCTAGCATGAACTGCGTAAAGGAAATAATGGTGTGCACTCAGTACAGAGGTAAGTAGGTGCTGGTAAAACAGACCGTGTGGTCCAAAACAGTCCAATATCAAAAATTACCGCACACTTGAAGCTGGTATGATGCAAATATATAACAAGTTTATTGTGTTCACAAAACAGGTTGCCACAAAAAGGAAACAAAAAGTGCAGATAGAAACCCAACGTTTCGACCCTCCCGGGCCTTATTCATGGGGTTACTTGATGCACGCTAGGATACATATGTAGGTGGCAGGCATAGGGTAGGAGGGCAAGTCCCTTGGTATATAAGCTGTCGCTTAACCTGGAACTCCTGCGCCCTGCTGCTGCGGCATGTCCGCTCATCCAGCACCCTCCATTTACATCACTACAAGCCTCAGGAGTGCTGCCCGCACGGGTCATCCAGCTATACACAGGCCCACTACAGATGTCACAGCCTCTGTGTGCCACTATCGCTTTGCATTACAAAACAGCATATTCCCAGCCTGTTCCAGGTTAAGCGACATCTTATATACCAAGGGACTTGCCCTCCTACCCTATGCCTGCCACCTACATATGTATCCTAGCGTGCATCAAGTAACCCCATGAATAAGGCCCGGGAGGGTCGAAACGTTGGGTTTCTATCTGCACTTTTTGTTTCCTTTTTGTGGCAACCTGTTTTGTGAACACAATAAACTTGTTATATATTTGCATCATACCAGCTTCAAGTGTGCGGTAATTTTTGATATTAGCATGAACTGCGCACTTGAGATCTCTCCAGAGTGGCTCAATGATATTGAGATCAGGAGACTGAGATCGCCACTCAAGAACCTTCATTTTGTTCTGCTGTAGCCAATGACAGGTCGAATTTGCCTTGTGTTTTGGATCATTGTCATGTTGGAACGTTCAAGTACAGCACAGCTTCCGGGCAGGTGAGTGCAAATTTGTCTCCAGTATTTGCTTGTAATGTGTTGCATTCATCTTTCCTTCAACTTTGACTGTATCCTGTGTGCCTTTGTAGCTCACACATCCCCAAAACATCAGCGATCCACCTCTGTGCTTTACAGTAGGAATGGTGTTCCTTTCATCATAGGTTTGCTGACCTCTCTTCAGTTTTAACATTTATGGTTGTGGACAAAAAGTTAAATTTTGGTCTCATCACTTCAAATTACCTTGTTCCAGAAGTTTTGAGGCTTGTCTCTATGCTGTTTTGCATATTGTAGGCAAGATACTTTGAGGCATTTGTGCAGCCACACTGCTAGTTTTCAGAGAGTCCTGTATTTCAGCTTATGTTATTTGTGGGTTTTTCTTTGCATCCTGAACAATTTTCTTGGCAGTTGTAGACAACATTTTTGTTGGTTTACCTGACCGTGGTTTTGTTTTTACAGAACCATTGACTTTCCATTTGTTAATCACAGTTTGAACACTGCTGACTGGCATTATCAATTCCTTGGATATATTTTTGTATCCTTTTCCTGTTTTAAACAGTTCAACTACATTTTATCATAGATATGTAGACAATTATTTTTCTTTCCCCATGACTCACAATCCAGAAATGTCAGTGGCTGGATGAAAGATGAAAGAGTCTCTCTGGATTCTAGAAACTCATTCAGCTTTTTTGCACACACACTGATTACAAGCAAAACAGGTCACAGGTGAGGTTGTTACCTTTAGTAACAATTCAAACCCATTTGTGTCAACTTCTGTGCATGTTATCAGGCCAAAATCACCAGGGTATGTAAACTTTTTATCAGGATCATTTGGATGTTTTAGGTTGTCATTATGATTTAAAAAGAGAAAACACAGTAGTTTGACAATAAATGGCTTCACCCAAGCACTAACCATGAGTGGAGAAAAAGTGTTGGTGTTATCATTCATATTCTCTGAAAAAAAGGCCAAGAAAGAAAAAATTCTGCCTAGGTATGTAAACTTTTGAGCACAACTGTATATATTTTTTTTGTAATGAGGATGGGGGAGGTAAGTTAGGACTTTTGCTCTGTAGATCTCTGCTGGCTGTCACCAATTCTCATATTAAAAGTACCACGATGTTTGTATAAGTATGCATATGTGTTTGTAGGATGTGCATGTAAGTAGAAGTCTGTGTAGTATAATTATTATTATGATTTATTATTATAGTGCCATTTATTCCATGGCGCTTTACATGTGAGGAGGGGGTATATATAATAAAAACAAGTACAGTGATCTTAAATGATACAAATCATGACTGGTTCAGGAGGAGAGAGCTCCCTGCCCGTGAGGGCTTACAATTTACAAATTGTATGTGTGTGCCTGTGAACATTTGATGTTTGGAGTATCCAATAAGTATTGTTTCTCCTTGCAGAGATTGACATGCTAAGCATGCCGAGATGAGGAGACTTAAAGCCGCATTGCTCCTTTGGGAAATAAGCTAATTAACCCTAGAACGCATACCCATAGAAATCTACACATTCACGGACCTGGGGCCTTTTAGGCCTGTTTACAATTATCATGGAATAACTCAAATAAAAATACTTTTCAAAGTTTATTGCAAAGTAAGGATGCATTCCCACTAGCGCAGGGGTCCGCCAGGATGGGATTCCGTAATGGATCTGACCTCCTGGTGACCCCAGCTAAGGCTGGCGGACGCATACCTGGGGCCTCCATATTCACGCACCTGGGGCCTTTTAGGCCCATGTGCAAATAACACGGAATAACTCAAATAAAAATACTTTTCAAAATTTATTTTACAATTGCAAGGTAAGGATGCATTCCAACTAGCGCTGGGGTCTGCCAGGAAGGGATCCGTAATGGATCTGACCTCCTCGTGACCCCAGCTAAGGCTGGCGGAATCCTGCCATTCCGGCAGCCTTAGCTGGAGTTACCAGGAGGTCAGATCCATTATGGATCCCCTTCTGGCGAACCCCAGCGCTACTGGGAACACAGCCTGAGATGTGTATATTTCAAAACATAATTATGTGCATAAAACAACAAAAAAAGTAAGTAAACGGGCACGCCAAATATAGGCATTCTATATGCAATTTTTTATGAAAACATTTTTTGGTTGTAGCAAACTTGGTGCAAGAATATTTATTTGTAACTTTACATATTCCCCCAATTCTCGCATATTATTTTTTCGGCTGAATGTTCCTTGCATACATTTTGTCTGCAAGTAGAACAGAAACGCTCCGATTTTCTTTCCTTCTTTGCTGGACAAATATAGCAGCGCTTTCTTTTTTTTCTCTTTGCTCTGGATGTTCCAGAAAGCGTATTCCACATCGGATCATTGCCTCCGTAATTTGCCTTGATAAGCATATCATGTTGCTTCTCTCCATCATAGTAGGCATTAAAAGTTCATAACAAAATTCTGTCAAAAATATACGTCTCTTGTCTTTCCTGTTGGCATGGAATTCTGGATTAGTTTGACAATAAACAATGTAGCTATTGAGGGCTGACACATCAATTATATTGGAAAAAAGGGCAACAGGCCAACATTTAGTCTGCCTTTTGCACGAATACTCTCCAATCATTTTGTCCATCTTGTCAACACCTCCTTTTGTCTTATTATAATGCAGTATGATTTCAGGTTTTTTTTTCCTGTCATTGGTGTCAATACTTCCATCATGATGCATTGTACTCAGTAATATCACAGATTTTTCTTTCTTGGCTTTATAAGACACCATTGTTGCTTGATTGCAGAAACCGAATACACTCTCGTAGATTGTTCACTGTGCATTGTGCTTCATGATTGGAGGAATTTTGCGGCGGTTTGGCCTCATAGTACCAACAAGTGTAAGTTGCTTTTGAAGCAAAAAGTTGGCCATTTCAAAATTGGTAAAGTAATTATCCATTGTAATATTTTTTCCTGAATTGAAAATTGGTAGAGCAAGTGTTTTTACTATGTCGGAACATAGGTTTTTCTGGACTGGAGCATCAGCTTCTTTGCCACAGTAAATCAGACCATTCATCCCTTAATAGCTTGCTGAATCGCACATCCAGAAAATTTTTATGCCATACTTAGCTGGCTTACTGGGCATATACTGAATGAATTTGCAACGTCCCCTAAAGGCAAGAAGTTGCTCGTCCACTGTCACATTATCACTGGAATGGTAAAGCTTTGTACAGTTTTTGATAAAAAAGATTCCAGATATAGCTAATAGGGGCTAATTTATCGGTTGAAAACCTCACAGGGCGAGTTCTCTTTTCATCAAAACGAAGGCATCTCCGAATACCCTCAAATCTATTGATGGACATAGTAGCTTTGTAGTGTGGATCTGCAAATGGGTTCTGAAATAACTCTCTGATTGGAACATCGTATGATTTTTGTCGACCCTGCCAGAAGAGTAAGGCCAATATAAGCATATAGTTCCTCTTTAGTTATATTTTTCCATGTTTTTTTTCTTCCTGACGCGATACGTTTTCCTTCTATGTTAGTACACAAAACTATGTCATCTGCAATATCATCTGAAACAAATTTACAGAAAACATTTTTGGACATGAATTGGGGAATTCCGACAGCTCCTTGAGCAACTCTAATAATGTTATGTGATGGGGTACGTGCAGGAGCCGCAGCAGTACTGTTCCAAAAAATATTCGTTTTAGATGTTCTATTTGAACGTTCTGCTGGATCCACTACTTCTTCATCATCTGAAGAATCGCTGGATGATGAAGTTGATACATTAGCTGGTGGCATGTACTCTTCATCAGACAAAGAAATTTCACTTTCTTCATCACTATTGAAAACAATCTCCTCGATTTCATGGTCAGTCAATCCCCTGGAAGTAGACTGTGCCATTGTAATTTTAGATGTCAGTAAACTAAAAAGAAAAAAAATATATTACAATCAGGCTTGTGCACTGTAAACAGTATGTGATAAGACTCTTTGTTAGGGTCCCAGAACACCAAGCGATATAAAGCAGGTAAAGTGCAGCCCCCCTCCTCTTACCTTCAACAGATCACTTTCTTGTAGTGCAGTAGAAGCCTCTGGTTTTGGAGCTCAGAAAGTTTCTATTTCCAGACAAGAGAAAGCTGACTTCTTCCTCCAAAGTCTTTCCAGCAACAGGACAAAAAGACGTGCGATGAGGTCAGAGACACATGACTTTGTGAGGGAGCCTCCCTTCCAAGATCACATGACCATGTTGTCACGCAGAATCCACACTCTTCCCAGCAATAGCAGAGTCATAAAAGTTCTTCCCCAGCAACGATACAGACAAAAAGACTGTAAACCTAGTACAGGCCTAAAAGGCCCCAGGTGCGTGAATATGGGGTAGTCCCCAAAAAAGGTTGTTATACCGAAATGTCTGTAACATAAAAATATATGAATAACTGGAAATTATTAACAACTATATACCTGAGGATTACCTAGATTTTCAAAGTTCTAACTAAAGTACTTTTACAGAAAATAGAAAACAAGTAACCTGGCAGGCCTGCGAGGCCACAGGTATGCGTTCTAGGGTTAACGGGATTTGATGCAGTTAAATTAGAGATATACAGGCGGTATAGTTTGTTTCACAGGCGGGCTACTCTGCTGAAGTGCAGACACTGCTCCTAGGCCCTAAGATATTAACTGGATTAGATGCAGTGAAAATAGAGATACACAGGCGGTGTAGTTAGTTTCACAGGTGGGCTACTCTGCTGACGTGCAGACACTGCTCCTAGGCCCTAAACTATTAACTGGATTAGATGCAGTGAAAATAGAGATACACAGGCGGTGTAGTTAGTTTCACAGGCGGGCTACTCTGCTGACGTACAGACACTGCTCCTAGGCCCTAAACTAATAACTGGAATAGATGCAGTGAAAATAGAGATACACAGGCGGTGTAGTTAGTTTCACAGGTGGGCTACTCTGCTGACATGCAGACACTGCTCCTAGGCCCAAAACTGTCAACTGGATTAGATGCAGTGAAAATAGAGATACACAGGCTGTATAGTTAGTTGCACAGGTGGGATACTCTGCTGACGTGCAGACACTGCTCCTAGGCCCTAAACTATTAACTGGATTAGATGCAGTGAAAATAGAGATACACATGCTGTATAGTTTGTTTCACAGGCGGGCTACTCTGCTGACGTGCAGACACTGCTCCTAGGCCCCAATCTATTAACTGGATTAGATGCAGTGAAAATAGAGATACACAGGTGGTGTAGTTAGTTTCACAGGTGGGCTACTCTGCTGACGTGCAGACACTGCTCCTAGGCCCAAAACTATCAACTGGATTAGATGCAGTGAAAATAGAGATACACAGGCGGTGTAGTTAGTTTCACAGGTGGGCTACTCTGCTGACGTGCAGACACTGCTCCTAGGCCCTAAACTATTAACTGGATTAGATGCAGTGAAAATAGAGATACACAGGCGGTGTAGTTAGTTTCACAGGCGGGCTACTCTGCTGACGTACAGACACTGCTCCTAGGCCCTAAACTAATAACTGGAATAGATGCAGTGAAAATAGAGATACACAGGCGGTGTAGTTAGTTTCACAGGCGGGCTACTCTGCTGACGTGCAGACACTGCTCCTAGGCCCTAAACTATTAACTGGATTAGATGCAGTGAAAATAGAGATACACAGGCGGTGTAGTTAGTTTCACAGGTGGGCTACTCTGCTGACGTGCAGACACTGCTCCTAGGCCCAAAACTGTCAACTGGATTAGATGCAGTGAAAATAGAGATACACAGGTGGTGTAGTTAGTTTCACAGGTGGGCTACTCTGCTGACGTGCAGACACTGCTCCTAGGCCCAAAACTGTCAACTGGATTAGATGCAGTGAAAATAGAGATACACAGGCTGTATAGTTAGTTGCACAGGTGGGCTACTCTGCTGACGTGCAGACACTGCTCCTAGGCCCTAAACTATTAACTGGATTAGATGCAGTGAAAATAGAGATACACATGCTGTATAGTTTGTTTCACAGGCGGGCTACTCTGCTGACGTGCAGACACTGCTCCTAGGCCCCAATCTATTAACTGGATTAGATGCAGTGAAAATAGAGATACACAGGTGGTGTAGTTAGTTTCACAGGTGGGTTACTCTGCTGACGTGCAGACACTGCTCCTAGGCCCAAAACTGTCAACTGGATTAGATGCAGTGAAAATAGAGATACACAGGCGGTGTAGTTAGTTTCACAGGTGGGCTACTCTGCTGACGTGCAGACACTGCTCCTAGGCCCTAAACAATTAACTGGATTAGATGCAGTGAAAATAGAGATACACAGGCGGTGTAGTTAGTTTCACAGGCGGGCTACTCTGCTGACGTGCAGACACTGCTCCTAGGCCCTAAACTAATAACTGGAATAGATGCAGTGAAAATAGAGATACACAGGCGGTGTAGTTAGTTTCACAGGCGGGCTACTCTGCTGACGTGCAGACACTGCTCCTAGGCCCTAAACTATTAACTGGAATAGATGCAGTGAAAATAGAGATACACAGGCGGTGTAGTTAGTTTCACAGGCGGCTACTCAGATGACTATCAGACACTGCTACTAGCCCAAAAGGATTGGCTGAGCTAGATTACACCAAATGCAATGACAAACACTTGCACAGCACTGGCACAGACCTGCCTGGCAAACAGTGCTATGAACTGTTGTAACCTACCCTGAAAAGGGCTGATATTACAACTAGTCCCGACTCCCTAAACCTATCTCTCTGACAATTCGCTCCAAAAAAACACTCTTTGTCTGTATAGTGGCCACAGCAGCAGCGGTGCCATCTAACACTAAGCTGCAGCAGTGAGGAAATGGTGGTGACGGGGCAAATGGCTGGTACTTATAGGGCAAGGACATGTGACATACACAGCCACTGACACATGCCCTTGCTTGTGTGTATCACATGCACATTGCTGTGTGTGTGCACACTGCTGATAGGCTGAGATACTGCACCGCCCCACTGTAAATGCGGGAAAGAAAAAAAAAAAGGAGATAGGCATTATTTCAGCACAGATCTATCCCCCCCGCCCACTTTACACTGAAACAGTCTATTAACAGTGATAAACAGTTTTAATGTGCAAATCAAGCGAGGCTTTTGCTGAACGAACAGTTATAGAACAGAAACTCGAACAGCCGAATTTTAAGCAAATTGTTCGGGTTCGTCGAACGACTCGAACACCGCCCAAAATAGCTCAAATTTGAAATTGGCGAACAGTTTGTCTCGAACACCGCTCATCTCAGTATGAACACATAGAGTGGAAGGGTATGAATCATTTGTTAGGACCACCCTCTTTACTGTTAAGCCCAGAATAATAAGAAGAGATTTTGCTGAAAAATTTTCCCTCAAACCAAAATATATCAGTCTGTTCATCCCCTTTGCTCTGTAACCTATGCATAGCATTTTAAAACTGACAGGTTCCCTTTAATTATTTATCAATCTTTCATAAAATATTTATGGAGTGTTTAAGTGTTTGGATAACAAATTTTATTTTCACATAAACATACAAGCTACCGCTGTCCATGAAATAGGAATAGTTAGTATATTACGAACTCCACTACTTTATATCCCAGGTTTAATTTACTATATTACTGTAGTTTGTGTGTTATTTTTCATAACAACAATGTGCTGTGGATAATGTCATTTAATAAGTAAGTAGCCAGTGAAGTCTACACAAGAATCCACTCCCATTGCTTTGAAGTCACGTTTACTTGTTTATCCATATGGTGAGGCGTACAGGCAGCATCATCTGGAGCTACTTACATTGTGAGCTTTTCTTTATTTTTATGAGCGTAAAAACACTGATGCAGTCCCGAACTATTGGTCAAGCATCAGGAAAGTAGACATTGTAGAAGGTCTATGTTAGACTTTAGAACAGGCAGATGCTAGAGTCACTCTAAATAATTACATCTTGCTATTTTCTCTAAGATATTTTTTTTAAATTTCTGGTGAGTAATATAATAATTGGTTTTCTGCATTTGCACCAGATCACTTTTCAAGCAAGGGAAATAAGCTTAGCTTTTTACTTTAAGGCTATGTACACATAATGTTTTTTGAAGCATTCAGAACCTTTGTATACTGTGAGTGTGTGTAACAACTCTGCTGGCATCACGGCATCACGCAAATAAAAACGCACCAAAACGCATGCAAAAACGCTGCGTTTTGCGACGCATGCATCGTTTTTTGCCGAAATTTGGACGCAAGAAAAATGCAACTTGTTGCGTTTTCTGCGTCCGACGTTTGCTGCAAAAAAAACGAATGCATCGCACAATGCAGCACAATGCATGTCCATGCGTCCCCCATGTTAAATATAGGGGCGCATGACGCATGCGTCGCCGCTGCGTCGCCCGACGCAAACACGCAAAACGCTAATGTGAACGTAGCCTTAGCTGCTGAGGTGTCAGGTCCTGTCTCGGTTACTCTTTCTTGTCTGCCACCCAAGGGGGCATTGTACCCTGGTCTTGTCCTGTGCAGCCACCCAGTGGGGCTTTGTACCCTGGTCTCTGTCTTGTGTAGCCACCCAGAGGGGCATCATACCCTGGCTTGTGTCTATGTCTCTGTGTCTTGTCTCGTTCGTGACTCTGTCTTAGTCTAGTCCTATTCCTCTGTCTGTTTATATCTGTCTTGGTTTGCCTTTTCTGCTCTGTTTGCCACTGTCTGTGGCTCTGCTTCTCTTTGCTCTGCACTCTGACCTTGCTTTACACTCTGTGGCTTTGCTCTCAGCTCTGCACTCAGACCTTGCTCCGCACTCTGTGGCTTTGCTCTGAGGCTCCGCTCCTTGCGGTTCTACCTGACTCCACTCTTTGCGGTTCTACCTGGCTCCGCTCTTTGTGGTTCTACCTGGCTCCGCCTCCAGTGTCTCCGCTCTTGGCTCCGCCTCCAGCGTCTCCGCTCTTGGCTCCACCTCCAGCATCTCCGCTCTTGGCTTCACCTCTTGCGGCTCCGTCCTTGGCTCTGCCTTCTCCTACTCTTCTCTTAGTTCCACCTTCTACTCGTACTCAGCCTCCTGCGTTTCTGTTCTTGGTTCTAGCTCTTGTGCTTTCGCTCTGCATCCGCTCTTGCGGTCTTTCTCTACTTGTTATTTAGTCCTCCTGTCTGAACAGGTTCCTACCTGTTTCACATACCTGCCTGCTGACCGGTCCCTACCGGTTCTTCCTATGTTCCAGTGTCTCTGTTGTACCCGTCTGCCTGCCTGTGTCCCAGCCGTGCCCGCCTGTCAGCCAGAGTGCCAGCCGTGCCCGCTCCGTTCCTTAGTGGGATCAGCAGCCACAGCCAGACATCACCCTGGAGTGGCACCTGGTAGCTTCCTATTGCACAAGTCTGACCTCACCATCAGAGGCTCCAGCGAACACCTAGGAAGCTACTTAGTTACGCCCCTTCCAGGGAAGTTTGGTCTGTGGTCCAGTGGGGCCACACCCCCGTATGCCCGCGTCAACCAGTCTGGGCCCGTGCGTGACAGTTTGCACAGGCCATGGTCCCCGCTGAGTCCCATGTGCCTTCGCTCTCTGAGCAAGATGAACTCTCTTCTTGCCAGTATTGGCCTCCGAGGAATAATAATAATAATAATAATAATCTTTATTTTTATATAGCGCTAAGGCTACGTTCACACTAGCGTTGCGCCGCCCTGCGTCGGCGACGCAACGCGCGACGCACGAATAAACGCGCGCAAAAACGCGAGCGTTTTGCGACGCGTGCGTCGTTTTTTGACCAAAATCGGACGCACAGAAAATGCAACTTGTTGCATTTTCTTGCGTCCGACGCTAGCGTCGGAAACGACGCAAGTGTCGAAAAACGCCACCCTAAAAACGCACGCGTCCCCTATGTTAAACGTAGGGGCGCGTCGCCGCTGCGTCGCCGGCGCAACAGCGACGCACATTGGCGGAACGCCAATGTGAACGTAACCTAACATATTCCACAGCGCTTTACAGGTTGCACACATTATCATCGCTGTCCCCGTTGGGGCTCACAATCTTAATTCCTTATCAGTATGTCTTTGGAATGTGGGAGGAAACCCACGCAAACACGGAGAGAACATACAAACTCTTTGCAGATGTTGTCCTGGGTGGGATTAGAACCCAGGACCCCAGCGCTGCAAGGCTGCTGTGCTAACCACTGAGCCACCGTGCTGCCCCTGGGGAAAATGTTTACCCAGTCTGAAAACCAGTCCTTCACTGCTCCATCCCCAATTGTCATCTCTAATGAGCTGTTTGATCGACTTCAAGCCTGCGCTCCTAATGACGAATCCATGCCAGCAGATCCTCCATGCTACTATAGGGACCCAAAGCAATGTCGTGTGTTCCTGGAGCGGTGCTTGCGTTATTTCAACTGGCATGTACCCAATTCCCCACTGACTGGTTGAAAGTAGGTTTCTTAATGGCCTACCTTAGAGGAGATGCTTTGATGTGGTGCGACCCCCTTTGGGAAGCAGGGGACCACATCATCTCGAATCTGCCGGCCTTCCTGGTGGCCTTCTGTAAAGCCTTCGATGAGCCAAGTACTGCATCTCCTGAAAAGTCTTTCCCTTCAAGCTCACAGAGACGGTCCAGATGAAAGAAACCTGTAGGTAAACCGTCACTTCCATCCATGACCGTCCAAGACTCATCTGTTCCACAACCTACCAAAACGGCCACCCGAGCAAGATCCAAGAGGTCTAATAAGAGGGGTCTGGCAAATCTGCAGCCTGAATCGGGTGCTGAGATTGAAATACGGTATCCCTCTGGTTGTAAAGAACATTCGGATGGTCTTTGCCTTGTGAAGCCTGTACTCCAAAACCCTGGGCCAGTAGGAGAGGCTGCCCCTGGCGAGAGTACTTCCTCTCCATCAAAGTTAATGACTGTTTCTCTGCCTTCTGGGAGCTTTGGTGTGTTTAAGCCGCCTATCATTCGGAGTCAGTGTATGGTCTCCGTTCTACAGCTCCAGAACCCGGTGTGGGCGTTGCCTGATAATGGCCGAGCCCTGCTAAAGAGCAGTCTAGTCCTGCAAGGACAACTACAGCTCCAAGTTGGAGCCTTATACACGAAGAAGTTTGTTTTCCGTATGCTGTCTGTTATGCCCATGGGTCATTCTGAGCCAAGGACTCTACCACCCGCTCTGGTCAAGAGTTCCAGTAAAGTGCTTCGTTTGAACTTACCCAGTCTTGAGAAGTGTCTGGTTCCCATGCATCAAAGACTCTCAGCAGTGCCTTCTTCTTCAGCTGGTCTGCTAGTCGTCGAGTCAAGGTGTGCTGATGTCACCGAAGATGGGGAGATGGTGACGATTTCTCCACTCATCTCTAGCGACTATACCAGTAAACAGTTAGTCGTCGAGTCAAGGTGTGCTAACGTCACTGAAAATGGGGAAGCGGTGACTATCTCTCCACACATCTCCCACGACTATTCCTGTAATCCATTCCTAGGAACATCCCCGCCATTTGGACGATTTCTTCTGGATAATGGGCAGAGGATGGTTCCAATGTGGATATCTTCAGTGTCCTTGTGGCCGGCTGGTGAAGATTTCAAAACAGAAGTTTGTTCACCTCAATTTTTCTCTGACCCGGTGGAGCTGTTGTTCTCCACTCTCATCTCTAATGACTTTTCTTGTGTTCCGTACCTAAGAACATCTCTGCTACCTGTCGGGCAAAACTTGAATCCTATGAGAAGGCTTCCAGTTTCCATGTGTCCGGCTGGTGAGGATGTTAAGACAGCAGCATTCAATTCCCTGTTACCTGTCTAACTGAAGGAGGTGGTCCAGCTCATTGTGGAAGCTAACCCTGTTGAGCACCAAGAGACTTTGTCTTATGAGATTCCTGGTGACCCGCCTGCCTTATTCTACCCTGAAGATGTCATGTTGGCCTGGACTATGTGTGCTCCGATCCTTCTTCTACAAGTTATTCTGGCGGGCTTGAAGAAGAGGGACCATAAAGGGGGGTACTGTAACAACTCTGCTGGCATCATGGCATGGCCTCACATCTTTCACGCAATCTTACCCACTGCTCCAGGCCATGATGTGGTTTCTGTTTCATGCCAGCTCCATGTTCTGTGTCTCTGCTCTGTGCATGCTTCATGGCTATGTGTATAGGGGGCCGGCGCCTGAACTCTCTGGTTCTTATAGGAATCAGGTGTATCTGTCTAATCAGTTCCTGACCAATTACCAAGAGGCCTCCTGTATATAGTGCAGCTCCACCCTTTGGTCTGGGCCTGTGCAACTTACTCCCTCAGTCAGTTCTTAGCTGCTGAGGTGCCAGGTCCTGTCTCGGTTACTCTTTCTTGTCTGCCACCCAGGGGGGCGTTGTACCCTGGTCTCTGTCTTGTGTAGCCACCCAGAGGGGCATCATACCCTGGCTTGTGTCTATGTCTCTGTGTCTTGTCTCGTTCCTGACTCTGTCTTAGTCTAGTCCTATTCATCTGTCTGTTTATATCTTTCTTGGTTTGCCTTTTCTGCTCTGTTCGCCACTGTCTGTGGCTCTGCTTCTCTTTGCTCTGCACTCTGACCTTGCTTTACACTCTGTGGCTTTGCTCTTAGCTCTGCACTCAGACCTTGCTCCGCACTCTGTGGCTTTGCTCTGAGGCTCCGCTCCTTGCGGTTCTACCTGGCTCCACTCTTTGCGGTTCTACCTGGCTCCGCTCTTTGTGGTTCTACCTGGCTCCGCTCTTTGCGGTTCTACCTGGCTCCGCTCTTTGCGGTTCTACCTGGCTCCGCTCTTTGCGGTTCTACCTGGCTCCGCTCTTTGCGGTTCTACCTGGCTCCGCTCTTTGCGGTTCTACCTGGCTCCGCTCTTTGCGGTTCTACCTGGCTCCGCTCTTTGCGGTTCTACCTGGCTCCGCTCTTTGCGTTTCTACCTGGCTCCGCTCTTTGCGGTTCTACCTGGCTCCGCTCTTTGTGGTTCTACCTGGCTCCGCTCTTTGCGGTTCTACCTGGCTCCGCTCTTTGTGGTTCTACCTGGCTCCGCCTCCAGTGTCTCCACTCTTGGCTCCGCCTCCAGCGTCTCCGCTCTTGGCTCCGCCTCCAGCGTCTCCGCTCTTGGCTCCGCCTCCAGCGTATCCGCTCTGGGCACCGCCTCCAGCGTCTCCGCTCTTGGCACCGCCTCCAGTGTCTCTGCTCTTGGCTCCACCTCCAGCGTCTCCGCTCTTGGCTCCGCCTCCAGCATCTCCGCTCTTGTCTCCGCTCTTGGCTCCGCCTCCAGCATCTCCGCTCTTGGCACCGCCTCCAGCGTCTCCACTCTTGGCTCCGCCTCCAGCGTCTCTGCTCCTGGCTCCGCCTCCAGCGTCTCCGCTCTTGGCTCTGCCTCCAGCATCTCCGCTCTTGGCTCCGCCTCTTGCGGCTCCGTCCTTGGCTCTGCCTTCTCCTACTCTTCTCTTAGTTCCACCTTCTACTCGTACTCAGCCTCCTGCGTTTCTGTTCTTGGTTCTAGCTCTTGTGCTTTCGCTCTGCATCCGCTCTTGCGGTCTTTCTCTACTTGTTATTTAGTCCTCCTGTCTGAACAGGTTCCTACCTGTTTCACATACCTGCCTGCTGACCGGTCCCTACCGGTTCTTCCTATGTTCCAGTGTCTCTGCTGTACCCGTCTGCCTGCCTGTGTCCCAGCCGTGCCCGCCTGTCAGCCAGAGTGCCAGCTGTGCCCACTCCGTTCCTTAGTGGGATCAGCAGCCACAGCCAGACATCACCCTGGAGTGGCACATGGTAGCTTCCTATTGCACAAGTCTGACCTCACCATCAGAGGCTCCAGCGAACAGCTAGGAAGATACTTAATTACGCCCCTTCCAGGGAAGTTTGGTCTGTAGTCCAGTGGGGCCACACCCCCGTATGCCCGCACCAATCAGTCTGGGCGCGTGCGTGACAGTGTGCACTGTTGAAATGTAACAGCGAGCTTGTCATGGTAGGTTTTTCTTGGCTTATTTTGAAGGTACATATATTACCACTGTTTCCAACCCATACGCTAAACACATCCGTGCATATATCCACTATATAGATGATGGGTTTTTTTTGTATGGGCAGGTACAAGTCTACAATTTTTGCCTTTTGTTTGTTATTTAAATGAAGTAAATGTTGAAAATATGAGATTCTCTGCTAATTGTGGGGGAATTCATTAGAATTCTTAGAAGTCAAAATTAACATACAGGAAGGAAAAACAGTCACAGAGACTTACAAAAAAGCTACCGCCACAAACTTGCTGTTACATTTCAACAGTGCTCACTCGCAGCAAAGAGAAGGCTCCTTATAGTCAATTCCTGAGATTAAGAAAGATCAATAATAATGAAAATATTTTCTATACAAGCAAATTAACTTAATCTCTACTCAGAAAATTATTTGTATCCATTACCTCTACTAAATGAAGAGCTATAATCATATAGACTGAAGCGTATTATGAACCACGTATAACAATCTTTATTAGAATAAAAACAGACAGACATGTATCTAAAAAATAGTACCCATAGGTGAATGAGCCAAAAAGAAACATAAGTGGCACCACTACTGAGCAACAAGTCCGGCAAGGCCTAGTGGACCATAGTAGTACATAATATTGCCATATCGGACGGGGCTCCTGCTATGGTAATCACTACAATCCACCAAATATATTCAGCTGGAAGCCATAGTCCTAAGCCAAAATAGCATGACAGAGTTGTCATATACAAAGATCTAATAAACCGCAGGGAAGCACACGTCTAAGTTTAGGCGTAATATAGCTAAGTAGTAAGTTCTTACCAGAGCTCAGGAGATGGTGCCACAGCCTCTACGCGCGTTTCGGTGCTGTGCCTTCGTCAGGGGGAGTGGCATCATACTCCAAGCAAGCTCCTTATAAGCTGTGATAAACCAATGGGGATATCCCCTTGCCAGATAGTCAGGAAGTGCGCTTCAAAGAAGTGCATGCCGGTATATGTAGTCCCAGACTTGTATATATCTACACGTCGGTGCACATAAAATCTGAAGCCCTATCAGGGGAAAGGCATGCCGACACGTCATCAGGGGTAAGCGACGTGCCGGGCACAGGCCGCCAACCGTGTGGCCGCACACGGAAGGAGACCCGGCCCAACAACCCGCCCACCCAATGACGCGTGCCGCGGCCAAACACACCCCCGGTGCCTCAGTGCGCATGCATACCGGCCAAACCCGGTGCCTCAGTGCGCATGCGTACCGGCCAAAAAAAGACGGCACTGAGGAGCGGGGGTGTGTTTGGCCGCGGCGCGCGTCATTGGGTGGGCGGGTTGTTGGGCCGGGTCTCCTTCCGTGTGCAGCCACACGGTTGGCGGCCTGTGCCCGGCACGTCGCTTACCCCTGATGACGTGTTGGCATGCCTTTCCCCTGATAGGGCTTCAGATTTTATGTGCGCCGACGTGTAGATATATACAAGTCTGGGACGACATATACCGGCATGCACTTCTTTGAAGCGCACTTCCTGACTATCTGGCAAGGGGATATCCCCATTGGTTTATCACAGCTTATAAGGAGCTTGCTTGGAGTATGATGCCACTCCCCCTGACGAAGGCACAGCACCGAAACGCGCGTAGAGGCTGTGGCACCATCTCCTGAGCCCTGGTAAGACCTTACTACTTAGCTATATTACGCCTAAACTTAGACGTGTGCTTCCCTGCGGTTTATTAGATCTTTGTATATGACAACTCTGTCATGCTATTTTGGCTTAGGACTATGGCTTCCAGCTGAATATATTTGGTGGGTTGTAGTGATTACTATAGCAGGAGCCCCGTCCCATATGGCAATATTATGTACTACTATGGTCCATTAGGCCTTGCCGGACTTGTTGCTCAGTAGTGGTGCCACTTATGTTTCTTTTTGACTCATTCACCTATGGGTACTATTTTTTAGATGCATGTCTGTTTTTATTCTAAAAAAGATTGTTATACGTGGTTCATAATATGCTTCAGTCTCTATATGATTATATCTATTTTTACGTAGAACGGAGGCATACTAATGATTGGTTTGGAGGTCGCATTATAATTCAACTAATTACTATTGAACGATTCTTTCCAATCGTGGAATTACCGTTTGATTTAAATGAAGAGCTAGACAGAACCTGCAAAAAACCTCAAAGATCTATTCAAACACAGAGACAAAAAAAACACCGTGGGGAGATTTATTTTCACTTTTAAACATACAGTAAAGGATAAGGTGATCCATACAGCTATAACACATAACTGGCATCTTATAGAAAGTGATAAAGACCTAAACGAAAAAGTCATAAATAAGCCCCTCCCTATTTTCCTATAGGAGACATAGTAATTTGAGAGATTAAAGGGAACCTGTCACCCCGTTTTTTGAGATTGAGCTATAAATACTGTTAAATAGGGCCTGCGCTGTGTGTTCCTATAGTGTATGTAGTGTACCCCGATTCCCCACCTATGCTGAGAAATAACTTACCAAAGTCGCCGTTTTCGCCTGTCAATCAGGCTGGTCAGGTCGGGAGGGCGTGGTGACATCGCTGGTTCTTCCTCAGCTTTACGTTGGTGGCGTAGTGGCGTAGTGGTGAACAAGCAGCGCGCGATCTGCGCTGTCATCCCTTTCGTCGGTGGGGGCGGCCATCTTCCTGGGGCCGCGCGTGCGCAGATCGAGTGCTCTGCTGCACGGGGCTTCAGGAAAATGGCCGCGGGATGCCGCGCGTGCGCATTAGAGATCGCGGCGGCCATTTTCCCAAAGCCGAGATGCAAATTTTCCTGAAGCCCCGTGCAGCAGAGCACTCGATCTGCGTATGCGCGGCCCCAGGAAGATGGCCGCCCCCACCGACGAAAGGGATGACAGCGCAGATCGCGCGCTGCTTGTTCACCACTACGCCACTACGCCACCAACGTAAAGCTGAGGAAGAACCAGCGATGTCACCACGCCCTCCCGACCTGACCAGCCTGATTGACAGGCGAAAACGGCGACTTTGGTAAGTTATTTCTCAGCATAGGTGGGGAATCGGGGTACACTACATACACTATAGGAACACACAGCGCAGGCCCTATTTAACAGTATTTATAGCTCAATCTCAAAAAACGGGGTGACAGGTTCCCTTTAAATAATCAGAAATAGAAAGGAACGTATTACAGATAACTGGCTAGAAAAAAAAAATACTTCCAATGGTAACTTTAGATGTGGTAGCTGTTCGTTCAGCCATTTGCATATCACAGATAAAGTGTTCTGCTCAGGATCAATGACATGTCTCATGCAGAACAAAGCATGTGATATATGCAATGTTCTGCCAATGTGAATTTTATTACATAGGAAAAACCATAAGATCCCTGTTTGTCCAATTTAGAGAGCATATTCATTCTATAAGCACTGGTAAAAGAGTCCCCCGACTTATTAAACACATGCATGAATATCCTAAAGCTTATCCTTATCTTTTATGTTTTGCAAGAATAGAAAAGGTAAAGTTCCCATCACAAAGGGGAAATCAAAATCTGTTATTGCTAAAAAAAAAAAAAAGAAGAAAGGCGGATTTTTAATTCTGCCGCCCAGGGTCCTATGTTACTCAGTGATAGATTGGACATGTCCATGTTTCTTTAATTGTTTTTTATTGTAAATCAGGTTTATTAAGTTGAATTGCATATGAATATACAATGTAAATCAAGGCATTAACCCCTTCAAGTCACGGCCCTTTTTCGTTTTTGCGTTTTCATTTTTCACTTCCCTCCTTCCCAGAGCAATAACTTTTTTATTTTTCCATCAATATGGCAATGTGAGGGCTTATTTTTTTGCGGGACGAGTTGTACTTTTGAACGACACCATTGGTTTTACCATGTCTTTTACTAGAAAACGGGAAAAAAATTCCAAGTGCGGTGAAATTGCAAAAAAGTGCAATCTCACACTTGTTTTTTGTTTGGCTTTTTTGCTAGGTTCATTAAATGCTAAAACTGACCTGCCATTGTGATTCTCTAGGTCATTACGAGTTCATAGACATCTAAGGCTACGTTCACATTAGCGTCTTGCGACGCAGCGTCGTCGACGCATAACTACGTATGCGTCATGCGCCCCTATCTTTAACATTGGGGCGCATGGACATGCGTTGTCATGCATTTTTGTGCAACGCACGATGCATGCGTCGTTTGGCCGCACCTGGCGGGGCGCGGGCGACGCTACATGCGTCGTAATTGCATTACAATCCCCATTGAAACCAATTGACAACGCACGGGATGCAAGTGCGAGCGTCGTGCATGCGTTGTGCGACGCATGCGTCGTTAAATAAAATTACACAAAAAGTGTCTAGACAGTGAACAAAACATCCCCCATATATAAACAAAATGTTTGCATTGTTTGTCACTTGTCCTGCAGCATACCAAGAGACCAGACCTCATCATCTGCTTTCAAGAGATGTAAGTATAGAATGATTCTGCGCATTTTCTACATGTTTTATTTTTAAATTGTTTTATTGTCTTTGCAAGTTGTGTATGTTCTGCACTGTGGTTGTGTAAAGACATTGGTGTATTTTTTATTGTGGTTGTGATGTATGGCGTTGTATACGATGGCGTTTCATTGTCTCCGGCCTTGTTGATTATTGTAAAGTATGGTGGTCTTTCCAGGATTGACTTTTCTTTTCCATTTTTTTTTGGGGGGGGGTGTTTTTTGTATTCTGGTTGTGATGTATATTTCTGGCGTTATATGATGGCGTTTCATTGTCTCCGGCCATGTAGGTTTTATTGTAAAGTATGGTGGTGTATCCAGGATTGACTTTTCTTTCCTCTTTTTTTTTTTTGGGTTGTTATTTTGTTTTCTGAAATCTATTGTGCTGTTTTGGTTGTTCCGTGCATGCGGTTGTTCCACTGTGTTTTTTTTTTTTTTTTTTTTATAGAAATGTTTTCTGATGAATTTCAGGGCTTCCTATGTAGCCGTACTCTTTTTATATTTTTTTTTTTTCTATTGTAACGTATGGCGTTATGGTTTGCCTTTTCTTGTGCCTTTTGGAAATCAATGTTGTCAAAATTTGGTTAAAAAAAATCTGTGTCTTTTTGGATTAGTACATAGGGTCTGTTGTTTATTTGTTTTCTTATCTTTCCTGGGACTGGTATTATGCTTTATTCTCTGGCATTGTGTCGTCTCTGCCATTGTTTTTTATTTCAATGTATGGCGGTGTTGTTTGCTCAGCGCTAGTTCAGTTGGCATTGTATTATGAGTGCACTGTTCGTTGTGGTTGTAATGTTAATGTATGGCTTTTTTGATATTTTCCTATATGTTCCTCTGTATTGTGCATAGTAAAATAATTTAATTTTTTTAATTTCAGAATTTCATCAAGTACAATGGCCAGCGACTCGAGCCACACCACACCGCTGGGGAGTCAGGTGAGTACATGATATACTGTTGCTTACTATTCGGTGTCATTTGTAGACGTGTCACTCAATTTTTTTTAAACTATTTTCCAGGCTTCTTCAAGTGAGGAGGAACAGACCCATCAGGAGCAGCGACCACGGGGCCAAGCTATGGTGGCAAGACGGCGAGTAAGTTTTTTTTCAAACAACCTATTAAATAATTTTTTTTTAATTACTTTTTTTTTTTAATTTTTTTTTTGGGGGGTGGTGGAGGCGGGAGGGAGACCAATTTTTATTTATATTGCAAACATTAATGTTTTCCAATTATTCTAGGTTTCACAACGGGACCAAGATGACATAGACATAGACATCATGGTCGCGTCTATCCAGAAGCGAGGCCCGTTGTGGGACAGCCGTGACCCCCGGCACGCGGACCAGGTGGTGTTGAGACGTATGTGGGCTGAGGTGGCCAAATCGCTGTGGGATGGCTTTGACAGTGCTTCACCCACAGACAAAGATAAATTTGGTAGATATTGCCGAAATGCCGCTCTGATCCATCAGGCCAGGATACACAACCGTCTGTGATGTGTTCTACTTTTGCGGCATCGCACACGGTTGCGTATCAAATAAAGTTTTTCTCAACCTTATTTTTTTTTGTTTGACTTTTTCACAGTCAAAAAATTGAAGACCAGATGGCACTCCATGAAGGACCGTTCCAATCGGGGCCTGAAAAAGGAGGGACAGACTCGTAGTGGTGCTGCTGCGGCAAGGACATCAACTTACAAGTACAACAGAATTTTTCAGTTCCTGAGACCGGTCCTTGCCCGCCGACAGTAAGTATTTAATACCTATTCCCACACATCGGGTATTGAACAACATGCCTATTCACGTAGTATATTCCCCAGCCACGTAGTTTATTGCCCAGCCATTTATTATATTGCCCAGTATACAGCACACAGACACATAGTAGATTGGCCAGCCACGTGCAATATTTCATTGTGGCGTAGTATATTGCCCATCCTGGATTATCACAGTTTCCAATAAAACGTTAAAATAATAGACACGGGAGACTTTCTAGTCCACGGCAGGTTCTGTTCCCAGGGTTGGTCTGATTGCAGGACCTGTGATGACGTCTCGGTCACATGACCGTGACGTCAAGGCAGTTCCAACGATAAGCGTAAACCATGGCGGCTGTTAAAAATGCCAACCATGGGTGAGTATAGCATGGCAATTTCTTTTTAAAAATTTTTCTCAATTTTTAATATTGATGCGGCATAGGCAGTGTCAATAGTAAAAATTTGGTTACATCTTAACGGCGGCAACGGTTAACGCCAGTAAGTGTTTATCGCTGACAGAGGGGAGTATGCGGGCGACAGGCATTCACTGTGGGGAGTAAGGAGCGGCCCTTTTATTCAGGACTGTGCCCGGCGCTCATTGGTTGCGTCAGCCATGACAGGCAGCTGGCCGTAACAATCAGCGAATTAATACCGTTAGGACTGACAGACGGAACTGACCCTTTACATAAAAGGCCAAATTATAATTTTATAGTGTGTGATGCAATGTTAACTGAGGTGGCGAATGTAAAATGTTTTATTTTGTATACTAATGTTTTCCTTATGTTTTCACAGAACACACAGCAGCACCCTCGAGCCTGTTCGGCCCTCTGGAGCGGTCCTTCGTGAATCGCCATCTGACTCGTCACAGCCATCCCACAGAGAGAGTAGGCTTGCACCACCATCTGGAGAACCGGCAGCCGGTCCATCAGATGTTCCCCTGTCCGAGGCCACTGGCGCTCCTTCCTTCGGGTATTCCCGACAGCGTCAGCGGGCCTCGGACAGGCCGCTAATGTCCGAATTTTTGCATTTGAGCACGGTCTTCCAGAATTGTTTCAAGGCACTGGGCGATAGAATGGACACAGATCTGTCCAATATCGACCGGCGCCTTCAAACAATGGAATCCAAGCTCTCAAGGCCGGCAAAACATTTCTTTAGTGCCATTGCGAAGGGCATGTTGGAACATCTTACGCCGGAACTCCAGATTTCGGTGATGCAGGCCTGCAACAATGCGTACGTGACTGCTCTGCAGCAGGCTCGGGTCATGCAGTCAGCGACTACAATGCCCGTAGTACCATCGCTGGCTAGCATGACTCCGACTCCTGCTGCAGAGCACCCACACAGAGCTCTGCATGCCGAGGGCCACCGCCACTGACACCATAGAACCGAGCCGCAAAGTCCTGCTCCTGCCAGGCCTTCAAGGCCACAAAGACGCCACGCAGAACAACACCCAGAGGGAGAGAGAAGAAAACGGGCAAAAACAGGAACATCTACGGCGGCTCTGGCTGCTCCAATAGCAACACCAAGCTCTCGGCCGGGGTCTAGCCGGAGCAGGAGTAGCCAGAGCCAGTCCACAGTGCCAAGGACACTGGTCGTGCCTCCTCCCTCACCTCCTGCGTTGGCAATCTCGCCACCATCGACAACAGGGTGGTCAGACGTTGGCATACCTTCGAGTGTTTTGCTGTACGGTTTTTCCTGCTCCTCCTACTCCTCTTCCTCCTCCACCCACTCCCAAACTGGTGGATATCAATCCCCCTTAATCGCGGAAGTTCCTACCCCTTAAGAAATTTTATCCATTTTTCTTTTTGTGTCACCCTTAATAAAATTGTTAATTTGATAACACCATCGTAGTTTCTTGGTCTAAAATAAAGTTTGCACCAACTCACACCGTGCGCCGTATACACAAATCTTGTGTTTTTAACACCTCATATCTGCAATGTCTGACACACTGAGTTTATTGTAAATTTTTTGGGGCTGTCTCTCATTGTACTATGAGATGTTACAAACACAAAGAGGATTAAAAAATATATCAATTTCCAAACCTACTGTTAAGGTACCGTCACATAACGATTTTGTTAATGATATCGTTGCTTTTTGTGACGTAGCAACGATATCGTTAACAAAATCATTATGCGTGACAGCGACCAATGATCAAAGTACTACCGTAAAGCCCGCACACTACACCAAAAATAACAATATAAGCGTAGGCTTCAAGCACATGAGTCCCCTGATACAAAAGTCATTAGATTATCACAGGATGCCATTAGGCTACAACAGCGCCGCATGCCTGCCCCCATCGTGACATTACCCTCCTCCCGATGCGATAGCATTGGGCCTCCATCAAGTATATACAGTATATATTGCCTAAAATACAAAGGAAATGTGTCATCTTTAACTTTAGGCCTTTTATAGATCATTTAATATTCCCTAACTTTTCACAATAACAGCAATTTTAACCAGGGGTTCCCAAACTTTTACATTCCACTGTATAAAATTTTAACCAGGGGTACCCAAACTTTTACATTCCACTGTATATAATACTAGCTGAAGAGCCCGGCGTTGCCTGGGCATAGTAAATATCTGTGGTTAGTTATAGCACCTCACTTCTCTTATTTTCCCATCACGCCTCTCATTTTCCCAATCACATCTTTCATTTTCCCCCTCACATCTCTCATTTTCTCCCTCACACCTCTCATTTTCTCCCTCACTCCTCTCATTCCCCCCTAACACTTGTCATTTCAACCTCACATCTGTCATTTTCTGATCACTCCACTATTTTTCCTCACTCCTCTCATTTTGCACTCACACCTTTTCATTTTCACTTCACACCTCTCATTTTCACCTCATCACCTCAGTATATACATGTTTGTCATCTCCCTTATATATAGTATACACCTGTATGTCATCTTCTGTATATAGTATATACCTGTATGTCATCTCCCCTGTATATAGTATATACCTGCTGTGTGTCATCTCCCCTATATATAGTATATATCTGAATGTCATCTCCTTCTATATATAGTATATACCTGTATGTCATCTCCTCCTGTATATAGTATATACCTGTGTGTCATCTCCCCTGTATATAGTATATATCTGAGTGTCATCTCCTCCTGCATATAGTATATACCTGCATGTCATCTTCTATATATAGCATATACCTGTATGTCATCTCCTCCTGTATATAGTATATACCTGTATGTCATCTCCTCCTGTATATATATGTACCTATATGTCATCTCCTCCTCTATATAGTATATACCTGTGTGTCATCTCTCCTGTATATAGTATATATCTGTGTGTCATCTCCCCTGTATATAGTATATACCTGTGTGTCATCTCCTCCTGTATTAGACCTCGTTCACACGTTATTTGCTCAGTATTTTTACCTCAGTATTTGTAAGCTAAATTGGCAGCCTGATAAATCCCCAGCCAACAGGAAGCCCTCCCCCTGTCAGTATATATTAGCTCACACATACACATAATAGACAGGTCATGTGACTGACAGCTGCCGTATTTCCTATATGGTGCAATTGTTGTAGTTTGTCAGCTTATTAATCAGATTTTTATTTTTGAAGGATAATACCAGACTTGTGTGTGTTTTAGGGCGAGTTTCGTTTGTCAAGTTGTGTGTGTTGAGTTGCGTGTGGCGACATGCATGTAGCGACTTTTGTGAGATGAGTTTTGTGTAGCAACATGCGTGTAGCAACTTTTTGTGTGTCGAGTTGCATGTGACAGGTTAGTGTAGCAAGTTGTGTGCAGCAAGTTTTGCGCATGGCGAGTTTTGCGCGTTGCGAGTATTATGTGTGGTGCCTTTTGAGTATGTGCAAGTTTTGTGTGAGGCCACTTTTGCATGTGTTGCAACTTTTGTGCATGTGGTAATTTTTCCGCGTGTGCAAGTTTTGCGTGTGGCGAGTTTTTCATGAGGAGAATTTTGCACTTGTGGCGAGTTTTGCAAGAGCCTAGTTTTTGCATGTGGCGAGTTCTGCGCGTGGCGAGTTTTGAGTGGCGACTTTTGTGTTTTGACTTTTATGTGGCGAGGTTGGTGTATTTGTGGTGAAATGTGTGCTGAGGGTAATATGTGTTCAAGCACGTGGTAGTGTGTGGCGCATTTTGTGTGTGTTCATATCCCCGTGTGTGGTGAGTATCCCATGTCGAGGCCCCACCTTAGCAACTGTACGGTATATACTCTTTGGCGCCATCGCTCTCACTCTTTAAGTCCCCCTTGTTCACATCTGGCAGCTGTCAATTTGCCTCCTACACTTTTTCTTTCATTTTTTCCCATTATGTAGATAGGGGCAAAATTGTTTGGTGAATTGGAACGCGCGGGGTTAAAATTTCACCTCACAACATAGCCTATGACGCTCTCGGGGTCCAGACGTGTGACTGTGCAAAATTTTGTTGCTGTAGCTGCGACGCTTGCAACACTTTTCCTTTCACTTTTTTTCCCCATTATGTAGATAGGGGCAAAATTGTTTGGTGAATTGGAAAGCGCGGGGTTAAAATTTCGCCTCACAACATAGCCTATGATGCTCTCAGGGACCAGACGTGTGACTGTGCAAAATTTTGTTTCTGTAGCTGCGACGCCTCCAACACTTTTCCTTTCACTTTTTCCCCATTATGTAGATAGGGGCAAAATTGTTTGGTGAATTGGAACGCGCGGGGTTAAAATTTCACCTCACAACATAGCCTATGACGCTCTCGGGGTCCAGACGTGTGACTGTGCAAAATTTTGTGGCTGTAGCTGCGACGGTGCAGATGCCAATCCCGGACACACACACACACATTCAGCTTTATATAGTAGATTAACTGCTACAAAATCATGTCTCTAACAAATTTTATAAGATAAGTGGGCAATTCCTTTAAAGAAATTATCTTGGCATATTTTGTATCTCTTTGGCCAATGAGACTAGCTAATGTAATCATGTCACATTAATGACAATGTATAATATAATATTGTACCATGCAATTTAACAACAATCTGTACTCAAGGATCACTGTTGACTTGTTTTGTCTCATGAAATATGCTGTTTCTATCTCTTTTCCTTTCTTTCCTCCTTTAGCCTCTGTGTATATTCTTAGAACATATGTGGATGAGACAAGCACTAATACTGTATGCACTGAACCAAACTCACTCATGTCTTCTTTTTACCAATAAAGGACATGGTTATGTTTACAATTTAGTGACATATTCTTTACAAAATGACTAGCATTTATTTGATGACAGCATTATCTCTTTTCCATTACATGCTGCATGAACTGTCGATGGGGTGATTACTATATTAAAAATAATGTATCAATGATGTGAAAAATCCATTGCATGATCAATTTAAAGATTGAAACAGCACACGCTGTAAACACACAAATCGATCATGATATGTTTTCATGTGTTTTTGTCTCAACATTTGCAGTATTAATCATCTGGTGTAAAATTGTCTCACAATGTCCATACTGAAAATGAGGCAAGAATCTTAATTGGAGAGAAATTGTTTTCTAGGAAGATTGCTTTGTGTATGTGAATACAAATTAGAATAACGAGAACTCTGAAAATAAAGTCTGTCACATCAAACCAGAAGATGTGAAAATTCAGTGCTTGGAATTAGCTAACATATTTAGAAAAGCCTTCTTTGAACTCAGAATTAGGGGAGATATTCCAAGCATATGCCATCAATTACTAATCATGTTGCCTCTGCTATCAGGACCACCAAGACTATTAGAAAGAATTAACTATTGTATCGGTTTAGTATTATAGCTTTTTTTTTGCATAGGCAGCTCTCAGTCACTCAATGTTCGAAAAAAGATAGAACTGAGCCTTAGGCTGGTTTCACACTTGCGTTTCAAAACACATGCGTTTTTAAAAAAAAAACGCATGGTGAAAAAAACGCATGTAAACGCGTGCAAACGCTGCGTTTTTTTGACGCATGCGTTTTTGCATGTGGTGAAAAAATGCGGCGTTTTGACGCGTTTACATGCGTTTTTCATGCGTTTGCGTTTTTTAAACGCATGCAGATAAATTTGTGACAGCTGCCAATCATCAAAATAAAGTAAAAAACCCACTATAAACAGAAAGAGCTAGGGTTATAGTTAGGGGTAGGGTTAGGGGTAGGGATCCTAACCCTAACCCTAACCCTAAAGGGATCCTAACCCTAACCCTACCCCTAACCCTAACCCTAAAGGGATCCTAACCCTAACCCTACCCCTAACCCTAACCCTACCCCTAACCCTACCCCTAACCCTAACCCTACCCTTAAAGGGATTAGGGTTAGAGTTAGGGGTAGGGTTAGGGTTAGGGTAGGGGTAGGGGTAGGATCTCTTTATCAATTTTATGGTGTGGGGTGGTTTATCAGTATGTTTTTATGTTTTTTTTAAAAACGCATGCGTTTTTAACGCATGCAAACACATGCACAAAAAAACGCATGCGTTCCCATTGACTCCAATGTGTTTTTTGACCCCCAAAAAATGCATGAAAACGCATGCGTTTTTTTGTGTCCAAAAAACGCCTCTCAAAAATACTACAAGTTGCATTTTTGAAAATGAACGCATGCAGTAAAAAAACGCATGCGATTGAAAACGTGACCAAACGCGTACACAAAATAAGCATGCGTTTTCAATGTTAAATATAGGGAAATAAACGCATGCGTTTTTTTGTGCAAAAAACGCTGCAGACAAAAACGCAAGTGTGAAGCCACCCTTAGTGCTGAAGAATAAATCACAGTTTAATAATATATTGACATTATAAAATCAGAACAAAGTTACACATATTTATATCGTACTACTAAAACTATTGTAAGTTACATAATGAAATCTCAATAATATATCTACAGTGCGCTCATCATTACAAAACATAAAATATTACCAAAGGATTTGTGTGTGTAAGCGTTCATGACTATGGGATATTGTTAAAAGATAGGGAATGTTTAGCTTGCAAAAGAGAAGACTGTCTACAAATATCTCAAGGGCTGTCACACTGACGAGGGATCAACTTTATTCTCATTTGCACAAGGAAAGACTAGAAGTCATGGAATGAAACTGAAATGGAGGAGACACATTAGATATTAGAAAAATATTTGACAGTAAGAGTGATCAATGAGTGGAACAGGCTGCCACGAGAGGTGGTGAGTTCTCATTCAATGGAAGTCTTTAAAGAGAGGATGGACAGACATCTGTCTAAGATGGTTTAGAGAATCCTGCATTGAGCCGAGGGTTGGACCAGATGACCAAGGACAACCATTCCTACTCTAACATTCTATGATTCAATAATTTTATGATAGATGTAGTCTGTCAGAAATCAACCATACAGCACCGATGCAGCCAGGAAGTGATTTAACCCCTTCATGACCCAGCCTATTTTGACCTTAATGACCTGGCCGTTTTTTGCAATTCTGACCAGTGTCCCTTTATGAGGTAATAACTCAGGAACGCTTCAACGGATCCTAGCGGTTCTGAGATTGTTTTTTTGTGACATATTGGGCTTCATGTCAGTGGTAAATTTAGGTTAATAAATTCTGCGTTTATTTGTGATAAAAACGGAAATTTGGCAAAAATTTTGAAAATTTCGCAATTTTCACATTTTTAATTTTTATTCTGTTAAACCAGAGAGTTATGTGACACAAAATAGTTAATAAATAACATTTCCCACATGTATACTTTACATCAGCACAATTTTAGAAACAAAATTTTTTTTTGCTAGGAAGTTATAAGGGTTAAAATTTGACCAGCAATTTCTCATTTTTCCAACGAAATTTACAAAACCATTTTTTTTACGGACCATGTCACATTTGAAGTCAGTTTGAGGGGTCTATATGGCTGAAAATACCCAAAAGTGACTCCATTCTAAAAACTGCACCCCTCAAGGTGCACAAAACCACATTCAAGAAGTTTATTAACTCTTCAGGTGCTTCAAAGCAGCAGAAGCAGCATGGAAGGAAAAAATGAACATTTAACTTTTTGGTCACAAAAATGATTTTTAGCAACAATTTTTTTATTTTCACAATGGTAAAAGGAGAAACTGAACCGCAAAAGTTGTTGTTCAATTTGTTCTGAGTATGCTGATACCTTATATGTGGGGGTAAACCCCTGTTTGAGCGCCCGGCAGGGCTTGGAAGAGAAGGAGCGCCATTTGACTTTTTGAATGAAAAATTGGCTCCACTCTTTAGCGGACACCATGTCGTGTTTGGAGAGCCCCTGTGTGCATAAACATTGGAGCTCCCCCACATGTCACCCCATTTTGGAAACTGGACCCCCAAGGAACTAATCTAGATGCCTAGTGAGCACATTAAACCCTCAGGTGCTTCACAAATTGATCCGTAAAAATGAAAAAGTACTTTTTTTCACAAAATAAAATTTTTCGCCTCAATTTTTTCATTTTCACAAGGGCAATAGGATAAAATGGATCCTAAAATTTGTTGGGCAATTTCTCCCGAGTAGGCTGATACCTCATATGTGGGGGTAAACCACTGTTTGGGCACACGGCAGGGCTCGGAAGGGAAGGCGCGCCATTTGACTTGTTGAATGGAAAATTAGCTCCAATTGTTAGCGGACAGCATGTCGCGTTTGGAGAGCCCCTGTGTGCCTAAACATTGGAGCTCCCCCACAAGTGACCCCATTTTGGAAATTAGACCCCCAATGAACTTATCTAGATGCATATTGAGCACTTTAAACCCCCAGGTGCTTCACAGAAGTTTATAACGCAGAGCCATGAAAATAAAAAATAATTTTTCTTTCCTCAAAAATGATATTTTAGCCTGGAATTTCCTATTTTGCCAAGGGTAATAGGAGAAATTGGACCCCAAATGTTGTTGTCCAGTTTGTCCTGAGTACGCTGATAACCCATATGTGGGGATAAACCACTGTTTGGGCGCATGGCAGGGCTCGAAAGGGAAGGCGCGTCATTTGGCTTTTTAAATGGAAAATTAGCTCCAATCATTAGCGGACACCATGTCACGTTTGGAGAGCCCCTGTGTGCCTAAACATTGGAGATCCCCCACAAATGACCCCATTTTGGAAACTAGACCCTAAAAGGAACTAATCTAGATGTGTGGTGAGCACTTTGAACCCCCAAGTGCTTCACAGAAGTTTATAACGCAGAGCCGTGAAAATAATAAATACGTTTTCTTTCCTCAAAAATGATGTTTTAGCAAGCAATTTTTTATTTTCACAAGGGTAACAGGAGAAATTGGACCCCAGTAATTGTTGCGCAGTTTGTCCTGAGTATGCTGGTACCCCATATGTGAGGGTAAACCACTGTTTGGGGCACGTCGAGGCTCGGAAGTGAGGGAGCACCATTTGACTTTTTGAATACAAGATTGGCTGGAATCAACGGTGGCGCCATGTTGCGTTTGGAGACCCCTGATGTGCCTAAACAGTGGAAACCCCTCAATTCTACCTCCAACACTAACCCCAACACACCCCTAACTCTAATCCCAACTGTAGCCATAACCCTAATCACAACCCTAACCACAACCCTAATTCCAACCCTAACCCTAAGGCTATGTGCCCACGTTGCGGATTCGTGAGATTTTTCAGCACCATTTTTGAAAAATCAGCGGGTAAAAGGCACTGCGTTTTACCTGCGGATTTACCGCGGATTTCCAGTGTTTTTTGTGCCAATCTCACCTGCGGATTCCTATTGAGGAACAGGTGTAAAACGCTGCGGAATCCGCACAAAGAATTGACATGCTGCGGAAAATACAACCCAGCGTTTCCGCGCGGTATTTTCCGCACCATGGGCACAGCGGATTTGGTTTTCCATAGGTTTACATGGAACTGTAAACCTGATGGAACACTGCTGCGAATTCACAGTGGCCAATCCGCTGCGGATCCGCAGCCAAATCCACACCGTGTGCACATAGCCTAATTCTAAAGGTATGTGCACACGCTGCGGAAAACGCTGTGGATCCGCAGCAGTTTCCCATGAGTTTACAGTTCAATGTAAGCCTATAGGAAACAAAAATCGCTGTACACATGCTGCAGAAAACCTGCAAGGAAACATTTACATTCCGCCGCATGTGACTTCTTTCTGCGAATTCCGCAGCGGTTTTACAACTGCTCCAATAGAAAATCGCAGTTGTAAAACCCGCAGTGAAATGCGCAGAAAAACCGCGGTAAATCCGCCATAAATCCGCAGCGGTTTAGCACTGTGGATTTATCAAATCCGCAGTGGAAAAACCCGTAGAGGACCAGAATACGTGTGCACATACCGAAACCCTAACCCTAACTTTAACCCTAAACCTAACCCTAGCCCTAATTCTAAGCTTAGTGGAAAAAAAAAATTCTTTATTTTATTATTGTCCCTACCTCTGGGGGTGACAAAGGAAGGGGGTCATTTACTATTTTTTTTATTTTGATCACTGTGATAGGTTTTATCACAGTGATCAAAATGGACATTGGAAAGAATCTGCCGACCGGCAGATTCGGCGGGCGCACTGCGCATGCGCCCGCCATTTTGGAATATAGCGGCGCCCATGGAGAAGATGGACGGACCCCAGGAGGCTCAGTAAGTATGATGGGGTGGGGGGGAGCACGGGGGGTGGATCGGAGTGCGGGGGGGTGGATTGGAGCACGGGGGGTGGGTCGGAGCTTGGGGGGTGGATTGGAGCACGGGGGGGTGGATCGGAACACGGGGGGTGGATGGGAGTGCAGGGGGGTTGGATTGGAGCACAGGGGGTAGGATTGGAGCACGGGGGGAGCAGATAAGAGGACGGAGGGGAGCGGAGCAGTGTACAGGACAGATCGGTGGCTTGGGGGGGCGATCGGTGGGGTGGGGGGGCAGACCAGTGTTTCCAGCAATGGCCGATGATATTGCAGCATCGGCCATGGCTGGATTGTAATATTTCACCAGTTTTAATAGGTGAAATATTACAAATCGCTCTGATTGGCAGTTTCACATTCAACAGCCAATCAGAGCGATCGTAGCCACGGGAGGGTGAAGCCACCCCCCCTGGGCTGAAGTACCACTCCCCCTGTCCCTGCAGATCGGGTGAAATTGGAGTTAACCCTTTCACCCGATCTGCAGGGACGCGATCCTTCCATGACGCCACATAGGCGTCATGGGTCGGATTGGCACCGACTTTCATGACGCCTATGTGGCGTCAAAGGTCAAGAAGGGGTTAACTACCAATAAATGCAAAAAACTGTTAAAATAGAAAGACATATACCTTTATTCCTTAGCTATGGTAAAATGTATTTAAATTAACTCACATTCAAAATATCCATTAAAAGGAATCTATTGTCAGTTGTAATTAATGGGGTTTAACTCTCTGTATTGTATAAGGTCTTCTGGTCAGCAGTGTCCGCTCTCTCTCTCTCTCCTGTAGAGTCTAAGCTTTTATGATCGGTGGAATCCTCTCTATTTCCTGTAGAGTGTATGTACCTATGGTCATCATGTTTCTCTATCTATCTTATACAGAACAAGGTCTTATGATCATCAATGTCCTCTCTTTTTCTCTCCTGTAGCATGTAAGCTCTTAAGTTCAGCAAGGTGCTCTCTCCCCTAGAGTGTAAGTTCTCATGATCAGTGTGGTCTTCTCTCACTCCTATGGAGTGTAAGCTCTTATGGTCAGTGAGGTTCCCTCCTCTCCCCCCACTTGTTTTATCCAAGCAATTACTAGCTTTCCAGTATTTAGATTCATACAAACTTCTTCACCACAAATCAAACTGTTTGGGTAAATTTGAATTTGAATTTCAAAAGATCCCTCATCTCTATACAATACCATTAGAAGTCAAAAAAGGCCCGAATTGTGTACATTTGAAGCCAGTCTGTTTCTCTGTCGATATAGCCAGTGAGCTTAACTCCCATAATTTATACATGCATTATAAAGGAAATTACTAGGGTTGAGCGACTTTCAGTTTTTTAGGGTCGAGTCGGGTTTCGCGAAACCCGACTATCTCAAAAGTCAAGTCGAGTGAAATCGTCCGATTATCGCGAAAAGTCGGGGATCGACCGAAACACGAAACCCAATGCAAGTCAATGGGGAAGCATAGTCGGCAGTGAGTGGAGGCCAGGAAAACACGTACAGTGCCCATTTTAATGGCAAAAACATCCATTCTTGTTACTGAAGCTTGTCAATCTTAATTTACCTTATAATAATAGTAAGGCATTGGAAATTGGGGGTCATTTGGCTAAAGTTGTGGGGCATAGGGCTGGTTCAAGTATTTAGTGGGCCCAGGAAATCTGGACCACGTCACGGCAGTGGAGCAGGGAGAGGTAAGTATTTAAACTTTGCAAGTGCTGTGATCCTGAGCAAGCAGGGGGGGCCCACTCGTTGGCATTGGCACTGGCACAGGGCCCCTCAAAGTATGGCGGTGTGTTTGCACGGCGGGGGTGCCTCCCACCGGCAGTGACACTTTTGCGTACTATGAGGGGCCCTGTTCCAGTGACGTCGCCAACGAGTTTCCCCCCCACCTGATGAAGGAACCTGCACTTTCATCTGCACCTTCCTCTTGTAAGGTGGTATGGTATGCGGGAAGGGGAAACTGACTTTCAGCAGGGTCACATTCTTGCTGTGTAGCTTGCACGGGGAATGTAGTATTATGGGTCAATGTACCAGCAGACTCATCTATCACTGGCTGGGCAATGGGCAGGATGAGGAGGAAACACAGATATAGGCCCAAAGAATAAAGTGGGCTAAATGCAGTTCAAAATTGGTAACATAACTAACCAGGGGGCATTGCTTTGTTCAGTGGAGTACAACTGTAATGAGAGGCTGACACAGTGAGTAGGCCCAAATCAGTAAGTAGGCTAAATGCAGTTCAAAATTGGTAACAGAAGTAAACAGGCGGCACTGGTTTGTTCAGTGTAGGAGAACATCAAGGAGTGGCAGACACCATTAGTAGAGCCAACAAAACAAGTAGGCCAAATGCAGTGTTATATTAAAAACAATTTAACGAGAGCCTGAAGATAAAAGCTAGGGAAAGGCAACCTGGAAAACACCTTGGAGCGGAAGACACCGTTTGTAGAACCCAGACCCAACTTGTAGACCTAATGCAGTGTTGTTTCAACAACTACTTAACGAGAGCTTGAAGATAGAAGCTAGGGAGAGGCAACCTGGAGAACACCTTGGAGCGGCAGACACCGTCTCTACAACCCAGACCCAACTTGTAGGCCTAATGCAGTGTTGTTTCAACAACTACTTAATGAGAGCTTGAAGATAGAAGCTAGGGAGAGGCAACCTGGAGAACACCTTGGAGCGGCAGACACCGTCTCTACATTCCAGACCCAACTTGTAGGCCTAATGCAGTGTTGTTTCAACAACTACTTAACGAGAGCTTGAAGATAGAAGCTAGGGAGAGGCAACCTGGAGAACACTTTGGAGCGGCAGACACCGTCTCTACAACCAAGACCAAACTTGTAGGCCTAATGCAGTGTTGTTTCAACAACTACTTAACGAGAGCCTGAAAATGGAATTTCAGGACAGGAAACCAGGAGAACAGCACGGAGCGGCATACACCGTTAGTAGGCCCCAAACACTCTAGTAGGCCAAATTCTGTGTAATATTAACAACAAGGTCTGCATTGGTGTGCTCAGTGCAGGACAATTGCAAGGAGGGACCGCAGACACACTTAGTAGGCCTAAAATTTTAAAAAATAGGCTCAAAGAAGTTTGAATTATCTTGCAGGGGTACACAGGCAGCATTGGTGTGGTCAGTCGAGGACAATTTGAAGGAGGGACCGCAAACACAGTTAGTAGGCCTAAAACTTTAAAAAATAGGCTCAAAGCAGTTTGAATTATCTTGCAGGGGTACACAGGCAGCATTGGTGTGGTCAGTGGAGGACAATTTGAAGGAGGGACCGCAGACACACTTAGTAGGCCTAAAATTAAAAAAAATAGGCTCAAAGCACATTCGATTATGTGGCAGGGGTACACAGGCAGCATTGGTGTGGTCAGCGCAGGACGATTGGAAGGAGTGTCTGACACAGTTAGTACTCCCCCCAAAAAAATAGATGTTAATGTTTCGCAAAACAACAAAACAAAAAAAAAAAAAGGGTGGCATACTTAGGTACAGGGGTGGGCTCCTCTGCTGAGTTTCAGACATAGTAATTTGGCGCTAAGTATTTACTGGTGTCAATATAAGAAACTGACCCTCACTATTTTAACTAGCATCATACATGTCAACAAATTGGTATTGTCAGTGCCAGGCATTGAAGGATGTCAGCGCATAGACTAAACATTGGTGGAGCTGTGAGAGATAATTTTGCAAGTGGTAGAGCACTGTTTGAACTGGAGGGGGGAAACTCTCTTGTGGCCGGCGGTACAGGCCCAGGGCCCCTCATGTTACAACGGTGTGTCTGACATTGGGTGCGTGCCACCACCATCAGAGACACTTTATTATACTATGAGGGACCCAGTTGCAGTGCCGTTGACCAAAAGCGGGCACACCCACCCCTTCAGACAAACGGCACTCTCACGGGTGCTTGCGCCAAGTGGCGAGACCACGGCCCCGTGGGGGGAGTTAGCCCATTTAGGGAGGTGTTAACATGTCGTATGCTGGACAAACAGCTGCTGCAAATTAAGAGATTGGAACAGTCAGTAAGACCAGTACACAAGCAAGACCTTTTTTATAGGAAAGCTAGGTGTCAGTCGGGAAAGGTGGGGCAAAAAAATTAGAAATCCATGATTGGTTCATTTTAATGAAGGTTAGATCATCAACATTTTGGGTAGCCAGACGACTCCTTCTTTCGGTCAGTGTTGAACCAGCAGCACTGAATACTCTTTCTTATAGCACACTAGCTGCTGGGCAAGCAAGCTCCTGCAATGCATATTCTGCCAATTCAGGCCAGGTGTCTATTTTGGATGCCCAGTAATCAAATGGGAATGACGGTTGAGGGAGAACATCGATAAGGGATGAAAAATAGTTAGTAACCATACTGGACAAATGTTGTCTCCTGTCACTTTGAATTGATGCTGCAGTACCTGTCCTGTCTGCGGTCATTGCAAAATCACTCCACAACCTGGTCAGAAAACCCCACTGTCCAACGCCACTTCTGATTTGTGCACCTCTAACACCTCTGCCCTGTTGCCCCCTGCAGCTCGTGTGAGAACCATCACCGGCTCTGTGTGCTGGGAATGCCTGAATCAAACGGTCTACAAGAGTTGCTTGTTTGGTTGCTAATATTTGTTCGAGGTTCTCATGTGGCATGATATTTTGCAATTTGCCTTTATAGCGAGGATCAAGGAGGCAGGCCAACCAGTAATCGTCATCGGTCATCATTTTAATAATGTATGGGTCCCTTTTGAGGATACGTAAGGCATAATCCGCCATGTGGGCCAAAGTTCCAGTTGTCACATCTGCGGTTGTGCTGGGTTGAGGGGTAGTTTCAGGCAAATCTACGTCACTTGTCTCCCTCAAAAAACCTGAACCCGGCCTTGCAATGCCACCAGTTTCTATTGGCCCCGGAGAAGCTTCATCATTCAAAAAATACTCATCCCCATCATCCTCCTCGTCTTCCTACTCTTCGCCCGCTACCTCGTCCTGTAGACTGCCCTGACCAGACAATGGCTGACTGTCATCAAGGCTTCCCTCTTCCTCGGCTGCAGACGCCTGCTCCTTTATGTGCGTCAAACTTTGCATCAGCATATGCATTGGGGGATGCTCATGCTTATTATGGCGTTGTCTGCACTAACCAGCCATGTGCATTCCTCAAAACATTGAAGGACTTGACACAGGTCTTGTACGTTTGACCACTGCACACCTGACAACTCCATGTTTGCCATCCAACTGCCTGCCCATGTATGTGTATCCTCCCACAAATACATAACAGCACGCCTCTATTCGCACAGTCTCTGAAGCATGTGCAGTGTGGAGTTCCACCTTGTTGCAACGTCGATGATTAGGCGATGCTGGGGAAGGTTCAAAAACCGCTGATGGTTCTGCATACGGATGGAGTGTACAGGCGAACGGCGGATATGCGAGCAAAGTTTGCGCACTTTGATGAGCAGGTCGGGTAACCCCGGATAACTTTTCAGGAAGCACTGCACCACCAGGTTTAAGGTGTGAGCCAGGCAAGGAATGTGTTTCAGTTGTGAAAGGGCTATGGCAGCCATAAAATTCCTTCCGTTATCACTCACTACCTTGCCTGCCTCAAGATGTACACTGCCCAGCCATGACTGAGTTTCTTGCTGCAAGAACTCGGACAGAACTTCCGCGGTGTGTCTGTTGTCGCCCAAACACTTCATTGCCAATATAGCCTGCTGACGCTTGCCACTAGCTGTGTGCAACAGTGGCAGCTGCGGATGGAGTGCTCGTGCGACTGCAGTCTGTGGACGAGCTCTCGCTTCTGCAGGAGGACAAGGAGGAAGGGGGCGAATGCCTACAGCCAACTGTTTCCTAGACCGTGGGCTAGGCAGAACTGTCCCAATATTGCTGTCCCCTGTGAACCCTGCATCCACCACATTAACCCAGTGTGCCGTGATGGACACGTAACGTCCCTGGCCATGCCTACTGGTCCATGCATCTGTTGTCTGGTGCACCTTTGTACTCACAGATTGCCTGAGTGCATGGGCGATGCGGTCTTTTACATGCTGGTGGAGGGCTGGGATGGCTTTTCTCGAAAAGATGTGTCGACTGGGTAGCTCGTAGTGTGGTACAACGTAGTCCATCAGGGCTTTGAAAGCTTCGCTTTCAACTAACCGGTAGGGCATCATCTCTAACGAGATTAGTCTAGCAATGTGGGCGCTCAAACCCTGTGTACGCGGATGCGAGGATGAGTACTTCCTTTTCCTAACAAGAGTCTCATGTAGGGTGAGCTGGACTGGAGAGCTGCAGATCGTGGAACTAGCGGGGGTGCCGGACGACGAACCTGGCTCAACAACTCGAGACTTAGGTGCTATATTGCTTTTCCCACGACCACCTGATGCTCCACCACCACTACCATCATTACCAGCTGTGAAAACACACCTACAGAAATAACATTGGTCCCACACACTCGGTGTGCAGTTGTAAAGAGATGTTTAACTACCCATGTATATACAAGGACAGTAATCATTAATCAAAAGAAAAAAAGGGAGTTCTATGCGAGATATTTTAAAATCAATATTTTTATTACAAAAAAGTATCTAAAATGTCAATGTGGTACAAAACATATATATGTAGAAAAGGGGAGACCCTAGTACAAAAACATCCTAATCACAGGCACACAAATGTGTATGTCACCATGGTATGTATGTATAGATAAACATCCATATTAGCACACAATGGTAAGGTATAATACCAATTTCCATATGGACAAGTGTCCTCCATGCAAAAATAAGCAGAGAAACCAATTGTGGTGCATATCAAATGAGAGATTTCTTACCCATAGTGAAGTGACCAGTGCCCGTGACTCTGGATGCCACCTGACGCGCGTTTCGCGTTGCTTGATAAGGCAGAAATGCCAATCTTAATCTCCCACTATTTTTTTTCCTGGGAGAATTTAAAAAAAATCTGGCCCAGTATTACACACTAGGTTTTCTGTGGCACAAAATTATAGACAGATGTCACACACAGCACTGCCACTGAGGCAGAATTGCCAATCTTAATCTCCCACTATTTTTTTTTATTTATGGGAGAATTGGCAAGAAATCAGGCCCACTGTTAGACTGTATGTTTTCTGTGACATAAAATGAGAGACAGATGCCACACACAGGACTGGCACTGAGGCAGAAATACCAATCTTAATCTCCCACTATTTTTTTTTCCAGGGAGAATTATAAAAAAATCAGGCCCAGTATTACACACTAGGTTTTCTGTGACACAAAATGAGAGACAGATGCCACACACAGGACTGGCACAGAGGCAGAATGGCCAATCTTAATCTCCCACTATTTTTTTTTCTTGGAGAATTTAAAAAAAAATCTGGCCCAGTATTACACACTAGGTTTTCTGTGGCGCAAAATTAAAGACAGATGCCACACACACGACTGGCACTGAGGCAGAAATGCCAATCTTAATCTCCCACTTTTTTGTAACTTTATTGTGGGAGAATTGTCAAGAAATCAGGCCCAGTGTTACACACTAGGTTTTCTGTGGCACAAAATAAAAGACAGATGCCAACACAGGACTGGCACTGAGGCAGAAATGCCAATCTTAATCTCCCACTTTTTTTTCTGGGAGAATTGTCAAAAAATCTGGCCCAGTGTTACACACTAGGTTTAATGTGGCACAAAATTAGAGACAGATGGCACACACAGGACTGGCACTGAGGCAGAAATGCCAATCTTAATTTCCCACTATTTGTTTTCTGGGAGAATTTTAAAAAAATCTGGCCCAGTATTACACACTAGGTTTTCTGTGGCACAAAATTAAAGACAGATGCCACACACACGACTGGCACTGAGGCAGAATTGCCAATCTTAATCTCCCATTTTTTTTTATTTATGGGAGAATTGGCAAGAAATCAGGTCCACTGTTAGACTGTTTGTTTTCTGTGGCACAAAATGAGAGACAGATGTCACACACAGCACTGGCACTGAGGCAGAAATGCCAATCTTAATCTCCCACTTTTTTGTAACTTTATTGTGGGAGAATTGTCAAGAAATCAGGCCCAGTGTTACACACTAGGTTTTCTGTGGCACAAAATGAGAGACAGATGCCACACACAGGACTGGCACTGAGGCAGAAATGCCAATCTTAATCTCCCACTATTTTTTTTTCCAGGGAGAATTATAAAAAAAAATCAGGCCCAGTATTACACACTAGGTTTTCTGTGGCACAAAATTAAAGACAGATGCCACACACACGACTGGCACTGAGGCAGAATTGCCAATCCTAATATTCCACAATTTTTTTTTTCTGGGACAATTGTCAAAAAATCTGGTCCAGTGTTACACACTAGGTTTAATGTGGCACAAAATGAGAGACTAATGGCATACACAGGACTGGCACTGAGGCAGAAATGCCAATCTTAATCTCCCTTTTTTTTTTCTTGGCAAAATTTTAAAAAAATCTGGCCCAGTATTACACACTAGGTCTTCTGTGGCACAAAATGAAAGACAGATGCCACACACACGACTAGCACTGAGGCAAAATTGCCAATCTTAATCTCCCACTATTTTTTATTTATTTATGGGAGAATTGGCAAGAAATCAGGCCCACTGTTAGACTGTATGTTTTCTGTGGCACAAAATGAGAGACAGATGCCACACACACAACTGGCACTGAGGCAGAATTGCCAATCTTAATCTCCCACTATTTTTTGTTTTATTTATGGGAGAATTGGCAAGAAATCAGGCCCACTGTTAGACTGTATGTTTTCTGTGGCACAAAATGAGAGACAGATGCCACACACACGACTGGCACTGAGGCAGAATTGTCAATCTTCATCTCCCACTATTGTTTTTTTATTTATGGGAGAATTGTCAAGAAATCAGGCCCAGTGTTACACACTAGGTTTTCTGTGGCACAAAATGAGAGACAGATGCCACACACACGACTGGCACAGAGGCAGAATGGCCAATCTTAATCTCCCACTATTTTTTTTCTGGGAGAATTTTAAAAATATCTGGCCCAGTATTACACACTAGGTTTTCTGTGGCACAAAATTAAAGATAGATGCCACACACACGACTGGCACTGAGGCAGAATTGCCAATCTTAATCTCCCACTATTTTTTTTTTATTTATGGGAGAATTGGCAAGAAATCAGGCCCACTGTTAGACTGTATGTTTTCTGTGACAGAAAATGAGACACAGATGCCACACACAGGACTGGCACTGAGGCAGAAATGCCAATCTTAATCTCCCACTATTTTTTTTTCCAGGAAGAATTATAAAAAAAATCAGGCCCAGTATGTTAGGAGTCGAGTTTCCTCTGCTGCACAGGGGGAATCTCGATCCGTGTTTGCTGCGGTCTCCCATCCGGTATCGGCCGCAGTGGGCTCTGCTCAGCGGAGACGTCGCTCCCAGCGTCTCGCTGGGGCTGATTCGGTGCATAGGGTCACTACTGCCTTTTCTGGCTTTCCTATGGTACCCTGCACTGATCTGCGGCGAGCGAGCCTCTCTGGGACTAAGTCCTTGTTTACTCACACTGAGCATGCCCAGGGCAGGGTCTCCCATTGGAGGTCGAGGGCCACATGTTCAGTCACATGCTCAGGTGCTGCAGTACATTCCATTGGTCCTTCTGGAAGGTCCTGAAAGGGCAAAACATGCTCAGGTACTGCAGCACTTTCCATTGGTCCTTCTGGAAGGTCCTGAAAGGGCAAAAACTTCAGTAGCAGCTTCCTGTGCTGCAACTATATAAACTGCGCATGACCACACGGCCATGCGCTAGTATCGTCTTTTGCTACATGCTTTGCGCCAATATGGTCATGTGTTTGTATGTGTTCAGGGACCCGGCTGAAATAAGCCCCTAGAATGCTGGCACCTCCGGTGAGGAGATTGTGTATAAATGTGTTCAGGGACCCGGCTGAAATAAGCCCCTAGAATGCTGGCTCCTCCGGCGAGGAGATTGAGTATGCATGCATGACCACTCACTGCTCACATCTGGGTAGTTGGCCTGTGCCTCTGTGAAAGTCTAACAGGGCACAGAGCTCACCTCTCGTGGTTACTCTGTGAAGCTAACAGAGTTAGTTTATACCGCCATATAGAGCCGCCATTATTTAGCAGCAGGTACTTTCCTGCACGGTGGATCCCGGGTTGCGAACGCACTAATTCCTTTTAATAAACAATATATTTGGTGCGTTCCGCCAACCCTAACAGTATACTAGCGCCAGGATCTGGCTAAGTAATGGCGGATGAACAGCGATTGCAGGGGTACATCCAGCTGCTGGAGGGCCGGTTGGCGTCTCTTGAGCGTGCAACCTCGGCGGTAGATGTTACCGCAATAGCTGTTCAGGCTGCTAGCGTGGCTGCAGCAGCTTTACCCACTACCACCTCTGTTCCGACCCTATCTCACCTTCCTTTGCCTGAGAGATACTCTGGGGACAGTAAGTCCTGTAGGGGTTTCGTGAGCCAATGTGGTATACACCTCGAGCTTCTGGCTGCACGTTTCCCTACTGAGCGGGCAAAGGTGGGATTCATAATCTCTCTCCTGTCGGACAGAGCGTTGGTGTGTGCTACGCCGCTGTGGGAGCGCAACGATCATGTGGTGCGGAGTGTTCCTAGGTTTCTGGACACTCTGAAACAGGTCTTTTTAGGACCTCAAGTCACCCATGATACAGCGCTCCAACTGCTGGCTTTGACTCAGGGTTCAACCATGGTCAGCCATTTTGCTGTTCACTTCCGGACATTAGCGTCTGAGTTGGAATGGCCAGATAAAACCCTCATTCCCGTATTTTGGAGGGGGCTGGCTGACCATGTGAAGGACGCTTTGGCCACTAGGGAGATTCCCGCCACACTGGAGGAGCTCATAGCCGTATCTACTCGTATTGACCTCCGTTTTAACGAGCGGAGGTTGGAGCGAGCCCAGTGTAGGCAGAGGTTTCGGCTGGCTCCCACCTTCGCCAAACCTTTGGAATCTCCAGTCCAGGCATCCGAGTCACATGAGGCCTTAGAGGTGACACGAGCGGGATCCAAGTCTCAGTCTGCCCGTGCACATAAGGTCCGTCATGTTTGCCAGCAGTCAGGACACCTTGCCTCCAAGGGTCCTCAGCGGTCGGGGAAACGTCAGCGACGTTTGCCTCAAAGTTGTCCTTCAAGGGGACAATTACCATAGGCCCATCCACTCTTATGGTCGAGCTATGCGTGGATTCTGGGGCAGAGGGTAACTTTATGTCTTCCGCTTTTGCCCAGCGTCACGCAATACCCTTGGTGATGCTCGCCAAGCCGGTAACCGTTCGAGTGGTAAATGGGTCAACACTACCTTCACAGATAACCCACCAAACCATTCCTTTCACGCTTTCTGTGTCTCCATCACATCGGGAGATAATCTCCCTATTAGTCATTCCTGAGGGAATTGATGAGGTCCTGTTGGGGATACCATGGCTTTGCTACCATTCTCCTCATATTGAGTGGTCCTCTGGGAG